>NC_059179.1:6719730-7319730 GCF_019923935.1 Bubalus bubalis | reverse complement strand
TAGTTCCTTCTTGATTGAGCACAAAGATACTCAATTGTGTGAACAGCTGAAATACAAAATCTTTGATCATAGCAACTGATGCAGTGCTCTCTTAACCTAAACTGAAGCCTTAGCTTTGAATAATTTGGATTTGATTTTACTTTTTTAAAAATTTTATTCTATATTCATCAATCTTGGAAATATTTTTAATGCAAAAGTAGGGTGGTTATTTTGTATTGTTAAATTTAAAAATTAATAAGGTTTGGGATGCTTTTTCTAGGTGAACTGCCTGTTAGGTATCTTCCAAATATTTGATAGTAAAGAAACCATTATCATTTTCTGGTCCTCCCCAAAAATGCCATTGATCTTTCTGAGTCTTATCATCATTAATTCTTCAAACCTTTTAGCCAAATATAATTTAATGCTAATAATTCTATTATCCAAGAGCCTGTTGAGCAAATGAGACAATATTGCCTACCTGTACTTCACCATAATAAAATTCAACAGAAGTTACAGAAACTGTGTGTGAAAGGCAAATGATAGCACTATTTAAAATGGAACAAAAATGGGAAAATAAAGAAAAGAAGCATGTCCCCTTGCAGGACTTCTTTATTTTCATAGTGAGCTTTTCTATAAGGAATTCTTCCTTTCTGTGTTCACACTAGTGGTAAATGACTCATTAAACATTTACATACTCATAGGAATAGATTTTGAGCATGGAGGCTTTAATTAGCCATGCGCAACCCATTTACAAGCTTATGAGAAGTGGAAAAGTCATGGGAAAATAAAATAAAGAAATTAACTGAAAAGAACAACGATGATTTGGCCAATTGGAAAATGCAATTATACTATTTTCCTTCAGATTACAAGCTGCCTGCATGAGTGTTCAATAATCCTTTGAGTCTAAAATGC
Source organism: Bubalus bubalis (assembly GCF_019923935.1). Lineage (NCBI taxonomy): Eukaryota > Metazoa > Chordata > Mammalia > Artiodactyla > Bovidae > Bubalus > Bubalus bubalis. The sequence continues at coordinate 7,318,839 of NC_059179.1, read as the reverse complement.
CTTCACTGATAATCTAGAATATAATAGTCATTACCAGTAAGGTAGGAAATAAATATTAAAAACAAATAATCCCAACACCTCACTCTACATATTATTCTCTCCCCATAGGTGTGTTTTTTTTTTTTTTTCCAGCTTGCTAACAAACTACTAAACTGATTTTTCCTAACACCTACTAATGAACAGTATGATTCCTGAAGTCACCTATTAAAGAGGAGGAGATGAAGTTGGGAGAAATCTAAATAACCCTTCATTGGCTAACAAAGAGTTGGCTAACCAAAAACTGGCTGAAAACACTCACCCTCTTATCTGTTGGTTTGAGTGCTTTTTAGTGTTGCTCACTCAAGTGAATTTATACATGAATACTCAGGGTCCAAAGAAATCGCTACTTCTGACCCTCTTTGCAATGAAATACTGGACATATTTATGATTATCCTCCAAGATCAAACTATGCCATGTATCTTAAAATACTGCAAAGGAAAGGAGAGAGGGAACCAAGATAAACATGCATTTCTGATTCACTTTGCTAAAGTAATTTAATAAATTCCCTTGGAGAGAAAGTTTGAAAGTTGAAGGTCATGTTTAGGTCATATATCCCAAATGACATGTTTTGGTAAACAAATAAGCAAAATAAACTCCATTTTTCTGGGATTCCTTCCAGTAAGCAGATTAAAAAAAAAAAAAAGTGACATTGGTTCTTCTAAACTGCAGGACAAAATCCAGAAGCCTGAGTCTGTGATTCAGGGTCTTCTGGGTGTGGCTCCCAGCATCCTCCAACCCCACTGCTGGGCCAGTTGTTTCCTAAGTGGTTTTCAGTGACTTTTGAAAGGCAAGTGTCATCTAGAAACTGTTGCAGATCCCACTCTGAGTGCTGTTTACATTCTGCTCACACCATTTTGTCACTACGTTTTTCGTGATTCGGTCATATAACTCGTCATTATACTACTTCCCATCACGGCAGGAACCACATTTTATTCATTTGGGGAACTTTCATTTCTTCTGGCACCTTGCCCATGTCTTTCCTACAGGAAGGAATCAAATGGTGATTGAGCAGAATTAGACTAATTTCATAACTGTCTTATGTATTAAGATCACAAAAATTTTGTGAATTTAGGATTTAAGATATCCTGAATTTAGGATAATAATTCTGTGATTCTGGGATCTGTCAAATCAGTTATTAGCTGATACTCCTATAAATGTGTCCTAAAACATTTGTGGCCATAAACCCAGTAAGTGCAGAGCTGCTACATAGTGATGGGACAGCCTCTTCTCTGTAGGCGCAAGCTTGAATTACATCTCTCCCCTTAAAGATGAAGCCTTTAGAAAATGAGGGGAGATACAGATGAGGCGAGTCTCTGGGTTACAAGTATTAACACATTTTTATTAATTAGATATTTGTTGAGATCCTTTGTCAAGGGTGATTGGTTTTCCTTATCAGGGTTGAATCCAAGTTCTCTTTATGGCATATAAGGTCCTCTGTGCTGCTGCTGCTGCTAAGTCACTTCAGTCGTGTCCGACTCTGTGCGACTCCATAGACGGCAGCCCACCAGGCTCCCCCATCCCTGGGATTCTCCAGGCAAGAATACTGGAGTGGGTTGCCATTTCCTTCTCCAGTGCATGAAAGTGAAAAGTCAAAGTGAAGTCGCTTAGTCGTGTCCAACTCTTAGCGACCCCATGGACTGCAGCCTACCAGGTTCCTCCATCCATGGGATTTTCCAGGCAAGAGTACTGGAGTGGGTTGCCATTGCCTTCTCCGAGCTGGTGTCAAACTACTTTTCCATTCCCACTCTCATATAAAGATTTAATCAAGTGTTTCTGGAGTTCTATGGACACTCACTCTTGCATCACATGCTTCCTCCCCTCTTCTTGGAATGTTCTTCCAAGGTCCATTTGCTGAACTCCAAGCCATTATTAATCAAGTATCTCTTAGTTGTGTAATGCTAGCTGGCGATGAGTGCTGTTGAAGGAAAAGCAGACAGGATGACAAGGGTGCCACTGTGGATAAGGTGTTGGGGATGGTCTCATGGAGGAAGTGACATTTGAGTAGGGACCAGAATGTATCCAGGGAACAGCACTTTCCTTTGAGGGCAAAAGAACATGTTCCCAACATATCAGAGGACTATGCAGGAGCCCAACAGGGCTGAAGTACAGTCAACAGAACACAAGTAATGAGTAAATGAGGTGGGAAAGAGGGCCAGGGGTCAGGTCATATAGAACCTGGTAGACCAGAGCAGGGATCTTTACTTTTATTATAAATGGTGAAGCTATTAAAGAGTTAAGAGTAGAGAAATGGCATGATCTGATTTGTGATTTTCGAGTCACTTTAACTCTTTGAATAGAACAAAGTGAAGGTTCTGAATGGAAGCAGACAGACCAATTGAGAGGCTATTTGTAGTTGTCCAGTTCAGAGATGGAGGTGGCTTGTAATAGGGTGGTAGCAGTGGAAGAAATTAGAAGTGACTGGTTTGGGGGACAGTTTTGTGTATGTGCTGCTGAAGTGAGCATAGGAGGATACTTTCTGAAGGAGAATTAACTATAGTTGCTGATGAATGAATATGGGACTAAAAGAAAAAGAAACAAATCAGGGAAAACTATTTTTGGTAAATAATGTTTACTGAGATGGGGGAAGGTTTAGGAGGAGCAATTGTAGGCTGGCAGGGGTGGGCAGTGGTGGCCGGGGCAGAGATCAAGAGTTAAGTTTGGGTAGGTTTTAAATTATGCACAAGACACATGACATTTCTCACAATACTATCCACACAATGTTTGATCTTTTATAAATTGATTATTATGCAGTCTTTGAAGGCAAATTCTAAACTGGAATCAAGCTAAGGTTGTAAAATCCTCTCTAAATTAGACACCACTTTAGAGATTTGAATAATCCTTTCCTCTTCACCCTGAGGAAGAAGTTCCTTCACTCACCTTTATCAGTAGAATAAGTTCTGGTTTTATTTCTGGTCCCTAACACCCAGAGGCAGCCAATTTTTCTTGAACAAAAGAATGAATGAAACAGTCACAAGTAGAGGGTGATAAGGGGGCCCTACTACTCATAGTTTTTTTACCATTATGCATAAGTGAGAAAAGAAGATATATCTCTGAAAACAAATCTCCTAACATATGTGCTATTCCCAGTTAATATACTTTTCTTTCTTCCATCATCCTTGCTTATTTCTCACATTGTCTCAGAAAGGAGGAGAAAGCATACATTTTCCTCAAGTTGTTTTGGTTTTTATATATTTGTAGCCCTGCTCTCACTTGCTATGCTGGTTCATGGGAGAGAGTTATGGAAGCAGAGTAAAGGATTGGGGTATGGGAGATGTCACAGGAAGATAGTCCATTTAGAAATAATTATGCAGAGGGTTATTTAAGCAAATTTCTATTGTGTTACATAGTTAAGAAGGCATGGACAAAACCCAATTCAAATAATAATAGTTAATTTAATTAAGAACTACAATTAAAAATGCATCACCAATAGGAATCAACAGTAGTCACACATATTCTTGGCTGCATTCTGTGGGTAGGGTGGTAGGGGACAAAACGTGACCCCTGTCCCCACAGATTGAAATGCCACATGAAGGGTATGTTGCAAGGCTAAGGGTCCCATATATGAGGAGGATGGTTAGAATAATAGGAATTCAGTGGAGCAGGTCATATAGAAAGGAGGATTTGGGGAATAGGAAATGGGTCGAGGTTAGAATGGGTGAGGAGAGGCAGAAAGAGGGCATCCTAGGGTGTGGACATGACTTGACTGAAGGTGTGAGCACAGGAATGTGTGTGATGCAACTGGGAAAATATTTGACTAGACCTTTTTCTTTTTTTTCCCCTCCAAATCAAATTCATTGAACCTTATTTCTTTGTTATACACATTTTCTCTATTGCAAAACGAATGAAATCTGGACTGTATTATAATGACTAGTCCTGTGCATTCCATTTGAGTCATAATTTATTTCTTTAAAAAAAATTCTCAAGTGCTTTGCATCTACTTCCTCTATAAACTAATAATGAATTTAAGAATAGTAACTGTATGCTGCTTTATATCAAACCCTTCAAGCATATCCAGTACAGAATCCTGCAACTGGTAGATGTTTAATAGATGCAATCTAAAAGTATGTTGAAATGGTCACACGTAGGATTGGAATGAGTGGGTTACGATGCTTAGTTTCATGTTTTGTTCTGCAGTTTCACTTGTGAGGTAGTCATGCTGTTGTAAACTAATAGATTATTACGACAGTTGAAAACTGTCTGGATTAATAAGCACCCAAAATTTAAAGAACATGTATGTATTCATTTCCTAGGGCTGCCATAACAAATTCTAGCTGGAGAATAGAAGTTCGAAATCAAGCTATCAAAGTCACAATCCCTCTGAAGGCTCTAGGGAAGAAGTTTTTCTTGCCTCGTGCTACTTCCATTGGTTGCTGGCAATCCTAAGTGTTCCTTTGTTTCTGCCTCCATCTTTAAGTGACTGTCTTTCCTCTAGTCATTGAAGTTGAAGTGAAAGTGAAAGTTGCTCAGTTGTGTCTGACTCTGTGACCCCATGGACTATACAGCCTATGGAATTCTCCAGGCCAGAATACTGGAGTGGGTAGCCTGGAGTTAGAGACTACTAATCTAATATTGGGATTCCCTGGTGGCTCAGTGAATCCACCTGCCAATGCAGGAGACACAGGTTCCATCCCTGGGTCAGGAAAATCCCTGGAGAAGGAAATGGCAACCCACTGTAGTATTCTAGCCTGGAAAATCCCATGGACAGAGAAGCCTGGTGGGCTACAGTCCATGGGGCCACGAAGAGTCCGACATGACTGAGAGGCTAAACACACACACACACATGATCTAGTATTACTTCATCTTAATTAATTACCATCTAAAGAGATGCTGTTTCCAAATGTGGTCATATTCTGTGAGTCTGGGTAGAAATGAGTTTTGGGGAGACACTCGTCAACTCAATACACGGCGGTGGCCAGATTTTGCAGATGGTCTCTAGTGATCTTTACCTCCTGGTATTCTCACCCTTTCGTTGTGCTCCCCCACACTCAATCATGGGGGGCCTGTCATCAGTATATACTGTGAAGGTGACATTGTTTGAAATCTGATGCTAGGTTGTAAAAGACGGTGTGGCTTCCACCTTGCTCTCTGTGTGTGACAGTAACCATAAGATGGAGAACATACAGTGTCTCCTGCCAACAGCTGACCATAGCAGTGAGTTAGCCTGGAATGGGATCCTTCTGTCCCAGTCAAGCCTTCAGAAAACTATATCTCCAGCTGACATCTTGACTGCAACCTCATGATTAACCCCAAGATAGAACTTCCCAGCTAAGCCACTCCAGACCAACAGACCCATAGAAACTCTGAGATATTAAATGCATGAAACAACTAATCATTTTAAACCATTAAGTTTGGGGATCATTTTTTAATGCAGCATTAGATAACGAACACATGTTTTGGTTCCTGGAACGTTGGTGCTGCCATCAAAAACGTAACGTGTAAGAGAAAAGAATGGAATAGGTAGGTAGACGTAAGCTTTGAAGAAACTTAGCTGGAGTCTGATGGCCTTTGAGGAAGCTCCCACTGAGGACATAAAGAAAAGTGAGGAAGATGTTATTGGAAACTGGGGGAAAGGAAACCCTCATGGTGTCAGGAAGTTTGGCAAGACGGTCACCTGTGGTGACGTAGATGGTATAAGTGTATCTGGTGAACTGGATCATGTGGCTAAGGAGTCATTTCCAAGGCAAAGTGTTGAGGTGCAGCTTGGTTTCTTCTTGCTGCTTATGGAAAATGTGATATGAGAGAAATAAATTAAATGAAGGAATGCCAAAAAGAAATGAGCCAGGGCTTTCTGGTTTTAATAATTCTTGGCCTCTCTAGATGACAAATGATGCTAAAATTAAGAAGTGACTTCCAAGCAAAATTGAATCCTGGACACTGTCAGGAAATTATGAGATAAATATGGAGCTAAAGTCATGCCTGTGAAATCGTTCGTGATGACCTCAGAAGTACTTAAAGTTTTGCCTCAGAGACCTATTCAGTCAGACAATAGAGTTTCTAAAATGTCTACGGATGTTGTGCCTCAGCTGTCTCAGCAGAAGCCTGAAGTTGAAAAAACCTTATGTTAAAGAGATCTGCAGGTGTGGCTTTTGTCTATGGAATGAACTTAAGCAGAATTCATCAGAGACCCACGAAGAGAATCATACTGACAAAGCATCACCAGCTTGGACCAAAAGCAACCAAGGCCACACAAAATGAAGAGGGCTTCAGAACCTCAAATTTCTCTTCAGCTTCAAAAATGAGCAGCTTTTCAATTTCAAAAATGGGAAACTAAGTATGACTTGGAAAGAAGTGATGATCCAGAGGGAAGAGTCAAAAAGAAAAAAAAAAGAGAGAGAGAGAATTAAGTCCAAGTCTTTAATCCTCATCAAAGAACTGCCAGCTTTCAAGATGGCCTTTAGTGAGCCTCACTTCCTGGTTTTCATGCCCTCGTCTTCACCTCTCACATTGGATGACTGCTGCTCATGTGACCAGCAGAACACTGTGGAAGTAACTGGTGTGAGATTTTTGAAGCTAGGTTATAAAACACTGTGGCCTCTGCCTGACTGTCCGAGATTACCTGCTTTGGGAGGAAGCCAGTCACCATGTCATGAGGACGCGCAGGCAACTTGTGGAGAAACACCCATGGAGAGGACCTGGGAGGCCCTGCCAGCAATGAACACCAGCTTGTCAACTATTTGAGTGAGCTGCCTTGGAACCAAACCCTCAGTTCTAGTCAGGCTTCAGCTGACCATAGCCTCAGATGACATCTCCATGAGAGACCCCAAGACAGACTGCCTGGATAAGCTAATCCCAAATTGCTGACTCACAGAAACGATAAGATGATAGATGTTTATTGTTATTTCAAGCCAATACATTTTAGATAATTTGTTCTGCAGCATTAAATCCTTACTGTATAAGCTTTATTAGGATCTAATATAGAAAGCATGCTGAATGAATATGCTACAGTAAATTTTATTTCAAGAAGTAAATCAATGAATCTTTATTGTTTTGTTTTGCTACTACTTAAGATTATTTGAAAGCAGCATATTTCATCATACTTAATTCTTTGCATACAGAGATAAAAACAGAAACTTTATTAAACATTGTTTTAAAAGAAACTCTGCGAGTTCTAGAAATTAAGTTGTATTGATTTTTAAATAATATGAATATTCACATAGGGATTCATTAAGTCAAGTGAAGAAATTAAGTCAACAAATGGGGAGCTGTTGTAGATATTTTTCACTTAATTCACACACAGACAAAGATAAATCAGTCTAAAATGAGACTTTAAAAATCAACATATATTTTATTGAGTGTCTATTATAGGCTTAATATTTCTAAATATGCAATAAATGCAAAATAGGATAGTGTTTCTTTCTTAAAGTAGTCTTTTTTTTAAATTATAAACCAAAAAGCTAAGTGAATACTAAAACTTTTAATAAAAATTAAGATAGACTTTTATGCTGTTGGGTTTAGTACTTTCAAACTTCAGAATTCTAGAAGCAGAGTTGGTTAAGTGTTCATGAGAATAGTTTGGATAGTTAGATAAATGTCACTTTATTGATGTTTGAACTTGGGAGTCTGTTCAGAATGGAGATGAGAGTATTCCATCACCAGCTGCTTCTCTGTTTCCAGGGTTGAGAGATTGTGTGAATGAGTTAGGGGGCCTTGCCCTCCAGTAAACAGTCCTTGATCTTCCTTTAGAATCATCCGTTTGATGCCTCAGAGCCAGTGAACTGGGGTGGGAGGGTCACTGCTTTTAAGAAGTCAGTATAGTTCACCCATGGGAGAAGCATATTATTCTTCAGGGAAAATTTGCTTACTTCTACCCTCTCCTGTTGTTTAGGGCTACCCAGATGTCCCCTAGGAAGAAAATGGTCAAAGACAGATGGGTTTTAGTCTCTTAATAATGCTAACGAACCAAAGTCAACCCATTCTTAAATCGCAACCCCACTACCATAATATGAATTGCTACCTAGATTCATGGTCTTTGTATTTCACAACCTTTCATTTTCTTATAAATATTTATTATGGGCCAGTGAATTAAGTAAATCTTCACCACTGAAAACATTAAACATGTGATATCATGGGCCTTCGTAGGTAAGTAAATAGATGATGGTAAGAATCAGATGGTGATTTGCAGCACAGATTCTAGACTCAGACTTGCATAGAAAACCCATTTCTATTCCTTACAAGCAATGTGATCTAGGAAAGTTAGTAAACTGTCTGTGCTTTAGTTTCCTCGGGGAGGGGTTGTTCTTGTGAGAATAAAGTAGCAGTAAGTGTAAAGCATTTAGTATAATGACTGTCACATACTGTGCTTTCACTGGGTAAAATAGATATATGTGTTTGTTAATGTTGTTGATAGAAAAACACACTGCCTTGTATTAATGCTGTTTATTCCAAGGACACTAGTGAACTCCAACATGCTAAATTCAATGATTTTTGATTCTCATTTCTTATCCAGTTTGACCTGTACATAGCTTTTGATACAACTGGCTACTTCTTCTTGCAACAATTTTTCACTTGGCTTTCACTGTATTCTCCTGGTGTTTTCTTCTTCACTGGCTATTTTATCTCGACTTACTTCTTTGTTGGTTCCTCTTGATCTCTGTGACCTTCCAGTTTTTGTGTGATGCAGGGCTCAGTCCTTGGATCTCTTCTCTGACTATACTTTTGTCCTTGGTGATCTTGGGTTGTCTCATAATTTTCAGTACCATCTATACGTTGGTGACCCCCAGATTTATATTTCCAGCCCAGATGTCTTTTTGAACGTCAGATATCCAGTGGCTATGAATCATATACATCGCAAACTTAAAATATCAAAACTGAACTCCTACTTTTCCTCCAAACCTGGTATTTTTGCATTTTTCTATATTTCAATAAATAGAATTGTCTTTCCCATTTTTAAGGCTCAAAACTTTAGAATCATCCTTTTTCTCTTTCTTTCACTTACACTCATATTCATCTAACATCAGATCCTGTCGACTCAACTTTCAGAATATGTCCCCACACCAGCCACTCTGAGTTATCATCTCAGTGCACACCACGTCTTTTCTGGTCGGAATTATTGCAGCGGCTTCTGACTTGTTTCCGTATTTCCACCCATGTCCTCCTATTGTCTATTTTCAACCTAGAATGTATAAAAAGAGACTGCTCAAAACCTTCCACTCAGACTGAAAGTCAAATCCTCCCAGTGATCTGTGAGGCCATAGGCATTTTGATGCCTTCTGCCAGCCACCTGTGGAGAAGGCAATGGCACCCCACTCCAGTACTCTTGCCTGGAAAATCCCATGGATGGAGGAGCCTGGTGGGCTGCAGTCCATGGGGTCGCTGAGAGTCAGACAGGAGTGAGCGACTTCACTTTCACGTTTCACCTTCATGCATTGGAGAAGGAAATGGCAACCCACTCCAGTGTTCCTGCCTGGAGAATCCCAGGGATGGCGGAGCCTGGTGGGCTGCCGACTATGGGGTCGCACAGAGCTGGACACGACTGAAGCGACTTAGCAGCAGCAGCAGCAGCCATCTGGCCCCCAGTCTCATCTCTTCCTCCTCTTCCCTGCCTTCACTCAGTTCCAGCCTCTGTAGTGTCCATGCTAATTGTAACACATACCAGACACACTCTTGCCTCAGAGTAACTACAGTTTGTTTCCTCTGATCAGAATATTTCAGCCCCAGATTCCACGTGGGCCAGGCCTTCACAAGATATCTCCTTTTCAGTTAGACTTTCCCTACTTACCAGAGTTAAAATTTGTAGCCCCCTAGCTCCTGTTCTGGCAGCCCTAGTCCGTCTTCTTTGCCTAATTTTGTTCTATAGTATTTACCACAATTTAACATACTATATTTTACTTGTCTGTCTGTCTGTCTTTATCCTCTACCAGTATGTAAAGCACATGAAGGGGGCAGATTTTTTTTTTTTTTTTTTTTTTTTTTTTGGTATATTGTGTCCACCGCTGTATTCTTAGCCTCTATTTTTAACAGTGGCTGACATATGCTTGATTTACTGGTAATTTGCTAAAAATATTTCATGATATCATAGAAGTGCCTGATTGTGTTGAAAATATAGAAAGTTTGAGTTTCGTTTTCATTGTAATGCTCAGGCTGCTTAAATGGTCTAAAATAATTCCAAGGTTTTATTTCACCTTGTCTTAGCTGGTTCATTATTTACCGTAGTCTCTCAAGTGTCTTTTAGCATAACTGACTTGTATCATTTACCAGTCTCAAGACAGTTAGTTAGATTGGTAAATGCTAAAAAGATTACAGAGTTTTCCTGGAATCAGTCTGTCTCTCACAGCAGGCTTATTCTGTCATTAGCCTGGGGATAACTTTTGTAACTCTCGGTCACTTGGTTTCCATTATAAAACATGCAGGGCAAAGGTCATGTCTTACCCACATTGAAAAATGTACTTTGTGGTTTTAGGTCAATTGAGATATTATTTCCATGCTGAAAAATAATGACTGAAAAATGTGTCATAACCAGTTGTGAAATGGGTCAAGCCTGCCCCAGGCATCTCTCAGAGGTTTGCATCATTGGCAGGGACAGCTGAATTCCTGATCACAGGGTATTCCAGTGAACATCAAGAACTCCAGAGTAGGAAGAAAAAAAAATAAGTTGTTTGCCTTCTTTCGGGACTGTTAGATGTCTTGTAACTATCATTTAAGTAAATGTCACAATCCATGGGGGGAAAAGGATTGAAAACTTTATGAATTGGATCAAATGGCTGGCATCATCATTGGTTTGAACTTAAGGTATACTTTTAATTCCTCTGAAAGTGGGCAGACGTTGTTCAGTGTCATTAGATCTAGTGTTACGGGGTGCGGGGGGAAATGAATATATAATCCTAAATTGCAAGAGATCTCATATTTTGTCAGACACCTGTTCTTAGTGGAAGAGAATTTTAACATGTGGTCCTTGAAGCAGTTTTACAGAATTGAAGAATTATTATTATTCATTATTATTTGTGAATTATAGCCAAAGGAGGATAGTATATAAAGGCAACATGAAGACAGGAGTTAGTTCCAAACTCCTCTCACATCATTTGTAAGATTTTCAGCCCCATTTCATGAGTAATACCAATAAGGAAATACTTCTTATCTAGCCAACACTTAGTGGTAACACATAAGATTCTTTTCTTTCCCTTGAGGTACAACAGAGGATAAAATGTATTCAATTCAGAAATGATATATAGATTGTACAAATGGAAGGTAGTTTTCTCACAAGAACTAATTACATATAATAATATTAAAAGACCTAAATAAGAGAAACATCTGTAAATATCATACCAGGTTGACAAGTAACCAAAAGTTTCCCCTTTTCAATTCCTGATGAAGTTGTAGTGCGCATGTGCCCAGTTATATTATTATTGTTTCTCTATGGGTAATGAGGGAGACATTGTTTTATACGCAATGAAAAACTGATCATTTCTCCATGTTACTTCTTAACTTTATGTTTCTGATTTCAGATCTCCTTCCCCTTCCAGAGGAAGTTAGCGATGCCATAGCTTTAAATGCCTGTTTAGCTGCAAAACTCAAATGTTCACTTTCTGTTAGAAAATCTCAAGCAGTTGGTATACATTTTCTCATGATTTGGAATTCTTTAAAGGCAAGTCAATTTGAAGTTCAAGTGCGGGTAGGTTAAGCCGAAGTCATCATCCTGGTAACATTCTTTCAAATGAAAAGAAAGCCTTTCTTCTGAAATGCAGTTTTCTGTGCAATTGTAGTTCTCAATTGCATCACTGCCATAAACATTACAGCCTCATTTTCATTTACTTGGTCTAAGTTTCCCGACTGATTTGGATTTTCAATAGAAAGTAAAAGATGTGAAATGAAGAGGTAGCAGCTAAACCAGGCATTTAAGCCACTGCACTGCTGATCTCAGAAAGAATCTGGTCTGGAAGGAGGAGACCTGAACTTAAAGGGGCCGCAGCTGTTGCTGTTAAAACTTTTAGGGAGTATCATTTGACTTGGAAGCCTCTGCTTTTTTGCTTTTGTCCCAACCAGGCAATCCTTATTTAAAAAGTGATCAAATCAAGCCTGAGAATGAGAGGCCTATGTTTCAGGTTTTTTTCTTGTGGTTCGTAATGCTCTTCTGTGTGTTTCCTGCTAGGCTGTGTACCTGCTCCTCTTTACTAAGTAAGCTTCTAGAAGAGCACAGGGCACAGTGCCAGGCACATGAAGAAAGATACTTGGTTTTAATGGAGCACACAGACATGGAATGATAACAGTAGGGCTATACGCATGGTGAAACGCTCTTCTTGACCGTGCTCTTATGAGTCCATGTCTGGAGGACTATGGGCCTTAGTCAGAACCTGAGCAGTACAGACCAGGCTCTTCAGGTCAGCATCCCTAGGTGGAAATAGACCACTGAGAATAACTGCTAAAATTGCTAAAAATGGATATCCATGAAATGACTGCGATAAGTGGATTCCAAAACCTTATCATGTCACCTTCATCTCAAAAACATTTAGCCTTTTTAATGAGTATTTTTCCACTGCCATAAAACAGCCCCATGCGATGTTAACTGTATCATATATTATAAGCATAGCTAATAAATTCATGTAACATGATGAAATGTTGCAAATATGCTTTGATGGAGCCTAAAAAAAAAAGAAAACAGATCTTTTGTGTCTTTTTTTTTTCTTCTATTGTCATTTGTCAGTTCATTTGATAAAGAAGGAATTTTCTCTTTCTTCAATTTATTTTATCTTCAAAACTCACCTCTGGGAATGTTCCTCTAATAAACATTATTCAGTGGGGGTAAAGACATTATGCTCTAATAAGCCTTTATCAAAGGAGTGTTATAATTAGTTAACAAAGGCAAGAAAGTAAAAGATTGGAAATTTAGCCATCCCTCTCTGAACCTTTGTACCTTTGCAGGTACAACTCTTTGGTCCAGAATGGGGCATGTTCAGTTTCACCTGCATGTTAATAAAACCCGTGAGATCCTTTGTGCCACTAGAACTTGACCAAGTTTTAGTCTTGTTTCCCAGTGAACTGCCCTCAAGGTGACTTTAAAAAGTAACACATATTAAGTAAAGCCCAGGAAAATGGGAGAGGGGTCTGTTTGCGGGGTTAAGTCACTGAGCAGCTTCTTGGCAATTCTGATTTTAGCAACGATTCGTCCTCGGAAAGGACGCCCTCAGACTTTCTGTGAATGCCTCTCAAGACTGTGTTTCAGGCATTTCCAGGCTCTGGATTACCATGGTTACTGTCTGACTTTGTATCTATTGCTTGACTGGGATTAAGAGCATGGTGATGTATGCTCTGCCTCTCAGGCTCAGGTAATAGTTGAAGGTAAGATCTTATTCTGAAGCAACATGAGAGCTTTGTGCTTTTCTTTCATCCACATGACAACTCATAAATTCCATATTCTCTAAGAGTAACTCCCAGTAAAATTGAAAAAAGCTATATTAAATTTCAAAAGGAGACCCTCACATACTCTTCTTTTACTAGGGGGTCTAGAATAGAGTGTCAAGATCCCATGTTTCATTCATCATATAATTCCTTTTTTTTCAGTTTAATCCAATCATGATTGTTCATAAATTAAATGGTGAAAACATAGCATAAATTGTATTATACAGCAGCAGTAGAAGGAGTTAACAGTATCCCATGGGAGCATCATAACCACCAATGAAATCATTGTAATTAAATTGAATATAAAGAAAAGAAGTAAAATATCAACTTTATGGCATATTTGCACATTCCTAAATTAATTTTTATCTCTATATAGTAACATACCATTTATTTCTAGTTGGATTGCTAATGTACTACCTAGATCCTAGTCCAGTGGGGAGAAAGACAACTTAGAACACAGCCATGGACAGGAAGATTAGGCAATTAGTAATAACAAGGAAAAGCACTTTGCATGCAGTAAAATATTCATGGGAGGTAGTGATCATTTTATTATTATTTATTGCTTAGTTTTCTTTCTCATATATTGTCTCATTTACTATAACTCAATGGAGTTGGTTTGGTTAGCATGTCCGTTAAAGAAAGAAAAGTGAGGCACAGAGGGATCCTGTGGCTATTGAAACTCTCGTTGCCACTGAATAATGGAGTTAGGATTTGTCCAAAGGCTTCCCCAGTGGCTCAGTGGTAAAGAATCCACCTGCGATACAGGAGATGAAGGAGAATGTGGGTTCGACCCCTCAGTTAGGGAGATCTCCTGAAAAAGGAAATGGCAACTCACTCCAGTATTCTTGCCTGGAAAATCCCATGGATAGAGGAGCTTGGCAGGCTACAGTCCATGGGGTCACAAAGAGTTGGACATGACTGAGCATACATATAGTTTAATCGTTTTATTTTATTGCCTCTGGAGGTACTCACTGATTACAAAAAATATAAATATTATAGTTGCAATTATAACAAATTTGGCTATCTGGTTTTATAACTTGCAGAAAATGAGTGTGTCTGGATTGGAAATGGGAGGTAAGATGGATAGGCTTCCTATCAACAGATAATACCTAAAAATCGAGCAACTAATAACAAATAAATACTATAGAAGTTTTATTAAAGTTATCTTAAATAGAGGTAACAGCACACTAATTCCTTGTATAAAATGATGGTCTGGGGTCATCTTCTGAATGCCTACTATATTCAATAAATTATGCTTTAGATGGTTTGAAAGAAAGTAATCCATCCTAGAAATATTGATCCCTCATAACAAACAAATGATCTCATTTGCTATGTCACCTAAGAAAGACCTTTATTAAAAAAAAAAGTGACAAATCTACATGGTAATTAGAAGGGAGAAGCTTTGATAATCATCTTCTAAAAAGATGGTGCTAGATAATTGGGGTCTTACTATTAAAGAAACGGAGAAGGAAATGGCAAACCGCTCCAATGTCCTTGCCTGGAGGATCCCATGGACAGAGGAGCCTGGTGGGCTGCAGAGGGTCGCAAAGAGCTGGACATGACTGAGTGACTAACACTATTAAAGAAATAGTCACACTTATCAGTATGCTTCAAAGATCCAGGGTCTAGAAAGTATCCACCTTAGACAACATTCTGTAAAACTTAAACTAATGATTGAAGAGCTTTTTACCTGTCAGTAGATTCTTGATCTGATGCTAGATATGATCTCATTTGTTATGTCACCTAAGAAAGGTCTTCCTGAACAAATTGCCCAGCAGTACTCTAAACTCTCATATTTAAGATTAGACAGAGAGCATAGACTTCTACTCCCTAAATATAAATATGTCCTAGCCAAACTCGACAAGGCCTGCAAGTGTAGCGTTAGCAGCCTGAAACTTAAAACTGCAGTAATTCTTATTGATGATTTTTTTTTACATCTTTATTTTCTAATTAGCAAGTAACGCTCTAGAAATTAATAATCATGTTTACTGAAACTATTTCAAATCTTGTATCTTACATTAAACATAGATTTGAGCCTTATTTCAGCTTCATACATAGGCTGGAACACAGTGTATAGACATGAAAATAGTTAACTTTGTACAAGTCGAATAACTCACTTACATCAGCATCATCTTGTGGCCTACGCTAGTGACTTGATTCTCCACAGACGTCAGCAAGAAAGGCCGGTAGCAATCCAGTTTCTGAAATGGGTATCAATGTAGCAGTGGATGTGTTGGCACAGAATGTCAGTGTATTAACTTTTTAAAAGATAAAACCGCACAGACTAACTCACACACTCTCCCTATCACCTATTTGCTATTACTTTTCTGAAGTGGTATCTTTATGCAAATAGCATGATAGTATAATTTCATTATTACTGAAATTTCCTTTGCAGTCAGTGAAAATAAGCACTACTAAAAATAGATTTCCTCAATTTGTAATTATTTCTCTCATGTTTTATATATTGTATATATTTACACTGAGGTTCCATCTGTTTTCCCTATACCTGGCCACATACCACAAGTCGTATAGAAAGGATGAAACTCTGATTGCTCAGCTTCCTGAAGGAAAGCCCCCTGTTCTCTGCAGCCGCACCCTATGAAGCCCCCAGTTCCCTCTAGCTCACTTTGCTGGACGCCTGCTCACAGGTGCCCAGACGCAGTACCAGTTCCTAAGATCGGGTCATCGGTGTCCTGTTCTAAAGGGGAAGAAGAAAAGTTTTCTGTCCTCTGTCTGCACTGCTGTCGTTTCAGCAAAGTTACAAAAAGGCAAATCAGACAGAATCCAATCCGACACTGTCTGTTCTCTGAACACGATAAGTGAACATCCAACATCCAGATCGTTAAACCTAGTAGAGAGAGGGAAGTCAAAGTGATGCTCTCATCACAAGTATAGCTTGTTCTCTTGTCAAAAGACCAGATTAATCCACCAAGACTGTGTGAATTTGGTTAGCTGCTAACACCTGAGAGAAAATCTAGTAATTTATTCAGATGAGGAAAAGGAAGTCATAAAAAGAGAACTGAGTATAGGGTGTGGCCAAGATGTCAGCTCTATCCCTGGAAAATCTGTAAGGAAAAGAAAGTCAAATATGGAAAAAAATATTCTCTACCCTGATGCTGGGAAAGATTGAGGGCAGGAGGAAAAGGGGATGACAGAGGATGAGATGGTTGGATGGCATCACCAACTCAATGGACATGAGTATGGGTAAACTCCGGGAGTTGGTGACGGACAGGCAGACCTGGCATGCTGTGGTTCATGGGGTCGCAAAGAGTCGGACACGACTGAGCAACTGAATTGAACTGAACTGAACCTGTTAAGTGGTATAAAGAATAACTATAATAGGCCTAAACGCCCCTCCCAATTGTCTTCATTTCACACTATTATTTATTAACTATAAAAAATAAAACTGATATAGTGCTATTCAATTATATTTATACAAGTGTCAAGTAAGGAGCTTTACCATGTGGTTCCCTGGTGGCTCAGAGGTTAAAGCATCTGCCTCCAATGCGGGAGACCTAGGTTTGATCCCTGGGTCGGGAAGATCCCCTGCAGAAGGAAATGGTAACCCACTCCATTATTCTTGCATGGACAGAGAAGCCTGGTAGGCTCCAGCCCACAGGGTCGCAAAGAGTTGGACATGACTGAGCGACTTCACTTCACTTAAGATACATCAAATGCATCATTTTTATTTTAGGTACACAGTCTGCAACTTCCTATTGAAAGAACCACTTAGTATCCTATGCAATCTGTTGGTATGGAGGTAGTCCTCTTTTAAAACCATTGTGAAAAGCACAAAATATGACCAATATGTGTTAACTCAGGAGTGAGGTTCCATTTACCTGTTACAGCAGTATTTGTTTCATTTTAGTTACATTTCAATGGAGTATAGTTGCTTTACAATGTGTTTTTACTGTACAGCAAAGTGAGTCAGCTATAGGTATACATGCATCTTCTCTCTTTTGAGTTTCCTTCCCATTGAGGTCAGCACAGAGCACTGAGTAGATTTCCCTGTGCAATGCAGTGGGTTCTCATTAGTTATCTATTGTATACATAGTAGCAGTAGTGTATATACATCAATCCCAATCTCCCAATTCACTCCACTCACCATAGCAGTATTTATCTAAACCAACAGTATAGCTAAAGTGAAATTTGATTAATTCTGGACTTCCATGACAACTGCGGCATATACTCAGAGAGAAAATTACTGTAATGACTCTATACCCGCTTAAACAAGAGGCAGTGATTTGAGGGTAATGAGTTGTTCCACCATTATCTCTCCACTCCTATCATTTGTGTAAAAATGTATGGAAAGATACTAGTTTTGAATATTGTAGCCATCTGTGCTAATCTTAACCAGTGTATTTTATGATGATACTTTTGAATTATTGAGCAGAAACCTTAGCACTGTGGAAATGTAGAATACCTTTGTAAAGTTAATTCGTTTTGAGGGGGACGCATTTATAAGGTAAAAATTATGGAGAAGACCACGTTGTAATACAGCCCTTTTGTATTTGTTGGTTCTGTAAGTATGTGTACTCTGTTAAAAACTACACAGTTATTATCTTAGCCAGATGATCAAGGCCTGAGTCATTAGTGATAAATCATATAGACAGCATATATCCTTGACATGATGTGATGAAAATGGTACTTGACCTCTATGGTCCATCCCCTAAAACTTACAACTTGAGTGAAATCATGAGAAAAACATCAAATAAATCAGAATTGAGAAATATTCTACAAAACACCTGACTGGTACTGCTTAAAACTGTCAAGGTCATCATGAACAAGGCAAGTTTGGGAAACAGCATAGCCAAAGAGAATCTAAGGAGATACAGTAATTAAACGTAGTATGGATGGGCTCCTGAAACAGAAAAAGGTCATTAGGTAAAACCCAAGAAAATCTGAGCAAAATATGGAAATCAATTTTTTTTTTTAAGCCTCAAACCCTATAGTTTGCTTAATTATTCAGTTGTATTGGCTGCAGCTTAGAACAATGCCAGATTTTGCATTTAGATGGCAATGACTTGATAACAAATAGGTGGTATTCCCTGAGCCTTCATTTGCTAAATGCATAATCACTGTTACTGAACTATGCAACATGGGAAAATTTTTGCTCAATTTTCTTCTTTTCCACTTAATATTCTCTCTACTAAGAAAAAGACATACAGGCTTTCCCTGTGTCAAGATTGGGTGGTATTCTCCAGACCACTTGAGAATAACTGCTTAGAACTATGGATACATTCCCTGTGATACTTGTACCCTTTGTAATAGATGTCTGTCACATATGTATCAAATTTAATATTAGTAATCTTAATTTACATATGATCATTAGCCTTGATATTAAGAGCTATATAGACACATCTATTAACCTTACTTTAAAATACTATTGCCTGGTCCAAAATCCTACCATTGTACCAAGGTCTGTTTTTAACTCAACCCATAATTCTGATGTGAATCCTGGGTGACAGGGCATCTCTGGTATATTACAGTGTTATGGGGAAATGCATTAACAGTTCTATTTTGAACATCAAGACATATCTTGACCAACTGGTGAGTCAGGGGTCTTCTGCCTACTGGTTGCTGAGAGCAAGACTCCCTTAAACAAAAACTTCTGTAATGTTTCTTGAAATGAGAGCTTCAGGAGTCAGGGATGAGAGAGCAGGATTGGTGCACGAAAGAGGCAAAAGAGAAGCTGTGGGAACCAAGACTGCGTGTCAGGTGTGTATTTCCCAGAATGATCAGGCTGCAAGCGAACTTTATAGACCTGTCTAGTACAAGCCCTCTATTTTACAGAAATGAGAATGTGTTGCTCAGGCTTGGTCCTGGGCCAACTCCTGATCCCTTTTTTTCCTATATTCCTAGAGGTCAGGGAGAGTGGCTTCTAGTCTTATTTTCTTCTTGCCACACACTGAATCTTCTCTTTCTTTGGCTTGCTGTGACCATGGCCACATCCCCAAGCTCTTTGCTCTGAAGTTCATGTAGAATCCTTCAGAAATAAAGGGGAGCCATGAAAATTGAGGTACATAGCAAAGGCCCTGAATTTAGAAGTAAAAGCTGACCCCTAGTGTTCATTTGGAGAAAGAAATGGCAACCCACTCCAGTGTTCTTGCCTGGAAAATCCCAGGGACAAGGGAGCCTGGTGGGCTGCCATCTATGGGGTCGCACAGAGTCGGACACTACTGAAGCGGCTTAGCAGCAGCAGTGTTCATTTCAGTCTTACCTAATCCTTCTGTTCCTAGTTCAGTCTTCTGACTAATCCCTTGATAAAGATTATAATTAAGACTAATAGGGATTGGGGGCAAGAGGAGAAGGGGACGACAGAGGATGAGATGGCTGGATGGCATCACTGACTCGATGGACGTGAGTCTGAGTGAACTCCGGAAGTTGGTGAAGGACAGGGAGGCCTGGCGTGCTGCGATTCATGGGGTCGCAAAGAGTCGGACACGACTGAGCGACTGATCTGATCTGATCTGATGACATTTAACTAAGCTTAAAATTTCTCTTATTTATTTCAATATTTAAACCCCATATAAAAATAATGGATAAGAAAAGGGAAAGAGCTCTTAATTTGGGGGTAGAAAAGATATTTTCATATTTGAGGAGAAAACTTGGGCTGTCTTTACCCATGCCTTCTCTAGAAATGTTATCTATGGCAAACACTGTCCTCATGGAAATTGGAGGCAAGTTCTGCTGTAGTGAATATTTACTCCGGAGCGCAAGAGGCAATAAGTGAGGATAGAGATGCTTTCCACAGGCAGAGGGGTTGGAGCAGTGAAGGCAGAAAGAATCATTTTTACCTACCTCCTTTCCCTTAAACTTCAACTTCCTGGCCTTTGCTGTGCCAGTCTGGACCATCCTAGTCCATAAAAGTGAAAAGTGAAAGTGAAGTCGCTTAGTCGTGTCCGACTCTTTGCAACCCCCATAGACTGTAGCCTACCAGGCTTCTCCGTCCATGGGGTTTTCCAGGCCAGAATACTGGAGTGGGTTGCCATTTCCTTCTCCAGGGGATCTTTCCCACCCAGGGTTCGAACCTAGGTCTCCCACATTGTGGGCAGATGCTTTACCCTCTGAGCCACCAGAGAAGCCCTAGTCCATAGTCATAAGCAAAAGCCTCAGAATGAGATTCTGAGACATAGGAAAGGGAGAAGGAGGGATGTTAATATGCACGGAGATGAGAGAAAACTTCCTCAGGTCACTCGTCTCTGATGGCTGTCCACTTACATGAAAGAAATACTATTCTGGCATAAAGTTGGAGACTGCATGCTTTTCTTCTTTGAATACATACATGCAAGTATCTGCATTCTCTAAATAAAAAATAATAATTGCTGAATAACTAAATAAATAACTTTATTATGGGCTAGTGACTCTGTTTAAGTAACGAACACCAATAAGAAGAGAATCTTTAATTCCTTTCTTGCTAGTTTTTTTCATGGCAATATATATTTACTTTGGCCCTTATTTCAGAAAAATTAAAATTCCTTTAAAATTACTATACAGACTCTCTTTAAAAACGAAATAACTAAAAATGCATGATGGTCAATATATTTCAAGCTAATGCTGGGTAGCTTATTCCTCATTTTCACAAATGCAGCTCTAATGTTTGGATTTTTAAAACTTCTCTCTTGAGCAGCAGTGTACTTCCATTCTGAGTCCTTTTATTTAATCAGAACACACGCACCCATAGGCCACATCAAAGACGAGAAGGCATCAGTACTCAGATAGGAGTTACATTCTTGATGTAAATGTGTAACAAAATAGTATATTATTCAAATATATTGTATAACTTATATGTTTGCCTTTATTTTACAAATACCAGAATTAAAAAAAAAAAACTGTGATGATAGAATCAGATAGTAAAAAGGATTACAGATAGTAAGTCAAAATGCCAGTCACTTATGCCTGCACCTTTGTGACTTTGGCTAAGTCACTTACCATCTCTGGACTTAGTTCTTTCATTTTTTTAAAATGTGAAGGTTGGATGAGAGGACCTCCCAGTGGTGTTGATCTAGATTTTGAACCACAATAGTAACTTATTACTTTGAGATAAAAGCATCTTTAAAGTTGTCTGATTCTCTATCTTGTTTAAGATGAAATTAAATTTTAGAGAATAAGTGTAAATATGCTACAATGTGAAACATGCCCAAGGTTTTTAGTTCCAATTCTTCTAGTGCTTAATTACTGAAATCAATCACTTATCAGAAGCTGGTCTACCCAGTTGCAAAATAGAAGTAAAAATATTTGTTATCCCATCTTCACAGAGATTCAGGAAGGATAAATTAAATGAGAGACATTTTAGAGTCCTTGGAAAAAAGTGCTTCTTAAATTAAAAAAAAAAAAATTGCATTACTATCATTCTTATTAGGCAGCAGATATGAGTAATGCAATTTTCCTGTGTATTCCTGTTGGCTGTATCTTCTCAAGGGAATGCATTTGAAAAATAAGTAGAACTATTTTATGGCTAGAGTACTTAAAAAAAAAAAACTTTTCTGAAAAAAACACAATTTTGAAAGTACAGAAAGCAAACTAATGCTATCTCAAATTCCCTGAAGAAGAGATTATACTTTCTGGAGAAAATTGACATAATGAAATACTTTATATTCATTAAGTTACTTTCAAACTTTTTATTTCTTCAAGTTTTTGCCACTACTCCTAAAAGATATTGACTATACCTGTATGCTTTACAGCCAGACAAATTAAAGATCATTTCTTTTTGTTTAGAAGTATATGAATAGGGTTTCTAATGTTTAAAGAGTTTTTTTTTTCCCCCAAAACTTACAGTAATAATAGATTTTCATAAAAATGTTATTTGAAAAATGTTATTTCAATAGGAAATATTGAAATATTATTTAACCTCCCTATTAAACCTTAAAAAATAAAATAGTTCACAGTTTTCTAATGAAGTCAGAAGATTCTGCTTTTAAAGTTAGTTTAACAAAGAGACTTTCAAATAAAACAATTATATTAATAAGAGATGACTGATGACTTGCTTATAGATTTAAGGACTATCCATTTTTCTTTTAGTGACTAAGCTTATTTAATTACAAACATTTTAGAATCAGGGAATAGGACATGTAGTAACTACGTTCATATTCACAAAATGTTAATGTAGCACAATGAGGCAATAGTCCCAGTAGTTTAAACCCAAATCACATCTGTGTTAAATAAGTATTATTGGTCCAGTTTTCAATTCTGTTTTCTCTGTATATATAGTTAATGTCTGGCTGAATTTGTATTTACTCTTCAAGATTAAAAATTAATGCACCAAGTTTTATTAAATCAGGAATTATTATTGCCTAAAATCCTATGTACCAAATAAGTGTTTATTCAGTAGATGGCCAACATTATAGCTTGCATGTGTCCTAGACCAGGTATATATTTTGTGCTTAAGGCTAACTTTTGAAGATTTCTTACCTCCTTTAACTATTTCTGTAAATATTTATTTATAGGTATTAATGTTCTTTGATCACATAAAAAGTGACAGGATTCCTAGGCATTCATCTGAACATTTAAGTAAGCTAGGTTTCTGACTATATCTATACAACTTTTCCCTATTTACTTAAGTGTATGTTGATACTTTTACAAAGGCCTAAATGTTGAAGAATTCATGACTTGGAAGTACTAAGTCACCGGCAGAGCCAGAATCACAAGTCACGAGCTTCTGTTTGTAGGAAAGGGTGTACTCTTGCATTATTTTTAAGTCTAGCATCGACATTGTCTCCTTGAATCTCATCTTACCTATTAAAAGTTATAGAGTAAGAAACTTAGTCATAGACGAGAGTTCATGTGTATTTACTGAAACATTTTATAGATTCCCCCAAAGTCTGATAAAACTAAACAGGAAATGAAAATATACCCAGAGGAGATAGCACAGGCAAGCAGTGGTGACTGATCTGCCTGTGGGTTAAAATATACTAGGATTCTGTTTGATTTTCCTTGGAGACACTTAAGAGTAGACTTCTGAAACAGATTTAAATGATAGATTTTGCTAGAGTAAATAGGGCCACACTAGCCTTTTGTTTCATTGTCTTTTAGTTACTGGCATTTGTATCCCATCTGGATGCCCCTTTGGATTCTTGGACCTTACTTTCAAAATGCACCTACTATTGTTTGCTTTGTAAATTAACACTGAGCCATTTCTGCTATTGCACTATCAACATGAAGATAAAATTTTAAGTTTCATACATTTTTATACCGGGTTGTACTTTGTTTTCAGTATTAAGAAGAGATGTTTGCTTCTTAATAATGGTGATCAGTCATAAAGACTAGAACTTAATTCTGTGATCTTGAAATGATGACAGAGTTGATTCATTGACCTATGGCAGCAGAAAGAAAAAAAATTGTGAATAATAAAGGACATCTGAATCTTACTCTTGATTTGTGTAAGCTGGTGATATTGGAAGAGATGTGGTTTTGGATAGAGAAAGATAGGTTAAGATTATTCTAGTGTTGTTTTTGTTTCTAGATTTGCATATGTGTCTTGGTCTCATCATCTTTACAGCTTCAGCTTTATTTACATTCTCATTGCTTTTAGAACTTCCTTTGGTGTATAGGAAGAAATGAAGAGAGAAGGTGAAAATGTAGGCAACTTTATTTCTTTCCAGCAGTTCTTACAAGTTCCATATGTGACTATTTAAAGAGTACCCTGTACAGATTAGTGCTTGTGGATTCTGATCATCAAAGTGCCAGGTGAATCATATTGTCAGGCATGTTTAAGAAATGCTGCTGCCGCTGCTGCTGCTAAGTCGCTTCAGTTGTGTCCAACTCTGTGCGACCCCATAGACGGCAGCCCACCAGGCTCCCCCATCCCTGGGATTCTCCAGGCAAGAACACTGGAGTGGGTTGCCACTTCCTTCTCCAATGTTTAAGAAATGATATATTATCTATTTCACCCCACACACTTATTCTGTTGTTGTAGTTATTTTCATGTTGTTAACCTATTTTGAGGGTTTGTAAGCAACTTGAAGTCACAGAGTATGTCAGTATTTGCACTTTAAAGGAAGAGAATCCATTGCTCTCACCCTGTGTTTAAAAAGTTAATGAATATACTTGTATTCATTTGTTCATTCAATACAGTTGACCCTTGAACAATATGAGTGTGAACTGTGAGGATCCTCTGATCTACAGAATTTTTCAGTAGTAAATCCTACATGATGCACGTGGTTGAACGGGCAGATGTGGAGCTGTAGATTCGGGGAAACTGTGGCTACGGAAGGCCCGCTATTAATTATACATGAGTTTCTGACTGCTGGAGGGTCAGCACCTTTGCACTGTCCAAGGGTCAACTGTAAATAATAGTATTATTTTTAAAAATATGTACCTCTAAGTTAAGGAACACTAGAAAATATACTTCATACTTCTTGCCAGATTTTAAGCAATCAAACATCAGGAATTGTATGCCCTCTTGTTCAGTTGCTCAGATGTGCCTGACTCTTTACTACCCCCATAGACTGCAGCACACTAGGCTTCCCTGTCCTTCACTAGCTCCCGAATTTGCTCAAACTCATGTCCGTTGAGTCAGTGATGCCATCAACCATCTCATCCTCTGTTGTCCCCATTCTCCTCCTGCCCTCAATCTTTCTGAGCATCAGGGTCTTTTCCAATGAGCTGGCTCTTTGCATCAGGTGGCCAGAGTATTAACAGCTCTAGTCCTTCCAAGGAATATTCAGGGTTGCTTTACTGATATGTATTTATGAGAGGGAACTGTCCCTCTCATAAACACTTTTGCACAGATGTATTTTAGATTTGAGTGACTCTGGGCCTAATCCCTTGGACCTGGTAGGCTGCAGTAGTAAGTAAGCTACGAACTCGTGCTCCACATTTACGTCCTTTAGACAAAAGATGTTTTATAGGACAAGAGCCGTTTACCTAGCCAACTTATTTTGTCTCCTTTGTCATTCAAAATCATCAACTGTAAAACTGTAAGGGCTGTAAAACACAACTGATGTATTCAAATTATTTTCAAATAATTTCTAAGTAACAAGAAAGAATGAAAATATCCCTTCATGTTATGAGCTGGAGTGGTTAGATACCTAAAGAAGCTAAATCCTCTCTAGTTTGGCTTTTTTACAAAGGTCTCTTCAGATGGTGATTTCAATGTTAAAAAACATAGCTATTTATTCAGAAAGGAAAGGTGTACAGAGTCTCCATGATGAAGAGACTTCCTAAAGAGTAACCTTAAAGAGAAAAAAAGACATGAAATACTAAGCAACATTTCCTGGCTTGGAAAAGAAAGTGCTCTGACAATGTTCTTGTATTCTTTGTCTTCCCCCAAAATCATGACCTGAGGCCAGTAGGAACAGAATGGAGGATTAAGCGCACAATGACCAAATTGCCCCTTCAAAGGTATTTCACCAACCACTACAAAAAAAATCACCCAATTAAAGGAAGTATTTTAAAAATTCACCTAGAAATAATAGCAAAGTAATTAGTAAAGTTTTGCATCCTGTATGTCTTTCTTTATCAATGTATTTTTTTAAAACCGTGTTAGCCATTACAAAGCTATTGTTCATTCCTATGGTTCTAGGACAACAGGGGTAGGAGTCAAGACTAAGTGATAAGAGTCCCTAATACTCTTTCTATGAATGCATCACACTCCAGACTCATTGGAAAACTACTGATTTTCTTGGATCAATTTAATCCAACCCAGAATTATCAGGCTTCTGGAACCTCCTGAGACTTTCAGAGGGGTTAGCACTATTGTTCTCAACTGTTCATCAGAATCACCCAGAGAGTCAGCCAGGGAGCTGTAAAAGTGTATAGATAATATGATACTTCTTCCAGACATTGCTGATTTACTTGCCCTGTGGTGGGACCCCTATTAAGTGGTCTCTAAAAGATGCTCAGGAAGTTCTGATGTGCAGCAAATGGCTGAAGATGACTTCTTTGGATATTTCCAGACCAATTTTTCAAAGCTCAAACATAAGGATGTGGGTGGGTGGGGGACATCGCAAGAGCTTTAAGTAATAACACCATATTGTAAATATATAAAATGGAGTCAGAGTAGTCTGAAACAGTTTACTCCCTTAGTATCTGAAATTTCTAAATCCAGCAAGCACATGGGATATTATTCAAAAACAATGTCATTAAGAATTTGACTGCCAGGAAATGCTTGAACACATACAAACACGGTCACTGGGTCTGATCCCAACAGATGTCCCTTTTAGACACCTGTTGGAGTGAACTGTGCCACTGACCCTTTAAATGGGATGGAGCTTTAATGTTCCAAAAGCAGGGACCCAGTTGGAATGCTAGAAATGCACATTTGTTGCTTATGTTCCATTCTAGTAAACCATCTCCTGAAGAATTATGTTGATCTCTTGATTGTGTAGTTAATGAGATAAGTCTGCAAATAGCATTCAGATTGACTAGCAGTCTTATTTATAGAGGTGTACTGGAAGGAGTTGATTTCCCATAATCAGCTAATAAGGAGAAGCAATGTTATTTTTACCTTCTCATGAGTCTTTCAAGAATTGATGTGTGAAAAACGAGAACTGTCCTCGTAAACTGGAAACTGTTGAAAGCTCACCTAGAAAGCTATTTCGCATTTCTCCCAAGTGGGGAGTCTGAATTTGTGTTTGATTATAATGGAATAGCTAACATGTGAGCACAGCTTAACACCAAACATGCCTGTGGATGATTCTTTCCAAAACCCGACATAAACAAGCTGTCTTAGTATCATTATTTCAGGCACGTTCATCATGTCTATCTACAGCATACTACTGAATCAGGTACTGCCTGGTTGAAGGTCATGGATTACACATAGCCATTCAAATCCTTTATTTTTGAGACAGCTGAATTACTCCCTGACCTGACTTTAGTGAGTGGGAGGATCATCTTTATGCCTTCCTGCCCTTTCTAAAAATAGTAGGGCCTTTTAACAAGGAGATATTTTAAGCAGCTCATATTCACTTGTCTCATCAGGAGACACTTATTTTGGCCACTTGCATGTGTCCAATTTGCCTGTCTGAAGAGTTAGACTTTTGAAGGCTAGTCTGTGCTCCTCCACACCACTCATATAAGAAACTGGCAAGCCTAAAGACACTGGGATTACTAGCTGAGAGTCAGTGGGTAATCACAAACGAAGGGAAGACACTTTTTAGGAATGTGAATATGCTTCTGAAACCATCCATTTCAGATATTTCCACATCAGTCCTCAGCTTTTTGGATCTGTTTTCATAAAACCTGGCTGTGACTGCATTCCAGAGACCTCAATGATCTTGCCGCTTTTAATAATTATTAATAGGAGCCACTGCCAGCCTGTGGATAAGGGAACCTAATGAGAAACTGCCATCCAAAACCTGAACGGCAAAAACAAAGCCAAGCAAAACCAAACAATCCAAAACAAAACCAAAAGAGAACAACACAAACAATCTGTGCTCATAAGAAGACGCGTAGAAAAACACCGAGATGTAACTCTGATTTGAGAACTGGATTTATCAGTCACATGACTGGCATGCAGTGGGTACTTTGTATTTTTCTACTTTGAAAATACAAGCTCAAATCTAGGTAATTCTGCACAACTGGGACCAAAAAAAAAAATTATGAGTATGAGAAAACGCAGACTCTAAAAGCAAGATGGAATTTAAGCAGGTAAACCCTGTTTCACAGTCATGTCATTCCGGTACAGTTGTACGTGGTACTCGTGTTTGCACCTCTAAGAAATTTCCATTTTTTCGCATCAAAAACTCCAGATATGAAGCTGAAGCTGCTTTCTTCGCCAACCTGAAGCTGTCTGATTTCAACATCATTGACACCCTTGGAGTTGGAGGTTTCGGACGAGTAGAACTGGTAGGTAATCATTCTTTAAATGCTTTTGAAAGTCCTGTCTTCTTTTTTAATTTTTTTTCTCCCAAAGATTCTTTTTTCTTCTCTATCTAATCATTCATTACTCTTGTTCCTAAATCTGTACCAATACTTTCATATCAACATATCAGAGTTTTCAACAAAGTGAACTATATCATGTAATCATTAAACAAAAAATAAACATCAATTTACTTTTCAGAAAACCTCTTCATAATAAATGAAAGGTAAACACATTTACTTAATGAGGAGTCATAAGGCACTTTTTACCCAGCTGAGTTTCTATGATCTTTATTTACTTACTAAGTTCTGAGCAGTGCTCACTAACTTAATTATGCACTCTATAATCATAATAATTAAAATATAAATTTATGTATATATAAATGGAGATGAGGTATATTTACATGTCATATATACTTATGCATATAACATATAATTATTCTCACCACTGCTTTAAAAATTAAGTAAATGGTGTAGTTATTCTGTGATTCTGTAGTTATAAGTACCTATTGAGATTACAGTACATATATATAACTGTATTAGGTAATATGGTTTGAATATTTTATATATTTCACACACATTTCTATTTCATGTACACACACACGGAGCTAAGTGTTAAGATTAAGAAGACAGTTTGATACAAGTTTATACATTAAACACATTGCATCAGTGTGGGGTAAACCAAATGAAAGCATGTTCTATTGTGTCTGTTTAAAATATAAATTTAAAAACTGACACATTGCAACAAAAACTAGAGAAAACTGTCTTCTAGTTGCTGCATTCCAGACTGTGTAGATAAAACTGTATTTGAGAATTTGATTAATGGCCAGCTCTTCTGAACGTGGAGGAGCCCCTGATACTAGACACCAGTACAGTATGTTAGGAACTCCCTGAGACTGTGCACAGCTCAGTACATAGTTACTGTTGCCATCAGGTGACAGGAGAAATCCCCTTCCATAAAAGTAGCTTGAAATCCCCTTCCAAAAGTCCTGATGGCAACAGTAACTATTTTTATGTTTGTCCATTTGTGCTACAGTAGGGGTTTTTGAGTTGGATAGGCACAACTGTGTTATTGACTTAAGTATTAGACAAGAAGTGTTTAGAGCCATAAGGTATTGCATTGAACTTACATTATGCTTCCCTTAACACTGGCTGGAGGTACTACAGTAAAACTGCTTTTGACTTCGCTCCTGACTTCATACTGTGCCTCTGGGGATCAAATATTTTCAGTTATAGGAGTGAAAATCAAATAAGGGCCTAGGAAAAAACCTCTTTCTTTTCTGAACCCTGCTAAACTAATGCAATCTTAGATTTATTTTTCAAAAATATTGATTTTGTGATAAAATATAACTTCATATAGCTGGTGAAGACTTAAGGACAGTGTTATACATGAACATCTTTGCACTGGGGAGTGTTGGCACGTAGAAAGAGCATAGAGCATAGCACTCCTAACCATGAAGTCTTTATTGTCTGGTGTGTTTGTTTATATTGCTCTTTGTGTCTAAACCCCTCTGTCTATGAAACAGCATAAAGGACAGAATCTCCTTGATATTAATTTTATGGCTGTTATAGTTTCTTCAATATTATTTTTAAAGACTTTGTACAACAAAAGAGCTGTTTTAGTTGACCATAAAAATATCAACATTGTAACTGTGGTCTCCTAAGAGGTCTGATAACTTCAAACTGGAAGCCTTTGCATTAGCAGTGAGATCTTTTATGAAATACAAGAATTTACTTAGGATTTTTGAAATGTTAGAAATCACTTAAAGACACTGAAACCCCTTCAAGCTGCATAATCAAATGCCAAGCTGATAGTGGAAAACTTCTAGAAAATTCCCTCAAAAATGTGAGGAGGCACAAACAACCACCCAATTAAGGAAGGTTTAAAGTGGACAGTTGGTAAAGAACCCACCTACCAATGCAGGAGACTCAAGAAACACAAGTTCAATCCCTGGACCAGGAAGATCCCCCAGAGAAGGAAATGGCAACCCACTCCAGTAATTTTGCCTGGAAAATCCCATGGACAGAGGAGCCTGGCGGGCTACAGTCCACAGGGTAGCAAAGAGTCAGACAGGACTGAATGCACATGCACACCCACACAGAGTGGGCATATTAAAGGTAATGCAGTTTAAAAAGACAAAATTCACATGTGTTTGTATGCAAGTGCATGGTTGAGTACATACATATTTATTATAATCTTCATCCCAGGAGGGAAATCGGAAGTAGTTCACCCTAACTTTCTTCTCATGGATATTATATTTCACACTTTTACACAAATGTTTGTAGACTAATGGAAATCATATAGGTTATAACTAGGTATAAGGTATAACTAGTACATCCCAGGTAGAAGGGTATGTCCTTAACCTCTGAAGTGATGTCATCTTGTGTGATCTTGCACTTCCCAGAACAAGTGGGATAATCCAAATATCCACGTTATCTTCACTGTTCAATGTAGACTAGCCATTTCAGTGATCACTATTACCCTAGAATCCACTACCCCAGTTCTTGCCACTTACTAACTATCCTATAATATTAATTACTGGGTATGAAAAATATTCTTCTCTGTGATGATTCATTTTTACATGTATTTGGTGATTCCAAAATTAGGAGCTTGGCCTCAACCCTTTGACTGCAGTTACACATACTGTTGTCATAGCTGGTAGGGAATCATGGTGAGGACACTCGTAACCACCCAGGAGACTGTAATGTCCCATTAGAGTAATACTCACATCCTTCATAGGTAGGCGGCAGGTCTACATAGAGCCAGTTCTGTTGTGATTACAGAATTTTAACCTTCACTCCCCTTCTGCAAATGGTGCATGTGAGATATTTCTGTTAATTTATACAGTGTTATTTTTATGCAGTATATCCTTCACATGAACTCATTTTACATATGTATACAGAGAAATGCACGTGTTACTGAACCACGAAAGACACTGGGATTCTTGGGCTCCAGAGGAGAAGAATTCAATCAAAGGCCAGAGACGAGGCTTGATCACTCAGAGCTTTTGTGTAATAAAGTTTTGTTTAAGTATAAAAGGGATAGAGAAAGCTTCTGACATAGACATCAGAAGGGGGCAGAAAGAGTGCCCCCTTACTAGTGTTAGCAATGGAGTTACATACTTTTTAACTACTTATTACAGTGAATCAAAAGAATGTCTGGAGGTTGTAAAGACCTCGCTAGACCCACTCCCATAATTTACATTTTAAGATAACAGGATTAGCCAGAAGGTTTTTTTCCAGAGACTGTCCTCAAGCAGGAAACACTATTGTTATATAAGCCTAAAGAATGTAGAGAGAAAAAAAGTTTGTCCTTTCCTCCTCCTTGAGAATTCCAGACCCCTCTCTCCTTGGGGACACCCGGACTTCTTATCAACCTGCCTAGGGATTGACTCTCTTAATACCAAGTACATAATATTTATACCTTGAACTTACCAACCCTTACTTCATAGTAATGTTGATCAGATAAGTGACATTATAAAAATTACCACAATTTTTATAATAGTAGTAGTTTTAAAAATGTTTCCAGATATAGATTATAAGATTATAAACTCTTAAATTGGGTATGTAGAACTAAGAAATTTGTATTTATGAACCCTATTTCCTATTGGAAGTTAGAATTGTAGTTTTATTATCATTTGATATACAGATCATGTTCCTGTCATTTTGCTTAATATCAGATCAGATCAGATCAGTCGCTCAGTCGTGTCCCACTCTTTGCGACCCCATGAATCACAGCACGCCAGGCCTCCCTGTCCATCACCAACTCCCTGAGTTCACTCAGACTCACGTCCATCGAGTCAGTGATGCCATCCAGCCATCTCATCCTCTGTCATCCCCTTCTCCTCTTGCCCCCAATCCCTCCCAGCATCAGAGTCTTTTCCAATGAGTCAACTCTTCGCATGAGGTGGCCAAAGTACTGGAGTTTGCTTTAGCATCATTCCTTCCAAAGAAATCCCAGGGTTGATCTCCTTCAGAATGGACTGGTTGGATCTCTTTGCAGTCCAAGGGACTCTCAAGAGTCTTCTCCAACACCACAGTTCAAAAGCATCAATTCTTCGGTGCTCAGCCTTCTTCACAGTCCAACTCTCACATCCATACATGACCACAGGAAAAACCATAGCCTTGACTAGACGAACCTTTGTTGGCAAAGTAATGTCTCTGCTTTTGAATATGCTATCTAGGTTGGTCGTAACTTTCCTTCCAAGGAGTAAGTGTCTTTTAATTTCATGGCTGCAGTCACCATCTGCCGTGATTTCAAACACTTCTTCAGTTCAGTTCAGTTCAGTCGCTCAGTCGTGTCCGACTCTTTACACTTCTTAGCATTTCTTAATTTTATCACTTATGTCAATTTAGATGAACTTAGATGCAGGGGTATTTTTTAGACAGATGAATTACTGAAATGGTCTACTGCCAACTTTTAGAGATGAGAACATAATTTAGGAAAATAATAGAAACTTAAGTACTTCTTCAGTGATGAGACAAGAAGCTTGAAGTAAAGGCCTTATATGAAGGGGAGTTCTGTTCTTAAGTTATTCAGTCTATTTCATAAATACTTTTAGCATAATTGATTTCAACTACTCTCAGTCACGTCTTATTCACACCCATTACCTTTGGGAAGTCATTTATACTGCTTTCCTTTCTGTGACCTGGTATATGCTTTATTTTCTGTACGTATTTTATTTTGAAGAATTGCTTTCTTACTTATTCAGGGCTACCTGCTTACAGAATATTTTCCAGAAGATCACATTCCATTTATAATAGCACCTTCAGTGAAATAACTTTTTTTTTAATGTATGATGTAATCATTAAAGCTATAAGCACTGCTGTAAGACATCTATGTAATCCTCTTAATTTACAAGACATAAGTATAAAATAAGGAGATTGATTTTTACAAATCACAAGTGAAAATTAATCTCATTTCTTTATGGTCACATTTCGAATTTACTCTCATTTGCTCTTGTCAGAGAGGCACTTGCTTTTCAAAGTAGATGGTGTGTGTGAAAGTCACCCAGTTGTGTCCAACTTTGCGACCCCACGGACTGTAGCCCGCCAGGCTCCTCTGTCCATGGAATTCTCCAGGCCAGAATACTGGAGTAGGTAGCTGTTCCCTTCTCCAGGGGATCTTCCCAACCCACTGATCGAACCCAGGTCTCCTGCATTGTAGGAGAATTATTTACAGTCTGAGCCACCAGGGAAGCCCCTCAGAGTAGACTGATACAAGTCAAATTTATTAATCTAGCAGTGCTATGTGATGGTTGCTTTAAATGTTAAATATTTATTCAGCAATTCAAACCTATTCCAGAACACCACACTTGGATAAAATATAGGAGCAGTGATATGGAAAACATGATCTCTGTCTTCTTGGATTATATTCTTTCTACATCATTTATTTTATATTTATGTAGCCAGCTCTCTGCTGAGACATACAAAGTTTAATAGAAAATAGCCACTGCCTCTAGGGACTCACAGTCTTCTGGGACAGGCAATCATGCCAAGTAATAAGTAAACCCATAGAGTATGAGCCACATGCGCTCAGCACGTGGAAAAAAGAGCAAGACTTCCTGAATGTCTTAGAATTTCTAAGACAGACAATCAACAACATTAAGATACTGACATAAATAACCTAAAACGTTTTGGTACACTTCTCATAAAATGAACTATTGCAAGACAGTTTATTTATAAACTGATAGTATGTTTATTGATATACTGATATTACTTCCTTACTAAAATAATAAAGCTTTTTATTTGAACCCAGCTTTATAATTTTCAAATTGCTCTCATATCCTGTGTATAATTTTGCCTTTATACTACTCTGGGAGGTATAATCCACACATTTCACAGGAAAGAAGTCAGGAGTAATGTGTATAAGGGACCTAAGATCACAGGTCACTGAAAGAGCTGTTGTTATTGCCCAGAACTACTGATTTTTAAACTAGAATTTCTTTTTTAATCATTCTGACTTCTAAAAATATTTAGATTCTGTCACGCCAGTAACAGCCCCCATTATAAAATCAAGCAGGTGTCACACTTCAGTGTCATATGTATACCTTTGTTTTCTTTTTTTTTAAAAGTCTGTTAGAATTCAAGAACCTGTATTTATGATTATCCACTATTCACCTCTTCCTCTGCCAAACCTTCAGAGAGTCTCTTTTCTCTTTTGTGGCTCCTAGTTTAGTGTTAAAATATCTATGGAGGGAAAAATAAACATGAGACAGTATGACATGGTAGCTAAGAGCTAGAATCTGGAGTCAGGCTTTCTGGATTCAGATCTTGCCAACTGTGTGTGATTAGTCATTTACTTAAACCTCTTGAGCCTCAGAGGTTTTTTATTGAGAATAATAAAAGGGTATGTGCCTAACAGATAGCAAAGATTGAATGAGTTAAACTCCATAAAATAGTGCCTTCCACATAATAGGTTAGTAAATGTTGGCAGTGTTATTATTAATATTAAAATATGCTAATAATAACTACCCATTGATCATTTTCGGCTTTGCCTATAGAAAAGGGAAGGGATGAAATAATTTTCCTCTTTTCTACCATTGTTAGGCCAGGTCCTGAGAATACACACATTTCCCCTACATAAGAAAGAGCCTGAGGTCTTCAAATGACCTACTATGAGAGCTTGTATTGAATTCTCCCAAACCACTAAGCTCCTTACTTTCTGATCTGTCATGAGTGCAGATGGGAAACAAACAATTTTCAGTCATCCTCACACTAAACCTTTGTGAACCTGAAGTAGTCTGCTCTAACTTATCCATTTCTCTTCTAAATTGTAAAGCCCCACCCCTTAACCTCTGGATAGGAAATCATTTTTGGTGCAAACTGCTAAATCATATCCACTTTCTCTGTAATTTTCTTAAACCACGGCACCCTGGTTGGGCACAACAAGGGTCTGGCTCTTGCCAAATGCAGGGCAAAGGTCACCTCTCATTTCACCTGTGCCACAGTTCCATGAAGTGCTTGCCCAGGATGGGGCAATGTAGTAGCAAGTTGTCAGAACTCTGCCTACACTCACAACCACATTAGTGTAACAGCATCTATGTGCTGTACATGTGTATCCATACCACTCTCACGGCATTTCTCCCAGCTGCTCAATCACTATGTGTCACATGAAAGTGACATGGAAGACTATGTACACCAACTTAAAAAAAAAAAATAGGGACTAAGAGATGATTAAAGAAAGAAATGAGGTGAAACACCTATTGCTCAGTCAACAGAGTTTTGTTTCATTGTTATGAAAGGGGAAAGCTTAACTCCAAAGGGAAACCCCACGGAAGATGAAAACTTTTCAAGACCTTCTTGCTGCCAAGCCACACACATGACAGTGAAATAGAATAGCTGTGGGATCACTGGGCAATGCTGCCATTTGTGGCCATGGCAGTTTATGCTGCAGAGGATGCCTGGGGAAAACTCTGTCGTCCTACGGCCTTGTGTCCTCAGTAACCAGTGAATCAGGACTCTATGCGGGGTGAAAACTCAAAATGGCCTCATTTTAATACAGCCTTTTCTCTAGACATACCTTTCTAGTCAATACAGTGCTGGTCTCTGAGTCATGTCCGACTCTTTGCAACCCTGTGGGCTGTAGCACCCCAGGCCCCTCTGTCCACTGGATTTTCCAGGCAGGAATACTGGAGTGGGTTGCCATACCCTACTAGGATTATTATTAAACGTGTCATCCTCATTTATTCTCCAAAAGAATGAAAATTGACACAAATTATTAGTTGTGATAAATAGTATTGATTTCTGAGAAAGCAAGTTACTCATAGAGCCAAAGAACATCCAATCGGATAAATGCTAACTGAATGTAACAGGTGCACTCACAATACAGGCATTCCTGCGAGAGACTGTGGGTTCAATTCCAGACTACTGCAATAAAGGGAGTATCACAATAAAGCAAGTGACAGGCCTGCATGTAAAAGTCATGTACATACTATTGTTGTTTAGTCACTAACTTGTGTCTGACTCTTTTGCAACCCCATGACTGTAGCCCCCAGGCTGTTCTGTCGATGGGACTTTCCAGGCAAGAATAGGGCAGTGGGTTGCCATTTCTTTCTTCAGGGGATCTTCCTGACCCAGGGACTGAACCCATATTTCTTGCTTAGCAGGCAGATGCTCTACCACTAAGCCGCCACAGAAGCTGTGTATATACCATGCCGTAGTCTATAAAGTATGAAAAAGCATTATATCTGAAAACCAATGTACATCCCTTAATTAAAACATATTTTATTGCTGAAAAATGCTGTCATCTGAATCTTCAGTGAGTCATAGTGGTAACATCAAAGATTACTGATCACAGATTATGATAGCAAATACTAATGAAAAAACTTCCAATATTGTGAGAATCGCCAAAGCGTGACACAGGGGACACAAATGTGGGCAAATGCTGTTAGAAAAACGATGGACTGGAATTTGACACAGAGACAATTTACGTGGCATTTAATTGTACTAACAACTATTTACATACTGTGCTGTATTTACACCTACTTATATAGCATTCTCATTGTATTGGGTATCAAAAGCAAAGAAGAGATGATTTAAAGTATACCAAGACCAAGTGAAGTCGCTCAGTTGTGTCTGACTCTTTGCGACCCCATGGACTATAGCATACCACGCTCCTCCATCCATGGGATTTTCCACGCAAGAGTACTGGAGTGGGTTGCCATTTCCTTCTCCAGAGGATCTTCCTGACCCAGGGATCGAACCCAGGTCTTCTGCATTGTAGGCAGACACTTTACGGTCTCAGCCACAGGGAAATCCTTAAAGTATACAGGAGGGTTAATTTAGGTTATATACAAATATTATGCCATTTTATATATGGGACTTGAGGATTTGAGGATTTTGGTATCCACAGGGGATCCTGGAGCCAATCCCTCCAGAATATTAAGGGACAACTACAAATGTAGGCAAAGGAGCCTGGCAAGACACGGTCCTTAGAGTCACAGAGTCAGGCATGACTAAAGCAACGGAGCGCGCATCATAAATCTAGAAGGCAGTGGACGTGTCTTTCCAAGGCTTGAGATAAATTTTGGATGAACTCTTTTATCACCAATTAATCCACTCACTCACCTTTTTTGTCTTCTATGACATAAATTTGATTTTTTAATCCAGTGGATTTATGGTCACATCACATGCAGCAAAAGTTTATCTAGTAAAAATTTCCTAAACATTTTTTGTGGGATGTAGAAATATGAGGTGTGATTCCTACCCTCAAAGAACTTCTTGCCTTCTCCTGAGTAAGAAGATTCATACATATGAAAAACAGCAAATGAAATCTTTTAGAACTGTATTAAATTCTAAGTCATGCAGAAGGGTTCTCAGCATTTCAAGAAGAGAGCATTCGGAGCTGATGGTGTAGTGAGGTCCTAAGAAGACACAGAACTCAAGCTGGAGCTGACAGAATAGGCTGGGAGTTAAATAGATGAGAAAAGGCTGTTCGGGGGAAAGGCCATTCCAGGGAAAGTTTACAGCACAGAAGGCCATGTGTTTTCACAGGACACCAAAGCAAGTGGCCTGACGAGGGGTTGTGTGAGCTTCACAGGACACCAAAGCAAGTGGCCTGACGAGGGGTCGTGTGAGCTAGCAGGGAGAAATACTAGATGACCAATTGACAGGGTATAACTGTATTATATTCTTAAAGGAGATGTACTTTAAGGCATCAGGCATTTTTGGCCATTAGGTCAAGCGAGGAACACAAATAAACACGGACTCAGCCCTGAACTTCCACCCATGAAATAAAAGAATACACTATAAGGTGACTAGACAGGCTATTTTTAGGTGGCAGTGCTCCCAGAAATAAACATCATAATTTCACTTCTGAATAAGGTAGTTTACTTTGTGCCAAGATGTATTCCACATCCCTGAAAATTTTATATAAACACTTTCAATGACAGATCCCTTCCATGAAAGGGAAAAACATCTTCTATTTGTTAATAGTGTTGAAAATAGCCGTGTCCTTTTAAATCAAATGAAATGATTGGTCTTGCCTTCTGGAAATAAACTGAAAAAAGATGATTCTGAATATTTCAGTGTATCTAATCAACTGTATACATTTATAGTTCATGGCTAAGTCATACTCTCTCCTCACATTAATGTCCCTAGTTGCCACTGATGTGTGTCATATATTAGGCTAAACACTGAGCTATCAGGAGATTTTGTGGGTCAGATGAGTGAGTGAGTGAAAGTCACTCGTCGTGTCCAACTCTTTGCAACCCCATGGACTATGCAGTCCATGGAACTCTCCAGGCCAGAATACTGGAGTGGGTAGCCTTTCCCTTCTCCAGGGGATCTCCCCAACCCAGGGATCGAACCCAGGTCTCAGAAAAGGTGAAGTTCAAGTATACCATGCTGCTAAGTCACCTCAGTCGTGTCTGACTCTGTGTGACCCCATAGACGGCGGCCCACCAGGCTGCCCCGTCCCTGGGATTCTCCAGGCAAGAACACTGGAGTGGGTTGCCATTTCCTTCTCCAGTGCATGAACGTGAAAAGTGAAAGTGAAGTCGCTCAGTCGTATCCGACTCTTAGCGGCCCCATGGACTGCAGCTTACCAGGCTCCTCCGTCCATGCGATTTTCCAGGCAAGAGTACTGGAGTGGGGTGCCATTGCCAGGATATTAAGATCTGATTATAAGCCATTTGATTAAAAGTCTTCCAGTATGTAACCATTTCTTAAAAAATTACAAGGTTTAAAAAAAAAAAAAATTACAAGGTTTATTTGTCTAACATCTCAAAAGTGTGACTAGAATGCACACACTGTCATAAATTAATCTGATCACATCTCAGAGAGTAGAATTTTGCCATATATGATTCTCCCTGTGTCATTTAAACTCATTTTAAACCTTCACTGAGTCAATAAGCAAAAGAAAGTGAAGTGTCAACTTATACTGAACTCCATCTGTGTGGTGTTTTAAGTATTAAGTATTAGAATAAGTGGAATTATGTGAAATACTTAACAGTATAAAACTATTGCTTATAGTACTTCTTTATATTAGTGAGATTATACATAGAAATTAAATCTTAAGGGAAAGAAATTGATTATTTGATGAAGGAAAATAATTTAAAGTATATCATAGGTAGTAAAATCAATTTTAATATCACTAGAAAATAAAATAAGTACTGTAGGAAAGAGAAATAATATGTTTAAATTTCACATTTCAATAGACAATCTGAAATAAAAGTAGCCCTTTGAGTAAAAATGTATCAATGCTAATTCTCTATTAATGGAAATCACAAGTGTTCTTTCATTTGCAA
The DNA here is from genome assembly GCF_019923935.1 of Bubalus bubalis. Taxonomy (NCBI): domain Eukaryota; kingdom Metazoa; phylum Chordata; class Mammalia; order Artiodactyla; family Bovidae; genus Bubalus; species Bubalus bubalis. The sequence goes on along the minus strand of NC_059179.1, from coordinate 7,279,420 downwards.
ATGATTTCCATAAAAGAATCCAAACTTTTGTCCATATTGTAATTAAAAATTGAAAAGTACGGAGCTCTCTTTCTCATCGTCCTCTAAACTGAAAGTTAAATGTCTTTTTAAAAAATTAAAATGAAAACTATCTCCTCTATGAACACTGCTTTGCACATCTTTTACTCAACTTTAATTTAAGAAAATATGTATTTCCTTATGTTTCTTGTCACTAGCCATAGAACTGAATTTTAGGTCTAAGGGCAGGTTACAGAGAAAATGGGGTTATGGACACTTTTCATGACAGGTGTGGTGACCTTGGGAAGGAAAACAAGGATGAAAAGACTGTCTTAATCATCACTTGTGCAAATGGCAGGTGGAATCAAATGAAAAAAGATAAGACAAATCACTTTTTCTAGGTTCTTTGTTCTGAATTGATATGTCTGACCATTAATATAGATAGCTTAGTGGTTATTATACATAATAGTGCTTAAGTAAAAAAGCTTACAATAGGGCCACACCTCTGTGCTCATGGCTGAATAATTTTCAAACTCTGACGTCCCTATTTAACTCATTGTCCAGCCTTTCCATTCTCTGTGTCATTTGGATATGCATCATACAGACAGTAACAAGTTTTCATTGTTTCTCCCTGTGTATCCTATGGAACAAAACAGATGCCACAGGTTCTTTCTTAAGCGTCAGACATAGATGAGGGAAAAGAAATCTATGATATTACTTTGTAGTGTAGAGAGACAGGTAAGTAATAAAACTGTGGATAACTCGTGAGAAAAGAGGTTTTAACAACAGTGTGAAATCAGACAAGTTTTTAATTAAGATTATGCTTAATGCTTCCTGAACTTGATAGTACTTTTAGGCAGTGAAATGTAATTCTCACAAAGGTTATCTTTTTTTTTTGGTTAGGAAATGTTGAGGAGTACAATCCAAAACTACTTTGTAGAATAGAAGCTTTCTGTGCCCTTAAAAAATTTAACTTTCTTTCACTAATGCAGTAAGTCAGTTCTTCCTGAATATTTGGGCACATTAGTATTTCAGAGTCGGACACGACTGAAGCGACTTAGCAGCAGCAGTATTTCATGTCCAAAAATGTTATTTGAGTCACATCAGTAATATTGCTTTTCCTTTCTCTATTGAAAGAAAAACATCCTTAAATTCAAACAGATAAATTTTTCCTATTCCTTTTCATTCAGATGGTAGGAACAACTAACTTAAAAACAGATTTAATTATGAATTTTAGTAGTAAAATACTATTTATAGTGAAAGTCGCTCAGTCACGTCAAAATCTCTGTGACCCCATGGACTATACAGTCTATGGAATTCTCCAGGCCGGAATACTGGAGTGGGTAGCCTTTCCCTTCTCCAGGGGATCTTCCCAACCCTGGGATCGAACCCAGGTCTCCCGCATTGCGGGCAGATTTGTTACCAGCTGAGCCACAAGGGAAGCCCAAGAATACTGGAGTGGGTAGCCTATCCCTTCTCCAGCAGATCTTCCTGACCCAGGAATCCAACCGGGGTCTCCCACGTTGCAGGCAGATTCTTTACCAACAACTCTCAGGGAAAAAAGTATCCCTTTTAATTAGTATTCCCACATATCTTGGAATTCATGGTAATAATGATAATGATTCTTACATAGCACTTTTAATTTTCAAAGTATTTTCACATACACCATCTGATTTGGTCTTCCAATATGTGCAACTATAAACTAATGTGGTTTTATTCTCGTAAGTGAGGAAAATGAGGCTCCAGATTACATGAACTTGGGTATGATTGTAGTTTGTATGTTATTAAAATAATAAGACATTACCCAGCAAATACATATTATTTTGACTAGAAAAGTTTTAAGAATTTGTGATAGGTATATACATTTTGCTTAAATTTTGACCCACAATCCAACCTTTACTTGGACACAACTTTTTTGAACTTAGGGCTTAAAAGAAAAGTCATAAAATAAGGAAGTCATTAAAAAAGAATAAACTTTTTAAAAATGTTAATAGTTTCCCAATACTAGAGTAAAAATGAAATATAGTTTTGACTAATTGGGGAACTTTTATTGAAGAGCTAAAGATAAGCATAGAAAGAAAAGCATTTCTGACATGCAGTTCCTTAAAATGTAAATTAAAAACATAACTATCACACAATTAATAAAGAAAAGAACTAGAAAATATAGATACACATATTTTGGGGCCTTTTCTTTTTAAAATTCCTTAAAAACTTTGCTGAGGTATAATCTATTCACCACAAAATTGTACAATCACCACCACAATCCAATTTTAGAACATTTCCATCACTTTAATAAGAACCCTTGTGGCCCATTTGCAAATACTCTCCATTCCTACTCTCAGTTCCAGCAACTGCTAATTTACTCTCTCTCTAAAGATTATCCTTTTTACTGCATGTTTTCTTAGGCTAAAACTGTGTTTTACACTAAAAAGCTTTTATTTTCTAAATGTATAATTATTCAATGTAAATTTAGTTCTTTGTAGATCTAAATAAACATGTGTTTAATACACAACAACTTCATGTTTTTCTTCTTTTTGAATTTTATGCTGATTTTATGTCCCCTTTATACCCTGCTTCAGCTTTGTTATTGTACCCAGTTGCTATAGAATAGAGCTGTTTAAGTTGTTTGCTGAACACAGAGTTTGAGGTCAGTATCTCATAGGTCAGTTTGAGGTCAGTATCTCAAGCTGTGAAGCGATGTCTGGCAATAAGGGAACACTGGAAAATGATGAAGACAGAACAAGCTAGGGCTTATGCATGTCTAGAGGGTATAATAGTTGGTATACTCATTTACTCAGCTATTAAAAGTTTTATTATGGGTCTTTTGCCTCTTTTGGTGTATCTGGTTGAGAACTGTAACTGGAATAGAGAAAGCATACTCCCCTGCACCCCAGTTTGGCTCAGTTTATCTTATAGAAGAGGACCCAAACAGTTCTCTCAGTCCAGGATTTTTTTCTTGCCTTCCCTCCCTCCTTCCCTTGCTTCCCCCTCTTCTTTCCTTCCATCTTCACTTATAGAATTTTTCTTTTTACTGCAGACCTTATCATGAATTCCATAAATCACCTCAATTTGAAGTAAATACGGGCTACTGAAATCTTATTATACAGACCATGGCTACTTAAATCTTAAATTGTTTAGAAAACTATTTCTTCCCAGTTTAAAAAATGTCAAAAATAAAGAAATGATTTTATGCCATCCCATGTAACGTGGATTGCCTGATTAAATCCTGTCTATTTTGTTTAGAGGAAATATTTGTCGTTCCTGTTTTGCTGTTGTCCAGCTATTACAAGTAGGATGACTCTGCCTAGATTTCCTTTATGCCTTGGGGCCTGTTTTAATGCTCTTCCTGGGAAAGCTACTGCTATTTCACCCAGTGTATGCGTGCTCAGTCACTAAACTGTGTTCTAACTCTGTGACCCCATGGACTGTAGAGGAACCCACCAGGCTGCTCTGTCCATGGGGTCTTCTGGGCAAGAATACTGGAGTGAGCTGCCATTCTCTCCTCCAGGGGATCTTCCCAACCCAGGGATTGAACATGCGTCTGCTGCATTGGCAGACAAATCCTTTACCACTGAGCCACTTGGGATAGCGTAGTCTTTGAAAATGAGTAACACAGAGAATACAATAGATAAGCAGACCTCCTTCAGGTGCTGTGGTTGAGAGAACAGAATAAATGAAACTTTCACCTCCCAAAAGAATACGCTTGTACTATAAATGCAAGGTCATGTTTTCAGAGTGAATCATCACGTTTCCTTAAGCTACCTTTTTGTTACTTGGGAAATCCTCCCTTTCTCCTTTGGCCCAAGCTACTGCCACAAGTTTGTTGGACTGTTTCCATTAAGTTAAATGTAACTAATATGCTTTTAAAATGTACATTATGTCAAATTTCAGATTCATAGAATTTTCCAGAACCCTTGGATGTAATTTAGTTTAGCCCTTCATGTTCTGAGAGGTGGCCTGAGGCCCAGTAAGGTTATATGACTAATCATAAACCTATTACTAAAAGATCCAAGACTAGAATCCAGGTGTCCTGTAAGCTTTTCTTGAAATATAGTTGGCATATAATATTATGTTAATTTCAGGTGTAGTACGTAGTGATTTGATATTTGCATACATTATGAAATGATCACAATGAATCTAGTAATCATCTGCCCCCCTACAGTTATTACAATATTATATCACCATGTTCCTTATGCTATATAGTACATCCCCTTGGTTTATTCTATAACTAAACATTTGTACCTCTTAAATCCTCTTCCCTTATTTTATGACCCCCACCTCCTTCCACTCTGGCAACCACACATTTGTTCTCTGTATCTATGGGTCTTTTTTTGTTTAGTTAGTTCGTTTTGCTTTTAGATTCCACATATAAGTAAGATATTATAGCATTTCTGTTTCAGTCTGACTTACTTCACTTGGCATACTACCAAGTATGCCATGCTGTTGCGAATGGGAAGATTTCACTTTTATAGCTAATATTTTATATAAAACACTCACCACACCTTCTTTATCCATTTGTCTATTGATGGCACTTAGGTTGCTTCCATATCTTGGCTTTTTATTATGGCTAATAACGCTGCTATGAACATGGGAATTCATACATCTTTTGGAATTAGTGTTTTGGGTTTTTTGAGCAAATACCCAGAAGTGAAATTGCTGAATCATATGGCAGTTCTATTTTTACTTTTAATAGGAATCTATAAAAGTTGGGTGATTGTAATTGCCTATACCAATGGCACTAGTGGTAAAGAATCTGCCTGCCAATGTAGGAGATTCAAGAGATGAGGGTCAGTCCCTGGGCTGGGAAGATCCGTTGGAGTAAGGAGTGGCAACACACTCCAGTATTCTTGCCTGGAGAATTCCATGGACAGAGGAGCCGAGCAGGAGGTTCATGGAGCCGCAAAGAGTCAGACATGACTGAGTGACTGAGCACACATATACCAATTTACTGTCCTACCAAGGAGGGTTCCCTTTTCTCCACATCCTCCCCAACATTTGTTGTTTATGGTATCTTTGATGATAGCCATTCTCACAGGTGTGAGGCAAATTCTCACTGTGGTTTTGATTTGCATCTCCTTTTGATGATTACAGATGTTGAACATCTTTTCAAGTGTCTCTTGGCCATCTGTATGTCTTCTTTGGACAAATGTCTATTCAGTTCCTCCACCCATTTTTTAAATTGGATTGTTTGGGGTTTTTTATGTTGAGTTGTATGGTTTCCTTGTATATTTTGGCTATTAGCTCCTTATTGGACATATTACTTGCAAATATTTCTCCCATTCAATAGGTTGCCTTTTTGTTTTGTTGACAGTTTCCTTCGCCATGCAAAAGATTTTTAGTTTGGTGTAGCCCATTTGTTTATTTTTGCTTTTGTTTCCATTCACTGAGGAGACATTTTGAAAAATGTATTACTAATACTGATGTCAGAGAGCCTACTGCGTATATGTTCTTCTTGGAGTTTATTGTTTTAGGACTTACAATTAAGTCTTTTGAGTTTATTTTTTGTATATGGTATGAGAAAGTCAATTTCTTTTGCACGTAGCTGTTTAATTTCTCCAGCACCATTTATTGGAAAGACTTTTTTTCCTCATGTATTGACATATCCTTGCTCCCATTGTTATAAATCAACTAACCATATAAGCCTGGGTTAATTTCTGGGCATTATATTCTGTTCCATTGATCTTTGTGTCTGTTTTTGTGCCAGTACCTACTTTTTTGATTACTATAGCTTCACAGTATAGTTTGAAATCAAGGGGCATTATACTTGCAAGTTTGTTCTTCTTTCTCAAGATTGCCTTGGCTACTCAGGGTCTTTTGTGTTTCCATGCAAATTTTAGAATTATTATTCCTGTGAAAAATGCTTTTTGTTAGGGATTGCATTGAATCTGTAGATGAGCCTTGAGTAGTATGTTCATTTTAACAATATTGATTCTTCCATTTCATGAGCATGAAATAGCTTTCTAACTGTTTTTATTTTCTTTAATTTCTTTCATTAATGTCTTCTAGTTTTCATGATACAACTCTTGTACCTCTTTGGTTAGATTCCTAGGTAGTTTATTCTTTTGATACAGTTATAAATGGTATTGTTTTAATTCCTTTCTGATAGTTCATTGATAGTTTATAGAAATGCAGTAGATTCCTGTATATTAATTTTGTATTGTGAAACTTTACCAAATTCACTTATAGTTTTAATAGGGTTTTTTTTTTTTTACGTTGGGGGGGGAGTGATAACTTTAGGATTTTCTATATATAATATTATTCCATCTGTAAACAGTAACAGTTTTACTGCTTCTTTCCAGTTTGGATTCCTTTTATTTCTTTTCTGCCCTGACTACTATCATTAGGACTTTCAGTACTATGTTTAATAAAAGTGATGAGAGTCGGCATCCTTATATTGTTCTTAATCTTAAGGAAAATACTTTTAGCTTTTCACTGTTGAATATCATGTTAGCTGTGGATATGTCATGTTTATATATTGAGGCATTTTCCCTCAATACCCACTTTGTTGAGCGTTTTCAATCATGAATCAGTGCAGAATTTTGTCAGAAGATTTTTTGTGTCTATTGAGATATTTTATTTCTCAGTCAGTTAACGTGGAGTATCATATTAATTGATTTGCAGATATTAACCATCCTTGCATTCCCTGCTGTAAATCCCATTTGATCATGGCTTATGATCATTTTAATGTTTTGTTAAGTTTGGTTTGCTAACTTTTTGTTGAGGGTTTTTGCATCTATATTCACCAGTGATTTGGCCTGTAATTTTTTTTAATGGTATCTTTATCTCATTTTGGTATCAGGGTAATGCTGGCCTGGTAGAATGGATTCAGAAATGTGTTTTTCTCTTTAATGTTAGTACACATAGTATTGTCTAAGAGGCCTCAAACTATCCTTATTTTTTTAAATCCTTTTTTCATTTTTCTGTTCAGCTTGTGTGATTTCCATTACTTATCTATTGCTCTGGGCTTCCCTTGTGGCTCAGCTGGTAACGAATCCGCCTGCAATGTGGGAGACCTGGATTCGATCCCTGGGTTGGGAAGATTCCCTGGAGAAGGGAAAGGCTACAAGGCTACCCACCCCAGTATTCTGGCCTGGAGAATTCCATGGACTGCATATGTATAGCCCATGGGGTCGCAAAGAGTCTGACACGACTGAGTGACTTTCACTTCACTTCACTTATCACCTAATCTACTGTTGATCATTCTAGTGTACTTTTTACTTCACTTACCATGTTCTTCAGATCTGTTTGGTTCTTCTTTATATTTTCTAACTCTGGTGAAATTCTGTGTTTATCCATGCATTTTTATGATCATTAGCTTGAACTCTGTATTGGGTAGAATGCTTATCTACACTTTGTTTAGTTCTTTTTCTGAGGTTTGGTCTTATTCCTTAGTTCAGTGGTGGGGCTGAGTCTTCATGACTTGGCCCGGAGGGGCATATGTGGGGCTGGTGCCAAGTACCCAGCACGATTAGGACAGAGTCGCTGAGTTGTGTCTGACTCTGTGACCTCATGGACTGTAGTCTGCCAGGCTCCTCTGTCCGTGGGATTCTCCAGCAAGAATACTGGAGTGTGTTGCCATTCCCTTCTCCAGGGGATCTTCCTGACTGAGGGTTTGAACCTGGGTATCCTGTATTGCAAGCAGATTGTTTACCGTCTGAGCCACCAGGGAAGCCTAATAGGATAGAAAGAGGATTCTGAAGTACTTTGCAGTGCCTGTGTCCACATGGTTAGAACAAGCTCCCTAAAACGGCACCAAGGGTGCTCCTATTGGCCCCCCTGCCTCTCCAGAGGCTCTCAGAGATTAGTAAGTAGTTCTGATCCAGGCTCCTTTCAAACTTCTGGGACTTGAAGTGTGTGAGGTTTTTGTACATGCCACTTAAGAGTGAAAAAAGCCCTCCTGCTGTCCCTAACGCAAACCTTGCTGGTTTTCAAAGCCAGATGTTATAGGGGCTCATATTTTAGGTGTAGGACCCACAGGCCAGGGAGACCAATATGAGATTGGACCCCTTGTTCCTTGGAGAGGACTTCTGTGATTGTAATATTCCTCTTATTTGTGTTGCAGATCCAAGGGCGTGGGTCCTGACAGTATTGTGTTTCTGCCTCTCCTTCTTGTTTCATGGCAATTCCTTCTTTCTGTCTTTAGTTGTAGAAAATCTTTTCTGCTGGTCTTCATGTCACTCTCATAGATGGTAGCTCTGTAAGCAGCTGTAACTTTGCTGTGTCTGTGAGAGGTTATGAGTTCACCGTCTCCCTACTCTGCCATCTTACCCACCTCTCCTGTTACAAGCTTTTCTGAACTCACTTCATCACCTGTGGTCTATAGCATTAGCTTACCCAAGCAAGCCATCCTTTCCTGTGGTGCATGGAAATGTAATTTGAACTACTTTATAACGGAATTTTGCATAATAATAGGCTATGTGATACTGTCAGTTCAAACCTTAATTTAATAAATTATTTTAATTACAGTATAGTTCAGAAATCCATTTTCTTCCAAAATAATGAAAAGATATCTATAGTGCTAAGTAAACTATGAACTGTTAATAAAAAGGTTCAGTAGATGAATGGCCAAGTAGATTCTAAGGACCAACCCCTAGTCATTGCACTGAGCTAATTTTTACCTTGCTCTGATCAGAATCCTATTTCCTAGTAAGTGTAAAGAATAAGATCTAGCAGGAGATAAGCCTTTATAAAGCAAGTGTTTGTCCCAGATAAAAGAAAGCACATATGTAAATACAGTCAGCAATTGTGTCTTCAAAGCTCTTTAAAATACTGGTGGTACTGCCTCTCATCTTCAGGTCCATATTATTTGGGTACCATTTAGAGCCTGATAGTTAAGACTGTGTCAAAATCTTTGTCAAAAATTCCCATATTAAGATTCACCTTGCTCAAGTATATATTCCTTCAAATGGCAACCCAGTGATTCACGTTAAAATAACTTTTTACACAAATGAAACTTTTGCTAATTTTAATTTCTGATATAGCACTTAGCATTACTTATAAAAAACAGAAGAAAGATATTGATATTAGCATTTTTAAATTCACATATCCTTTCTAGAAATCTTGAGAGAGAAACAAATGTGGTACAAGGGTCAGCAACCTTTTACTTAAAGCCTCTCGATCTGCTGCTTATCCACTGGGTAGAAGTGAAGTAGGTGGGTTGGGAATACAGACTGGTTCAAAGTGTCATTCCTGTAGTGGATCATATTTTGATGAAATTGCTTTGGCCTGAAGAGACCATTAAACTGCTGCTGCTGCTGCTAAGTCACTTCAGTCGTGTCCGACTCTGTGTGACCCCATAGATGGCAGCCCACCAGGCTCCCCCGTCCCTGGGATTTTCCAGGCAAGAGTACTGGAGTGGGGTGCCATTGACTTCTCCGGACCATTAAACTAAGAAGCACAAAAGAATAAAAGCAACTAACTGAATGTGTTCTCTGTTCCAGACACTATGTTTGATATATAGGCCCTTTTATTTCATCCTCACAGGTAAGAATTATTCCCATATTACAGATAAGGAAATAGTTTTAGAAACGTATCCAGGATCACAATCCAAAAAAAAAAAAAAAGAAGTTGATATTTAAACAAAGGTAGACAAGTTTCAAAATTCCCATTCTCAACCAGTGCATTAGCCTGTACATCTAGGTGGTATTGGAATGATCTGCAAAGACAGACCTGGGAATCATGCCTGACCAACCAGGCTGGGAAGGATTCCTGAGCAAAAGAAGGAAAGTATCATTCCTTTCCTTCTCCTTTGCCTGCCTGTGTCCACACTCAACACTGTCATCTCTGCCTCTGCTGCTAAGTCGCTTCAGTCGTGTCCGACCCTGTGCGACCCCATAGATGGCAGCCCGCCAGGCTCCACCATCCCTGGGATTCTCCAGGCAAGAACACCGGAGTGGGTTGCCATTTCCTTCTCCAATGCATGAAAGTGAAAGGTGAAAGTGAAGTCACTCAGTCGTGTCCGACTCTTAGCGACCCGATGGACTGCAGCCCACCAGGCTCCTCCGTCCATGGGATTTTCCAAGCAAGAGTACTGGAGTGGGGTGCCATTGTCATCTCTAGTGACCTGCTATAAAATCATTATCATCATTATTTCAAATCGGCACAAGATGTGTTGGTATAACTAATTTGGTGGTGGTGGGTTAGTTGATAAGTTGTTTCTGACTCTTCGTGACTCCATGGACTGTAGCCCGCCAGGCTTCTCTGTCCACGGGATTTCCCAGGCAAAATTACTGGAATGGGTCGCCATTTCCTTCTCCAGGGGATCTTCCTGACCCAGGGGTTGAACCTGAATCTACTGCAGTACATGTGGATTCTTTATCACTGAGCCACCAAATAATTAATTTGGCCAATAGGACAAATAAAAAGCAAACTAAATTTCACCTTAAAATTTTTCATGGATTAGTTTTGTGAAAACACCTTCATAATAAAGCACAATAGTTTAGACTTACTTAATACAAATTGCTGTAACTTTGAGAGTTTGTGTTGAAATAAAAAAATAAGGTATTTTCTTTAAGGATATGACTAGTGTGGTTCAGCCTGAACTGAATAGGTTGTTATCCTACTGCACACAACTTCTCAAGGTCTTTGCATTCATGGGATCCTAATAGAGTGGATTCCACTGTACCAGAATCCTTTGAGAGAGTCAGAATAAATAGCTATTCTGATTTAAAAGAGACATTAAAATTTTTCCATGACCAGAGTCATTATTTTCACTTATCATACAGGTGAGAAATGCTAATTGTACAAGTTAACCATTTCAAAAAAGTTAAAAAGAACTAAATCAACTAAAAATCTCCCTAAGAGACCATTGTTAATATATCAGTGAACACATTTCTATTTGACCCTTCATAAATATATTTTGTAGTTGTATATAAAATTTGTATATACAACTGAATTTGTATATAAAATTCAGTTGGCATCCTAGAGATGATGTTATTAATGTCGTAGGCTGTGTGGCTGGGAATAATACCACATCTTAGTCATTAAAGGAAAAATGAAGGTTAAGAAAACATGCTGTAAGCATAAAAACTGAAAATTCAGAGCTGAATTATATAGATATTTGGTATGTATATTTTCTATGCCATATCAGCATACGGAAATCTTTTCTTCCTTCTTATGTGTAAGGGCAGTTTGGGAAAGAAGAAAAAGAGTAAATGCTATATACTTGTCATTTATAAGTTCCCTTGCTTTATCCTGTTAAGCTCAGAGATACACAGTATGGTGCTAAGGTACCAGCTCTCTTGTGGCTTTGTCAGTGATAAGTCATCATGGCTTATTTCATTCTTTCTTTGATTCACTTAGTCAACAAACACTTCATGAGCATTTATTCTATGTCAGGCACAGTGAACAAAAACATCCCCAGTCTTGGGTTGCTTACAGAATAGTGAAAGGAGGCAGATACTAAACAAGTAATCAGAATAAATATTTGGTGTGATAAATACAGAATAAATATAGCTTGTGATAGAGCTATATAGAACACTACAAAAGGGAAGGGAGAAGTAGGTGGTTACTCTTTTATGTAGACTGGTGTGAGGAGAGACTTTCTAAGTAAGGAAACATTTGAACAGAGAATTTAGGAAACTGAGCATTAAGCCCAGAGGATAACTGTGGGAGAATATTTAGGCAGGCAAGGGGAAATGGCCTGAGGTAAGAGCTTGCTTGTTGTGCTCAAGGAGCAGCAAGGCATCCAGTGTGACCTGAGCACAGTGACCCCAAGTGGGGAGTGAGGCTCACAGGGAGCAGGAGTTCCAATGACGCAGGGCCTTGTGGGCATCTGTGACAGCTTTGTCTCTATCGTGAGTGAGCTGGGAAGCCACTGCAGTGTGTGAGCACAGAAGTGACATGATCTAGCTTTGTTTTAAGGATAACATTTGAGCTACGGAAGATATATGTAGAGAGACAACAACGAATGCCCATATGGCGGTACATTCTCATATAAGGTCACGATTAACTCCATACAGTACGTGGTGTTATCCTCAGCCAGAACTGGGGCTCAGAGAAGTTACTCAGCTGCCTAAGAAGACGAGAGAGAGACCTTAAGTGGAGTTAGGATTGAAGTCCAGACCTGTCCCCCTAAAGCCAGAGTTCTTTCCTCCTAACCTATACACAAGTTAAAATGTTAACATCTCTAGAGAGAGTAATTGTTACATTGTGTGACCTACTTTTCACATTTATCTGGGTAAGACTCTAAAGAGGGAATATGATCAGATTTCTTCTCTGAATGTTAATACTTTTTTTTTTTTGTATTACAAAAGAGTTTTGTTATCATTATTTACTTCATTGTCACACATATGGTATATATAGAATTGTTTTAGTCATCTCATTCTACTATGATTTAATTTTCCCCTCAGCTACTACATTCTTGTCTTCTGGAAAAATCCCTTCTGTTGCACTTCATTCATCCAGAACCCAGCGTTAGCTTTTTAACAGTGCTGTTATCAAGACCACGTTGACTAACACTTTCCAATCTACTCTCACCCAACAATTTAAACCTGAATTGGGGCAGATAAATTGCTATTTTAAGTTGGACAACATAAAGTATCTCCCAATGGGATTTGCGTCTCATTAAAGATGGAGATCTTAAATAATTGAAAAACATGTCTGTAGAAGAAAATGTCTTCCTCATATATAAGCAAGTGGGAAAAAATCTCTAGGATTTTCCTGGTACTTCTGGTAACATTAAGACAGTTCTCTATTGGCAAATGTGTACTGAGGAGGAAATTACTTTTTTCAGAATATAGTTTCTGTTCCTCAAACCTAGAGTACTATGACACAGAGTTCATTGGATGATACAGTACTAAATACATTATGTCTCACTGCAGCTAAGACAATGACTGGAAGAACCAGTGTGTGAATAAAGACAGTGTTTTTCTATAAGACTCTTTTTTTTTTTTTTTTTTTTTTTTTTTTAGTCAAGGATGTTTATTTTATTTTAGCATGACTTTCAAGCACCCTGGTTTAATTTCAGAGAATCTAAAGTTATGGCTTGTGAGGTATTTAATGACGGCTGGTTTGATGCGCGCAACCCCTCCCTGGCTGTGGTTTCCTCTCCCCGTTATCAAAGAGAGATAGGGCTTACCACCATTCTGTTTAAATTCGTCAGTTTTCTGCTGTAAAACTGTTGTCAAATGTTCTATAGCCTCATCCACATGCAGCCCATGGAGGTCTAGAACATTCTGCGGCAGTAGGGAGGCATTGACTTTTTCAAATATCTCCACGGCAGCAAGGTGATTAGCTTCTTTCATCTTCTGCTCATGGAGACTACCCTGCTGGGCATAAAATGTGGCAACGTTTTTCTTCCCCATCCGATAAGCTTCTTTTGCCTTGCTGTAGCATTCCATCCTCTTCTGCTGGTGCAGGAAAGCCTCTGCCCTGTAGTCATCATACTCTGGGTACTCAAAGTCCTGGAAAGATGGTTCACTTGGTATATCTTCAGTCTCTTTCAATTTCTTTGCCTTTTTCTCCTTAGACTTCTGTGCAGTATGAGAAGTGATATTCTCATTTTGGTGAACAAATTTTAACTTGTTATAGCTGATAAACAATATTGTGATAGTTTCAGGCACACAGCAGAATGATGCAACCATACATACACATGTATTCATTCTACCCCAAAACCCCCTCCCATCCTAACACTAACATTGAGCAGAGTTCCCTGTACTATACAATAGGTCCTTGTTGGCTATCCCTTTTAAATACAGCAGTGTGTACATGTCCATCCCAAGCTCCTAACTATCTGTTCCCTCCTCATTCCCCCAGCAACCATAAGTTGGTTCTCTAATTCTGTGATTCTGTTTCTGTTTTATCAATAAGTTCATTTGTATCATTTCCTTTAGGATTCTGCAGATAAGGGATATTATGTGACATTTCTCTTTCTCTGACTGACTGCACTGTAACAATCTCTAGGTCCATCCATGTGAATGCTAGTATTCCGACACAGCTCATTTTCCATGTCATCTTTATTCTCTGTCCAGATTTCTTTTAGAAGTGAATTTTCACATTTTGTATTTTACTATGAACTATAACTGAGTCCATTTGTGTCACACTAATCTGCCATCTCAACAAGTATCACAAACGGCATAGAGGGCCTTTAGCTGTATGAGGCATTTTCAAATATCCATTTTCCCTTCTAACCTGTCATAGATTCTCAAATGCTGGCAGCAAACTGAAGCCTCTTTATCTGAAGTGTCTTCATGTTTTCTTCTAAATACCTTGCCACATTAATGTTTTCTCAGTTGAATTCAGTCTGTCCATGTGTACGTGAACAAGACACTTAAAACCCTCACCATCCTTGCAGATAAAGCTGTACGCAATTCACAACTAAAGAGGGAGCAGCCATACTTCAGTTGAAAAGCAGAAATGGCTTGTTGTCTTATTTCTCCAGTGCTTTCATTAGTTCAGAACAAAGTAGGCTGTTTGGTATTATCTTGAAGATTCTTTGTCCTAAGAACACTAGATGATAACTTATGTTAGGTGATTAGCTCTGCTCTCTCTCCTCCTTACAAGTCACCTTGTTGAATTCTTTGTAAAACAGTGAACACAGACTAGCCCCTATATTTGGAATGGCTTCTGGAGGACCCAAGCCCCTCCAGAGTCACCAAGAGCCAAGAGGGGCTGCAACAGACGCTTGGAAGCTCTGGGGACACCAAGGCTCAGCTTAGGTCTCCCAGTTAGTGTAACCATGGAGTAAAGTTTAAGGTCAGAGAGGATTAAAGCCATCATACCTATTTTGAGAAGACAAAGGAAAGTAGTTTCCAAAATCTTTTGAAAAACAAAAAAATCTTATTACCATCTCTTCTTTTTTCTTTAACTGGAGAGAAGGGAAAGACTGAGATAAAAAGAAGTAACAGTACATAAATTTTCAGTCTCAGCAGAGACAAGGGTCTGTCACTGAATTAAATAACTCTAGAAATGTTTGTGGATTGAACTAAAGAGGAGAATCATATAGGACCATATGGCCTTACTTTTTCAAAACTCACTGGAAGTAATACAATTTGGAGAAGAAATTAGTTTTTATTTCTACTTTTCTGATTCAAGGAGAAAAATGGTAAAGTCTACTCAAACACATAATATGAAATGACATGAAATAATACAAAGAGAATCAAATACACTTGCCCTCTTCTAATCCCAGTGGGCACAAAATTAATTGGGAATCCAGTTGGTGAAAATGTATCAGGTCCAGTGGAATGAGACTGGGCAACGTCTGTGAGTCCTGGATTTCAAATCCAGCTCCAGACAGGCTTTACCACGACACAGATGGTGTTCAGGGTGTCATTTCAATGCTCCATGCACCTGTTAATTTGGAGCTAAGAATGCATTGTTATATTAACTCTGTAGATTTTTTTTTCTCACTTACTCCCTTCTGACTTTCTTTAAGGTCCAGTTAAAAAGTGAAGAATCCAAAACCTTTGCAATGAAGATTCTCAAGAAACGCCACATCGTGGACACAAGGCAGCAGGAACACATCCGCTCGGAGAAGCAGATCATGCAGGGGGCTCATTCTGACTTCATAGTGAGGTAAGGGCCATAAAGAAGGCTGAGCGCCAAAGAACTGATGCTTCCCAACTGTGGTGCTGGAGAAGACTCTTGAGAGTCCCTTGGACTGCAAGGAGATCCAACCAGCCCATCCTAAAGAAAATCAGTCCTGAATATTCACTGGAAAGACTGATGTGGAAGCCTCAATACTCTGGCCACCTGATGTGAAGAGTTGACTCACTAGAGAAGACCCTGATGCTGGGAAAGATTGAGGGCAGGAGGAGAAAGGGGCAACAGAGGATGAGATGGTTGGATGGCATCACAAACACAATGGACATGAGTTTGAGCAAGTTCCAGGAGTTGGTGATGGACAGGGAAGCCTGGCATCAGACACAACTTAGCTACTGAACAACAACAAGGACCCTGCCCAAGGGTGCAGGTCCCCCATTCCAAGTGGAAAAGCAGCCCCTAAACTCTCTGCCATGTGCGCTTACTGTTGCACATTAGATTCACACAAAGAAACATATTTTTAAACCAGATTTTAAGAAAGTTTTCCCTAAATAAGAAAGCACTAAAATATTGATTTTTAAAAAATGAGAATCATATTCTGAAAAAAAACAAACAAACCATGTTTTTCCTAAAGGAAAAATCAGACTTCCTGATGTTCCATTTTTATCCTCAGTTATTCTGGAACTCTACATAGACCTCTGGTACTTGAATGACAAATTATTAATACCAAAAATCAAACTATTTTACCTTGAATATTCTTTATTTCAATATTTTTTGAAGATTTTAAAAAATGAAATGACTGTTCCATCTTAGTATTTTGAGAGCACTCATAAGATGGCAGTGGGATTTTTTTTTAATATATGCAGAAGATTTTGTAGTTAATTTGCCAGTGGCACTTGCTGAAAACAGGGTATCACATGAATTTAAGTGAGCAGTGCAAAATATCATGCACATCTGTACTTTAAAGTGCCATCACTCTATATCCATGTTTATGTTTATGCATGTTTATGACCACTAAATAGTGCTCAAGAGGCCATGCTTGAAATGTTAGCCAAATTGGAATTAGAGGAATCCCCAGAAGTCCTCTTGGTCCGTAATCATTGGAATTAAGCTTCCTGGTGGCTCAGACAGTAGAGAATTTGCCAATGCAGAAGACACGGGTTCGATCCCTGGGCTGGGAAGATCCCCTGGAGAAGAGCATGGTGACCCACTCCAGTACTCTTGCCTGGAGAATCCCTTGAACAGAGGAGCCTGGCAGGCTCCAGTCCAAAGGATGGCAGAGTCACAGTGACTAAAGCTGCTGAACACAACACATTTCAAAGGAGAATCTATGCCCTACAGTGTGTAAATCATAAACATAACCTCCTTTTCCCTCTTTATGAATTTAGATCTTTCTCATTCTTTTAATAAAAGTTCAAGTTTGGCAAATCAAGAGTGAGACTACAATCTGGGCAATGAAAAATGTTTACATGCTTTTAAAAACAGTAATGATTATAATTATTGTTTTTCTGTTTGCAATTCACAGATTATACAGAACATTTAAGGACAGCAAATATTTGTATATGTTGATGGAAGCTTGCCTAGGTGGAGAGCTCTGGACCATTCTCAGGGATCGGTAAGTTTTAAGATATTTCTATCATGTCTTTGAAAATGTAGTTGATGGTAATGGTTTGTAAGGAGAGTGAATTATTATAAAAGACATATTTAAATTTTATATATGCTTCTACTTCAAAATGTAAAGTAACTGTGGGCCACAACCCATAGTTGGTCACTATACACATATAATTTAATGTGAATACAAAACTTACTGTTTCAGATTTGTAACCAATGATACAGGATTCAGTTCAGTTCAGTCACGCAGTCATGTCTGACTCTTTGCGACCCCGTGAATTGCAGCACACCAGGCCTCCCTGTCCATCACCAACTCCCAGAGTTTACTCAGACTCACGTCCATCGAGTCTGTGATGCCATCCAGCCATCTCATCCTCTGTCGTCCCCTTCTCCTGCCCCCAGTCCCTCCCAGCATCAGAATCTTTTCCAATAAGAAACTCTTCACATGAGGTGGCCAAAGTACTGGAGTTTCAGTTTTAGCATCATTCCTTCCAAGGAACACCCAGGGCTGATCTCCTTCAGAATGGACTGGTTGGATCTCCTTGCAGTCCAAGGGACTCTCAAGAGTCTTCTCCAACACCACAGTTCAAAAGCATCAATTCTTTGGCGCTCAGTTTTCTTCACAGTCCAACTCTCACATCCATACATGACCACAGGAAAAACCATAGCCTTGACTAGATGGACCTTTGTTGGCAAAGTAATGTCTCTGCTTTTCAATATGCTATCAAGGTTGGTCATAACTTTTCTTCCAAGGAGCAAGCGTCTTTTAATTTCATGGCTGCAGTCACCATCTGCAGTGATTTTGGAGCCCAAAAAAATAAAGTCTGACACTGTTTCCACTGTTTCCCCATCTATTTCCCATGAAGTGATGGGACCAGATGCCATGATCTTAGTTTTCTGAATGTTGAGCTTTAAGCCAACTTTTTCACTCTCCTCTTTCACTTTCATCGAGAGAATTTTCAGTTCCTCTTCACTTTCTGCCATAAGGGTAGTGTCATCTACATATCTGAGGTTATAGATATTTCTCCCTGCAATCTTGATTCCAGCTTGTGCTTCTTCCAGCCCAGCGTTTCTCATGATGTACTCTGCATATAAGTTAAATAAGCAGGGTGACAGTATACAGCCTTGACGAACTCCTTTTCCTATTTGGAACCAGTCTGTTGTTCCATGTTCAGTTCTAATTGTTGCCTCCTGACCTGCATATAGGTTTCTCAAGAGGCAGATCAGGTGGTCTGGTATTCCCATCTCTTGAAGAATTTTCCACAGTTTATTGTGATCCACACAGTCAAAGTCTTTGGCATAGTCAATAAAGCAGAAATAGATGTTTTTCTGGAACTCTCTTGCTTTTTCGATGATCCAGCACATGTTGGCAATTTGATCTCTGGTTCCTCTGCCTTTTCTAAAACCAGCTTGAACATCAGGAAGTTCACGGTTCACGTATTGCTGAAGCCTGGCTTGGAGAATTTTGAGCATTACTTTACTAGTGTGTGAGATGAGTGCAATTGTGCGGTAGTTTGAGCATCTTTGGCATTGCCTTTCTTTGGGATTGGAATGAAAACTGACCTTTTCCAGTCCTGTGGCCACTGCTGAGTTTTTCAAATTTGCTGGCATATTGAGTGCAGCACTTTCACAGCATCATCTTTCAGGATTTGGAATAGCTCCACTGGAATTCCATCACCTCCACTAGCTTTGTTCGTAGTGATGCTTTCTAAGGCCCACTTGACTTCACATTCCAGGATGTCTGGCTCTAGGTGAGTGATCATACCATCGTGATTATCTTGGTCATTAGTCCATCTTAAAAATGGTACCTGTCAAAGTACATACAGAGGCCTTAGTTTAGTGTGAATATCATAATCAGACAACTGTATGCCCAGAATTCACTTCATTGCTGTTAACGATGAAGAGAATTATTTTATAGTTGCCTTCTGGATTAATGGTCATTGAGTTGTTCTACTCATTCTCCAGAAAAGAATTTTTTCTGGAGAAAAAAGTAAAGAAAAAAAGTAAAAAAAAAAAAAAAAGTAACTTTTTTCTTTACTTTTACATTTCTCTTTGGTTTCCCTGGTGGCTCAGATGGTAAAGCGTCTGCCTGCAATGCGGGAGACCCAGGTTCAATCCCTGGGTCAGGAAGATCTTCTGGAGAAGGAAATGGCAACCCACTCCAGTACTCTTGCCTGGAAAATCCCATGGATGGAGAAGCCTGACAGGCTGCAGTCCATGGGGTCACAAAGAGTTGGGCACAACTGAGCGACTTCACTTTCTTTTCATTCTTTGGTTTCAAAATTAACAGAATTTCCAGCCATCCTTTTCATTCCATACATGATCTTGGGAAGAAAATGAATCCACTTATAAGCAGTATTTCATCTGACCAATCTAACTTAGATTTACTCCTTTTTGCCCTTTCAGGACAAGTCAAGTTGGTCTGGTTACTGCCTGTTTCTTTTAATAATGCAAAATTAGTTTTCTAATTCCTATTTATGTAACTAACAGTCTTTTAAAAATAATCTATAAAATGTCCTGGGAGATTATTAACAACCTTAAATGTTTACTTAAAAAAAAAAAAACAGCATATTTTCTGAGAATGATTATTCAAAAGGCATCTTTGTTCCTTTGAACATTCACCTTTAGACATCTCTTTATTTGTTACAGTCTCACCCCACAGACTCTCCTTCATCAGGTAACATCTTTAGACTCAGGGATAGACAGCCCTGATGTTGCCAGAAAGCCATGTTATTTTTTTGACAATTTGTTATTTTGTAGATATCCCCAAATAGAACAGCTAGTTCTTTATAAACTATTGCATTAAAGTCTCATTCCTAATTATATCCTTATGGTTCCTTCCTGGCTTTGTGCCCTTTCAGGTCTTTTATTCCCATTGCCTTACTTGTATATCAGATGGATTTCTTTTTACCTCATTGTGTCTTATTACACAAATATTTTCTTAAATTCAAGACTAATAAACCTATTAGGGAACATATCATTTTGGAATGAGGGGAAAGGGTTAAACATCTGTACTGAGCTATTATGTCACAGCAAATTATTACATGACTGTTAATATTTGGCTACAGATTTCAGCCATTGTGATAGAGGCCAGGGATAAAATGGATAAATCAAATAAAGGTGGTCCCATGCCTCATAACTTACAGGCTATTGCACAAAGTTAATATTCTGATTTGTGAATTAATATCTAGTCTATCCTAATAAGCTTCTACTATTTTATTTTTGACTTGACCTTTCAATCCACTGAAGTATTTGAAATATCTTCCCTACTTTATTCTAATTAGAATAGGAGATTTACAGGTAGAAGTAAATATTAAAGCAATTATAAGCCACTTATGTAGAGGAACAGCTATCTTAAACTCCTACTAACCTGACGCGACTGAGCGACTTCACTTTCACTTTTCACTTTCATGCATTGGAGAGGGAATGGCAACCCACTCCAGTGTTCTTGCCTGGAGAATCCCAGGGATGGGGGAGCCTGGTGGGCTTCTGTCTATGGGGTCACACAGAGTCGGACATGACTGAAGCGACTTAGCAGCAGCAGCAGCAGCAACTTCTTTAACAAGACACAAACAACAATAAAAATTTGTTTTAAAAATTAAAAAAATAATTAAATGTTAACCTAAAGTCCACTGAAACATGCATAGGCATCAATGTTCAACTTATTTTTTGAAATAAAATATTTCATATTTCTCCTTACTTACTTTGATTCTTCATTTTTTAGGTACATAATGCTAGCCAAGGCTTACAAATGAGATGTATTTTTGATCTATCAGGGTAGCAAAGGAATGCTATTAAGAAGTAGCTTATCTGCCTGGTGGCTCAGCGGGTAAAGAGTCTGCCTGCAATGCGGGAGACCTGGGTTTGACCCCTGGGTTGGGAAGATCCCCTGGAGGAGGGCATGGCAACCGTCCAGTGTTCTTGCCTGGAGACTTGCATAGACTGTATAGGCCATGGTGTCGCCAAGTGTTGGACATAACTGAGCAACTTTCACTTCACTTCACTTATCTTGGGAGGAGAGGATGGAGGGAGAAGATCGGTGATGGTCCTTTCTCTACCTCTAGCAGGCTGCTTTTTGAACCTTTCCTTTGTCCTCCCTTTTATCATCCTTGGGTTTGGGGTACAAGTTGCTAAGTCTCCCCAGTGTATTAAATACTCCTCAAGAAAGCATGCTCTGGAGAAACAGCAGTTACCTGATGTTTCCTAAAGATTCAGACATTAAAAGCAATGGAGCTAACACATATGAAAAAATCTCAGAGTCACTGTCCTCTGCCAACTTTCTTTCTTATATATGTTGGTAGCCTTATTTTATTCAAGAGATTTTTTTTTTCCTACTCAAGAAATTGCTGGAGGAAAAACATACTTTTGGACATCCAGGCTCCAATTAATATTGTCACAGACTAGCTTTCTCATTGCTGTTTAAACTGGAGTAGAAAATCCTAAACATTAATTATTAGAACCAAAAATAAATAAATAAATAAAGCCAGGAGAAAAAGAAAACTATGTTATTAGTCACAGTGTATATAAAATATCTGTATTCAAAACAAACCATATTGTTCAATTTGTTTAATTTTCCTCTCATGTCCCAGTAAGTAGTAGTAAGGAAGAAGCTGATCTGAAAGCATAAAGGAAATGTACTGGCTGTCAGGTTAATCTGAAGAAACACTTGTGTGACCCCTGAGCCTCAGGGATTTAGCTCAGGAAGTCTCTAATAGCAATGACATCCTCCTTGTTTTACCTCCCAGCTGAGCTGACCATTTCTTGCTTCTCACTCTTTCTTCTCATCAGCATAGAAAAAGAACACTGGGCAGTTTTTTATTTATTGTCAAAAAGTAAGAATTGATACCATATTTACAAACAGGTTTTGAGGACTATTAAATATTTTCTCATCTTTGAAATATGAACTATGGCACTGAAAGGTTAATTCTTGTGGTTATTCCCTTAGTTTATTCTTCATTAAATATCATGTTTTATCTTCTCATTTATGACTTTTCCCCACAAATTCTGTTCCAATATTTGGAATAGATTGGTGCAAACTGTATTCACCTCTCCTCTATAACAGTTACAGAATTAGCAACCCTTGCAACTTTCTTAAAAATGTAAGTGGTTAATATGGTAAGTATATATACTTATGTTAGGCTATATTATATAGCATTAGTATTTATATGTTACATATTAATATTAGTAGTTAATATATTATAATATAATGAATATAAATATAATAAAATATTAGCATTTTTTAAAGTATGTGTTCATTTTTCCTATGAAAGTGAAAGTCACTCAGTCATGTCTGACTCTTTGCAACCCCATGGACTATAGAGTCCATGGAATTTTCCAGGCCAGAATAGTGGAGTGGGTAGCCTTTTCTTTCTCCAGGGGATCTTCCTGACCCAAGAATCGAAACAGGATCTCCTGTATCACAGGTGGAATGTTTAGCAGCTGAGCTACCATAGAATATATCAAATAATTAAGAAGCCATAATTTTCACATCTCACGTCTGGTCTTCACTCTTCCAGGATATGTTTTATAAGCCAGAAAGTAACTTTCTATATGCATTCTCCTTTTTTTCAGCTACTTTATGGAAGGAGATTACTTGAATTCCATCTTAGACCCATTAGGTGGAAATGTGTCATTTCTTAGTGTGGTTGAAATTACTTTTAAGAAAATGAGTATTTTCATAATAATTTAGCCTCCCTAATTTAACAATTGGCAATAAACCTGTAGCATGATGCTTCAGGTTTATATACTCACTAATGAAAAGAAGGAACTTATTCTTCAGTAAGAGATGCTTTGTCTTTTTCATCCTGCCATTTCAGGACTTGGTTTATGACAAGCTGATTAAACATCGTGATTAAATTTTGAGTATATTAATAAGTGTACATAACCCTTGAATTCCCTGAATCAAATTGTTGTTATTTACTGCCATCTAGCTAAGATAAAATATCTACTCACTCCCACAGAGGATACAAGAGCCTATTCCTTACTTGTTAATTGAAATGACCCAACTGCCAAGGCATAATTTATTATTTCACAGAGCTCTATAGGGCAACGGTTTATTTCTTTAAGCAACTTTCTATTGATAAAACAAGCTTTCATTTTTGTTTTAAATCAAATTTACGCTGTCATTTCCAATTCTAGTGGTAATTTTTCATTGTGAATCAGCCTAATGCTATGCTTTTTGACTGCTTTCCAAAAGTGTATTTAAAAATTCAGATTCCCTACATTAAATGTTTAGTGATGAAACTGTTTTTGGTAAACATTTTGTGTGCATGTATTATATTGACTTGTCACATAACATGAAAATGGATTTGAGAAATTTTTATTTAATTTTTAAAATCAGTTGCAAATATATATATATGAGATATTCAATCCAGATCTGAAGAACTAGAAACCAGCTTTCTAGAGCCATCCAAATTCCAAAATGGCTCAGAACCAAGTCATCAGGAACTAAAGACCCAATGATATACGTCAGTTCCTTCATGGTGGAAAAAGGAGGGTTTCAACTGTAAAAGGATTATTTTCACCTATACACTTGTGAGAGGCATGGAGAAAGTGAAAAGAACAGAGATTAGCAGAAAACTATTCAGAGCTGACTCAAAGTGAGCCCTTACAGTGAGAAAAGTTAATAATAATAGTTATAATAATGTTAATAATAATAATAATGTTATAGTAATAGCAAATGTTTCAATAATAGCGATAATTAGAGTTGCAAACTCCCCACTCCCATCCCCAAAAGACTGTCCTGTCTCAGTCACTTTTCCTAGATTAAGACACTGTGGCACTAAAGAAGAGTTTCTGATGCTGCCATTCCCTTCTCCAGGGGATCTTCCTGACCCCGGGATCAAACCTGGGCCTCCCACATTGAAGGCAGATTGTCTACCATCTGAGCTACCAGGGGAGTCCCTCACACACATTCACTAGTGGCAACTATTTACTGAGTACAGGAGAAGGCAATGGCACCCCACTCCAGTACTCTTGCCTGGAAACTCCCATGGATTGAAGAGCCTGGTAGCCTGCAGTCCATGGGGTCGCTAAGAGTTGGACACGACTGAAGTGACTTAGCAGCAGCAGCAGATGTGTGCCAGCACTTATTTTAATACACACTGCAAATTTTTGTACCTTCACAACAACCCAAAGAGAGAATTTCTGTTAGCCTCATTTTCAACATGACAACACTAAGACCCAGAGAGGCATAGTTAGTTGTTTAAGATTAAACAGTAAGTGGAACTTAGATTTCAGTCCAGGACTTTGCTTCAGGGTTCACATTCCTAACCTATCACCTCCTCTGATGCATCTGAGTTTGTAGTAAGATTGTTTTTTGTCTTTTTTCTAAATATGAATATCATTCAGCAGAGATGCCATGAGAAACTGATCTTTCATTAAGTGTATTCTCTCTTTACACTTTGGTTCTGTTTTATTAACAATGGAATATTAAGGGAAACATGTCTGTTGCTCAGCATTGCAACAGCAGAGGTAACTCTTCTAATAGGAAGCAAGAGTTGTAGGCTTTGGAAAAGGCCCACCCATATCACAATTAGACAGTCCTATTACATTGAAGTAATCAATTTTCTTATCAAAATAAGGCATGTAATGTGAAAAAAAGACAGAGCCCGATTCCATGTACTGTTTTTGTTTGGATTTTTCTTTGCAATGCTCTCCATTGAGAGGGGATTGAGGTTGTATACAGCACTCTATTTAAAGCCGTACATTAATCAGCTACACATCAGTTCAGTTCAGTTCAGTTGCTCAGTCATGTCCAACTCTTTGCAACCCCATGAATCACAGCACCAACTCCCAGAGTCCACCCAAACCCATGTCCATCGAGTCGGTGATGCCATCTAGCCATCTCATCCTCTGTCGTCCCCTTCTCCTCCTGCCCCCAATCCCTCCTAGCATCAGAGTCTTTTCCAATGAGTCAACTCTTCGCATGAGGTAGCCAAAGTATTGGAGTTTCAGCTTCAGCATCAGTCCTTCCAATGAACACCTAGGACTGATCTCCTTTAGGATGGACTGTTTAGATCTCCTTGCAGTCCAAGGGACTCTCAAGAGTCTTCTCTAGTTCAAAAGCAACAATTCTTCGGCACTCAGCTTTCTTCACAGTCCAGCTCTCACATCCATACATAACCACTGGAAAAACCATAGCCTTGACTAGATGGACCTTTGTTGGCAAAGTAATGTCTCTGCTTTTGAATATGCTTTCTAGGTTGGTCATAACTTTCCTTCCAAGGAGTAAGCGTCTTTTAATTTCATGGCTGCAATCACCATCTGCAATGATTTTGGAGCCCCAAAAAATAAAGTCTGACGCTGTTTCCACTGTTTCCCCATCTATTTCTCATGAAGTGATGGGACCAGATGCCATGATCTTAGTTTTCTGAATGTTGAGCTTTACTATACTAATTCAGACAAATGATATCTCAAAGAAATATGCTGCTCTTGATAGACAAACATAATTAAGGTCAAAGATGAAAGAACCTTTAAAGTACTAGTCTATCTCTTTTTCAATACACAGGATTATATAGTATCAGGGCTTCCCTGATGGCTCAAGCAGTAAAGAATTTGCCTGCAATGCAGGAGACTTAGGAAACATGGGTTCAATCCCTGATTAGGGAATATCCCCTGAATGAGAAAATGGCAACCCACTCCAGTATTCTTGCCTGGGAAATCCCATGGACAGAGGAGCCTGGTGGGCTACAGTCCATAATGGTGCAGAGAGTCAGACATGACTGGGCACAAATGCACCTAATCCCTTTTCCAATACACAGAATTATGTAGTGCTAGTTCTGCAAAGATAGCTCCAAGTCAAAAGATAATCATAGCATATTCTATACCATTCATTTCCTAACACAAATGCAGTTAGTCAACTGAGCATGCACACATTCTTAATACAACTTTTTATTGTCCTTATAAGTTCAAATTGTTCCACCCAGGTATTGTTGTAGAAGGATACTAGGAACTTAGTTATTATTGTTAAGATTCTAAGAAGTAGATATTACTTAAGCCTCAAGTTGTATTTCAAAAAAAGACATTCCCTTTGGAAAGAGCTAATTATTTCAGTGACAGCTCGGGGGACATCAGTAGTTGAAATGAAGACTAGAACTTTCTGGAGGAGGCTACATATTTCTAAAACATGACCTGAAAGATGGTTGCCTTAGCCTTGGAGTCACTGATTAGTTTTGCAGAATAGCAGCCATATTCTACTTTTCAGTTTGTTAGAATTTACTCCTCAACACTGAAAGAGAAGCGAATGTGAACAAAATGCAAACTGGTATCAGTGACTCTCATGAAAGCAAATTCCAGGTCTCTACTTTGTACGTGCCCCGAAACCTGCTCTCCTGTTATATCTTAGCCACCCCAAGAGCTCATGAGCTAATGTTCACACTAATTTTCTTGAATTTTCATGAAATTATTTAATTGCATTTACTACCGTTTGAGAAAGAAGGGGAGGGAGAGGCAGTTTACCTTTCTAAGGGATTCCATGGTGGGAGGATGGGGACAAGTAAAGTGTAAAAGTTTTGCCCTAGAGCCAAGGAGTTAACATTAGATGATAAGGTTTTTCCTTTTTTGTTATTTCATTAAATAAACACAGAGAGAGAGAGAGAGAGACAAAGAGCTTTGTTGCTAAACACCATAATTGAGTTTAAACATTCCTTTCCAATTACCTTTTTCCTTCTATTTATCTTTTAGCTCTATCTTGTGGCTCAGCTGGTAAAGAATCTGCCTGCAATGCGGGAGACCTAGGTTCGATCCCTGGGTTGGGAAGATAGATCCCCTGGAGAAGGGAAAGGCTACCCACTCCAGTATTCTGGCCTGGAGAATTCCATGGACTGTATGGTCCATGGGGGCACAAAGAGTCGGACATGACTGAGCAACTTTCACTTTCACCTTCCTTCTAATAAGGCAGTAGCACAGGAAATAGATAATGTCTGTCTTCCTGGCAGAAGTTTCAAACAGAAGAATACTTAGGGACTTTTCTGGTGGTCCAGTGACTTATAGGCTGTGCTCCTAATGTAGGGGGCTCAAGTTCGATCCCTGGTCAGGGAATTAGACCTCACATGCTGCAACTACAAGTTCGAATGCCACAACTAAGACCCAGCAGAGCAAACTAATGAAATAAATACATTAAAATAAGAAGAATACTTAGATTGTGATATGCTCTTATCAGTAGCATTGTAACTCATTTCCAAAGTGGTTCTTTGAAAACATTAACTTTTATTCACCTTCTCAGGAATTATATCTGTTATTATTTAGAAAGATTCAAAAAGCAAGCTAAGAATAAATATGACTATACTAATACTCTGTCTTTAAAAAGCACCCTTGGTAGACAGGGTCTGAAATAGGATTTGCCTGTCTTCTGCCCACCTCTCTGTACTGTGCCTTTTTAGACTGTAGTGGGCTGCTGGGAGGAATCCAACATGAAACGTGGTACATGGCTGACCTCTTCTTCAGTGTATTCAGGAAGTTAGATTTAATCATCCCACTCATAAGAGCTAACAATTCCTTAACTTAGCCCTTAAATGGTTTTTAAAACCCAATGCAGTGTTAGCCATATGACATTTGGACAGCAGGACATTGGTCTTTGGGGTCAAATTTTGACATAGGAATAGAGTGAAATAAGAAATTAAAACTTATTAGACAAACTAATTTCTTTCATACTTTTTTATTCCCCATTTTCTGTATCTCAGGGGGTCATTTGAAGATTCTACAACCAGATTTTATACAGCATGTGTGGTAGAAGCTTTTGCCTATTTGCATTCCAAAGGAATCATTTACAGGGACCTCAAGC
Source organism: Bubalus bubalis (assembly GCF_019923935.1). NCBI lineage: Eukaryota > Metazoa > Chordata > Mammalia > Artiodactyla > Bovidae > Bubalus > Bubalus bubalis. Next base: position 7,251,549 of record NC_059179.1, on the reverse strand, counting down.
CTGAAAATCTCATCCTAGATCACCGAGGTTATGCCAAACTGGTCAGTATGTTTCACACATGGTTTCTGCCTGCATTTTAAATACTAGTTTTTGAAGCTGTGTTCATTTGTGAACATTACAATCTCATTTTTCTTTTAATATATAACATTGTTAAAAACAGGTTTCAGCATTACTGTTTTCAACTGACTATTCTTTCAAGTTAAATAAGGTTATGAGAAATTAAATTGGCTAGCTTTGAATTAATAAAATCCTGGCAAAACACCCTTAAATAGGTGTTAATCATTCTTAATCACAAGTATCCTCAGACCCAGGAAAGCTTCATAGAAGTCCTTTTTCTAGCTGGCTTTCTGACATCCAAAGGGAATAGGTATTTGTATTATGGAGAATCATTATTTTAGATTTAAGAATAATGCTATGTGACGGCCCTGGTGGTCCAGGGGTTGGGAGGCCCAGCACAGGGGACACGGGTTTGATCCCTGGTCCAGGAGGATCCCACATGGCATGAAGCAGCTGAGCCTGTGCAGCGCAATTACTGGAGCCTATGTGTCCTCCAGACCGTGCTCTGCAACAACAGAACCCACTGCAACGAGAAGCCCGCACATGGCAACTAGAGAGCAGCCCTTGCTCCCCACAACTAGAGAAAAGCCCTCACGCAGCAATGAAGAGCCCCTGCACTGCAACCAAGACCCAGCACAGCCAGATAATAATGATAATGAGAGTGGGAAAAGGGGCTTTACCGGCAATGTTATCCAGTCCATGTTAGTAATAATATTAGTAATAATAAAATTGGTCAAGAGCTCTAAAGATTTACTGTAGAAAGGAAGTTCTCTTATTTTGAAATGCATAACTTTTGTAGACTTTGCATCTTTCAGTCCCTGATTCTACTTTTTAAGTTTTTGGAATTTTTATTCAAACTATGGTTTTCAAAGAAATTTATATGCCATTAATAAGTAATTAATGGCAATTAACTATTTGTATTCTCAACCAGTTGCTTTAGAAAAAATAGATTTTCTGCATTTGAGGCTCCTCCTTCAAAAGTTTTCTATGAAAATGCAGACTACATTTCAATTTTATCTCTGTTTCCTAAAGACAGAGTTATTAGTTCCATAACTTTGTTATTCAACTCCTTCAACAATAAAAGTAGCTTCTCAATTAATAGTAAATGAATTGTCAACTTCATTAAATCCAGCAGCTATCTGGAAAATATGTCCAAGTAAAGGAGAAATTATTTGTTTATGCCCCAATCTCAACAGGCATGAAAGAAAGAAAAATGGAAAGTATTTCTACAAAGAAAGATTTGCCTTTATTTTCAATGTTGTGAATTTTATCCTGTGTTAAGATTTCCACTTTTCCTGTTGAAACTGATCAGGAAGGCTTTGCTTGTTTGAAATATAGAGATGAGTCCTTTTAGAAGACAGGACTACAATAGTTTGCATCTGTTTTTATTTTATGATTATCATCAGTATACTTCAACAAAGTAACTTTTCCACTTTTAAGCTTAATCAAAAGTGGCTTGAAATATCTTGTTTCTCTCTTTGTAAGGTTGATTTTGGCTTTGCAAAGAAAATAGGATTTGGAAAGAAAACATGGACTTTTTGTGGGACTCCAGAATATGTAGCCCCAGAGATCATCCTGAACAAAGGCCATGACATTTCAGCCGACTATTGGTCACTGGGAATCCTCATGTATGAGCTTCTGACTGGCAGGTATGGACATTGATGAAGAACTGCAGATAAACATAGACCAGCAAACAGCTACTCCCTCCTGCCTTTGTCACTCTGATCAGACTATCTTAAAATACTTTCACAGATCTTGTTACCACACTTTTTAATTAGTTATGCAGATAACCACAGAGAAGGGAATGGCAACCCACTCCAGTACTCTTGCCTGGAAAATCCCATCGACGGAGGAGCCTGGTGGGCTGCAGTCCATGGGGTCGCTAAGAGTTGGATATGACTGAGTGACTTCACTTTCACTTTTCACTTTCATGCATTGGAGAAGGAAATGGCAACCCACTTCAGTGTTCTTGCCTGGAGAATACCAGGGACGGAGGAGGCTGGTGGGCTGCCGTCTATGGGGTCACACAGAGTCGGACACAACTGAAGCGACTTAGCAGCAGCAGCAGCAGATAACCAGGGATTCTTAAAGCAAAAACTAAAATGCGTCAGATGAGTGCAACAAACTCAACATCAACTCTTGGTCTCATGATTTGTATATAAGTGAATGTGGAAGGATCTAGTGTCTTTCTGTGAGATCTGAGCCTAGTCATTTAGTTAGCAAGAAAGATGATAGTCATAAAAATATAGTCTGTTTTTCATAGAAGTTAAGAGAACCTGTTAGCAATTGTTATATCTAATTGAAATGTGAATGCAGATCTGTTCTGTAATAATATTGTAGTTACCAACAACTAAGAAAGGTACTACAGATACGACCAGGTATAAAACAGATCATAAACTCAAGGAAAAGAAAAACAAAGAACACCACGAAGCCTTGGGCTCATTCAGCACGATGATTAAGACGGTCATGGTCATTATGAAGTAAAGAGTTCAGAAGAAGGTTAAATTTGCCCAGGGAGGCTTTTGAAGCACATAGGACTAGCTGGATCTTACAAGAAGAATAATAAAAAGTACAGCACATTCCAGGGAGAGGTATGGCTTAAATAGAGGGGAGTACTGCACAAAGACATGAAAAGGGCTGATGGTAAGAAATGATGGAAGATCAGTAAGAGTCACGTTTCAACAATAATGAGTGCTATACCTGAGTGTTTGGACTCCATCCGGAGAGGCAATCATTGAAGAGTTTCTGATAAAGGAGTGACATGTGTTATGGTATTTAAGAAAAACAATCTAGTGGTAATGTGTAGAGCAAATTGGAAGGGTGGGGAAGCTAGTTTGAAGATCATTCCAATAATTCAGATCTAAGAAGAAGCATACAGTGTAATGTAACAAAGTACTTATGAAAACCTAGTAGCTATAGTGAAAATGAGAAAGATGGCACTTTTGGTCTCACGGTTATGAAGATACAGTGAATCTATGAAGTACTTAGAAAGTCTAGAACATAAGAAGCACTTCATTAGTAGCCACAGCTACTCCTAGTACTACCCTTGCCAGGAATAATTATGTGGTGGCTTTTTTATTTCACTTGTGGACAGTGTATATCACTACTCTTGAAACACTTATGTTGACTTCAAATTAATAGATTTTATTGGTGTTTTCTGTTAATTTTAAATGAAAGATACATAGGCAAAGGTAGCTAAATAATATACAGGAGAAATGATTCAAAGAAACATAGGAAGAGTTCAGACAAACTGATCTAGAATTTCTCTGTGGCTGTTAAGCATGATCTCTTTAAAAAAATATATTTTCAAAGATATCTGAATGTTCATAGATGACAAAAGTTGTAAAATGCAGAGTTCAGGAACAGTACAAAGCTGAAAATCAGATTATAAGCAACATAAAATCATATATAAGCAACAGAAAATAAAATAATAGCAATTAAAACCCAACCAGGGAGAGAATAGGGAACAGACTTAGGGAAAATAATGGAAAAGGGAAAAAAAAGGATATATAAATTGTTACAGAAAGAAGATACAGACATCAAGGGAAATAGGAAAAACAACTATGTATATGAAGGTGTTGCTGTTCAGTCACTAGGTCATGTCCCCAACTCTTTCTGACCTCATGAACTTCCCGGCTCCTCTGTCCACTATGTATATGAAGAGATGATTACAAATGTGATAGAAAACATACTCAATTAGGTAACAGAAAACCCATGACACAGACTTGACTCAGTGGATCCTTTTGATTGGCAGTGACCATGGGGAAACAGATTCAGAGTAATAACACCACCATGTGTCCCAGTGTGATTTGCTAGCTTCAGTGATAGAAATAATAACATAATCATATGCGTCTCTAAGCTACAAAAGCATTTCATATATGGGATGGGACTGAATTAAAGTTGGCCTCAACCTTCTCAGTAGTACCTTCAATGCCAAAGATGGAATATCAAGAACTATGTAGTTCTGAGAGACAGAGAGTATAACAACTAATTTGTACAAGATTAAGTTATTCTTTTTTTTTTTTAATTTTATTTTATTTTTAAACTTTACATAATTGTATTAGTTTTGCCAAATATCAAAATGAATCCGCCACAGGTATACATGTGTTCCCCATCCTGAACCCTCCTCCCTCCTCCCTCCCCATTCCATCCCTCTGGGTCGTCCCAGTGCACCAGCCCCAAGCATCCAGTATCGTGCATAGAACCTGGACTGGCAACTCGTTTCATACATGATATTTTACATGTTTCAATGCCATTCTCCCATATCTTCCCACCCTCTCCCTCTCCCACAGAGTCCATAAGACTGTTCTATACGTCAGTGTCTCTTTTGCTGTCTCGTACACAGGGTTATTGTTACCATCTTTCTAAATTCCATATATATGCGTTAGTATACTGTATTGGTGTTTTTCTTTCTGGCTTACTTCACTCTGTATAATAGGCTCCAGTTTCATCCACCTCATTAGAACTGATTCAAATGTATTCTTTTTAATGGCTGAGTAATACTCCATTGTGTATATGTACCACCACTTTCTTATCCATTCATCTGCTGATGGACATCTAGGTTGCTTCCATGTCCTGGCTATTATAAACAGTGCTGCGATGAACATTGGGGTACACGTGTCTCTTTCCCTTCTGGTTTCCTCAGTGTGTATGCCCAGCAGTGGGATTGCTGGATCATAAGGGACTTCTATTTCCAGTTTTTTAAGAAATCTCCACACTGTTCTCCATAGTGGCTGTACTAGTTTGCATTCCCACCAACAGTGTAAGAGGGTTCCCTTTTCTCCACACCCTCTCCAGCATTTATTACTTGTAGACTTTTGGATCGCAGCCATTCTGACTGGTGTGAAATGGTACCTCATAGTGGTTTTGATTTGCATTTCTCTGATAATGAGTGATGTTGAGCATCTTTTCATGTGTTTGTTAGCCATCTGTATGTCTTCTTTGGAGAAATGTCTAAAATATAAAGACAATAAATAATGTGGGTATCCCAGGCCTTTCTTGGAAACACTACTGTATGACCAAGTCAACTAACAGATGAATCAAAATAACTTTGGTTATTAAGCAGATGGAAACATTAAAATCCTTGGCAATCTTAAAAGTTTCAGGTGGGAGAGAGAAGGTAAGAAAAACTACAGGCATACTTATTTGTCATCATTCACAATTAGGAATCTTAAGTATTTTTTACAATTGAATTATGTCATTATAAAAGAAAAAACTCCAAAGTCAGTTTTTAAAATATTTTTTCTTTTTTTTTTTTTAATTTTATTGGAGTATAGTTGATTTACAATGTTGTGTTAATTTCAGGTATAGAGCAAAGTGATTCAATTATACATAAATCTACTCTTTTTCAGATTCTTTCTAATATAGGTTATCACAGAATATTGAGTAGAGTTCCCCATGCTATACAGTAGGTCCTTGTTGGTTATCTGTCTTATATATAGCAGTGTGTTTGTTCATCCCAAGCTTCTGATTTACTCCTCCCTGCTATGTTTCTCCTTCGGTAACCATAAGTTTATTTTCAGTATCTGTAAGTCAGCTTCTATTTTTTTTTTAAACTTATTTATTTTAATTGGAGGCTAATTACTTTACAATTTTGTATTGGTTTTGCCATACATCAACATGAATCCACCATGGGTGTACACGTGTTCCCCATCCTGAACCCTCCTCCCACCACCCTCCCTGTACCATCCCTCTGGGTCATCCCAGTGCACCAGCCCCAAGCATCTTGTATCATGCATCCAACCTAGACTGGCGATTCATTTCTTATATGATATTATACGTGTTTCAATGCCCTTCTCCCAAATCATCCCCCCGCTCCCTCTCCCACAGAGTCCATAAGACTGTTCTATACATCTGTATCTCTTTTGCTGTCTCGCATAGAGGGTTATCATTACCATCTTTCTAAATTCCATATATATGTGTTAGTATACTGTATTGGTGTTTTTCTTTCTGGCTTACTTCACTGTGTATAATCGGCTCCAGTTTCATCCGCCTCATTAGAACTGATTCAAATGTATTCTTTTTAATGGCTGAGTAATACTCCATTGTGTATATGTACCACAGCTTTCTTATCCGTTCATCTGCTGATGGACAACTAGGTTGCTTCCATGTCCTTGCTATTATAAACAGTGCTGCAATGAACATTGGGGTACACATGTCTCTTTCAATTCTGGTTTCCTCACTGTGTATGCCCAGTAGTGGGATTGCTGGGTCATAAGGCAGCAATCTATAGATTCAATGCAATGTCTATCAAGCTACCAATAGTATTTTTCACAGAGCTAGAACAAACAATTTCACAATTTGTATGGAAATACAAAAAATCTCCAATAGCCAAAGCAATCTTGAGAAAGAAGAATGGAACTGGAGGAATCAACCTGCCTGACTTCAGGCTCTACTACAAAGCCACAGTCATCAAGACAGTATGGTACTGGCACAAAGACAGAAATATAGGTCAATGGAACAAAATAGAAAGCCCAGAGATAAATCCACGCACCTATGGACACCTTATCTTTGACAAAGGAGGCAAGGATATACAATGGAGAAAAGACAATCTCTTTAACAAGTGGTGCTGGGAAAACTGGTCAACCACTTGTAAAAGAATGAAACTAGAACACTTTCTAACACCATACACAAAAATAAACTCAAAATGGATTAAAGATCTAAATGTAAGACCAGAAACTATAAAACTCCTAGAGGAGAACATAGGCAGCTTCTATTTTATAAATAAGCTCATTCGTTTCTTTTTTAAAAAAATTGGATTCCATATATGAGTGATATACGATATTTGTCTTTCTCTGACTTAACTTCACTCAATATGACAGTCTCTAGGTACATCAATGTTGCTACAAATGGCATTATTTTGTTCTTTTTTATCATTGAGGAATATTCCACTTTTATAGAATGTTTGTACCACATCTTCTTTACCCTTCTGTTGACAGACATTTAGGTTATTTACATGTCTTAACTATTGTAAATAATGCTGCTATGAACATTGGGGTGCATGTATCTTTTCCAGTTAGAGTTTTCTCTGGATATATATGCCCAGGAGTGTGATTGCTGGGTCATATGGCAACTCTATTTTTAGCTTTTTAAGAAACATCTATAATATTTTCCTTAGTGGCTACACCAATTTACATTCCCACCAACAGTGTAGGAGGGTTGGTTCCCTTTGCTCTACACTGTCTCCAGCATTTGTTTCTAGATTTGTTTGATGATGGCCATTCTGACCAGTGTGAGGTAATACCTCAATGTAGTTTAGATTTATTTGATTTTTCTAAGATCTATTTAGGTCTTAACCCAATCAAAAGTGGGAATGTTGTTTTTGTTATATAGAGCTGCATGAGCTGCATGTTTTCCCCCAGGAGTTTTATTGTATCCAACATTACAGTTAGGTCTTTGAGTTTTGTGTATGGTGTTAGAAGAGAGTATTCTAGTTTTACACATAGCTGTCTAGTGTCCACAATACCACATTTTTAAGAGACTGTCTTTATTCTTTCCTTGTCTGTTGTAGATTGATCAAACGTGTGTGAGTTTATTTCTGAGCAAAAATGTTTTCTTAATTTAAGAGACATTTAGGGATTAATATTGTTGGTGAACAAGTACAAATTGAAGTTCAGCATTTCTTTCAGTTTCATGTTAACTTTAAAATTAAATTGAATAGTTTTTTTTTTAATTTTGAAAAGCATGGATATATAATAATCTTGTAGGTCTCTCCATCTACATAGAGAAATGTATGAAATTATATTTGTAACTATCTATTATTATTTAAGGGCATTGGGTGATTTTTCGTTTGAAGTAATTTTATATGTTTCACGTATTGCATGAATATCTTGGACAAAACATACATGACTTGCAAAAACAACAAAAATCACCTGTAATAAGTGATTTTTGTTGTCTTTCTAATAAAAGTGAAAGTTGCTCAGTCGTGTCCAGTTCTTTGTGACCCCATGGACTATACAGTCCATGGACTTCTCTAAGCCAGAATACTGGAGTGGGTAGCCTTTCCCTTCTCCAGGGGATCTTCCCAGCCCAGGGATCAAACCTAGGTCTCCCGCATTGCAGGCAGATTCTTTACCAGCTGAGCCACAAGGGAAGCCCTGTCTTTCTAAAATAAATACAAAAGTAAAAATATAAGTTAGAAAAAACATGAAGCTGTTGACAATAAATCCAAGATGTGGTGGTGCTTCATTTTTATAGTGAAAATAAAAACTGGCAGGTTACCTTGAGAGCAAAGAGAATATTCAACCATAACATTATATAAAGAGAAAATCCTTAAATTCTAGGAGAATACTAAATAGAACTGAATGTTAATACATTATAAAATGTGGTTTAAACTGACAGGTAACAGTTAATGACAAAGTAAACAGAAAATACTTATTACACAAAAATAAGCTCAAATGGATTAAAGACCTAAATGTGAGTGAGACTGGACACTATAAAACTCCTAGAGGAAAACATTAAGTCCAAAACACTCTCTGACATAAATTGAAACAATATCTTTTTTGATCCATCTCCCAGAATAATGGGAATAAAGCCAGAGATAAACAAATGGGACCTACTTAAACTGGAAGGCTAAGGAAACAAAATGAAAAGACAACCCACAGATTGGGAGAAGTTATTTGCAAATGATGTGCCCAACAAGGGATTTAGTCTTCAAAATTTACAAACAGCTCATGAAGTTTAACATCATCAAAACAAACAACACAATCAAAAAATGGGCAGAAGACCTAAATAGACATTTCTTAAAAGAAGACATACAGATGGCCAAAAACCACATGAAAAGATATTCAATATCACTATTAGAGAAATGCAAATCCAAACTACAATGAGGTATCACTGCCCACCAGTCAAAATGGATAGCATAAAAAAAATCCACAAATAAATGCTGGAGAGGATGTAGAAAGAAAGGAATTCTCCTACACTACTGGTAGAAATGTAAATTGGTACAGTCGCTATGAAGAACAGTATGGATGTTTCTTAAAAAACTAAAAATAGAGCTACCATATGACCCTGCAGTCTCACTCCTGGACCTATATCCAGATAAAACCATGGTCAGAAAGGATACATGCACCCCAACGTTCATTGCAGCACTGCTTACAATAGCCAGGACATGGAAGCAACCTAAATGTCCATCAGCAGATGAATGGATAAGGCAGCAGCAGCAGTGAATATATACAATGGAATATTACTCAGCCATAAAAGGAATGAAGTACTGCCACTTGCAGCCACATGGATGGACTTAGAGACTTTCATACTGAGTGAAGCCAGAGAAGGAGAAATATCATGACATCCCTTGTATGTGGAATAAAGAAAGAAAATATACAAATGAACTTATTTACAAAGCAGAAACAGACTCACAGATTTACAGAACAAACTTATGGTTGCCAGGAGGAAAGGCCTGGGGGAAAGGGATAGTTAGGCAGTTTTCAACTAAAATGAAAACACTATTACATTTAAAATGGATAACCAACAAGGTTCTACTATATAGCACAGGGAATTCTGCTCAATGTCATGTGGCAGTCTGGATGGGAGGGGATTTGGGGGGAGAATGGATACATGTCGGAGAAGGCAATGGCACCCCACTCCAGTACTCTTGCCTGGAAAATCCCATGGATGGAGGAGCCTGGTAGGCTGCAGTCCATGGGGTCGCGAAGAGTCGGACATGACTGAGCGACTTCACTTTTACTTTTCACTTTCCTGCATTGGAGAAGGAAATGGCAACCCACTCCAGTGTTCTTGCCTGGAGAATCCCAGGGATGGGGGAGCCTAGTGGGCTGCAGTCTATGGGGTCACACAGAGTCGGACACGACTGAAGCGACTTAGCAGCAGCAGCAGCATGGATACATGTGGCTGAATCCCAATGCTTTCCACCTGAAACTATCACAGCCTTGTCAATCTATACTCCAATATAAAATATTTTTTTAAAGTACTTGCTACAGAAAATAGGGACACAAAACTTAAGGCAGATACTATCCTACCCTTTTTAAGTAATTCATTGTTTTCAGCTTTCTCAGTAGAAGGAAATAATTTGAACTGCTATTAATAAATATGACAGACAGAAAATAATCCATAAAATGTCTTCCCCCAAGAAATATGAATAAACACTGTATTAGAATAATTTCCAAGGAAATCAGCTATCAAGTCACATCATAATTATTTCTGAACTTGGGAAATGTGGTGGAAGGAGTTAACTTTAGTCACATCTGTATTCCCTGAGCCAGGCACAAAGCCTGGCTATCCAAGGATGGATAGGTAAATAAACCAAAAGATTTGGTTTAGAGGGATTGGATACTACATCCTTTCTAACAAAGAGGAGGTCTTAGGTTAGGTTATCTCTGAAGGCTGATAAAGAAGGAGAAAAGGATAGGAGGAGCACTATTCTGTAGGAGCATTAGTTCAACAAATATTTACTGACAACTTACTCTGTGCTATGCATTCCCCCAGACTCCGGGAATACCAGCATGGAACTGGAAGAGAAGATGGGTATAAAACAAATACCAAAATGAAGTAGTTACAAAGCACAATAAGTGGCAAAAAAAAAACAGTTCTATAAGAGAGTATGATAGGTGAATCTAACTTTAAGTTCTGGTATTAGATCATTACATTATGTTAGTTGATAGTGGTTATATGATTGGCTGTATTAGGTTGCTCACAGTAGGCCTTTTTGAGTAATCAACATAACACTTAAGCTAAGACTTCATAAGTGAGGCATTAACCAGGAGGCCTGGGAAGAAACTTTCAGGCAAAATGAACAGTGCCCTGAGGTGGGAGAGTATTTGGTCCTTCAGAGGAGCAGAGAGAAGACTGCTATGCCTGGATCCCAGTGAGTGAGGGTAGAACTGGTCTAAGATGGGGTCATATCAGTGATGTTCCTGTCGCCCATTCTAATGATGTTGGACTTCAAGTGTAATCAGTGAGCTTGCAAATGTGAGAAAGGGCTGAAAAATAGAAGAGGCTTTCTGAATGACTAAGGACAGCAAGAGGGGTTAGTCACCAGAGCTAGAAAAGAAACGAGGGGAACAGTGGACAAACCTGACCCATTTAAGGGTTTTGCTAAATGATTTGCTTTGCAAGGTTTCTACACCATTTTGCTATTGATCAAGTTTCGTTCCACTACCCCTATTAATATATGTCTCCAAATAAGAACTGATGTCATTTGTGGAGTTGTTAATAACACTGTAACTTTTCTTGTTTAGAAAACTAAATACTATCTCTCTTCATATCTGTCATTCTTGCAGCCCACCTTTCTCAGGCCCAGATCCTATGAAAACCTATAACATCATATTGAGGGGGATTGACATGATAGAATTTCCAAAGAAGATTGCCAAAAATGCTGCTAATTTAATTAAAAAACTATGCAGGTGAGCATTTCAACCACATTGTTTTTCCCATTATGATCCTTTAAAAAAATAGATTTTTTAACAATTGTTATTTTATTTTTAGGGATAATCCATCAGAAAGATTAGGGAATTTGAAAAACGGAGTGAAAGACATTCAAAAGCACAAGTAAGTGTTCTTATAACTTACGGTTTAAGAGTTCAGAGAATATTTCCCGAGGCTGATGTTTTTAAGTTAGTGGTTATATAACTGATGCAACTAGTCTATAGGAGCATCCAATGAGACAGGCAAACTAGTTAGCCTTGTTATTTAGGATCTTTCTAGTTCTGTCTCAAGGACTTTATTTAGACGCATCTGATCCTGTGACATTCTAAACAACAGATTCACTGAATTTAGTTTTTCCCAACTCCTACTAATTAGGACTTTTCCTCTCCAGCATGAATAAGAAATATATATTTTTAATTCTGAAATTCTATTCTCTACCAGAATATTAAAAACAAAAGTATGCCACCATATATCATGCCTCATTTTTTAACTAAAACTAAAACATTTTTTCAACCATTTCCTAATTGGATGCTATGACAGTGGGAAAAAAAGTACAGAGTACAGTCATTTTTTAAAACAATAGCAGCGTCTTAAATAGTAAACCTTACCCATGTTGATTGAATGTTCTAAAGCTAAACCAAGATCATATTGGTCTTTCCCGATTGGTTTCTGTAACATGCAGAGGAAATTCACATCCCTACCAAAGGAATGCGTTTACCAGAATACCTATGAATGTCTAAAAAGCCTGCAGGAATTTCATGGAATCATTTGCTAATGATGAAACCTTTCAAAGAGAACAACACCAACAAAGACCTTTGTGATATTTGGTCCCCATTTCCACAAAAAGCCATACTCAAAGTACCTTCACTGTACCAAAAAAAGAAAGAAAGAAAAGGAGATATGGATACATAGAGACCAAGACAGTGATGTTTGTAAAGGTTAATTAACTGAGGCTGCCCAGTGACAAAGATGGAAGGGTAATTTTCCATCCTGACATTTCATTCCCTGATTCTACCTTCTTAAAATAACAACCTGTAGGGTACAGGGCCAAGCATATTATGGCATTTATTAAGTTATAATGATCATTTTGGAACAAGGTCATGACTGAAATAACTAGAATCAAAAGCAATTGCTAGTTGGTCTTTAAAATTTTGACAATTAGATTTTTTTTAAAAAAACACATTCCACTTAATAAGCTAACATTTAAAATCTGCAATTAAATAGAAAACATTATTCTCATAATGAAAATGTTTGCTTACCTGTTTTCCGTCAGTCATGGATATCATATAAGTTGTTTTGAGAAGGTTTTAGCTGAGGTAAAATGTCTTTAACTATCTACTTTTTCCTTTTTTAGATGGTTTGAGGGCTTTAATTGGGAAGGCTTAAGAAAAGGCACCTTGACACCTCCTATAATACCAAGTGTAAGTAAACTTTCCAGTTTGTAATTGTGTGATACACATAAAGGTATTTGTCAGTCATCAAAGATATGCTATTTCAAAATTTTTATCCTATCATCAGCTTAAAATATAGGAAAAATAGCAGATTAACATAATGACATCTTCTAAAATTCAAACTTATAATGTGTTAAATATACAAGTGTTGACAGAAGAGTATAATGAATCTCTTTTTCCACATACTATAAAAACTTTAAACATCTTTGCACAAGAATATATTCACAACCTTATTTAGTCATATTCACAAATTATTTTCAATTTCTGCACATTCATGTATTGTCTATACAAGATGCAATAAGTTCTGTAGTGTGTACTTGAGTATACTTAGATGAGTTAGGATAATCTGTTATTCTTACCTTCTGTGTATGACTCCACCATGCTCTGTCTCCAAGAACCCAATCCAAATGGGCCACATCACAACATTCCCTGCCCTGTGGTTTTTTGTTGGGTTTAGACAACAGTTCAGCTACCAGTTTCAACAGCTTTCAATTCCTGGCCAATATCATTTCATTTATGCTCCACATACTTCCTCCTCCCCTGCCCCCATAGTTCTTTAAAGTATTCCAAAGCACAGTTCTTTTAAGTATTCCTAAGCACAGTTCTTTTCTTTTGTTGTTTGACCAGGCTCTAAAAGAAAGACATTCTCTTCTAATATATCAGGTATTTTGTTAAACTACTAGTCCATGAAGCGGACTAAGTGTTTACACTGTGTTAACCTGAAATAGATTTCAATTGACTGCATTTATATTTTTGTTCAATACAGCATCTATCTAATAAAATATATTCAGTCTTAACTAATGAGGAGAGGGATGTTTTGCAGTCCTGAGCTTTTCATTTATATACATCCTTTTTTCTGGGACTAATTTAAGACCACTCGTTATACAGAAACAATTTCTGTACTTATTATTTTAATTTGTATGCTTATATTTACATTTATTCACAAACAAAGTAAAGTACAGTTGTTAACTGCATTCATGAAGTTGTCTTTTTAGAACAAAGGCAGAATAAGAAACTTTAAGAGGAAAATAAAAGCCTAAAGTATCCTAACATACTCACCAGGGGTCTCCTTTTATGCAACAGTAGCATTAAATTAAATATATATATATATATATATATAAATATGTATACAAATATATAATAGAATATGAAGTTCTAAATATTATAGAATATGAGAGAAATTAAAGTCTGCTTCATCACCACTTTTATTTATGCTCTGCATATTGAACTGCCAGTAAACTTGTAAGAGTTTACAGAGATGTTTTTAACTATTTCTTTTAATCACACAACTTATTCTTTCCTAGAGTGTAAACTCTAGAAGGGTAAAAACTATCCCTATTGTTATTCACCACTGTAATCCTTAATACAAAGGACAAATCCTTTGTATTTGTATTTGGCATGGTAGACATGCCAAAAATAGCCACTGACTGAATAAGGAATGAATAAAGAATGCTTTTAAAAATCTAGCTTGGAATTCCACTAATACTCTTGTTTACAGGTTGCATCACCCACAGACACAAGCAATTTCGACAGTTTCCCTGAGGACAATGACGAACCGCCGCCTGATGACAACTCAGGATGGGACATAGACTTCTAATGTATTTCTCTTACCTGCTTCTGCCTTGCTGAAGACAGCTTTTTCTAAGACACAGCTGCCAGCAAACCTGAAGGAAAGAGAGAAGCTGAGTGCTTGGGGTCACCATGATGCCTTTGATCGATGCTGCTCCAGTAACTAGTGGCATTAGGACTTATTGCTTAGATGACAATAATGCTCTTTACATGTTTTCTGTTTGAACCTAAATATAGCAGTTGACATGGTGGTCCTGAAGCAAAGCCTTTCACCAGTAAAGAGATGTTCTCCACTGTTGCAGTGATCTTGCTTTGCTCTGATTATAATTTGAAAGACTGTAAGAAACACTTCAATCTAGTAAAAGAGTCAGTACCTTGCTAGAATTATCAAGAAGATCAAAAAATAATATATTGGGTACGATAGATTACTATGGTACAAAAACTGGACTCCTCCCTTGCTTCAGGTGAGGGTTGTCGGTTCTGTTTCTGCAAGCCAGTGTATATACCGCACACAAGAGGACCACACATGTGTTGGTCACAGAGGTCATGTCAGACCAGTGCTAGAAGTTTCATGATTTTATTTCCCAGCAGTGCTGATGACGAGACTGAATGTTACCTTTCCTTTCGGACAGATTTTAACAATTGGTATGATAAAAGCACAACCGCTATGGATTCTGCTGAGAAATTTCATAGCAGGTACATACGTGTTTTCACAGAGGACTGAAGAAAAATCAACATGCATGATGTATCTGTTCCTTTCTTTTTGATAAATTGGCATGACAGAGTGGGGGGAAAAAAGCAATTCACAAACCATTTCATATTTTTTTAAATAGTGTGCTTAAAGATGGTCCTGGAAATAAATGACTAGCAGCCAATTGGTTTTTATTTGTTACCTAACACACCCTCAAACTGAGGCTTAAAATATTCCCTTTTATAAAAATAAACCCTTACGATAGGGTGGGGTGGAGAGGGATTAAGATCCATCCAAAAAAAATAAAAAACTATATAGGTGCTATGTATATCTTTCATCTGTAAATGTCAGTGTCTGAACAGACAACACAAATTCTAATCATTATATGTGTAGCCAGAGAATCAAGCATTTTCACTCAAGTTATCAAACCAAACTCCTGTCAGATTTCACTTGTACAACATAGTCTAAGGTAAAGGGAGAAAGGTGACTAAAAATGTATTTGAACTAGCTTCCTGTCTTAGGCCTGAACCAAAAAAAAAAGAAAGCACAAAACCATTGATTCACCAGATGAGAAACCTAACTTTATGAGGTCAGGAACAAGTGTGAGATTACCACACTGGCCAGGTGTGAGATTACCTTTTTGTCCATGGCAATATGTGTCTATTAACATGTGAAAGGAGGAGGGAGGAGAGAGAGAGAAAGAGGAACCTGCTATCTTAAAAGTAAATTAGAACAGAAATATTACAAATCTGAAATATCATAATAGCTAGGAAAAGATTAGGTTTGAAAATAACAAATTGATTTCATGGAGAAAAGAATTGGCGAAGAGTCCTTTATTGGCAGGCCACTTGACAACTATTAGCTGTCCTAAGCAGCAGAGCCAACTAGCATTATACCTCCTTAGACAAATGTGTAATTTTACAAGCTGTCATCCTGATTTGAAACTGTGTGAATATGGCATATTAAATAGAGGTTTGCTTTTTTGTTTTAAAAACTCAATCAAATGTATACATTTCTATAAAACATATGTCCAACTAGATCATTATATAGTATTCAAGAAGGCATATATTATGATTTTTGTTTGAATTTTTCACAAGACTTTAGAATATGATACATTATCAAAACAACAATCTAAGAAACATTTGGAGAACAAAAGTACTAAGGCCATATTATATGTAATTACAATAAATTTAAAATTTTGATCTTAAGATATTATTATTCTCATATTATTGGATTTTTCCCTCCCTTAATAATTTCTCAAAATTGTTCCTCAAGATACCTTCTTCTACAGGTTTTACAAAACAATATTAAACATATCAATCTAAAATCCAGCTAGTAATGCTACTTCAGAAGTTTAATATTGCTTTTAATTTGGGCTTTTAAAAATATATAATTGCAACATTACAGTCAATGTTCAGTGATCTTTTTTTTAAAGACAGTGGTTTAGGCATGCCAAAGTTTTGCTAGAAAATGAAATTTACCTAGTCATTTTAAATAAGAGAATCTTCTCCTGCAACTTTTAAAATATCCCAATAGCCCCAGAAATTAGCACTTACTCTGGATTTGGAACTATGGTTCAAGTCTAAGACAACCAATATGTTCAAGTTTTGTGGAGAAGGAAGAAGCGGCATTGAGCATAATGTAACTGGAGGGCATTTCTCCCACTTGTTATTGCATCTTTGCTCATTTCACTTGTGGCACTGCGTTAGGCTGTCTAAAGCAATCACCAAAAAAATACAGGTGAACTACATCTTACAAGAGTTACTAAGAGAAAACATTCATCTAATGTTCAACAGTGAATTTTAAGGATTTAAATCCTGTCTTAATGACACTAGGGCTAAACTTCATGGCTGGCTTCATAAAGCACATCCCACTTTATTTCTGAATTTTTCATGCCCCTTCTCATTTCTTACAAGAACATCCAGATAAGTTAGAATAGTGCCAACTTGTTTGATCTGCTAACTGACTTTCTTGTTAATATTTCAAGTACGGAATATAAGGGCTTTCTGTGTGTCCTGACTCACAGGAAAACTGAAAACTGCCAAGGAAAGGAACATCATTATACTTGAGATAGATTGACTACATTAGGGAAAATGATTTCTGGAAATTTGCTATGAATGATTTTTATGTTTCTACCTTCTTTAATATAGGAATCAGATCCACATGCCATTTAAAACAAATTTATTTTTATTATATTCTTTACAAATCATAATTTTTACCTAAAATTATGGAATATGCATGTGAAGCACACATGTATACTATATAAATTCAACTACTGAATTTTTCCTGTTTCATTTCTAAAAGACTGAACTGATGGTGAACTTAAAGAAGTCAGCTACCATGAACATAAGGCTATTGGAACTAATTTCATACAGTAGAGGTGATTTGTGCATTCTCCATAACAATGTTTTCTTTCACAATAGGACCACAGACAAATATTTATGTAAATAGATATTTTTGTGTGATATTTTGTGGTACATATAACTTTTTTTAGTGTTTCACAGCATTATTATTTCATTTAATTTGTATGGAATAAAGTTTTTAGGTCCAAGTAGACTTGAATTAATGTCCTGATTGTCAGTATTATTGAAAATTCTGTCAACTGTACTGTTATTCATCCGTCCCATAGTTTAGAACATGACCTGGCTATCTGGCATTGTTGCAAGTGCCTTAAATTCATGGCATCCTATTAAAAAAACAAATTTGGTGTTATGCTGCATGACAAAGACAAACACACCTCAAAACGTGGTCCTTTCTTAGCTTGCTGCGTTTTACAGTTCTTTCTGCTGACAATTTATAAGCCTTTATTATATAATATTGATGAATTACAGAAATGATGAAGTTGTTCTCTTATTTCTGTTCAATGTACCAGAGCTGTGTATCTGTTAATGAGATACAGCGTCATTTCTGTGAAATGTATAAATGTATGTGCAGGTCAAATTAATATATGACATACTATCCGTCTGTATACAGGTATTCCTGTTTTGCTAAGTTGTGCAGATTCAGTTTAAAAAAAAAAAAAAAACTAGTGCAGTCAAGTTATGAAATCTCCTTTTTTAGACTCTGTGAAAAACCATCCAACTCAAAAGAAAAATTGGAAAATGACTGCTAACCAAGCCTCATCACGAAACCAATAATGAACAAATTGCACCACTCAACAAAACAGGATGCTTCCTCTGAGTTCTTGTATATGCAAACCACTAATATGGCAAGTTTTCACCAGACCTAGAAAGCTAAACGTTGACCCTGTGTTGTTAGCCCTCCTCTTTATCTGCCCTTGCATCAACAGACAGAGCTCTGGGACATGACAGCGACTCAGAGGTTTGGACTTCCGAGTAAAGGGACGTTTCTTGAAGCATCATCTATCAAATTTATTTCAGTGTATGATGTTTTTACAACTGGTCGGTTCTTTTGTATTCTTACAGCCATGGCTATTTGATTGTCCTCTTGCAATTTGTTCTACATGAAAGAGTCCTTTGTTAGCAGAATGCAACAACTATCATCCGGTGGTCACTGACCACTTGCACTCTTTTGATGTAGATTAAAAACTTTTTCATAAACTTAACCTGCTTTGATTTGCTCTGTATTTTTCCTGCAGCTGTAATTGCCGAGTGCCTGTTGTATACTTTATAGAGTTGAAATAAAAAAATAATTACTTTTGAACTTAGTTGATGTTTAATTTCAGACAAGATTCCAAGGGCGGAATTGGTGTATTAAAACTGAAATACCATGTAGTGCTTTTGAACATTGTAGAAAATACTTATAAATCAAATGTCCCTCAAAAAGTGATGTATTATTTATTGTTTAGTTGCTAAGTTGTGTCCAACTCTTTGGTGACTCCATGGACTGTAGCCTGCCAGGCTCCCCTGTCCATGGGATTTTCCAGGCAAGAACACTGGAGTGAGTTGCCATTTCCTTCTCCAGGGGATCTTCCCAACCCAGGGATTGAACCCACATCTCCTGCATTGCAGGCAGATTCTTTACCACTGAGACACCAGGGAAGCCTGATCTGGTACAAAAGTAATCCAACAAATCTGCTTAAAGAATTCAACAAGGTTAACATTAGGCCATCCAGTGTCACACTTGGCGGTCTTCTGTGCACAGCTACCACACCACCACCATCACCACTACTACCATGCACTCCTTTTGGGGCTACCCCCACTCAAATTCTTGAACTAGACTGAGTGCATGCATGCTAAGTCGCTTCAGGAGTGTCCAACTCTTTGTGACCCTATGGACCGTAGCCTGCCAGGCTCTTCTGTCCATGGAATTCTCCAGGCAAGAATACTGGAGTGCGTTGGCATGCCCTCATCCAGGGTGTCTTCCCAACCCAGGGATCGAACCTGCTACTCTTATGTCTCCTGCATTGCCAGGAGAGTTCTTTACCACTAGCACCACCTGGGAAGCTTGAACTAGGCACACAATCAAAGAAGCAATATATAAGAATATAAGACATGCTAAGAGGGAATTATTTAATATGAACACATGTATACCTGTGGCAGATTCATGTTGATATATGGCAAAACCAATACAATATTGTAAAGTTAAAAAATAAATTAAAAAAAATAAAAGTACACTTCAGCATAAAAAAAAAAAAAGAAAAGTAACCTCATGAATCTTTGTCTAAGGTTTGCTTACCTGATCCCTCTGTTAACGTTTACATGCATAAAGAATACAGATTTAAAGAAAAATATGATCAAAAAGTCAACTTCTCAAAGCTCTGGTGAACCTTCTTGCTACATTACTTGAATGATACACAAATTAAAACTGCTTGGAACATAAAGTTTCACTTAATCTAACTGCCTTTGGCTTGTTGACATCATATTATCAGACGGTGAATTGAAACCCCTTTGTAATGAAAACTAGAAATTTAGCTTTCTTAGGCTGTCCCCGGGGGGGGGGGGGGGAATACTGTGTCACTATAGCTCGTTCAATAATTTCATTTTACTCTACAAACAGAACTGAACTATAAGTTTGTAGTATTCACCATTTTTAAGTTCTATTATTTTCATATACTTTTCTAAGAATGATCTTCTTTGACCCTAGAAAATTATTTTCTTTGTACTAATCACAGTTTTTGCAGAGGCACACAGATCAATCCTCATGATTATTAATGGAATTAGAAGAAGAGGATGTTGCATCCATGCCACTGTCACATCCTGCATGTTAATTGCAATTGAAACAAACAACTGAACACTTATTTGATACAATAAGAATCAATACTAAATTTGAGATGAATGAATTAGTAGTGTGATCATCCAAGATGATCATGTTATGTTTGCAGATCTACCCTAACATGCACAATTATAACCCTAAATGTGTTACGTACATAATATATAGTCACAATGCTTATATTCTTTTCCAAGAGTTCTATTCACAGTTTTCTTCTGTATTCCATATTTCTCCTAATTCAAAAGGACTCTAAATTGATAAAATAGTAGTGTTTACCTCTGGCAATTTTTTCTCACCCAAGATGAGTGTATGAAGCAAAAGACAAATCCATCCATATGCCAATATGCAAAGACAAACAGGCTAAGTCTCAGACTCATGAAAAAAAAAAAAAAAAAAAAGAGGAAAAAAAGGAAAAGACCAAGGTACCCCTATAAGCCACAAAGTCTGGCCACAGAGTTCATAAAAATTAATACACAGGCTGATGATATATATTCTAGGACAATGTTTTCCAAACATCAATGTCATAAAAATATCTGTAGGAAATATGGCAAAAAAACATAAATTGCCTGCGACGGGCGCGCTAAAGCGCAGGCGGCTGCGACACTAAAGTGCGGCCCGAGAGGAGCCACCCCACGTCTGAGATCAGGGGCAGAAGCCTGGAGGACCGCATGCCCGAAGGGCGGCGGCCAAGAGGAGTTACCCCACGTCCGAGGTCGGGGCAGTGGCGAAGAGTGCCAGACTGCGACGGCACAGGAACGGCTGAGAGGAGCTACCCCACGTCCGAGGTCAGGGGGCGGCCGAGAGGAGATACCCAGCGTCTGAGGTCAGGGGCGGTGACAAAAGGAGTTACCCCGCGTCTGAGGTCAGGGGTGGCGGCCGGGAGGAGATACCCCACGCCCTTAAGCCCGAGGCCAGGGGCGCCTGGCAGGAGGAGCTACCCGATGCCCCTAAGCCCGAGGCCAGGGGCGGTGGGTGGGAGGAGCTACCCCAAGCCCCCATGCCCAAGGCCAGGGGCGGTGGCCTGGAGGACCAACCCCACGCCGTGACTGCACGGGCACAGGAGGGCCTAGAGGAGCTATCCCATGTTGAAGGTCAGGAAGGGTGGCGGTGAGGAGATACCCCTCGTCCAAGGTAAGGAGCATTGCCTGCACTTTGCTGGAGCAACTGTGAAGAGATACCCCACACCCAAGGCAAGAGAAACCCAAGTAAGATGGTAGGTGTTGCAAGAGGGCATCAGAGGGCAGACACACTGAAACCATAATCACAGAAAACTAGTCAATCTAATCACACTAGGACCACAGCCTTGTCTAACTCAATGAAACTAAGCCATGCCTGTGGGGCAACCCAAGATGGGCGGGTCATGGTGGAGCGATCTGACAGAATGTGGTCCACTGGAGAAGGGAATGGCAAACCACTTCAGTATTCTTGCCTTGGGAACCCCAGGAACAGTATGAAAAGGCAAAATGATAGGATACTGAAAGAGGAACTCCCCAGGTCAGTAGGTGCCCAATATGCTACTGGAGATCAGTGGAGAAATAACTCCAGAAAGAATGAAGGGATGGAGCCAAAGCAAAAACAATACCCAGCTGTGGATGTGACTGGTGATAGAAGCAAGGTCCGATGCTGTAAAGAGCAATATTGCATAGGAACCTGGAATGTCAGGTCCATGAATCAAGGCAAAATGGAAGTGGTCAAACAAGAGACGGCAAGAGTGAATGTCGACATTGTAGGAATCAGCGAACTGAAATGGACTTGAATGGGTGAATTTAACTCAGATGACCATTATATCTACTACTGTGGGCAGGAATCCCTCAGAAGAAATGGAGTAGCCATCATGGTCAACAAGAGAGTCCAAAATGCAGTACTTGGATGCAATCTCAAAAACGACAGAATGATCTCTGTTCGTTTCCAAGGCAAACCATTCAATATCACAGTAATCCAAGTCTATGCCCCAACCAGTAACACTGAAGAAGCTGAAGTTGAACGGTTGTATGAAGACCTACAAGACCTTTTAGAACTAACACCCAAAAAAGATGTCCTTCTCATTATAGGGGACTGGAATGCAAAAGTAGGAAGTCAAGAAACACCTGAAGTAACAGGCAAATTTGGCCTTGGAATACGGAATGAAGCAGGGCAAAGCCTAGTAGAGTTTTGCCAAGAAAATGCACTGGTCATAACAAATACCCTCTTCCAACAACACAAGAGAAGACTCTACACATGGACATCACCAGATGGTCAACACCGAAATCAGGTTGATTATATTCTTTGCAGCCAAAGATGGAGAAGCTCTATACAGTCAGCAAAAACAAGACCAGGAGCTGACTGTGGCTCAGACCATGAACTCCTTATTGCCAAATTCAGACTGAAATTGAAGAAAGTAGGGAAAACCACTAGACCATTCAGGTATGACCTAAATCAAATCCCTTATGATTATACAGTGGAAGTGAGAAATAGATTTAAGGGCCTAGATCTGATAGATAGAGTGCCTGATGACTGTGGAATGAGGTTCATGACATTGTACAGGAGACAGGGATCAAGACCATCCCCATGGAAAAGAAATGCAAAAAAGGCAAAATGGCTGTCTGGGGAGGCCTTACAAATAGCTGTGAAAAGAAGAGAAGCAAAAAGCAAAGGAGAAAAGGAAAGATATAAACATCTGAATGCAGAGTTCCAAAGAATAGCAAGAAGAGATAAGAAAGGCTTCTTCAGCGATCAATGCAAAGAAATAGAGGAAAACAACAGAATGGGAAAGACTAGAGATCTCTTCAAGAAAATTAGAGATACCAAAAGAACATTGCATGCAAAGATGGGCTCGATAAAGGACATAAAGAGTATGGACCTAACAGAAGCAAAAGATATTAAGCAGAGATGGCAAGAATACACAGAAGAACTGTACAAAAAAGATCTTCACGACCCAGATAATCAAGATGGTGTTATCACTGACCTAGAGCCAGACTTCCTGGAATGTGAAGTCAAGTTGGGCCTTAGAAAGTATCACTACGAAAAAAGCTAGTGGAGGTGATGGAATTCCAGTTGAGCTATTCCAAATCCTGAAAGATGATGCTGTGAAAGTGCTACACTCAATATGCCAGCACATTTGGAAAACTCAGCAGTGGCCACAGGACTGGAAAAGGTCAGTTTTCATTCCAATCCTAAAGAAAGGCAATGCCAAAGAATGCTCAAACTACAGCACAATTGCACTCATCTCACATGCTAGTTAAGTAATGCTCAAAATTCTCCAAGCCAGGCTTCAGCAATATGTGAACCGTGAACTTCCTGATGTTCAAGCTGGTTTGAGAAAAGCCAGAGGAACCAGAGATCAAATCGCCAACATCCGCTGGATCATGGAAAAAGCAAGAGAGTTCCAGAAAACCATCTCTTTCTGCTTTAATGACTATGCCAAAGCCTTTGACTGTGTGGATCACAATAAACTGTGGAAAATTCTGAAAGAGATGGGAATACCAGACCACCTGATCTGCCTCTTGAGAAATTTGTATACAGGTCAGGAAGCAACTGTTAGAACTGGACATGGAACAACAGACTGGTTCCAAATAGGAAAAGGAGTACGTTAAGGCTGTATATTGTCACCCTGTTTATTTAACTTATATGCAGAGTACATCATGAGAAACGCTGGACTGGAAAAAACACAAGCTGGAATCAAGATTGCCGGGAGAAATATCAATAACCTCAGATATGCAGATGACACCACCTTTATGGCAGAAAGTGAAGAGGAACTAAAAAGCCTCTTGATGAAGGTGAAAGTGGAGAGTGAAAAAGTTGGCTTAAAGATCAACATTCAGTAAACGAAGATCATGGCATCTGGTCCCATCACTTCATGGGAAATAGATGGGGAAACAGTGGAAACAGTGTCAGACTTTATTTTTCTGGGCTCCAAAATCACTGCAGATGGTGACTGCAGCCATGAAATTAAAAGACGCTTACTCTTTGGAAGGAAAGTTATGACAAACCTAGATAGCATATTCACAAGCAGAGACATTACTTTGCCAACAATGGTTCGTCTAGTCAAGGCTATGGTTTTTCCTGTGGTCATGTATGGATGTGAGAGTTGGACTGTGAAGAAGGCTGAGCGCCGAAGAATTGATGCTTTTGAACTGTGGTGTTAGAGAAGACTCTTTGAGTCCCTTGGACTGCAAGGAGATCCAACCAGTCCATTCTGAAGGAGATCAACCCTGGGATTTCTTTGGAAGGAAAGATGCTAAAGCTGAAACTCCAGTACTTTGGCCACCTCATGTGAAGAGTTGACTCATTGGAAAAGACTCTGATGCTGGGAGGGATTGGGGGGCAAGAGGAGAAGGGGATGACAGAGGATGAGATTGCTGGATGGCATCACTGACTCGATAGACATGAGTCTGAGTGAACTCAGGGAGTTGGTGATGGACAGGGAGGCCTGGCGTGCTGCGATTCATGGGGTCACAAAGAGTCGGACATGACTGAGCGACTGATCTAATCTGATCTGATCTGCCAGCATTATACAGTTATTTTGAGGTTCAGCCCAGTAATCTTAATTTATAACAAGCTCCTACCTTAGTTTATTCAGATGAAAACACTTATATGCATTTATAGAAGAAATGCAGGAAAATATGGCCCATGGGAATGGTAGGATCAAGGAGGAAAGAAAAAATTAACAAAGTGTCATTGAAGTCTAAAGCCTACTAAATACCCTCAAAAATGTTTAATAATATTTATATTCTACCTATATAGATATCATTTGCATTTTCCATATTCAAATAGTATATTACTAATAAATTATTTTTTAATGGAATAATACACATCTTTTGCATGTGTGTGTTGTTAAACACTTCAATTGGAATATAACTGATTTACAATTTTGAGTTAGTTTCTGCTGTACAACGTCAATCAGCCCTGTGTGTGTGTGTGTGTGTGTGTATCCCTTTCCTCTTTAGTCTCCCTCCTGCCCCCTCATTCCATTCCTCTAGGTCATCACAGAGCACTGAGCTTAGCTCCCTGTGCTATAAAGCAGCTTCCTGCTAGCTAGCTATTTTACACATGGCAGTGTATATATTGGAGAAGGCAATGGCAACCCACTCCAGTATTCTTGCCTGGAGAATCCAGGGACAGGGGAGCCTGGTGGGCTGCCGTCTATGGGGTCGCACAGAGTCGGCCACGACTGAAGCGACTTAGCAGCAGTAGCAGCAGCAGTGTATATATGTTAATGCTACTCTCAGTTCACCCCCCACTGCTTCCCACTCTGTGTTCACAAGTCCATTCTCTGTGTCTGCACCTCCATTCTTGCCCTCCAAATGGGTTCATCAGAACCATTGTTTTAGAGTCCACGTGTGTGTTAATATACGATATTTTTTTTCTGACTTAATTCACTCTGTATGACAGGCTCTAAGTTCATCCACATCACTACAGCCAACTCAATTTCATTTCTTTTTATGGCTAACAACTCCATTTTGTATATGTACCACATCTTCTTTATTCATTCATCTGCTGATGGACATCCAGGTAGCATCCATGTCCTGGCTATTGTAAATAATGCTTCCGTGAACATTGGGGTACACATGTCTTTTTGAATTATGGTTTTCTCAGGGTGTATGTGGAGAAGGCGATGGCACCCCACTCCAGTACTCTTGCCTGGAAAATCCCATGGATGGAGGAGCCTGGTGGGCTACAGTCCACGGGGTCGCTAAGAGTCGGAAACGACTGATCAGCTTCACTTTCACTTTTCACTTTCATGCATTGGAGAAGGAAATGGCAACCCACTCCAGTGTTCTTGCCTGGAGAATCCCAGGGACGGGGGAGCCTGGTGGGCTACTGTCTATGGGGTCGCACAGAGTCGGACACGACTGAAGCGACTTAGCAGCAGCAGCAGCAGCAGGGTGTATGCCCAGTAGTGGGATTGCTGGGTCATATGGAAATTCTATATCTAGTTTTTAAAGGAAACTTGCTTATTGTTAGAGAAATGTAAATCAAAACTACAAGGTACCACTTCACACTGGCCAGAAAGGCCATTATCAAAAAATCTACAAACAAATGCTAGAAAGGGTGTAGAGAAAAGGAAACCTTACACTGTTGGTGGGAATGTAAACTGGTAGAGTCACTGTGGAGATCCGTACATCCATATCTTGATTTAAAAAGCCGAAAGATGAATTTACACCACTTCTGGCATCTGGTATACCAGGGCAGGATGAAAAGTGAAAGTGTCAGTGGCTCAGTCGTGTCCAACTCTTTGCGACCCCATGGACTGCAGTATGCCAGGCTTCCCTGTCCGTGGAATTCTCCAGGCAAGAATACTGCAGTGGGTAGCCATTTCCTTCTCTAAGGAAATCTTCCTAATCCAGGCATCAGACCCAGGTCTCCTGCCTTGCAGGGGAATTCTGAGCCACTAGGAAAACCCCCCATGACAGGATACTAGGAGTTTAATTTGCATGATGGATCTTAGTCCTCTAGGGAGAAATGATAATAAAGATGTCAGCAGGATTTTGACTTCAGTTCGCCAATCTCCTGTATCCCTCCCTGAGGAATTCCCTGCCTTGGCTTGCTTTGGGCATTAAAAGGGGAGCCTGTCACTCTAAGCTCCCTGGGTAGCTCAGAGTGTAAAGAATCTGCTTGCAATGCAGGAGACTGGGGTTCCATCCCTGAGTTGGGAAGATCCTCTGGAGAAGGAAATGGCAACCCACTTCAGTATTCTTACCTGGGAAAACTCATGCAAGATGGATCACAATCCCAATCGCCAGACAGGAGCCTGGCAGGCTAAGGTCTATGGGATCACAAAGAGTCAGATGCGACTAAGCAGCTAACACACACATTACTCTAAGCAGGAATGTTAAAAGCCAATTCTTGCTTCAGTACATCCTCCCTTCCTTCTATTGCTGCAATGGGCAATTCTCCATCTATGGCTGATGTATCAGCTTTAGAAGCAGAGTGAGGACTGCAATCAAGAAAAGCAGAGCTCCTAGCAATCCACAAAGGTTTTATGGTGGAATATATTGTTGTTTGGAAACACTAAGATTTGATTTAACCTATTTTATGATCATAACCTTGCCCATTCTTGTTGATACAGCTAGCAAGCACAGAATAAAGTAAAGGGCTGATTAGACTCAGTGTGGGAATTCAGCAATGTGAATAACCCACTCTCAGGTAGAAGATACCAGAATATGTCATTAAACCCTGAGTGAGGGGGCAGTAAAGACTTGATAGAATTCACTCAAATTTCTAGTCCTTTGTTATAACGAAGATAGTTGTGCCAAACATACATTTTAACAGGGTAATGATGGAAATATGCTTAGAACCCAGACCATCTAAAGTTGGTGCAGCAAGTTACTTGGGCCACTTGGGGCAAGAAGCATGAGGTCTAGTGGCCAGAGAAGCAAAGAGTCTCAGCAGAAATCACATAAGTCACAGGACTGGGAAATTTACAGTTCCTAGGGAGAGTGTGATTCCTCAAGATTTTTTTCAGAAGAGATGAAAGCCTGAAGATTTTAGTAATAAATGGTTGGAAAAGGAAGAAAACACTACCTTAACTATAATTATGATGTCATATATATAGCTCCTTGCTAGGTTATAAGTGCCGCAAATTGCTTTGTAAAGTGGTGTGAATTACTGGGGACTTGATTTTCTTATCCAAATAAGGATTACTAAAGTTCCTTTAGTAATAAAATTCTGAAAATTTAAGTTTCTTTTACTTTTTTGAACATACTTTTCCTTATTTTTCAAAAGCAGAGTTTGGCATACTACGGCCCATGGGCCAAATCCACTTCAACCCCCAGTCTATTTTTGTAAATAAAGTTTTATTGGAACAAAGTCAATACATATTGTCTAAAGCTGCTTTCACACCACAACAGCATGTGGGTTGAATAGTGAGAAAGAAGCAATATGGCAATGAAAGTCTAAAATATTCACTGTCTAGACTTTTCTAGAAAAGTCTACCAAACCCTATTCAAAAGAAAGAGCTTACAATAGACCAGTGATTTTCAAACTGAGTTTTCCATAGAACCTCAGGATATGGAAGTAATATCTTAGAGTTCACCAAAATGAATAGGTAGAGAAAAACAGTTGACTCCTGAACAGCACAGGGGTTATGAGCACAACCTCTGTGCAGTAGACCAGCTTGCAACCTTACAGTCAGCCCTCTGTATCTACAGTTCTACATACAACTGACTATGGATTGTGTATCACCATAGTATGTATTTAGTGGAAAACTTCATATAAGTAGATGGACACATGAAGTTTAAATCTGGGTTGTTTAAGCATCCATTGAACATGTGTTAAAGGAAGGGGATGTGCAATGAGTATGCTTCTCAAGCTCCAGAACTTCTTTATTGTTTTTAATATATTTTTAATTGGAATATAATTATTTCACAAAATTGTGTTAGTCTCTGCTGCACAATCACATGAATGAGCTGTAAGTATGCATATATCCCTTCCCTCTTGAGACTCCTTCCTATCCACCTCCCCACTCCAGATTTCTGAGTTGATCAGAGAAATTCTGATATCTGTTTTACATATTGGGGATGTATGTGGCATTTCATTTTGAAGAAACTATTCTATTGTTTATTTTTAATGTCTCAAAAACCACTGAACTAGATTAAATTTGGGGTTCTTTTCATGTTCAAGTTTCCAGGTATGTGGTAGCTCATTTCTTAGGAAAAAGATTAATTTCAAAGATCCATAGGGATCAAAGTTAAGATAATAGTTTTATCTGAGAAATATAGACTGAGAGGGAGCAAGAGGGGCTTTTATAGGGTGCTGGTCATTTAATTTCTTGATCTCAATGGAGACAGGGGTGTGTTTCTTTGTGAACACTCATGAAATTGTATGTTTGCGTATTTTACTTGAATTAAGTTTGCTTAAAAAGAATTGAAACATATAACAAAATAAAAGGATATGTATGCTAAAAGTTTTGAGCTTCATACTGCTTTTCTCTGTGTCTGAGTTCAAGGGAATGTTACTACTTAGCTCTTACTCCTCATGTGTAAAATTAATTTTCTCATGTGTAAAAATAACATATATATATATATATATATATTTTTTTTTTTTTTTTTTAATCTCCACTTCTTTACTCCTTATCTCCTTCCAATCTATTCATACTCAGGGCCAATGCTTTTTAAATGCCCATTTTATCTTGGCATTCCTAGCTCCCTTCAACAGCTCCTGATGCCCTAAGGATGCAATCAAACCCATTTAAGAAGTTAGCTCCCCATGTTCCCAACCGTGTGCTGGGCTTCCAGGCTTCCCAGTCCCATATAGAGCTTTGTATTCCTTTCTGTCTTTCCACTTTTCAGTGACCAGCTCAAGTTGTTCTGAGTCAGCACAGGTATAACTACCTTCAGAAAACTCCCTCTCACACTACTTCCTCTGTTTAAATGCACTGGTTCAAAGTTTAAATACAAAAAAAACGTTTGAATGACTGGAGAACGACTCTGTGAAAGCCTAACAATTTGTTATTTGGCTGGGAGACATGATGGAAACTGTGTCATCTTGAGAATAAGGGGAAGCAGCTAGAAAAGCAGTAATGTTATAGGAGTAATAGAAGAACTCTTTGGAGATAAGGTTATCATAAAGCATAGAACAAATTTAGGCATACTTCACTTCAAAATATTTGATACGTGAAAAGATTAGCTTTACCCAAAGACAATTTAAGACTTGTTTATTTGTATTACAACAAGATGATTTTCTTTTCACCTTAAAATGATACATGAAAAGAGGTGGCCAAGATGATAAAGTAGGAAGACCTTCAGCTCACCAACTTCACAGACACATCAAAATTACAAGTCTTTATAGAGCACCTAATTTTTAACTGGAAAATAATTGCTTTACAATGATGTTGCTTTCTGCCATACAACAATGTAAATCAGCTATATACATATATCCCTTCCCTCTTGATGCTCCCTCCTAACCCCCATCTCATCCCTCTAGGTCATCACAGAATTTCGAGCTGAGTTCCTTGTGCTACACAGCTGCTTCCCACTAGCTATCTATTAATATTTTGCATATAATAGTGTATATGTCAGTGTTACTGTCTCAATTTGTGCCTCCCTTTCCTCTTCCGAAATGGCAACCAACTCCAGTGTTCTTGCCTGGAGAATCCCAGGGACGGGGAAGCCTAGTGGGCTGCCGTCTATGGGGTTGCAGAGTCAGACATAACTGAAGTGACTTAGCATTAGCATTCCTTCTTCCATCATGTCCACAAGTCCATTCCCTATCTCACAGAGCAACTATTGATGAGAAAGACCTAAAGACTGAAAGAAAAGATCTTCAATGACTAAAGATATAAAGAAGGATCCACAGGGAAATGGGTAGGAGGGGTAGAAATGTTATATAGTTAAGACCCAGAGTCCTGGAGGGGGTAACCCAAAACCAGGATGATTATTAACATTAAAGAGGTTCTCTCTAAGGAGTGAGGGATCCCAGCCCCACATCAGGATCATCAGCCCGGGGGTTTGGCCCTGGGAAGATTTGCTCCTAGAATATTTGGCTTTGAAGGCCAGTGGAAATTATATTTTGGAGAGCCAGAAGGCTATAGGAAATAGAGACTGTGTTCTAAAAAATAGCCCACACAATCTCACGTGTTTTGAGACCCAGAGTAGAAGCAGTAATTCGAAAGAAGCCTGAGTCAACCCCACCTGCTGATCTGGAAAGTTCCCCTGCCCCCACCAGAGAGGCAAGAGGCAACTGGAAGTCATGCTGGGGAAATTAACACTGGCGGCAATCATTTTGGGGAGCTCATACTATCACAAGGACACTGATGCTGACAGGTGCTATTTTGGATTTCTCCCTCTAACTTGTTAGGACCAGAACCTGGCCCTGTCTACTGGCACTAGTCCTGGAATCCTCCAGGGATCCTGACCCCATCTACCAACAAGCCAACACTAGATCCAGGACCTTTAGCCCCACAGTCACCCTATAATCCAGCCCCACCCTGTAGCAGAGAGAAGCCTCTGAACAAGGCAGGGCCTAGAAATCAATCAGACTGGGGGCCAGCTACACTTTCCAGACTATCCAACAAAAATCAGCCTTCCCCAATAGAAGGGCCCACATAGCCCCCACACTCAGGGACCACCAGAAACTGGTGGGAAAATATTTGTCCATCCCAGCAACAAAAAAGTGCTGGGATGCCCCATGATCCCATCCCAGAAGTGCTGGGAACTGGGACAGTGAAGAAAACCCAGCGCAGGAGACTCAAGCAGAAAGCTCCCACGGCTCAGCCTCAGATTCCAGAAGACCTCCCGTTAAGGTAGGAGGTCCTTCCTCCTATGGATGGAGGGACATGCCTAACAAAATCTTAATTCCTTTACAATCTCTCGTTTCTTGTTTCCTTGAACCCCCTGTGACAGGCGGGTGGCAGTGGGCACAATTGAGGGACTCTGGAGAAGCTACCTGAATGGTCTAGTGGTTTTCTCTACTTTCTTCAATTTAAGTCTGAATTTGGCAATAAGGAGTTCATGGTCTGAGCCACAGTCAGTTCATGGTCTTGTTTTTGCTGACTGTATAGAGCTTCTCCATCTTTGGCTGCAAAGAATATAATCAACCTGATTTTGGTGTTGACCATCTCGTGATGTCCATGTGTAGAGTCTTCTCTTGTGTTGTTGGAAGAGGGTGTTTGCTATGACCAGTGCATTTTCTTGGCAAAACTCTATTAGTCTTTGCCCTGCTTCATTCCTTATTCCAAGGCCAAATTTGCCTGTTACTCCAGGTGTTTCTTGACTTCCTACTTTTGCATTCCAGTCCCCTATAATAAAAAGGACATCTTTTTTGGGTGTTAGTGCTAAAAGGTCTTGTAGGTCTTCATAGAACCATTCAACTTCAGCTTCTTCAGCATTACTGGTTGGGGCATAGACTTGGATTACTGTGATATTGAATGGTTTGCCTTAGAAACAAACAGATCATTCTGTCGTTTTTGAGATTGCATCCAAGTACTGCATTTCAGACTCTTTTGTTGACCATGATGGCTACTCCATTTCCTCTGAGGGATTCCTGCCTGCAGTAGTAGATATAATGGTCATCTGAGTTAAATTCACCCATTCCAGTCCATTTTAGTTCGCTGATTCCTAGAATGTCAACATTCACTCTTGCCATTTCTTGTTTGACCACTTCCAATTTACCTTGATTTATAGACCTGACATTCCAGGTTCCTATGCAATATTGCTCTTTACAGCATCAGACCTTGCTTCTATCACCAGTCACACCCACAGCTCGGTATTGTTTTTGATTTGGCTCCATCCCTTCATTCTTTCTGGAGTTATTTCTCCACTGATCTCCAGTAGCACATTGGGCACCTACTGACCATCCCCATGGAAAAGAAATGCAAAAAGGCAAAATGGCTGTCCAGGGAGGCCTTACAAAAGCTGTGAAAAGAAGAGAAACGAAAAGCAAAGGAGAAAAGGAAAGATATAAGCATCTGAATGCAGAGTTCCAGTGAATAGCAAGAAGAGATAAGACAGCCTTCCTCAGCGATCAATGCAAAGAAATAGAGGAAAACAACAGAATGGGAAAGACTAGAGATCTCTTCAAGAAAATTAGAGATACCAAGGGAACATTTCATGCAAAGATGGGCTTGATAAAGGACAGAAATGGTTTGGACCTAACAGAAGCAGAAGATATTAAGAAGAGGTGGCAAGAATACACAGAAGAACTGTACAAAAAAGATCTTCACAACCCAGATAATCACAATGGTGTGATCACTGACCTAGAGCCAGACATCCTGGAATGTGAAGTCAAGTGGGCCTTAGAAATCAACACTATGAACAAAGCTAGTGGAGGTGATGGAATTCCAGTTGAGCTATTCCAAATCCTGAAAGATGATGTTGTAAAAGTGCTGCACTCAATAAGCCAGCAAATTTGGAAAACTCAGCAGTGGCCACAGGACTGGAAAAGGTCAGTTTTTATTCCAATCCCAAAGAAAGGCAATGCCAAAGAATGCTCAAACCACCACACAATTGCACTCATCTCACATGCTAGTAAAGTAATGCTCAAAATTCTCCAAACCAGTCTTCAGCAATATGTGAACCGTGAACTTCCTGATGTTCAAGCTGGTTTTAGAAAAGGCAGAGGAACCAGAGATCAAATCGCCAACATCCGCTGGATCATGGAAAAAGCAAGAGAGTTCCAGAAAACCATCTCTTTCTGCTTTATTGACTATGCCAAAGCCTTTGACTGTGTGGATCACAATAAACTGTGGAAAATTCTGAAAGAGATGGGAATATCAGACCACCTGACCTGCCTCTTGAGAAATTTGTATGCAGGTCAGGAAGCAACAGTTAGAACTGGGCATGGAACAACAGACTGGTTCCAAATAGGAAAAGGAGTTCGTCAAGGCTGTATATTGTCACCCTGCTTATTTAACTTCTATGCAGAGTACCTCATGAGAAATGCTGGACTGGAAGAAACACAAACTGGAATTAAGATTGCCAGGAGAAATATCAATAACCTCAGATATGCAGATGACACCACCCTTATGGCAGAAAGTGAAGAGGAACTAAAAAGCCTCTTGATGAAATTGAAAGAGGAGAGTGAAAAAGTTGGCTTAAAGATCAACATTCAGAAAACGAAGATCATGGCATCCGGTCCCACCACTTCATGGGAAATAGATGGGGAAACAGTGGAAACAGTGTCAGACTTTATTTTGGGGGGCTCTAAAATCACTGCAGATAGTGACTGCAGCCATGAAATTAAAAGACGCTTATTCCTTGGAAGGAAAGTTATGACCAACCTAGATAGCATATCCAAAAGCAGAGACATTACTTTGCCAACAAAGGTCCATCTAGTCAAGGCTATGGATTTTCCTGTGGTCATGTATGGATGTGAGAGTTAGACTGTGAAGAAGGCTGAGTGCCGAAGAATTGATGCTTTTGAATTGTGGTGTTGGAGAAGACTCTTGAGAGTCCCTTGGACTGCGAGAAGATCCAACCAGTCCATTCTAAAGGAGATCAGCCCTGGGATTTCTTTGGAAGGAATGATGCTAAAGCTGAAACTCCAGTACTTTGGCCACCTCATGCGAAGAGTTGAGTCATTGGAAAAGACTCTGATGCTGGGAGGGATTGGGGGCAGGAGGAGAAGGGGACGACAGAGGATGAGATGGCTGGATGGCATCACCGACTCGATGGACGTGAGTCTGAGTGAACTCCAGGAATTGGTGATGGACAGGGAGGCCTGGCGTGCTGCGATTCATGGGGTCGCAAGGAGTCGGACAGGACTGAGCAATTGAACTGAACTGAACTGGAGAAGCTACTCTTTGGTATGTCCTCAAGGCACTATCTGCTGGGCCCCAGTAGCTGTTACCCAAGCCGGTGGGGGTTCTTCTGACCTTACTCTTCTCTGTACCAAGAATCAGACCAATGAAAACTGTGAGCACAGGTCAGGAATTTAGCAAATTTTCTGACAGACTATGAAGGGGAATTCCTTGGCACGTTTTTCCCACTGCTTTTTCCTCCTGTCCTTCAGCTTTGTCCCGGTACTCAAGCCGGCCAAAAAGAGGTGGATTTGTTAGGATTCAGAGAGAAGCCATGCTTTAGGGTGTGGGCCATTGCCAAGGGCAAGGGCTAGGGCCATGAATGTGGCCTGGCTAGGTTTTATGAGGGTTAATTCATATTCTTATGAGTGGGAGGATCTTCCCAGCCATTGGGGAACCACCCACTCCTCCATCTTTTGACAGTGCTTTAGAGCTGTCCTGCCACCTCTGGGTGTGTCTGTTGGCTTATAGATTAGGGATTAAGGTTTACTTGAATTTGACTTGTCATCTTGGATCCAATTGATTTTAATTGGTTTACGTTATGCCCTTGTGCTACGTCATTCTTTCAAAGGTTGTGCTCTGCCCCTTTCCCTCCTATTTCGTGCTCCTTTCCTCAGCCCCATCCCGGCATACAGTGTTGCCTCTACAATCTTCTGGAGAGGCAACCAGAAAATAGCTGGCCTTGGGAGGGAAATACTGTATAATATTTAGCCCCTCAATCCTACCTAGCACTGGTCACGCTGGAGACCTTGGGGACACCCAAACTCCAGTCCGGGGGTCCTAGGAGATCAACCTGCCTTGACCTGCCTAGGGATCTGGTGCTCGAAAGGTTGTCACACCTCAACCTGCTCGGGGATCCACCAGTCCGAAGGGTCCCAGGAGGTCATCATGCCTTGACCTGCCCAGGACCCAATTCTGTGGAGGCTGTCACGCTTCAACCTTCCTGGGGATTCAATCTCTAGGAGGCTGTCACGCCCCAGCCTGCCTGGGGATCTGCACCCTGACCCCGGGGCGCCTGGCTCTCAGGTTGCAACAGTACTGGGTAGGATAAGCTTCAGAAAGACTCACCCCTAAGGAAGTCCACCCATAGAAATAGAAGGAAGCCTATTACTTGTAGGACTGTGCCCAGTCTCAGCAATAACTCAGAAGCCCAACAAGAACCCAATTGCCCTTCTGGAAAGGCTAAAAGAGGCCCTCCAAAAGTTTACCAACCTGGACTTAGACTCTTATAAGGGACAGGTGATTTTAAAGGACAAATACTGTCCCAATGTGCATTAGATATCAGAATTAAGTTACAACAGCTACAGCAGCAGGACTCTGCAGCCTCTTTAGATGAGATGATCCAGACAGCCACCAATACCTTTCATAACAGAGAACAGGAGAAAGAGGCCAAGGCCCAGGAGAGGGAGAGAAGGAAAGAGACAAGGCATGCCCAGATGCTGGCCGCCCTCCAGAGAAGCCCTATGGCAAACCCCAATTCCTTGAAGGACAAGGCACGAGGCAAATGCCTAATCTGTAGACAGCAGGGCTTTGGGCCAGAGTGTCCAAACCGTGACAAGTCTCCTAGAACGGCTTGCCACAAATGCCATCAACTGGGACATTGGGTGGCACTCTGCCCTCGGGATGCAAGAGCCTCAAGGTCAAGCGCCAAGCCTACCCTCACGATGGTTCAAGAGGATTGAAGGGGCCCGCTCTAGCCAGCCCGCCTGTCACAGATAACCATCACGGGGCTGGAGCCAAGGGTGCAGCTGGTGTGGCAGGTAGGTCCGAGAATTTCTTGTTTGACACAGGGGCTACCTACACTGTCTTGATCTCCTACTCTGGAGCCTTCTCCTCCCAAACCTGTACCATTTTGGGTGCTACAGGAAAAACAACTACTAAAAGACTCACCCAAGCACTTCTTTGTTGCTGGGATGGACAAATATTTTCCTACCAGTTTCTGGTGGTCCCTGAGTATCCTACTCCCTTAATGGGAAAAGACATACTCACTAAATTGGGGACCACCCTTGTGATGGGAAGCTTTTCAGCCCCTAGAGCCCTACAGCTCCTGGTTACTACTGAAGAATCCATTACACCTTCTCTAATAGGAAGAGACCAAAAACTATGGAAAGACAAAATTAACCCCCCAGGTGTAGGACCAGGGGATTCCTGGACGAGAACACCAAGGTCATCATTGTCCTCCAAGATCCCACTCAGTTTCCTAACCAGAAACAATATCCCCTCAAAAGAGAGGCTCGGGAGGGACTACAGCCTTTAATAAATAAATTCCTTGCTTGTGGGCTATTGGTCCTCACCAGTTCGCCATGTAACACCCCAATCCTCTCAGTAAAGAAAAAGGATGGAACCTAGCGAATGGTTCAAGATCTCCAGATCATAAATGAAGCTGTAGTCCCCCTCCATCCCACAGTACCCAATCCCTATGTAATCTCGGGAGTAATCCCACCCAGTGCCAAGTGGTTTACAGTCTTGGATCTCAAAGATGCATTTTTTTGGATACCACTGGCTAAAGAATCCCAATATCTCTTTGCCTTTGAGTGGAAGGCCCCAGGAGGAAAAACACCAACAGGTAACTTGGACAGTATTACCTCAGGGTTTCAGAGATAGCCCCAACTTGTTTGGACAGGCCCTTAGCCGAGATCTCCTAGATCTGGACCTGGGACCTAATGGGAAGATATTACAAAAAGAAACAGAGTCTCAGAGACCTCTGAGACAACATTAAACACATCAGTATGGAGAAGGCAATGGCACCCCACTCCAGTAGTCTTGCCTGGAAAATCCCATGGATGGAGGAGGAGTCGGACACGACTGAGCGACTTCACTTTCACTTTTCACTTTCATGCATTGGAGAAGGAAATGGCAACCCACTCCAGTGTTCTTGCCAGGAGAATCCCAGGGACGGGGAAGCCTGGTGGGCTGCTGTCTATGGGGTCGCACAGAGTCGGACACGACTGAAGCGACTTAGCAGCAGTGGCAGTAGCATTCTTATTATCTTTTCTCAGTAGGAAAAGAGAAAGGACAAAAGAAAATATCTGAAGACATAACTGAAAACTTACCTAACATGAGAAAGAAAACACTCAAGTCCAGGAAGTGCAAAGAGTCTCATTCAAGATGAACCCAATGAGGAACACCCCAAGAGACATATTAATCGAACTGAGAAAAATTAAAGACAAGAAAAATATTAAAAGCAATGAGGGAAAAGCAACAAATAATATACAAGGGAATCTCCATAAGGTTATCAGCTGATATTTCAGCAGAAACTCTGCAGGCCAGAAGGGAGTAGCATGAAATATTTAAAAGTAATGAAAGGGAAAAACCTACAATCAAGAATACTCTACCTAGCAAGGGTTTCATTCATATTCAATGGAGAAATCCAAAGCTTTACAGACAAGCAAAAACTAAGGGAATTCAGCACCACAAAAGCTAAGAGAATTCAGCACCAAAAAACCAGCTTTACAACAAAATGCAAAAAGCCGAGGGTGGGAGGGTGGTGGGAGGGTGGGGAGTGGTGGGGAGTGGTGGGGTGAACATCCACAATAAAAAAAAAATAAAATCTTAATTGGGAAAGCTCACTAGTAAAGTCCACAGGACTGGAAAAGGTCAGTTTTTTATTCCAATATCAAATAAAGGCAATGCCAAAGAATGTTCAAACTACCCCAGAATAGTACCCATTTCATATGCTAGCAAGGTAATACTCAAAATCCTTGAAACCAGGCTTCAGCAATATAAAAACCAAGAACTTTCACAGATACAAGCTGGATTTAGAAAAGGCAGAGGAACCAGAGACCATCGGCGATGGTCACTGAATCGGAGAGAAAGCAAGGGAATTCCAAAAAAGCATTTCCTTCTGCTCCATTGAATAAGCTAAAGCCTGTGATCATGTGGATCACAACAAACTGTGGGAAATTCTTAAAGAGAAGAGAAAAAAAGACCACCTTGTCCATCTCCTGAGAATACTATATGCAGGACAAAAGCAACAATTAGAACTGGACATGGAACAACTGACTGGTTCAAAATTAGGAAAGGAGTACATCAAGCCTGTATATTGTCTCTCTGCTTATTTAACTAACATGCAGAGTACATCATGTGGAATGCTTGGCTGGATGACTCACAAGCAGGAAGCAAGCTTACCAGGAGAAATATCAACAACCTCAGATATGCAGATAATACTAGTCTAGTAGCAGAAAGTGGAGAGAAACTAAAGAACCTCTGGATGAGGGTGAAAGAGGAGAGTGAAAAAGCTGGCTTAAAACTCAACATTCAAAAAACTAAGATCATGGCATCTGGTCCTATCACATCAAGGCAAATAGATGGGGAAATGTAGAAATAGTGTTAGATTTCATTTTATCAGACTTCAAAATCAATGTAGACGGTGACTGCAGAAATTAAAAGATACTAGCTCCTTGGAAGAAAAGCTATGACAAAACTACACAGAGTATTCAAAAGCAGAGACATCATTTTGTCAACAAATGTTTGTATAGTCAAAGCTATTGGTTTTTCCACTTCCTTCATGGCTTAGACAGTAAAGAATCTGCCCGCAATGCAGGAGACCTGGGTTCAATCCCTGGGTTGGGAAGAGCCCTGGAGGAGGGCATGGCAACCCATTCCAGTATCTTTGCTTGGAGAATCCCAATGGACAGAGGAGCCTGGAGGGCTACAGTCCATGGGGTCACAGAGTCGGACATGACTGAGCAACTAAGTGCATGGGTTTTTCCAGTAATCATATATGGATGTGAGAGTTGGACCATAAAAAAGACTGAACACCAAAGAATTGATGCTTCTGAATTGTGGTGCTGGAGAAGACTCTTGAGAGTCCCTTAGACTGCAAGCAGATCAAACCAATCAATCCTAAAGGAAATCAATCCTGAATATTCACTGGAAGGACTGATGCCGAAGCTGAAGCTCCAATACTTTGGCTACCTGATGTGAAGAGCTGACTCATTTGAAAAGACCCTAATGCTGGGACAGATTGAGGGCAAGAGGAGAAGGGGATGCAGAGGATAAGATGGTTGGAAGGCATCATTGACTCAATGGGCATGAGTTTGAGCAAACTCCTGGGGATAGTGAAGAAAGGAAAGCCTGGCATGCTGCAGTTCATGGGGTCACACAGAGCTGGACATGACTTAGAAACTGAAGAAAAACAACAGTAAAATCAGGAAAACATCCATACAGAAATATGATACAATGAGGAGAGTAATGAAGAGTACAAATGCATGAAATGAGAAATGCCTTTGAAAGTAAGAGACCAGTAGAGGGACTTCCCTGGTGGTCCAGTGATTAGCAGCACATCTGCCAATGCAGGGGACACGGGTTCAATCCTTGGTACCAGAGGGTCTCAGATGACACACAGCAACGGGGCCTACATGCTCCAAACTACTGCAACTGCATACCTAGAGCCCATGCTCCACAACAAAAGAAGCCACCACAATGAGAAACCAGTGCACTTCAACAAAGAGTAGTACCTGCTGACTGCAACTAAAGAAAGCCCTTGCACAGAAATGAAGACCCAGCACAGCCAAAAATTAATATATAAATAAGAGACCAGCGACTTAAAACAACCTTGTATATTTATAGGCTGCTATGTCAAAATCTCCCTGGGTTGGGAAGATCTCCTGGAGAAGGTCATGGCAACCCACTCCAGTATTCTTGCCTGGAGAATCCCATGGATACAGGAGCCTGGCAGGTTCAGTTCAGTCCAGTCACTCAGTCGTGTCTGACTCTTTGCAACCCCATGGACTGCATAGACTGCCAGGCCTCCCTGTCCATTACCAACTCCCAGAGTTTACTCAAACTCATGTCCATTGAGTTGGTGATGAAATCCAACCATCTAATCCTCTGTTGTCCCCTTCTCCTCCCACCTTCAATCTTTCCCAGTATCAGGGGCTTTTCAAATCACTCCATTCTTCGCATCAGGTTGCCTAAGTACCGGAGTTTCAGCTTTAACATCAGTGCTTCCAGTGAATATTCAGGATTGATTTCCTTTAGGATGGACTGGCTGCATCTGCTTGCAGTCCAAGGGACTCTCTAGAGTCTTCTCCAACACCACAGTTCAACGGCATCAATTCTTCAGTGCTCAGCTTTCTTTATAGTGCAACTCTCACATCCATACATGACTACTGGAAAAATCATATCCTTGACTAAACTGATTGACCAGTTTTCCCAGCACCACTTGTTAAAGAGGTTGTCTTTTCTCCATTGTATATTCTTGCCTCCTTTGTCAAAGATAAGGTGTCCATAGGTGTGTGGATTTATCTCTGGGCTTTCTATTTTGTTCCATTGACCTATATTTTGGTCTTTGTGCCAGTACCATACTGTCTTGATGACTGTGGCTTTGTAGTAGAGCCTGAAGTCAGGCAGGGTGATTCCTCCAGTTCCATTCTTCTTTCTCAAGATTGCTCTGGCTAGTCGAGGTTTTTTTGTATTTGCATACAAATTGTGAAATTATTTGTTCTAGCTCTGTGAAAAATACTATTGGTAGCTTGATAGGGATTGCATTGAATCTATAGATTGCTTTGAGTAGAATACTCATTTTCACTATATTGATTCTTCTGACCCATGAACACAGTATATTTCTCCATCTATTAGTTTCCTCTTTGATTTCTTTCACCAGTGTTTTATAGTTTTCTATATATAGGTCTTTTGTTTCTTTAGATAGATGTATTCCTGAGTATTTTATTATTTTCGTTGCAATGGTGAATGGAATTGTTTTCTTAATTTCTCTTTTTATTTTCTCATTATTAGTGTATAGGAATGCAAAGGATTTCTGTGTGTTGATTTTATATCCTGCCACTTAACTACATTCATTGATTAGCTCTAATAATTTTCTGGTGGAGTCTTTAGGGTTTTCTATGTAGAGGATCATGTCATCTGCAAACAGCGAGAGTTTTACTTCTTTTCCAATTTGGATTCCTTTTATTTCTTTTTCTGCTCTGATTGCTGTGGTCAAAACTTCCAAAACTATGTTGAATAGTAGTGGTGAAAGTGGACACCCTTGTCTTCTTCCTGACTTTAGGGGAAATGCTATCAATTTTTAACCATTGAGGATAATGTTTGCTGTGAGTTTGCCATATATAGCTTTTATTATGTTGAGGTATGTTCCTTCTATTCCTGCTTTCTGGAGGGTTTTTTTTTTTTATCATAAATGGATGTTAAATTTTGTCAAAGGCTTTCTCTGCATCTATTGAGACAATCATACGGCTTTTATTTTTCAATTTGTTAATGTGGTGTATTACATTGCTTGATTTGCAGATATTGAAGAATCCTTGCATCCCTGGGATAAAGCCCACTTGGTCATGATGTATGATCTTTTTAATGTGTTGTTGGATTCTGTTTGCTAGAATTTTGTTAAGGATTTTTGCATCTATGTTCATCAGTGATATTAGACTGTAATTTTCTTTTTTTGTGGCATCTTTGGCAGGTTTTGGTATTAGTGTTATGGTGGCCTCATAGAATGAGTTTGGAAGTTTACCTTCCTCTGCAATTTTCTGGAAGAGTGAGTAGGATAGGTGTTAGCTCTTCTCTAAATTTTTGGTAGAATTCAGCTGTGAAGCTGTCTGGACCTGGGCTTTTGTTTGCTGGAAGATTTCTGATTACAGTATCAATTTCTGTGCTTGTTATGGGTCTATTAAGATTTTCTATTTCTTCCTGGTTCAGTTTTGGAAAGTTGTATTTTTCTAAGAATTTCTCCATTTCTTCCAAGTTGTCCATTTTATTGGCATATAGTTGCTGATAGTAGTCTCTTATGATCCTTTGTGTTTCTGTTGTGATCTCTCCATTTTCATTTCTAATTTTATTGATTTGATTTTTCTCCCTTTGTTTCTTGATGAGTCTGACTAACGGTTTGTCAATTTTATTTATCCTCTCAAAGAACCAGCTTTTGGCTTTGTTGATTTTTGCTATGGTCTCTTTTATTTCTTTTGCACTTATCTCTGCCCTAATTTTTAAGATTTCTTTCCTTCTAGTAACCCTGGGGTTCTTCATTTCTTCCTTTTCTAGTTGCTTTAGGTGTAGAGTTAGGTTATTTATTTGACTTTTTTCTTGTTTCTTGAAGTATACCTGTATTGCTATGAACCTTCCCTTAGCACTGCTTTTACAGTGTCCCACAGGTTTTGGGTTGTTGTGTTTTCATTTTCATTCATTTCTATGCATATTTTGATTTCTTCTGTGATTTGTTGGTTATTCAGCCTCCATATGTTGGAATTTTTAATAGTTTTTCTCCTATAGTTGAGATCTAATCTTACTGCATTGTGGTCAGAAAAGATGCTTGGAATGATTTCAATTTTTTTGAATTTACCAAGGCTAGATTTATGGCCCAGGATGTGATCTATCCTGGAGAAGTTTCCTTGTGTGCTTGAGAAAAAGGTGAAATTCATTGTTTTGGGGTGAAATGTCCTATAGATATCAATTAGGTCTAACTGGTCTATTGTATCATTTAAAGTTTGTGTTTCCTTATTAATTTTCTGTTTAGTTGATCTATCCATAGGTGTGAGTGGGGTATTAAAGTCTCCCACTATTATTGTGTTATTGTTAATTTCCCCTTTCATACTTGTTAGCATTTGTCTTACATATTGTGGTGTTCCTATGTTGGGTGCGTATATATTTATAATTGTTATATCTTCTTCTTGGATTGATTTCTTTGATCATCTTTGATCATTTGTCTCTTTTCACAGCCTTTGTTTTAAAGTCTATTTTATCTGATATGAGTATTGCTACTCCTGCTTTATTTTGGTCTCTATTTGCATGGAATATCTTTTTCCAGCCCTTAACTTTCAGTCTGTATGTGTCCCTTGTTTTGAGGTGGGTCTCTTGTAGACAACATATATAGGGATCTTGTTTTTGTATCCTTCCAGCCAGTCTTTGTCTTTTGGTTGGGGAATTCAACCCATTTACGTTTAAAGTAATTATTGATAAGTATGGTCCCATTGCCATTTACTTTATTGTTTTGGGTTCGGGTTTATATACCCTTTTTGTGCTTCCTGTCTAGAGAAGATCCTTTGGCATTTGTTGAAGAGCTGGTTTGGTGGTGCTGAATTCTCTCAGGTTTTGCTTGTCTGTAAAGCTTTTGATTTCTCCTTTATATTTGAATGAGATCCTTGCTGAGTACAGTAATCTGGGCTGTAGGTTATTTTCTTTTATCACTTTAAGTATGTCTTGCCATTCCCTCCTGGCCTGAAGAATTTCTATTGAAAGATCAGCTGTTACCCTTATGGGAATCCCCTTGTGTGTTATTTGTTGTTTTTCCTTTGCTGCTTTTAATATCAGTTCTCAGTTGGTGGGTTACAGTCCATGGAATTGCAAAGAGTCAGCTATGACTAAGAGACCAACACTTTCACTTTTCATATCAAAACCTCATAGGAAATGCACTCCACAAAACTACAGTAGAAACACACACATAAAAGAAAAACAACCCAAACACAACAGTAAGTTGGTCATTAAATCACAAAACAAGAGAATAAAAGAGGAAGGGAAGAAAAAAAACTAAAAAAAACAAATCCAAAAAATGAAAACAATGACAATAGAAATATACATATTGATCATTACCTTAAATATAAATGGATTAAATGTTCCAACCAAAAGACACAGACTGGCTAAATGGTTACAAAAATAAAACCCATATATATGTTGTCAACCAGAAACCCACTTCAGACCTAGGGAAAAATACAGATTGAAAGTAAGGGACTAGAAAAAGTTATTCCATGCAAACGGAAATTAAAGAAAGCTGAAATAGCCATACACTTATCCAATAGAATATATTTAAAAATAAAAACAGTTAAAAGAGACAAGAAAGAAAACTGCATAATGACCAAAGGATCAACCCAAAAAGAAGACAAAACAATTATAAATATGTATGCAGCCAACATAGGAACACCTCAATATGCAAGGCAAATGCTAACAGCCGTAAGGAGAAACCAACAGTAACATAATATAGTCAGAAACTTTAACAACACTTTTACATGAGTGGACAGATCATCCAGGCAAAAAAATCAGTAAAGAAACACAATCCTAACATGACACAGTAGACCAGATAGACTTAACTGATATTTGTAGGATATTCCATCCAAAAGCAGCAGAACATAGTTTCTTCTCAAGAACACATGGAAATTCTCAGGGATAGATCACACCTTGGACCACAAAGCAAACCTCAGTAAATTCACAGAAATTGAAATCATATCTATTCTCTAAGAAGTGGAGTAGCCCTCGCAATCAACAAAAGATTGATTTGCAGTTCAAAATGCAGTTCTTGGGTGCAACCTCAAAAATGACAAAG
The DNA here is from genome assembly GCF_019923935.1 of Bubalus bubalis. NCBI lineage: Eukaryota > Metazoa > Chordata > Mammalia > Artiodactyla > Bovidae > Bubalus > Bubalus bubalis. The sequence goes on along the minus strand of NC_059179.1, from coordinate 7,206,748 downwards.
TGATCATTCAATATCACAGTAATTTAAGTCTATGCCTTTACCACTGATGCCAAAGAAGCTGAAGTTAATCAGTTCTATGAACCCTAAAAGACCTCCTAGAACTAACACCAAAAAAAGATGTTCTATTCATCACTGGGGTTTGGAATGAAAAAGTAGGAAGTCAAGAGACAGCTAGAGTAACAGGTAAGTTTGACTTTGGAGAACAAAATGAAGCAGGGCAAAGGCTAACTAAATTCTGCCAAGAGAATGCACTGATCATAGCAAATACCCTTTTCCAACAATATAAGAGATGAGTTTACACATGTTGGATACATGCTCAGTCATGTTCGACTCTTTGCAACCCAATGGGCTGTAGCCCACCAGGCTCCTATGTCCATAGGATTTTTCCAGGCAAGAATATTGGAGTGGGTTGCCATTTTCTTCCCCAGGGCATCTTCCCTATCCAGGGATTGAACCCACATCTCTTGCATTTCCTGAATTGGCAGGCAGATTCTTAACCACTGAACCCCAAGTGGTCAATATTGAAATCTAATTGATTATAGTCTTTGTAGCTGAAGATGGAGAAGCTGTACACATTCAGAAAAAAACAAAATCTGGAGCTGACTGTAACTCAAATCATCAGCTTCTCATAGCAAAAATCAGACGTAAATAAAAGAAAGTGGGGAAAACCACTGGGCCAGCCAGGTACATCGCAAATCAAATCCCTTATGATTATGCAGGAGGAGAAGGGGACAACAGAGGATGAGATGGTTGGGTGGCATCACCAACTCGAGAGACATGAGTTTGAGCAAGCTCCAGGAGTTGGTGATGGACAGGGAAGCTTGGCGTGCTGCAGTCCAATGGGTTGCAAAGATTCAGACATGACTGAGCAGCTGAACTGAACTGACAAATATGCAGAAGAAGGAATGAATAGATTCAAGGCATTAGACCTAGTTAACAGGGTGCCTGAAGAACTATGGATAGAGAGCTGTAATATTGTACAGGAGGCAGCAAAAAAAATCATTCCAAAGAAAAAGAAAAGCAAGAAGGCTATCTGAGGAGGCTTTACAAATATCTGAAGAAAGAAGAGAAGTGAAAAGCAAGGGAGAAAGGGAAAGGTACATCCAACTTAATGCAGAATTTCAAAGAATAGCACAGAGAGATAAGAAGGCATTCTTAAATGAACAGTGCATGAATCTAGAAGAAAACAATAGAAGGGGAAAGACTAGAGATCTCTTCAGGAAAATTGGAAATATCAAGGGAAAATTTCGCCCCAAACATGGGTACAATAAAGGACAGAAATGGTAGAGACCTAGTAATACTAAAAGGGATAAAGAAGAGATGGAAAGAATACACAGAAGAACTGTACAAAAAATATCTTAATGAACCAGATTACTATAATGGTGTCGTCAGTCACCCAGAGCCAGACATTCTAGAGTGTGAAGTCAAGTGGGCCTTAGGAAGCACTGCTGTTAATAAAGCTAGTGGATCAACAGGATTCCAGTAGAACTAGTCAAAACACTAAAGGATGATGCCATTGAGGTGTTACATTCAATATGTCAGGAAATCTGGAAGACCCAACAGTGGCCACAGGACTGGAAAAGGTCAATCCTTATCCCAATTCCCAAGAAGAGTAGTACTAAAGAATGTGATAACCATCATACAATTGTACTCATCTTCCATACTAGTAAAGTCATGCTTAAAATCTTGCATGCTAGGCTTTAGTATTATGCAAAACAAGAACTTCCAGGTGTCCAAGCTGGGTTTAGAAAAGGAAGAGGAAGCAGAGATCAAATTGCCAACATTCATTGGATCATAGAGAAAGCAAGGGAATTCCAGAAAAACATCTACCTCTCTTTCATCAACTACATTAATGTCTTTGACTGTGTGGATCTTAACAAACTGTGGAAAGCTCTAAAGAGATGGGACTAGAAGACCATCTTACCTGTCTTCTGAGAAACCTGTATGCAGGTCAAGAAGCAACAGTTAGAACCCTGTATAGAACAACAGATTGGTTCAAGATTGAGGAAGGAGTATGACAGCGCTGTATGCTGTCACTCTATTTGTTTAATCTATGTGTTGAGCACATCATGAGAAATGCCGAGCTGGATGAGGTACAAGCTGGAATCAAGATAGGCAGGAGAAACATCAACAACCTCAGATATGTGGATGATACCACATATCTAAGAACAGAAAGCAAAGAAGAACTAAAGAGCCTCTTGATGAGGGTAAAGGAGGAGAGTGAAAACTAAGATCATGGCATCTGGCCCCATTCAGTCCAGTTCAGTTCAGTCACTCAGTCATGTCCCATTCTTTGCGACCCCAGAATTGCAGCATGCCAGGCCTCCCTGTCCATCACCAACTCCCGGAGTTCACCCAAACCCATGTCCATTGAGTCAGTGATGCCATCCAGCCATCTCATCCTCTGTCGTCCCCTTCTCCTCCTGCCCCCAATTCCTCCCAGCATCAGAGTCTTTTCCAATGAGTCAACTCTTCGCATGAGGTGGCCAAAGTATTGGAGTTTCAGCTTCAACATCAGTCCTTCCAATGAACACCCAGGACTGATTTCCTTTAGGATGGACTGGTTGGATCTCCTTGCAGTCCAAGGGACTCTCAAGAGTCTTCTCCAACACCACAGTTCAAAAGCATCCATTCTTCAGCGCTTAGCTTTCTTCACAGTCCAACCCTCACATCCATACATGACCACTGGAAAAACCATAGCCTTGACTAGATGGACCTTTGTTGGCAAAGTAATGTCTCTGATTTTGAATATGCTATCTAGGTTGGTCATAACTTTCCTTCCAAGGAGTAAGTGTCTTTTAATTTCATGGCTGCAATCACCATCTGCAGTGATTTTGGAGCCCCCCCCAAAATAAAGTCTGACAACGTTTCCCCATCTATTTCCCATGAAATGATGGGACCAGATGCCATGATCTTTGTTTTCTCAAGCTGAGCTTTAAGCCAACTTTTTCACTCTCCTCTTTCACTTTCATCAAGAGGCTTTTGAGTTCCTCTTCACTTTCTGCCAAAAGGGTTGTTTTTTCTGCATATCTGAGGTTATTGAGATTTCTCCTGGCAATCTTGATTCCAGCTTGTGCTTCTTCCAGCCCAGCGTTTCTCATGATGTACACTGTATATAAGTTAAATAAGCAGGGTGACAAGATACAGCCTTGATATACTCCTTTTCCTATTTGGAACCAGTCTGTTGTTCCATGTCCAGTTCTAACTGTTGCTTCCTGACCTGCATATAGGTTTCTCAAGAGGCAGGTCAGGTGGTCTAGTATTCCCATCTCTTTCAGAATTTTCCACAGTTTATTGTGATCCACACAGTCAAAGGCTTTGGCATAGTCAATAAAGCAGAAATAGATGTTTTTCTGGGACTCTCTTGCTTTTTCCATGATCCAGCGGATGTTGGCAATTTGATCTCTGGTTCCTCTGCCTTTTCTAAAACCAGGTTGAACATCTGGAAGTTCGCGGTTCACATATTGCTGAAGCCTGGCTTGGAGAATTTTGAGCATTACTTTACTAGTGTGTGAGATGAGTGCAATTGTGCGGTAGTTTAAGCATTCTTTGGTATTGCCTTTCTTTGTGACTGGAATGAAAACTGACCTTTTCCATCAGCAGTGTCCTGTGGCCACTGCTGAGTTTTCCAAATTTGCTGGCATATTGAGTGCAGCACTTTCACAGCATCGTCTTTCAGGATTTGAAATAGCTCCACTGGAATTCCATCACCTCCTCTAGCTTTGTTCGTAGTGATGTTTTCTAAGGCCCATTTGACTTCACATTCCAGGATGTCTGGCTCTAGGTGAGTGATCGATCACACCATCGTGATTATCTTGGTCATGAAGATCTTTTTTGTACAGTTCTTCTGTGTATTCTTACCACCTCTTCTTAATATCTTCTGCTTCTGTTAGGTCCAAACCATTTCTGTCCTTTATCGAGCCCATCTTTGCATGAAATGTTCCCTTGGTATCTCTAATTATCTTGAAGAGATCTCTAGTCTTTCCCATTCTGTTGTTTTCCTCTATTTTTTGCATTGATCACTGAGGAAGGCTTTCTTATCTCTCCTTGCTATTCTTTGGAACTCTGCATTCAGATACATATATCTTTCCTTTTCTCCTTTGCTTTTCACTTCTCTTCTTCTCACAGCTATTTACTTCATGACAAATAGAAGGTGAAAAGGTGGAGGTAGTGACAGATTTCTTCTTCTGGGCTCTAAAATCACTGTGGATGGTGATTGCAGTCATGAAATCAGAAGACAATTGCTTCTTGGCAGGAAAGAGATGACAGACCTAGACAGTGTGTTGAGATGCAGAGACATTACTCTGCTGACAAAGGTCCATATAGTCAATGGTATGGTCTTCCCAGCAGTCATGTACGGTTGTAAGAGTTGGACTGTAAAGAAGGCAGAACACTAAAGAATTGACACCTTCGAACTGTTGTGCTGAAGAAGACTCCTGAAAGTCCTTTAGATAGCAAGGAGATCAAACCAGTCACTTTTAAGGGAAATCAACCCTGGATACTCGCTGGAAGGACTGATGCTGAAGCTCCAGTATTTTGATCATCAAACAGCTGATTCATTGGAAAAGTCCCTGATGCTGGAAAAGATTGAGGGAAGAACAAGAGGACATCAGAGGATGAGATGGCTGGATAGCATCATTGATGCATTGGACATGAACTTGGGCAAACTTCGGGAGATGGTGATAGACAGGGATGCCTGGTATGCTTCAGTCCACGGGGGTCACAAAAAGTTGGACATGACTAGGCAACTGAACAAAAACAACAACAAGAATCTTTCCTAACCACAACAGTGTGAGAAATGTAATTGATTAGAAATTAATTACAGGAAAAAAAATGTAAAAAACACAAATATGTGCAGGGGAGTCTAAACAGTGTTACTAAACAACCAATGGATCACTGAAGAAATCAAAGAAGAAATTAAAAAAAAAAACTATTGAAAAATGACAATGAAAACACAATGATCTAAAAGCTATGGAGCAGAACAAAAGTAGTTCTGAGAAAGAAGTCTATGCAATATAGTATTCTCAGAAAATAAGAAAAATCTGAACTAAACAACCTAAACTGACCCCGAAAGCAACTAGAGAAAGAACAAAACTAAGTTAGTAGAAAGAAAGAAACCATAAAGATCAGAGAAGAAATAAATGAAATAGAGACAAAGAAAACAATAGCAAAGAACAAGTAAACTAAAAGCTGGTTCTTTGAGAAGATAAACAAATTATAAATCTTTAGCCAGACCATCAGGAAAAAAAAAAAGGAGAGGACTTAAATTAATAAAATTAGAAATTAAAAAGAAATTACAATGGACACCACAGAAATACAAAGGATCAGAGACTACTACAAGAAACTGTGTGCCAATAAAATGGGAAAGCTATAAGAAACTGATGAATAATTAACAAGGTACAACCTTCCACAACAGAAGCAGGAAAAAAAAAATATTATATGTATAGACCAATCACAGTTACTGAACTTGAAACTGTGATTAATAAATTTCTGACAAAAGTCAAGGATCAGATACATTCACAGGTGAATTCTGTCGAATATTTAGAGAAGAGTTATCACCTATACTTTTGAAACTCTTCCCAAAAATTTCAGAGGAAATAACACTCCCAGTCTCATTCTATGAGGCCACCATAACCTTGATACCAAACCCAGACAAAGATATCACAACATAAAGAATTACAGGCCAATATAACTGATGTACATAAACACAAAAATTCTTAACAAAAATAACAGCAAACCGAATCCAACAACACATTAAAAGGATCATACACCACAATCAAGTGGAATTTACCCCAGGGATGCATGGATTCTTCACATATGCATATCAATCAATGTGATACACCACATTAAAAAACTGAAGGCTAAAAATCATATAATCAACTCACTAGATGCAGAAAAAGGTTTTAAGAAATTTCAAAACCCATTTATGATAATTAGAAAAAAAAGCTCCCCAGAAAGTGGACATAGAGGGAACCTAGCTCAACATACTTAAGGCAATATACAACAAACCCACTGCAAACATCATTCTCAAAAGTGAAAAAACTGAAAGTTATCTTCTCTAAGATGAGGAACAAGACAATGATGTACACTCTCGCTACTTTTTTCAACATAGTTTTGGAAGTCTTAGTCATGGCAATCAGAGAAGAAGAAAGAAAACTGGAAAAGAAGAAGGAAAACTGTCACTCTTTGCAGATAACATGATATCACACATCGAAAACTGAAACATGCAGTCCAGCAATGAATTCAGTGAAGTGAAGTTCAGTCCAGTCGCTCAGTCATTACTGGCTTTTTGCAACCCCATGGACTGCAGCACGCCAGGCTTCCCTGTCCATCACCAACACCTGGAGCTTACTCAGACTCATGTTCACTGAGTCAGTGATTCCATTCAACCATCTCATCCTCTATCGACCCCTTCTCCTCCCGCTTTTCATCTTTCCCAGCATCAAGGTCTTTTCAAATGAGTCCATTATTCACATCAGGTGGCCAAAGTACTGGAGTTTCAGCTTCAACATCAGTCCTTCCAATGAACACCTAGGACTGATCTCCTTTAGGATGGACTGGTTGGATCTCCTTGCAGTTCAAGGGACTCTCAAGAATCTTCTCCAACACTACAGTTCAAAAGCATCAGTTCTTCAGCACTCAGCTTTCTTTATGGTCCAACTCTCACATCCATACATGACTACTGGAAAAACCATAGCTTTGACTAGATGGACTTTGTTAGCAAGGTAATGTCTCTGTTTTTTAACATACTGTCTAGGGTCCTAACTTTTCTTCCAAGGAGCAAGAGTCTTTTAATTTCAGGGCTGCAGTCACCATCTGCAGTGATTTTGGAGCCCAAAATGTAAAGTCTCTCACTGTTTCCAATTGTTTCCCATCTGTTTGCTATGAAGTGATGGGACCAGATGCCATGATCTTAGTTTTCTGAATGTTGAGTTTTAAGCCAATTTTTTCACTCTCCTCTTTCACTTTCATCAAGAGGTTCTTTAGTTCTTCTTCACTTTCTGCCATAAATGTGGTGTCATCTGCATATCTGAAGTTATTGATACTTCTCCCGGCAATCTTGATTTCAGCTTTAGAGGTTACAGAATTAATACACATAAATCTCTTGCATTCCTATCCACTAGCAATGAAAGACAGAAAGAGAAATAAGGGAAACAATCCCATTTACATTTGCATCAGAAAGAACAAATACCTAGGAATAGACCTACCTAAGAAGGCAAATGACCTGTACTCAGAAAACTATTAAGATACTGATGAATGAAATTAAATAAGACATAAACAATGGGAGATATACTATATTCTTGGATTCAAAGAATCAATATTCTGAAAATGACTACATTATCCAAAGCAATCTACAGATTCAACACAATTCCTATGAAACTACTGTTTTGGTTGCTGTTTACTCTCTAAGTTGAGCTGGACTCTTTGCAACCCCCTGGACTGCAGCACACCAGGCTTCCCTGTCCTTTACTATCTCCTGGAGTTTTCTCAAATTCTATCCATTGAGTCAGTTATGCTATCCAACCATTCCTCTTCTCCTTTTGCTTTCAATATTTTCCAGCATCAGGGTATTTTCCAATAAGTCAACTCTGCATCAGGTGGCCAAGGGATTGGAGCTTCAGCATCAGTCCTTCCCATGAATATTCAGGGTTGATTTCCTTTAGGATTGACTGGTTTCACTTCCTTGCAGTCCAAGGGGCCCTCAAGAGTCTTCTCCAGCACCTCAATTCAGAAGCATCAATTCTTTGGCACTTGCTAAGAGTCGGACATGACTGAGCCACTTCACTTTCACTTTTCACTTTCATGTATTGGAGAAGGAAATGGCAACCCACTCCAGTGTTCTTGCCTGGAGAATCCCAGGGACAGGGGAGCCTGGTGGGCTGTCGTCTGTGGGGTCGCACAGAGTCGGAAACGACTGAAGCAACTTAGCAGCAGCAGCAGCCTTCTTTATGTTCCAACTCTCACTTCCGTATGTGACTACTGGAAAAACCATAGCTTTGACTAGATGGACCTTTGTCAGCAAAGTGATGTCTCTGATTTTTAATATGCTGTCAGGTTTTGTCATAGCTTTTTTTCCCAAGAAGCAAGCATCTTTTAATTTCATGGTTGCAGTCACTGTCTGCAGTGATTTTGGAGCCCAAGAAAATAAAATCTGCCCCTGCTTACAATTTTTCCCCTTTCTATTTGCTGTAAAGTGATGGGATCAGATGCCATGATGTTAGTTTTTTGAGTGTTGAATTTTAAGCCTCCTTTTTCATTCTCCTCTTTCACACTCTTCAAGAGGCTCTTCAATTCCTCTTCACTTTCTGAGCGGTGTGACATTTTTCAGACATAGATTTTTAAAAATGTACAATTTGTATGGAAACACAAAAGACCCCATATAGCCAAAGTACTCCTGAGAAAGAAAAAGAGCTGGAGAAATCAGGCTCTCTGACTTCAGACTATACTACAAAGCTACAGTAATAAAAACAAGATGGTGCTGATACAAAAACAGAAATTTATATCAATGGAACAAAATAGAAAGTCTAGAAATAAACCCACACACCATGGCAAAGGAGGGAAAAGAATATACAGTAGAGAAAAGACCATCTCTTCAATAAATGGTGGTGGGAAAATTTAGCTACATGGAAAAGAATGTAATTAGGATACTCCCTAATACCATACACAAAAATAAAATCATCTAAAGACCTAATTGTAAAGCTGGATATTATAAAACATTTAGAGGAAAAAATAGGTAGAAGCCTCTCAGACATAAATCACAGCAAGTCCTTTTTTAGTCCACCTCCTGGAGTAATGAAAATAAAAACAAAAATAAACAAACAAGACCAAATTAAATTTAAAAGTTTTTGCACAGCAAAGGAAACCATTAAAAAAAGAATTATCAGAATGGAAGAAAATATTTGCTAATGAACCAACAGACAAGGGATTCATCTACAAATTATACAAACAGTTCTTACAACTCAGTATCAAAAAATCAACCAACCCAATCAATAAATGGGCAGAAGACCTAAACAGACATTTACCCAAAGAAGACATACAGATGGATAATAAATACAAGAAAAAATGCTTGATTTTGCTCACTATTAGAGAAATGCAAATCAAAACTATGATGAGATTATCATCTCACACACATCAGAATTGCCATTATCGAAAAATCTACAAACAATAAATGCTGGAGAGGATGTGGAGAAAAGGGAACTCTCCTGCACTGTTGGTGGAATGTAAATTGATATAGCACTATGGAGAACAGTACGTGAAGTGAAAGTCACTCAGTTGTGTCCGACTCTTTGTGACCCCATGGACTACACAGTCCATGGAATTCTCTAGGCCAGAATACTGGAGTGGGTAGCTGTTCCCTTCTCCAGGGGAATCTTTCCAATCCATGCATCGAACGCAGGTCTCCTGCATTGCAGGAGGATTCTTTACCAGCTGAGCTACCAGGGAAGCCCATGGAGAACAGTATGGAGATTCCTTAAAAAACTAGAAATAAAACTATCATGTTTAGACATTTCTCCAAAGAAGACATACAGATGGCTAACAAACACATGAAAAGATGCTCAACATCACTCATTATCAGAGAAATGCAAATCAAAACCACTATGAGGTACCATTTCACACCAGTCAGAATGGCTGCGATCCAAAAGTCTACAAGTAATAAATGCTGGAGAGGGTGTGGAGAAAAGGGAACCCTCTTACACTGTTGGTGGGAATGCAAACTAGTACAGCCACTATGGAGAACAGTGTGGAGATTCCTTAAAAAACTGGAAATAGAACTGCCTTATGATCCAGCAATCCCACTGCTGGGCATACACACTGAGGAAACCAGAAGGGAAAGAGACACGTGTACCCCAATGTTCATCGCAGCACTGTTTATAATAGCCAGGACATGGAAGCAACCTAGATGTCCATCAGCAGATGAATGGATAAGAAAGCCATGGTACATATACACAATGGAGTATTACTCAGCCATTAAAAAGAATACATTTGAATCAGTTCTAATGAGGTGGATGAAACTGGAGCCTATTATACAGAGTGAAGTAAGCCAGAAAGAAAAACACCAATACAGTATATATCGCATATATATGGAATTTAGAAAGATGGTAACAATAACCCTGTGTACGAGACAGCAAAAGAGACACTGATGTATAGAACAGTCTTATGGACTCTGTGGGAGAGGGAGAGGGTGGGAAGATTTGGGAGAATGGCATTGAAACATGTAAAATATCATGTATGAAACGAGTTGCCAGTCCAGGTTCGATGCACGATACTGGATGCTTGGGGCTGGTGCACTGGGATGACCCAGAGGGATGGTGTGGGGAGGGAGGAGGGAGGAGGGTTCAGGATGGGGAACACATGTATACCTGTGGCGGATTCATTTTGATATTTGGCAAAACTAATACAATTATGTAAAGTTTAAAAATAAAATAAAATTAAAAAAAAAAACTATCATGTGTCCCAGCAAGCCCATGAATGAGCATATACCCTGAGAAAACCATAATTAAGGAAAAAAAAAAACCACACATGTACCCCAATGATCACTGCAACACAATTTAAAATAGCTAGGACATGGAAGTGGAGAAGGCAATGGCACCCCACTCCAATACTCTTGCCTGGAAAATCCCATGGATGGAGGAGCCTGGTGGGCTGCAGTCCATGGGGTCGCTAAGAGTCAGACACGACTGAGCAACTTCACTTTCCCTTTTCACTTTCATGCATTGGAGAAGGAAATGGCAACCCACTCCAGTATTCTTGCCTGGAGAATCCCAGGGACAGAGGAGCCTGGTGGGCTGCCGTCTATGGGGTCGCACAGAGTCGGACACGACTGAAGTGACTTAGCAGCAGTAGCAGGACATGGAAGCAACCTAGATGTTCACTGACAGATAAGTGGATAAAAAAGTTGTGGTATATATATATATATATATATATATATATAATGGAATATTACTCAGCCATATAAAGAATGCATGTGAGTCAGTTCTAGTGAGGTGGGAGAAACCACAACCTGTTTTACAGAGTGAAGTAAGAAAGAGAAAAACATATTATGTATTAATGCATATATATGGAATCTAGAAAAATGGAACTGATGAACCTATTTAAGGGCAGGAATAGAGACACAGGCATAGAGAACAGACTTGTGGACACAGCAGGGGGAGGAGAGGGGAAGGTGGATTGAGAGGGTAACACTGAACAAATATTACCACGTGTAAAATAGGTAGCTAGTGAGAAGTTACTGTATCACACAGGATGCTCAACTCAGTGCTCCTTGGCAACCTAGGGGGGTGGTAGGGAGGGCCAAGGTAGTGGGATATAAATATATTTATCTGATTTAATTAAGATGACCATTATATCTACTACTGTGGGCAAAAATTGCTTATAAGAAATGGAGTAGCCCTCATAGTCAATAGGAGTTTGAAATGCAGTACTTGGGTGCAGTCTCAAAAATGACAGAATGATCTTGGTTCATTTCCGAGGCAAAACATTCAATATCACATCAATCCAAGTCTATGCCCCAACCATTAATGCTGAAGAAGCTGAAGTTGAATGGTTTTAAGAAGACCTACAGGACCTTCTAGAATTAACACCAAAAAATGTGTTCTTTTCATCATAGAGGACAGGAATGCAAATGTAGGAAGAGATACCTGAAGTAACAGGCAAGGTTGGCCTTGGAGTAGAAAATGAAGCAGGGCAAAGATTAACAGAGCTTGGCCAAGAGAACACACTGGTCATAAAACACTCTCTTCCAACGACACAAGAGACGACTCTGCACATGGACATCACCAGATGATTAATACTGAAATTAGATTGATTATATTCTTTGAGTCAGAGATGGATAAGCTTTATATGGTCAGCAAAAACAAGACTGGAAGCTGACTGTGGCTCAGATCATGAATGCCTTTATTACAAAATTCATACTTATATGAAGAAAGTAGGGAAAACCATTAAGCCATTCGGGTATAACCTAATCAAATGCCTTATGATTACACAGTGGAATTGACAAATAGATTAAAGGGATTAGATCTAGTAGAGTGCTTGAAGAACTATGGATGGAGGGTTCATAATAATGTACAGGAAGCAGTAGTAAAAACCATCCCCAGGAAAAAAAAATGCAAAAAGGAAAAATGGTGTCTGAGGAGGCCTTAGAAATAGCTGAGAAGAGAAGTGAAAGGCGAAAGACAAAAGGAAAGATAAACCCATCTGAAGTCAGAGTTTCAAAGAATACCAAGGAGAGACAAGAAAGCCTTTTTACATGAACAATGCAAAGAAATAGATGAAAACAATAGAACAAGAAAGACTAGAGATCTCTTCAAGAAAATTAGAGATACCAAGGGAATATTCCAAGGAAAGATGGGCACAATAAAGGACAGAAATGGTAAGGATCTAACAGAAGCAGAAAATATTAAGAACAGGTGGCAAAAATACACAGAAGAACTATACAAAAAAGATCTTAATGACCCAGATAACCATGATTGTGTGATCACTTACCTAGGGCCAGATATCCTGGAGGTTGAAGTCAAGTGGGCCTTAGAAAGCATCACTATGAACAAAGCTAGTGGAGGTGATGGAATTCCAGTTGAGCTATTTCAAATCCTAAAAGATGATGCTGTGAAAGTGCTGCACTCAAAATGCCAGCAAATTTGGAAAATTCAGCAACGGTCACTGGAAAAGGTCAGTTTTCATTCCAATCCCAAAGAAAGGCAGTGTCAAAGAAAGTTAAAACTCCCAAACAACTGCACTCATCTCACACGCTAGTAAAATAATGCTCAAAATTCTCCAAACCAGGCTTCAACAATACGTGAACAAAGAACTTCCAGATGTTCAAACTGGATTTAGAAAAGGCAGAGGAATCAGAGATCAAACTGCCAACATCCACTGGATCATACAAAAAGCAAGAGAATTCCAGAAAAACATCAACTTCTGCTTCACTGACTACACTAAAGCCTTTGACTGTGTGGATCACAACAAACTATGGCACGCATTTAGGTGACAAACCTAAACAGCATATTGAAAAGCAGAGACATTGCTTTGCTGACAAAGGTCCATCTAGTCAAAGCTATGGTTTTTCCAGTAGTCATGTATGGATGTGAGAGTCGGACTTCAAAGAAAGCTGAGCACCAAAGAATTGATGGTTTTGAACTGTGGTTTTGCAGAAGACTCTAGAGAGTCCCTGACTATACAGTCATGGAATTCTCCCAGGCCAGAATACTGGAATGGGTAGCCTTTCCCTTCTACAGGAGATCTTCGCAAGCCAGGGATCAAACAGAGGTCTCCCACATTATAGGCGGATTCTTTACCAGCTGAACCCCCAAGGAAGCCCAAGGATACTGGAGTGGGTATTGGATACTGGAGTGGGTATTGAATCCTGAAGCTGATCCCTTCTCCAGCAGATCTTCTTGACTCAGGAATCAAACCAGGGTCTCCTGCATTACAGGTGGATTCTTTACTAACTGAGCTATCATGGGAAGCTCACTGGTAAAGACCCTGATGCAGGGAAAGATTGAAAGCAGGAGGAGAAGGGGATGACAGAGGATGAGATGGTTGGGTGGCATCACAGACTCCATGGACATGAATTTGAGCAAGCTCCAGGAGTTGGTGATGGACAGGGAAGCCTGGCATGATGCACTCCATGGAGCCATGAAGAGTCAGACACCAATGAGCGACTGAACTGACTAATCAAATCGACATTTTGAAAAGTTTGACTGAGGTCAGTATGTTTCACAAAGTCATTGTTGTGTATATATTTTAGATTATAATACTGAGTAGTGTACAATTTTATACTTTGTATCAACAGAGCTAAGAATTCAGTATACTACTAAAGTATTTCTTAAATTGAATGTTTAGTGTTTGGCGCATATCTTTCAGAATCCTGTCTGCAGTAAAATAAATTCTGGTAGTAAAACACTTTTTCCTACAAGGACTTGTGTTTAAGAAAAATGAGTTATAAAAAGAAACTTGGGGAGTAGTTTAGAATTGGTTGTTGTGTTTAGTTGCTCAGTCGAGCCTGAATCTGAGACCCTTCGGATTGTATCCTGCCATGCTCCTCTGCCCTTGGGATTTTTCATTTCCTTCTCCAGTTTAGAATTATTAACTGTTAATTAACAACAATACATTCAGTTCAGTTCAGTTCAGTTCAGTCACTCAGTCGTGTCCGACTCCCTGCGACCCCATGAACAGCAGCATGCCAGGCCTCCCTGTCCATCACCAACTCCCAGAGTCCACCCAAACTCATGTCCATTGAGTTGGTGATGCCATCCAACCACCTCTTCCTCTGTCATCCCCTTCTCCTCCTGCCTTCAATCTTTCCCAACATCAGGGTCTTTTCAAATGAGTCAGCTCTTCGCATTAGGTGGCCAAAATATTGGAGTTTCAGCTTCAACATCAGTCCTTCCAATGAACACCCAGGACTGATTTCCCTTAGGATGGACTGGTTGGATCTCCTTGCAGTCCAAGGGACTCTCGAGTCTTCTCCAACAACATTACTGGTACTAATTTTAACTGCTACATGTATTATGTAGGAGCTGTATTCCAGCATGTTCTTTTATTAATTTTTCTGCTGTTCTTTTTCTATTTGTATAACATGTTGACTCTAAAGAAATGGAAGTATTAAATAGAAGCAAATGGAAGTATTATATAGGGTATATAACAGTTATATAAGTTTATATCTTTTTTGATCATGGAACTCCAAAATCGTTAATATTTTCTCATTCAAATAGATTGAAAAATAATATTCTTTTAAAATTTTATTCTCGCTGAAGTTATTTATGTATGACCTTTCTGAAGATTTATTTGGCCTAGGATGTTCCTATAATATGATATTTATAATAATCTGTAGACCTTGACATTTTTATCCAGGAGTGCAATATATCCGCCCTCTTCTTCAATCAAACAAAACGAACATTTATTGAGAACCTATATCTCGAATCCCAGTTGTCATTTTAATTTTAATCTGTTGAAGATTTCAATCTGTGAACAAGGAATTTTGTGGAACATTAAGAAGTACAATAGATTATTCAACTTCGAATATGCTTAAGCATGAAGAAGGTATACAATATGCAAATAACTAGACCTGGAGAATCAATCTCAAGAATAAATTGCGTGATTAATAAATCCTTTTTATCTTCCCTATGAAGAACTTCTAAGGATCTTCCACCAGGGGGCAGCAGAAGAGCGGCTTTCTCCTACTTGGCGGCCAGACACAGGGGAGCCTAATGCGCCTGGAGCTTTTTATCTTCCTCTCCATCGCCTTTCCTCTCACCCCCTTTAATTAAGTCAGAAGGGCCCTATATTCATTTGCCCATGAACTGACATCGCAAACTAACAGCAGCTATTGTAGTGTGAACGGATTTGTGACCAGGCAAGGGGCTTCAGCCGAGATTACTCGCCCCGCAGCCGGATGAATGTGCTGAGCACAAAGTCTGCTCAAAGCCGAGCAAACGGACTATTTGTGAAAATGCCATCCTGGCTCAAGTCTGATTAAGACCGGGGGTCCCCAGGCCGTTTGATCTTCACTCATCAAAGAGAGTCTTTAAACAAGCTTCATTTTACACTACTATATGCTGGCGACGGGCTGCGACACCAAAGTGCAGCCACCGTGAGCAGCCTCCAGGAGCACGTGAACAATGGGAATTCTCGGCTTCCTTAAATGCACATCACCCAGGCCTGCCTGCTGGAAAATTATCCAGGGCTGGAGGTTGGTCATGGAGCGCAGGGCTCCCACTTTGGAGGTTACTGGGTCTGCCCAACAGGTAGCTCCCCCATCTCGCCCCCTTCCACCCTTCTATACCCCTGAACTCATTTGAAAATTCTTTTTTAGTTTTGGGACTTAGGGGTCAGGAAGAATCTTTACCCAATTTTTACATGTGTCCCCTTTCCTGCTAAAATGAATAGTTCTGTCTCTAGTCTACATTCTGGTCCACTCCCTGGCGATTCTAAGATAGGGTCTAAGATAGGGTCACAGGACACAAAAGTGTTTTCAAGGTCCTGATTTCTATTTTTCACCTTTAGACCCCATTATAATCCACTAGCCTGAGATTTAGTGATTGTTGAAAAAAAAAAAAAAATCAGCTCTAAAACATCAGAATCAATTTTGGGAAGCAAAAATATTTCTCTCTCTCTTGCTTTCCATCCATATATACGTGTTTGTGGGCATGTGCGTAGAAACTGAATGGTGGGTTTGCACATGGCATTTATTTTGTTTTTGAACTCTGTATTTGTTGAATTTTCTAGGACGTATGATATAAATCACAAATATATATTTATGTCTATCTATATCCATCTTTTAAAAAACATCACTTGGTTCAAGTAATTTCCAGAGACTTAAAGCCTGGTTGTTTTCTTCAAAAACTTTACATATTTTCTTCAAAATCAAAATACAGTATTGATGTCAGTGACTATTACTGTATCTTAAGGCTTCTTGAAAAAAATAGGTCTCTTGCAGGATGTTCTTATTTAATCAAAGTACAAAAGGCCTTGCCCTGGCAGAGCTTAAAGAGGGAGGGAGGGAGAAAGGTGGGGAAGGGAGGGTGAGAGATGCTTTTGTAGTCAGAAGAGACCTCTCTAGGCACATACACCCCTAACCCCATTTTATAAGTGAAAGACCAACATCAGCACTGAGAGTTAAGTGGCTTGAGCAGGTTCCCACATTTACCAAGCAGCTGCTGGCTGTCACAGTTTCCTGGTGCACAGAGTTCCAAGCCCCAGAATCCTGAAACCAGGGTACAACACTTCTCTTGGGCATGACCTTTGCAGAGTGCTTGCATTGTAAAGGGGGTAATAATAGGAACTCAATGACACAGAAGAAAATGATTTTTCTCTAGCTCTGGAGACTGTTTTAAGGAGATCTTGAATCTCGCCTTCTTCTGTCATTGGTCTGTCTGCATGGCTGGAAATGTCAACTCCTTTAGGGAGTATTAAGGAGGCAGTTTTGTACTCCCTGTATCTACTGGGTTGGTCAAAAACTTTGCTCAGGTTTGTCATAAGTTGTGGAAAAACCCAAAGGGACTTTTTGTCCAATATATCCTACAGGACCTTTCTGAGTGTCAGGATATCAGAAAAGGTCTTCTCTGATTTTTAGTTAAAAGTTTCTGGGTTCTGAGCTCTATTTTCAGATTAGCTTTTAACATCCTGCTTCTGAAAAACACATCTTCTCAGCCAGGGCAGAAAGCTACCATGGAGCCTGATTTATCAGGGCTGGCCATCTCCACTGACCAAATAAACATAATCATTGTCAAATCTCACCTTCTGTTTTTACTGCGGAGTGCAGAAAAGCCTAATCTGTCCTCTTGGGAGTCATAACATGGGCCTGGTCTAAAAGCTCATTTAACATCAAGAAGAACATTGAGACCAAAATCTTTTGAAGGCCAGTGAGAAAGTCATTACACTCACACACACACATACACTATCCTCAAGAATGAGGAATCGCTACTAAAAATTCAAGAGCAGTGCCTCCAAAAATGTTGGCAACACTCATCATAAATGACATTTATTCAGTGTTTTCCCAGTGAAGCAAAATTATATGACAACAGATCTGCTCCCTTTAACAAAGAGAAAGAAGCTAAGAAGGAGGAAGAAAGGGAGAGAGGGCAGAAGAAGAGAGTTACCTAATGAATTAAAAATGTAGCAGTCAACTAGCTTGCAAATCGTATTGTGTTTATTTGTCTGTCTCCCTTATGGATAAAAAGGTTGATGAATATCCCATGGCAGACACTCAGCACTTAGCATGTGAGGAAGGCACACAGTATGCCCTTTGTGAGTTATGTGGTTCAATCCCACATTGGTAAATATTTCACCCATTTTAAAATCTAATGGACAATATTAAACTTATTGCATTGATTATGGTTCTATTTAAATCAGATCAAATAAGAGGTAGGCTTTGCCTTCATAATGAAATAAACTAGGTTGGGAGAAGTATCAACAACCTCAGATGATACCACTCTAGTGGCAGAAAGTGAAGAAAAACTAAAGAACCTCTTGATGGGGGTGAAAGAACAGAGTGAAAAGGCTGGCTTAAAACTCAACACTCAAAAAACTCAAGATCATGGCATTCAGTCCTATCACTTCATGGCAAATAGATGGGGGAAAGTGCAAGCAGTGACATTTTATTTTCTTGGGCTCCAAAATCACTGCAGACAGTGACTGCAGCCATGAAATTAAAAGATGCTTGCTTCTTGGAAGAAAAGCTGTGACCAACCTAGACAGTATATTAAAAAGCAGAGACATTACTTTACCAACAAAGGTCCATTTAGTCAAAGTTATGGTTTTTCCAGTAGTCATGTATGGATGTGAGAGTTGTACCATAAGGAAGGCTGAGTACCAAAGAATTAATGCTTTTGAATTGTGGTGCTGGACAAAACTCTTGAGAGTCCCGTGGACGGCAAGGAAATCAAACTAGTTAATCCTAAAGGAAATCAGACCTGAATATTCATTGGAAGGACTGATGCTGAAGTTGAAGCTCCAATACTTTGGCCACCTGATGCAAAGAGCCAAACCACTGGAAAAGACCCTGATGCTGGGAAAGATTGAAGGCAGGAGAAGTGGGTGGCAGAGATGAGATGGTTAGATAGCTATCCCTGGACTCAGTGGACACGAATTTGAGCAAACTGCAAGAGATAGTGAAGGACAGGGGAGCCTGGCATGCTGCAGTCCATAGGGTCCCAGAGTCAGACACAACTTAGTGACTGAACAACAATTCAGTAAATAAACTAAATACACCTGCCCTGATTCCTATCACCTCTGTCATCTATCTGCTTAAAGAGACTCAGTCATCAGAACATTCTGTTCCCCGAGACGCGTTGGTCACATTTCCTAGATTTAATATGTCTCTAAATATAATCTTCCCCATGAACTAATAGTTAAAAAAGAATAGTCTATTTTGGAGGAATTCTTCCCCCATTCCATGTATGTATACTTGTTTCTCCAACTACTCTCACATACAAAGCTTTCTGAGGACAAAAAGACTGCCTTTAATATTTTGTGGGCATGCTCCCAAAGGAAGTAGGGGAGCATTCTGTAATGGGAACTCACTGAATAAAAACTGTATGTTCTTGGTAATCCTCCTTACTCATCCTGCTCTTTTGTGGCCACTGAGCAAACTCAATAATGAAAAGAATTTTCAAATGGAGATTCCATTGACAAACTAAATTTTTCCACTTGGTACAAAAGGTTGGCCTGCTACAGACCCAGGTCTCTCTAAGGACCTCCTACAAATGTTCATTCCTGTATAATTTAAGAGCTTCCTCCCCCCACTAAATTATTTGTATATAGATAACATGAGTGTTAGTCACTCAGTCATGGCTCAGACAGTGAAGAATCTGCCTGCAATGCAGGAGACCCAGGGTTGGGAAGATTCCCTGGAGAAGGGAATGGCAACCCACTCCAGTATGCTTGCCTGGAGAATTCTATGGACAGAGGAGCCTGGCAGGCTATCACCCACAGGGTCACAAAGAGTCAGACACAACTGAGCTGACTAATGTCAGCACTAACATGATACTCATCTCTTTTCATACAGTATCACATATAGTGCTTAACTCATAGCAGAAACTCAGATATTGACCAAATCCCTATTATTAGCTTTCAAATCATGATTACAGGAAGAATATGGGAAGTAGGGAAGGATTTGATCATGAAACCGTACTCTTGACTTACCTCCCCAAACTCAATGTATCAGGCTCTGTCCAAGTTTAATGAGTATCAGACCATATCAGATGTACATGGTCAAGGATCAAGACTGAATTTATGCAACATGGCTTTTTGTTAAAGTTTTCCTTTTACGTATGAAACTGTTCCACGTTTTTCTTTCTTTTTTTTTTTTTTTTTTTTTTTGGTCTCTAGACAATGGCTTCATTTGTGAATTCAAGCTCTTAATGGACTAAGTTCATTAAATGGATTCACATGTACCATCTCTTCCAAAAAAGAGGAAAAGAAATTGGCTTTCAGTGTGGCAAAGCACATTTTGTATTTAAACATTTAAATAGGAGAATGGGTCTAGGAAGAAACATTTTAAACCCATCCCAAGGGCATGGGATTCTTTCTCCATATTTTTGCACTGCAAGAATTTAAGATAGACTCTAGATTTTCTACCACATGGAATGGCTCAACACACTGATTACTGGCATTATTGTCAATATTCTGCAAGTGATAATATAGCACCTAAAATCCCCTATGCCTTTACCTTTTTATGCTAGAATACCTCTCCATCTATAAACATGTAAACTGCATCTTGGCTGAGGGTGATAGCGTATCTGCCCAGGGGAGACCTGGTTCATTGCTGATTCTCAAAAGGTGTACTGACTTGTTCATTTCTTAAGCTCATTTTTCAAAAGCCAATATAAACAACCTCCCCTTTGTTTCCAAATTTCAATTTGTTCCAAAATTTTTTAGGGTAGTAGCCAAGTCTGGGTCATTGTAAATGTTCTTAACAAAATCTGAAGAAATAGGTGAGAGTTAATCCATGTTGGAATCTTGAGGAAGAATTATCAGTAAGCCAGAGGAGATTTCACAGGATAAATAGAGTTTGGGATAGGAGGGAATGGCACCAGTGGAAGTAGAGCCATTATTAAATAATTGTTCAGAAGATAATCTTAATATGACCTCTGAAACCCAAGGAATTAGAACATAGACCATTGCAAACTTCTTTTTAAAATCACCCCTTTCCCTCTCAACTTTTGGGTTATTATACTACTTCAAGACCACCAAGGGTTACCCTTGGTAGTGGTCTCAGTAATGAATATTGTAGGTAATCATGCAAAGTGATTATAAATACCCTGGAGGTTAGGGAGCACAAAATAAATATATCCTAATCTTTTTTACTCGACAGTGATTATTCAATCATCTTTTTCTAAATTCACAAAGCAGTTGTCTATCTTCTGATACTTATAACATCAACCTACTTTAAAAAGAACTGTGTACGTTTATTAACTTTCACTATTACTTTAGTCAGAGTATTTGTATTCAGTGTACCCCCACCCCCTCCTCCAGAGGGCAACAAAGTGAAGTACAGACCTCTGCCAGGACACTAGGCTTCCAATATATTTTTGTTGAATCAATTACTTGCAATGCATCAGCAGGACGACATTCTTACACACTAGCTTTGCTTTATTATTTTTAAACGCTGCTTTAAATGATGATAAATTCACTTTCAGCTTCCCCTTTCCTGAAGCTAGTCTCTTATCTCCCTAGAGCGGGTCCCAGGAAAGGGCTGACTTGGGATCAAACACAGGCGTTCTCAAGCTTTGCAATATGAAATACTAATGAGGAAGTCAGGCGCTAAGCCTTAAGGGTTTCTTATCTCCTTGAGTTAACCCACCATTGAGAAGGGAGAATCAGGGAAGGACCACTGACCCAGTCGTTGGACCCTGTCCGCTTTCGCTCCGGCCACTTTGATCTTGCGTGTCTGCCTAATCAAGTTCATCTACAGCCGCGACTGCTCAGATTCAAAGGACATTAAATAGCTTGATTATCGGATGGTCATTTCCCTCTTCCCTCCGCCCCTGATCTAATTTCCAAACACCAGTCTCTCGCCTCCCTCTCTAAACTTCCCATCAAAAGAGCATTCGTTCTTCTTCCTTCTTACCCTCGTTTGATGTGCAAATGCCCTTCTCTTTGCACATTTTTCTCGTGGGGGCGGGGGAAGGGGAAGAAGGAGGGGGGACTGGAATTAAACAAACTTAAAGCCAAGGATCTCACCCCAAATCTGCAAATCGTGACCCTAAAGGGTTAATCAGCAACTCGCAACAGCCACCTGGCCCTCTCGCTGAAACGTTTTCATAGGGACTTTGAATTACTAATTGGGTTGTATTTAATATTAAATATTACGTGCACGATAAAAAAAAAAATAGTACTAGCGTAAAGAAGAGAGGAGAAAAGTGGCTTTACAGAGAATATCACAATGCCTGTCTTAAAGTGTTTCAGATCCCAATACTCCTACTCCAAGGCAAGGGCACCCGAGTTCCCTAGGTTCCTCCCACTTCCCGCATTTATTAAAGTTGTCTCCTCTAATGCTCGCTGATTACCGTCACCCCAAGGTGAGCTGGACAGGGGCAGGACTTCGCAAGGGACGGGTGGGGTGAAGAGTGTCAAAGGCTCCCCTTCATGTACACAAACACACCCCCTTCCAGCCCCTCCCAACGCTTTGAAATCCCAATCCTGCTTTGTTGTCTTCCCCGGAGGGGCCGGAATGCTCGGAGCCCGCAGTATAAAGGCAGCCTCGGTGGCGGTGGCGGCGCAGAGCCCTGCAGTCAGGGTCAGGACTCTGGGACTGGTGGAGGCGCTCCGAGCCCTGTCTCTGCAACTGCGCCAACACAGCTCCGTGGGGACTAGGCGTGCAAAGTGACATTCCTCCTTTCTCTTTTTCTCCCTTGAGTCCTTCTGAGATGACGGCTCTGGGCACAGCGGGTGCTGCCCGGGTCTTGGTCGCCCTGGTGGCTGCGGCTCTTTGCGGTCACCCTCTGCTGGGAGTGAGCGCCACCTTGAACTTCGTTCTCAATTCCAACGCCATCAAGAACCTGCCCCGACCGCTGGGCGGCGCTGCCGGGCACCCAGGCTCCGCAGTCAGCGCGGCTCCCGGAATTCTGTTTGAGGGAGGCAGCAAGTACCAGACCATTGACAACCACCAGGTGAGAAGGGTCTTGGGGATCGGGAATACTGCGATCCTAAACGGGTCTCATTTGGGGACGAGGGCGCAGAACGGGCTGTGTAAGAGTAGTTCAAAGTGCGTTTGGCAACTGCCTTTGGGAGCAGTGAGCGGCAACAGTTTTTGGAGAGGTGGGCTGAAAGGGACTGTGAGGAGTCCAGGAGTGTGGTACTGGGTGCCCAAGTGCCTCACCCTTTCCCGGCCCCCTTCCCGCAGCCATATCCGTGCGCTGAGGACGAGGAGTGCAGCGCAGACGAGTACTGCGCGAGTCCCACCCGCGGAGCCGGTGCGCAAATCTGCCTAGCCTGTCGGAAGCTCCGAAAACGCTGCATGCGTCACGCTATGTGCTGCCCTGGGAATCACTGCAAAAACGGTGAGTCGGGCAGCTCTCTGGCGGACTCAAACCATCCTCTGCTTGCGTTCCTACAGCTGAGAGACAATGCTCTCAGCTGAGAACACTTTGACACTACCTTGCCAATGGAAGTTCAACGTGCGAGGTTCCCCAGAAAGGATTTCAGGCTAGTCTTTAACCTGGGAGCAAAGATAAGTACGGAGGTCTTGGAGCTCCTTATATCCCTTTGTGCCTCTCGATTACTTAAGAGGGCGTCTTACCTCAGAGTGGACACGTCCATAAAAATTTGTCTAGAGAGACTTGATTCAACTTGAGAATGAAGATGGGCAGGGAGGTGGAACTTACAGAGACCCCAAGGAAATCAGAACGGCCATTTAGTTGCCTGTTTAATTTTTCTTACCGTACTTCTCACAGCTCTGCCAGATAGCCTCTTTCAAGATCTGCGTTCAAGCTGTTGTCATTTCGAGCGATTTATCTGTGCAGATCATTCTTAAAGGAGATCTTGATGCCCTCACATCCTGGCTTCTCCATCTTTATCTGCCTCTACCTCCTGCTATCTTAAAATAAGTACTCCTCCCCCCAACCACAGATCCACGAAATTTTAATGTCTCAGAGAGGTAGACTCAGCCCAAGAAGGCTCCAGAAATAAACTTAAGGGTGGCGATCCTCCTTAGGACCCAATAATACTCTGGGATGAACTAACTAAATCTCTCTGTAATATAGAAATTATACAGTAAAGTAATTGGTGGAAAAGATTGTAATCTTCCAGGCAGCAGGCATTGCATTTGCTTAACTCAGTCTGGGAGAATCCTTATAGCACAGAGGACAGAAAAGTTATTTTTAAATACAATTTTTTAAGTGACTGATTTTATTTTTCTTACCCCAAGGGTGATCTTAAAATGGGCAGAAATTTCATTGCCACTACCATGGTTGCTGAGAAAGTTATTTCAAGTGTCTAGATGGGGGCTGTTATGTATGAGTACACAGTGCACACACTGATGCTTCTGTCCATTAGGGAGTTTTGCTTTAACACTGGGAAGTTTGGCTCATGTTTAATGTCACTACAATGAGGTAGCTCAAGTTGGCAGAGGCATAGCAGACTTCCACTGTCACAGCTATTAGCCGGAACATATTACAGCTCTGGAGTTAATCACTATCTCCTGCTTCCTTAGGGATATGCATGCCTTCTGATCAAAATCATTTCCATCGAGGGGAAATCGAGGAAACCATTATTGAAAGCTTTGGTAATGAACACAGTACCTTGGATGGGTACTCCAGAAGAACTACACTATCTTCAAGAATGTATCATACCAAAGGTAGGTGAAAGGATCTATAGACTTTTTTCTTAGCATATTTATAGTGTCTTTTGGATTACCTTAATGAAATAACGCAGGCTTAGCAGTGACCAAGTACTTTTCCTATTGTCTCCCCAGGACAAGAAGGTTCTGCCTGTCTTCGCTCATCAGACTGTGCTGCAGGATTGTGTTGTGCTAGACATTTCTGGTCCAAGATCTGTAAACCTGTTCTCAAGGAAGGTCAAGTGTGCACCAAGCACAGGAGAAAAGGCTCCCATGGGCTGGAGATATTCCAGCGTTGTTACTGTGGAGAAGGTCTGTCTTGCCAGATGCAGAAAGATCACCATCAAGCCAGTAATTCTTCCAGGCTTCACACCTGTCAGAGACACTAAGCCAGCTGTCCGAACACAGTGGACTCCATTTACATAATATATGTTATGAAAACCGTTTGTGACTTTTGTGAGCTCAATCCTTAAGGATGTACAAATTCTGTGGTTACAGTTAAGCATTCCAATAATACCTTCCGAATATCTGGAGTGTAAGAGCTTTGTTTCTTTGTGGAACTCTCCTGTCATTGATTGCAGTAAATTACTGTGTTGTAAATTTTCAGTGTGGCACTTACCTGTAAATGCAACAAATCTTTTAATTATTTTTCTAAAGGTGCTAAGTTGTCTATTGTTCCTCTTGTCATGTAAATTTTTGTACACATTGATTGTTATCTTGACTCTCATAAATACTCTATATTGAATTGAAATAAATACTTTCAGCTTATTCTATATTGAATTGAAATAAATACTTTCAGCTTATACTTCCTAGATGTAAAACCCTTCCCCCTTTTAATTCTAGAATCTAGAGTGTAAGGAGCTTTAGGAATGATGATAGGTATGTAAGATTTATCATAAAACTATTATTTTCCAAAATGTATAATCTCAGTACTTAGATCCTATTTATCTCTAAGTTGTGACAGTCCTTGAAATAAAATTTAACTTAATACCATGAAATATTAAAAGTATAGATAAATTTTGGCAGTGTGATCTTAGAGGGCTGTATGTGCCAGGGTGTGTGGGAGTGTGTTTGTGTGGGTGTATAAATACGGTTGACAAATATATGCAGATTTTGTACCAAATTAGTGCATCTGAACTATCTTAAATACTACTTCATGCCAGGAAGACTTGTTCCAACTACTTTGCTTTGTAAATAATTATTACCTCAAAATCACAAATCCTCTCTCATTTTGTGCTTTGCTTCTCTTGCTAGGTGAATTGACTATTTCAATTTTTGTTCAACCAGACATCTGTTCACTGGAAAAGGATAGGATATACTGTTTAAAAGAAAACCCACAGAAATGAAGCCTAAACTGGCTTTGTATTTGCATTTGCCAACTTTGATACTGACAAATGTGATGCTCTCTCTGAAGAAGAGAGCGACTGTCCCAATTCACACCTATTCTGTAATATTCAAAAAGTCTACCTCAAAACCACAAAAAGCTGGGTCCAAGGCATTCCAGAGGAAAGTCACTGATCAATTTGTCTAAAAAGTTTCATTAAATAACACAGATGTCCTAGAATGTTTGCTGTTTTTGTATTCCCGGAAGTGGTTCAATTTCAAGGGGTTTTGCCAACAGGACACAAGGGTTGGTTGGTTCTTGCCCGAGAAGGGAACTGGCGGGATGTCTGCTATTACATTCCTTTTGTTTGGAAGCTCCGGTTTCCTTACCCTGGAGAAACTTTCTTTTTCTACCTGTGCTAGTTGGCTGATGTGCCAAGAAGGCCAATTCTAAGGCCTGCCATCTCCAATAAAACACAAGAGAGGAAAGGAAACATAAAGCCCTTTCTTCGAAAAGAAGAAAGAAGGGCCTCTGTTTCCAGAAGGGAGAGGAGCAATCATTAAAAGGCCTTGGTGATAGGATCCCTTCATTTAAACAGGAACCAGCTGCGGCCAGACTTCACCTCTGCATGTATCAGCTCATCAGCCCTGGTTCTAGCCCTCCTTGCTTTCCATCCCATAATGGGGATGGGAGAATGAGAAGCCCACCGAGGAGGCATGCCTCTTCCTCCTGCCCAACTGACTACTTAGGAAGGGATATCACAAAGAGATTCTGCACAGTGAAAAAGGTGAAAAAAGAATTTATCAAAACTATAGACACGTTTATTAGTAATGGAGGCTAGAAGTTGGGAGTCAGATACAATACAAAATCAAAAGGATCATTTAAAGAATCTCAAGCATTTGAGATAACGGCTGCTGAAACTTGAATTTCTAAACAACTTATTTGAATGGAAGATACATGAACTTGGGAATGCATTCCCAAGGTATTTTATCAAATGAGTTTAGCGTACTGTACACTATCCTGTACCTTGCACTTTTATTTAATGTGCCTTGCAGATTTTTCTGTGTAATACAGAGAGTTGTCTTATTCCTTTCAACAGTTGCCTTAAGAGTGTAGCCTATTGGAAAAGCTATACCTTAGAGTCATTATTGAGAGATATTGAAATTGTCTCCAGTGTTTTTGTTATGACAAATATTGTGCCATCGGTATAGATTTTTTTCTGTGTGTTTTCCTGTGCTGATATAGTTGTAGGATAAGACAATGACTCGTTTTTGAAGGAAAATTCAAATTTAAAAAGCATGCTTGCTGTAGCTACTCATAAGGTGTGATGTGGGCAAGATGAAAAGATGTCTGCTTATCAAGGGTCTAGTGATGATTAAACTCTTGCTAAACTGCATAAAAGGAGGAAGAGAGAAGAGGTGTATCTTATCAATTTCACAGTAAATGGTAATCTGTGACATTCAGTTAAAGGTAGCCTTGTTCTATTGCTTTGATTTTGAAATAATTATTAAATAAAAGTGCAAACAAGTCATTTCCCTATCCCCTTTTCTTATTTTGCTAGGAGAATTCAATAGTACAAACTTTGCTTTACTTGAAATCTATTGATAGGAATGAACATGGGAATATATTGTTCAAAAGAAAAATACAGACATGCAGGCTAAATATCGCTATTCATATTTGGAAGCCGATCAAAATGCTTTATGGACTCTTCCCATGGTAAATCAAATTGTACTAATTCAATCATGGCATTAGAAACAAAATTATAGAATTAGAAACTGTGTCAGTTTCAGGATTTCTAATTACATAGTCATACTAGTACTCATTGCCACTTATGGAAATATCAACTAAAATCATTAAAATTTCCTTCACTTCAAACCTCATTGTTGTACCTAACTTGATCATGTTACTAGCTTTTATATAGTCCTAAAGAAAAATGGACATTGCTACCATTAGGTTTATTAAATGTGTTCCACTGAGTTTTATATTACAATTTTCATACTTTCTAAAATATGACTGAGTACAGTATACAGTACCAAAAAAAAGTAGCTACTTTGAAAAAAGTAGGGAAAACCACTAGGTCATTAAGGTATGACTATATCAAATCCCTTACAGTGGAAGTGAAAATTAAATTCAAGAGACCAGATCTGGTAGACAGAGTGCCTGAAGAACTATAGATGGAGGTTTGTAACACTGTACAGGAGGTGGTGACCAAAACCATGCCCCAAGAAAAAGAAATGCAACAAGGCAAAATGGTTGTTTGAGGAGGACTTACAAATAGCTGAGAAAAGAAAAGTGAAAGGCAAAGGAGAAAGGAAAAGATAATACCTATATGAATGCCGAGTTCCAAAGAATAGCAAGGAGAGATAAGAAAGTCTTCTTCAGTGAACAATGCAAAGGCATACAAGAAAATATAGAATGAGAAAGACTAGAGATCTCTTCAAGAAAATTAGAAACACCAAGGGAATATTTCAAGCCAAGATGAACACAATAAAGGACAGAAATGGTATGGACCTAACAGAAGCAGAAGAAATTAAGAACAGGTGGCAAGAATACACAGAAGAACTATACAAAAAAGGTCTTAATGACCCAGATAACCACGATGGTGTAATCATTCACCTAAAGCCAGACATTATGGAGTGTGAAGTCAAGTGGGCCGCAGGAAGCATTACTATGAACAAAGCTAGTGGAGGTGATGGAATTCAGCTGAGCTATTTCAAATCCTAAAAGATGATGCTGTGAAAGTGCTGCACTCAACATGCTAGTAAATTGGGAAAACTCAGCAGTGGCCATAGGACTGGAAAAGTTCAGTTTTCATTCCAATCCCAAAGAAGGGCAACGCCATAGAATGTTCAAACAACTGCACAATTGTTCTCATCTCACATGGTAGCAAGGTAACGCTCAAAATCCTTCAAGCTAGGCTTGAAAAGCATGTGCACCAAGAACTTCCAGATGCACAAGCTGGATTCAGAAAAGGCAGCGAAACCAGAGATCAAATTGGCAACATCCACTGGATCATAGAGAAAGTAAGGCAATTTTAGAAAAACATCTACTTCTGTTTCATTGACTATGCCAAAGTCTTTGACTGTGTGGATCACAATAAACTGTGGAAAATTCTTCAAGAGATGGGAATACCAGACCACCTGACCTGCCTCCTGAGAAAACCGTATGCAGGTCAAGAAGCAACAGTGAGAAACGGACTGGTTCCAAATTGGGAAAGGAGTATGTGAAGGCTGTATATTGTCACCCTGCTTATTTAACTTATACACAGAATACATCATACAAAATGCTGGGCTGGAGGAAGCACAAGCTGGAATCAAGATTCCTGGGAGAAATATCAGTAACCTCAGATATGCAGATGACACCATCCTAAGGCAGAAAAGGAAGAGGAACTAAAGAGCCTGTTGATGAAAGTGAATGAGGAGAGTGAAAAAGCTGGCTTAAAATTCAACATTCAAAAAATGAGGATCATGGAATCTGGTCCCATCACTTCATGGCAAATAGATGGGGAAATAATGTAAACAGTGACAGACTTTATTTTCTTGGACTCCCAAATCACTGCAGATGGTGACTGCAGCCATAAAATTAAAAGATGCCTGTTCCTTGGAAGAAAAGCTATGACAAACCTAGACAGTGTATTAAAAAGTGGAGACATTACTTTGTCAACAAGGGTCCATATAGTCAAAGCTATTGTTTTTCCAGTGGTCATGTATGGACCAAAAATAAGGCTGAGCACCAAAGAATTGATGCTTTCAAACTGTGGTGTTGGAGAAGACTCTCGAGAGTCCCTTGGACTGCAAGGAGATCAAATTGGTCCATCCTAAAGGAAATCAATCCTGAATATTCATTGGAAAGACTGATGTTGAAGTTCCAAAACTTTGGGGCCACCTGATGCAAAGAGCTGACTCATTGGTAAGGACCGTGGTGCTGGGAAATATTGAGGGCAGGACGATAAGGGGGTGACAAAGGATGAGATGGTTGGATGACATCATCGACTCAATGGACATGAGTTTGAGCAAACTCCAGGAGACAGTGAAGGACAGGGAAGCCTGGCATGCTGCAGGCCATGGGGTCACTGAACAACAACAGTATAAAAATATAAAACAAATACATTATTTATCTCCACACTGAGAAAACAGAAAATTAAGAATCTCCATAATTTGGGCACCTGCTGTTTGTTGTTTAGTCTCTTAGTCATGTCTGACTTATTTGTGACCCAAATGGACTGTAGTCCACCAGGCTTCTATGTCCATGGGATTCTCTAGCCAAGAATACTAGAGTGGGTTGCTATTTCTTTCTCCAGGGTATCATTCCCATCCAGTAACTGAACCCATGTCTCCTGCATTGGCAGGCAGATTTGTTACCACTGAGATATCAGGGAAGCTCTTGGGCATCTGATGTTTGTACAAATGCCCATATATATGTGGGACTTTATATGTTTGTCCTAATATTAATGGCTTAGAAAGAAACAGATCAGTAACCAGAGATTACAGTCTGGGTAATGCTAGAGAGTTTTAATTTAATGTTAACCTATATTGAGCATTTGATGCTCAATAGGTACTATCCTGACATTTGAAACAATGTACATAGTACAGTAACTTCAAGGAGCTCACCATTTAGCAAGAGAGATTATAAACAACTATTAGTGCTGGGGGTCGGTTTAATATAGTGGTTTGAGATGTGCTGCTTGAAATTAGGCAGATTTGATATGCAATCATGGCTCCTTCTGTTTCCAACAATGATGTTGGACAAAGGATAAAACCTCATTAATAATAATGGAGTGAATGCCAACTTTATCGAGTGTTGATATGAGAATAATACATGCATTATAATAATACTTAGCATGTATAGCTTATAGTGAGCACTCAATTTTAGGTCTTCACTAGAAAAAACAAATTGACAAGATATTGTATCATATGTACAATATCCGATGGATTAAAAGTAATTTAACTGGTCTACAGGTATTCAGTAAAAGCTTCAAGAAAGCAGTGACATTTGATCTACCTTCTTTTCAACATCCTTTTATTTCAAGGGTGAGAAATGGTTTAAACTAGTAGA
The DNA here is from genome assembly GCF_019923935.1 of Bubalus bubalis. Lineage (NCBI taxonomy): Eukaryota > Metazoa > Chordata > Mammalia > Artiodactyla > Bovidae > Bubalus > Bubalus bubalis. The sequence goes on along the minus strand of NC_059179.1, from coordinate 7,176,092 downwards.
AAGTATAGATGGATTGGAATGCTACCTCTTTTGAAAAATCAGTTATGAAAACTATTCTGCAGACTGGCTATGATTTCTGCTCTACTTTAACTGTACATGTCTAAGGTTTGTCACAGTGGCATCTATTCTGTCCCCAATGCAAGTCACCCTTCAGTTTTAGATCTGCTCAGCCTCTCAGCTGCCGCTGCTGCTGCTAAGTCACTTCAGTCGTGTCCAATTCTGTGTGACCCCATAGACGGCAGCCCACCAGGCTTCCCCGTCCCTGGGATCGTGCAGGCAAGAACACTGGAGTGGGTTGCCATTTCCCTCTCCCAGCCTCTCAGAGACTCTCCCAAATTCCTCAGCAAGTGTTTGGTTTAGCTCAGCTTTGTTCAGTGGTTCACCTCTGGTGCACTTGGCTAGCCTGGTTACCCAGAATCCTACAATATAAACACTGCTGACTATGTCCAGTCCACTTTTAATGGGAAGGAACTTCAGTAGTTCTACAAGGACTGTGTAGGAACAGGCATCATGTGTCATATCTACCACATATAGTTTTTTTTTAATTTATTTATTTTAATTGAAGGATAATTTCTTTACAATATTGTGGTGGTTTTTGCCATACATCAACATGAATCAGCTACGGGTGCACGTGTGTCCCCCAGCCTGAAACACCCTCCCACCTCGCTCCCCACCCCATCCTTCTGGGTTGTCCCAGAGCGTCGGCTTTGAGTGCACTGCTTCACGCGTTGAATTTGCACTGGTCATCCATTTTACATATAGTTCTGAAGAGCGAGAAGAAGCTCACCAAAACACAGGGTACTGGAGGCAGAGGAAGCAGGGTGAGCCAGACTACAAAGGGATAAAAATGCATACTGTGTTTTTAAAAAGTACAATAGTCCACAGTGGCTAGAACATGAATGTACCTGGGAGAAGCAGGATTTTGCTCTGATTTTTTTTTCCTGTAATTTGTTACCCAGGAAAGAAAAAAGGTTAAAACTCTTCATTTTTGGCAACAGTTACCACATTAGGTAAAAGTGGAGTTGAAGACAATACATTTGAGACATATCTTCTCTCAAAAGATTAACTAAACTGTCTGTCTTGGTGATTATTTTGCCAAAACAAAGTTACAAAACAGGGATACTATTAATTCATTTCCAGAATGAGTTGTTATATTAGATAGACTTGAAGTTTAAGAAATTTTATTTGAGACAATTCTGTTTTTGACTGAAGTACTTAATATGTGTGTGTGTTTGTCGCTCAGTCATGTCTGGCTCTTTGCGGCCCCATGGATTGTAACCCACAAGGCTTCTCCATCCATGAGAATTCTCCAAGAAGAATACTGGAATGAGTTGCCATGCCCTCCTCCAGAGGATCTTCCCCATCCAGGCATTGAACCTGGATCTCCTATACAGCTTTCACAAATCATGTTTTTATTTTTTTTCCCCCAAGTTTTAAATTAAAATCATATGACAATTTTAGAAATGTAAAATTACATTTGAAGGCCAATGATAATCAACCCCCTAAAATTATAAACTAATAAATTCTAATAGAAAAGTCAAATTGGTAGAAGACATGAAGCATGTCTGAGTATAGTAATTGCATATTACATTTCACAAAATTACATACTAACTTTATCCTGATAAGAAAAATTTACTTTTTTAAAAAAGTGATATTTTTGCAACCTTTCAAATATCTGTGATATTCTGAAGTTCAAATTAAAAGGGGATGGGTAGTACTCAGTCTCAGCACAGGGGCAAAAAACAGGATATTCTCATGTATCATTAGTAGGAACTGCAGTCAGCATTAACTTCCTGAAAGGCAATTTGGCAAGTGTTTTTAAAATAAATTCTTTTATTTTAGTTTATAGCAATTTTAAGAACAGAATCATAAATGTATATACAGTCTAACTGCAGTGATATCATCATAGCACAAATTAAAAGTGAATTGTATCCAGTGAGAGAAATGTTAGACAAATTATGACATGTCCTGAAAATATCCTGCAATCAAATTTATCTAGATAAATGTTCATAATTCTACATGTAAGATTTAAAAAAATCATATTACAGAACAAATATATGGAGTTGGCCCAAAGTTTGTTCATTCATACTATCTTATGGAAAAATTTGAATGAACTTTTGGGCCAACCCAATAGTATTATCACTTACCCATAGCAACATCAAATATGTTCATCTAGACAACCATATCTGGAAGACAGGATTATGAGAACTATTGATATTTAATCTTACTTTTCATTGTTTTCCATTTTTCTATAATAATCAGGCAAGAGATTACTATCAGCAGAAAATCTAAACTAAAACTTGGATTCTTATAAACTTTTGGACATATTAGGCAGATATCATGATACACTTCATTCTAATTAGGAATGTTACTGGCAGTGCAGAGTTTCTCCTTCCTGAATTGCCCAGAAAGTACAGAAAAACATACCCTCCCCGTACTGACAAAATTATTTTCCATACGAGGAGTACTGACTGGGAGACCCTTATCTGGTACAGAGAAGACCTTCAGCAAGTATTTGCTGAATGAAGGAACAATGAATAAGGGAAACAGAGTTTTTGTACAAATTTCAGTAAAATTACAAAGCATACTAACACTCTTTAAAGCAGTGGTCTCCAACCTTCATGGCAGACAATTTTTCCACTGTCAGGGGTGGGGGATGGTTTGGGGATGATTCAAGCGCATTACATTTATTATGCAACTATTTTCTATTATTATTACATCAGTTCTACCTCAGATCATCAGGCATTAGATCCTGGAGAATGAAGACCCCTGCTTTGATGAACCAAAAGAAGGAAAGGGGTCTAGACAAAAGGAATAAAATAGCAATTCCATCTTAACAGATACACTGTTTCCTATGAGCTTCCAACTTTATATTTATCAATAATTAAACATTGTGATAGACTGTTTGACATGATACATAACTCATACAAATACATAAACTACCAAAGCAGGACATCTTTAGTTTAGACATCTTTATTGGTGAGAAAAATCTCACCTTCCTGACAATATAGTTAGCCTTCTCAGACAGGCTGGTTTTTAATCTCACAGGCAAGGGCACTGGATTATATACCTAACCTAAACAGAAAGCTAGAGACAAGGAAGATGGAAATTCTTTATTCAGGGATCTCTACACATATCATCAGTCTTAATTATCTTTATGATCAAGTAGGACTAAGTACTATGTTTGACACTCAGGAGTCATATTGCAGAATATGTTTAAAACAAACAAAAAAGCCAGAACTTCCACTTTTCTACACATGGGCCACTGTCTGGCAAAATTCAGAAACTATCCAATGTTTTTCTTATATTAACACTTCATTCAGCAACTTTCTCCTCGCTGCTCCTCACACCATCATCCCTCTCCCTTTAAGAAACGCTATTCCTATTTCTCGTTTCATTCATGCCCTCTCATCTACTCCCTTACTCTTTTCCATAAGACTGTCAATGTCTTCATTTCTTTTTTCCATTCTGTATTAATACTAAACTTTTTTGTAGCTGCATCCTCCCAGATGCGTCCTTTCAGACCCTGTGGCTGAAACTGTCATCTATTTACCAAACTAGTTTCCCTTTCCTCCTAAGCATGTTTCCCAACCTTCATGGCAGTCATGTGACTGAACTTGGCCGAGGGGATATTTGCTTAGAGACACCTCACTAGCTTTTCCTCCATCTGTGAATCTCCAGGGAGATAATGACAGCCCTGCAATTTAGTGAAAGAGCCGATCACTCTCAGCGTGCGTTTCTAAACAGCAGCAGGAGCAGATTCTCTTGTCCCCATTCTCCATTTATATGAACAAGAAGTAAACTCTAACTGTGATATGCCACTGAGATTTAGGATTTTTGTCTTACTTTAACCAATACCCAGATTTACATTTCTCCTTTCCTTTCTTCTCCAAAACTCTACCATCCTGCCATCAATAACAATAAGGGCATGAAAATGTGGGGTGCAAATGAATTCATATTGTTACCATTCATAAGAAAGCAGGCATCAACGTGCTGATCAGTAATAGGAATTCAATTAACTACTTTTTCATAACTGGGGCCTGTACAAATAAAACCTCCTCCCAGCTAAGGAATATAAGTGGCAGGAAATGATTATAGTAATTTTTGAGAGCATCTTTCAGGTACCAAAGATGAATAATACATATATATATATACATATAATTTGTTTCATTCTCACAGGACCTCTATGAGGGAGGTATGTTTATTACTCTTATTTTAAAGATGAGGAAACAGAAACTAAGAAAACTTATGGCATTTGCCTGAGATTGTGTAGCTATTAAGTGATAGCCAGAATTTGAAAACAGAGTCTGCTCCAAATTCTAGGTTCTTAACACTATGAGTATGGATGGGTATCCAACCATCTAAAGTTTTTGCATCCCCTAATGTAACTCTGTGTGTTCTCAGTTGCTTCCTACTCTTTGTGACCCCATAGGCTGCAGCCCACCAGGCTCCTCTCTCCATGAAATTTTCCAGCAAGAATAGTAGAGTAGGTTGCCATTTCCTCTTCCAGGAGATGTTCCCAATGCAAAGATCAAACCAGCATCTCTTACCTGGGAAGCCCAAGTTACTTAACAGTATACTTAAAATAGGCTAAAGATTTATCTGGTGACTTGGAAAATGCAGTATGTCAAGTTTCTGAATTGAAAAACTTGAAATTCTATATAAAGATATATTTGAAATGTAACACCCTATATGGTCTTTCTTTTGTGTTTAGAAGAAAAAAGAAGTCAAAGATTAAATTAATAAAATTGTTAAACTGCTTTAAGTTTAAAAATTATCATCTCTTTCATTAGATAAATAGTTTAATAAATTAATTCCCAGAAAAATTGAAAGTCACTATTATATTTTTATGCTATTTCTCCCATCTAGAAGAATGCTTTCTACACAGTAATATAACATTATGGCAAAATACTTGCATTTAAGTCCATTTATCAAGTCACCTATACACTATGTGTACAATTTCACAAATGTTCTTGCATTCTGTTTATAGCTGCTTTTCCTTTAAGTCCATCCTTCAAATTATACCTTGTGTAGTGACAGCAAATGATAACCATAGATATAGTTATTAACAAATGAGGGCTGAGTGGTTTCAACTTCCAGAAGAAAAAAACCTGGCATAGGATTCATCCTGAAGAGCTAAAAATTGCTGATACACACATACACACCTAAGTTCAATGTTTAAGAGACTGTTTTTCTTAGAGCCCAAAATTGATGAATTCACAGCTTTGAGGTAGAACTTGGAGTCAAGGTTGAATTTTTACATAGTTTTAGATCTTAGGATAGTGCCTGGCATAAGTATGAGAGTAATAAGTGGTGGTTGTTCTACAACCATGCATCAACTTCAACGTGGGAGTTTTCAGTGTATCCTTGAGTGAAAATCATTTCAGCTGACATATTAATTCAAGATGCTGTAACTACATCACAATGTGATGTGTCTCATGTTATCAGGAATGGATTTTCCATGCCAGTTTAGGTTCAATTAGAAGTTAAGGTACTGAATTTTACTCCTATATATGCTCTTGATTACATTTCAAAAGGGATGGTAATTTTATAACTTTCTTAGGTAAATGGTTTCTAAACTCAGCTCACCATCTGAAACACATGATGTTTCATGAAACACATGGGCCCCTTACAAGAGCTACTGCGTCCAAATCTCTTGGGATTAGGCTACACACTTTGAAGCTTTTCCATTGATTGGTATTGTACATCTAATTTTAGAACCCACTGCTGTGTGTCCTTTAATTGCTTTACTTTCAACACAATAGCCATCTGTGTAAAGGGGTTCTGTGTAAAGAAGGAGCTAGTGGTTGAGCTCTCATATACCAGTACTTGAACTTGGGGAGCCTCATTGCATATGATTCATTCAAAAACCCTAGCATGTGTATATGCACATGTTCCCCGTAATCAACAAGGCAAAGAGACAGGAGATGTTTAGAGATAAACTGGTATCATTCATGTCACAGAGCTAGGAAGTGGCAGAGTGATGACTGAGAATTCTATGCTTATGGTCCCAAAGCTCACTTTATGCCAATGGTGATAAAAATGGTAACTACAGGTGCTAACTTTTTATGTTTGCAGACACTTCTTTGAGAAAACTCATTTCTACTCAACTTCAAATTTGGATGAAACAAAGAAAAATGAAAACTCTTCACTGGAGTCACCCCCCATTTTCTCCTAATACCAATTTTGTCTAATGAAGTCCCAGATTCCTTTTATTCATATTAGATCAGATCAGTCTCTCAGTCGTGTCCAATTTTTTGCGACCCCATGAATCGCAGCACGCCAGGCCTCCCTGTCCATCACCAACTCCCGGAGTTCACTCAGACTCACGATCATCGAGTCAGTGGTGCCATCCAGCCATCTCCTCTGTCATCCCCTTCTCCTCCTGCCCACAATCCCTCCCAGCATCAGAGTCTTTTCCAATGAGTCAATTATTCCCATGAGGTGGCCAAAGTACTGGAGTTTCAGCTTCAGCATCATTCCTTCCAAAGAAATACCAGGGCTGATCTCCTTCAGAATGGACTGGTTGGATCTCCTTGCAGTCCAAGGGACTCTCAAGAGTCTTCTCCAACACCACAGTTCAAAAGCATCAATTCTTTGGCGCTCAGCCTTCTTCACAGTCCAACTCTCAGATCCATACATGACCACAGGAAAAACCATAGCCTTGACTAGATGGACCTTTGTTGGCAAAGTAATGTCCTGCTTTTGAATATACTATCTAGGTTCGTCTTAACTTTCCTTCCAAGGAATAAGCGTCTTTTAATGTCATGGCTGCAATCACCATCTGTAGTGATTTTGGAGCCCAGAAAAATAAAATCTGACACTGTTTCCACTGTTTCCCCATCTATTTCCCATGAAGTAATGGGACCAGATGCCATGATCTTAGTTTTCTGAACGTTGAGCTTTAAGCCAACTTTTTCACTCTCCACTTTCACTTTCATCAAGAGGCTTTTGAGTTCCTCTTCACTTTCTGCCATAAGGGTGGTATCATCTGCATATTGGAGGTTATTGATATTTCTCCTGGCAATCTTGATTCCCGTTTGTGTTTCTTCCAGTCCAGCATTTCTCATGATGTATTCTGCATATAAGTTAAATAAGCAGGGTGACAATATACAGCTTTGACGTACTCCTTTTCCTATTTGGAACCAGTCTGTTGTTCCATGTCCAGTTCTAACTGTTGCTTCCTGACCTGTATACAAATTTCTCAAGAGGCAGATCAGGTGGTCTGGTATTCCCATCTCTTGAAGAATTTTCCACAGTTTATTGTGATCCACACAGTCAAAGGCTTTGGCATAGTCAATAAAGCAGAAATAGATGTTTTTCTGGAACTCTCTTGCTTTTTCCATGATCCAGCGGATGTTGGCAATTTGATCTCTGGTTCCTCTGCCTTTTCTCAAATCAGCTTGAATATCAGGAAGTTCACAGTTCACGTATTGCTGAAGCCTGGCTTGAAGAATTTTGAGCATTACTTTACTAGCATATGAGATGAGTGCAATTGTGCAGTAGTTTGAGCATTCTTTGGCATTGCCTTTCTTTGGGATTGGAATGAAAACTGACCTTTTCCAGTCCTGTGGCCACTGCTGAGTTTTCCAAATTTGCTGGCATATTGAGCGCAGCACTTTCACAACATCATCTTTCAGGATTTGAAATAGCTCCACTGGAATTCCATCACCTCCACTAGCTTTGTTCGTAGTGATGCTTTCTAGGGCCCACTTGACTTCACATTCCAGGATGTCTGGCTCTAAGTCAGTGATCACACCATCGTGATTATCTGGGTCGTGAAGATCTTTTTTGTACAGTTCTTCTTTGTATTCTTGCCATCTCTTCTTAATATCTTCTGCTTCTGTTAGGTCCATACCATTTCTGTCCTTTATCGAGCTCATCTTTGCATGAAATGTTCCCTTGGTATCTCTGATTTTCTTGAAGAGATCCCTAGTCTTTCCCATTCTGTTGTTTTCCTCTATTTCTTTGCATTGATCGCGGAAGAAGGCTTTCTTATCTCTTCTTGCTATTCTTTGGAACTCTGCATTCATATGTTTATATCTTTCCTTTTCTCCTTTGCTTTTCTCTTCTCTTCTTTTCACAGCTATTTGTAAGGCCTCCCCAGACAGCCATTTTGCTTTTTTGCATTTCTTTTCTATGGGAATGGTTTTGATCCCTGTCTCCTGTACAACGTCACGAACCTCATTCCATAGTTCATCAGGCACTCTATCTATCAGATCTAGGCCCTTAAATCTATTTCTCATTTCCACTGTATAATCATAAGCGATTTGATTTAGGTCATACCTGAATGGTCTAGTGGTTTTCCCTACTTTCTTCAATTTCAGTCTGAATTTGGCAATAAGGAGTTCATGGTCTGAGCCACAGTCAGCTCCTGGTCTTGTTTTTGCTGACTGTATAGAGCTTCTCCATCTTTGGCTGCAAAGAATATAATCAATCTGATTTTGGTGTTGACCATCTGGTGATGTCCATGTATAGAGTCTTCTCTTGTGTTGTTGGAAGAGGGTGTTTGTTATGACCAGTGCATTTTCTTGGTAAAACTCTACCTTTCTTAACTCACCACTTACTACAGGTCAAGTCAGATGTTTCATGCTCTCTCGTAAGTTATTTTTCATAGTTCTTATTCCAATACTAAGAAGCTGTTTTTATATTTATTAAGTGAACTTCTTCCTCATTAAACTATAGACTTCATGAGTACAAGGATCTTGCCCATTATTCTACCCACAGCACTCAGTTCTGGTTTTCACCTATAGTATTTAAGGATAAGTTCAGTTCAGTTACTCAGTCATATCCAACTCGTTGCGACCCCATGGACTCCATCAAGCCACGCTTCTCTGTCTGTCACCAACTCCTGGAGCTTGCTCAAACTCATGTCCATGGCATCAGTGATGCCATCCAACCATCTCATCCTCTGACATGCCCTTCTCCTCCTCCTGCCTTCAATCTTTCCCAGCATCAGGGTCTTTACAAATGGGTCAGTTCTGCACATCAGGTGGCCAAAAGATTGGTGTTTCAGCTTCAGCATCAGTCCTTCCAATGAGTAATCAGGACTGATTTCCCTTAGGATTGACTGGTTTGAACTCCTTGCAGTCCAAGGGACTCTCAAGAGTCTTCTTAAAACCACAGTTTAAAAGCATCAGTTCTTTGGTGTTCAACTGTCTTTATAATCCAACTCTCACATCCATACATGACTGCTGGAAAAACCATAGCTTTGACTACATGGACTTTGTTGGCAAAGTAATATCTCTGATTTTTAATATGCCCTCTAGGTTGGTCATAGCTCTTCTTCCAAAGAGCAAGAGTCTTTTAATTTCTTGGCTACAGTGACCATCTGCAGTGATTTTGGAGCCCAACAAAATAGAATCTCTTATGGTTCCCATTGTTTCCCCATCTATTTGCCATGAATGATGGGACACAATGCCATGATCTTAGTTTTCTGAATGTTGAGCTTTAAGCCAGCTTTTCCATTCTCCTCTTTCACTTTAATCAAGAGGCTCTTTAGTTCCTCTTCCTTTTCAGCCTTAAGGGTGGTGTCATCTGCATATCTGAGGTTATTGATATTTCTCCCGGCAATCTTGATTCCAGCTTGTGCTTCATCCAGCCCAGATTTTGCAAGATGTACTCTGCACATAAGTTAAATAAGCAGGGTGACAATATACAGCCTTGACATACTCCTTTCCTGATTTGAAACCAGTCTGTTGTTCCATGTCCGGTTCTAACTGCTGCTTCGTGACCTGCATATAGGTTTCTCAGAAGGCAGGTAAGGTGGTCTGGTATTCCCATCTCTTGAAGAATTTTCCACAGTTTGTTGTGATCCACACAGTCAAAGGCTTTGGCGTAGTCAATAAAGCAAAATTAGATGTTTTTCTGGAACTCTCTTGCTTTTTTGATGATCCAATGGATGTCGGCAGTTTGATCTCTGGTTCCTCTGCCTTTCCTAAATCCAGCTTGAGCATCTGGAAGTTCATGTACTGTTGAAGCCTGGCTTGGAGAATTTTGAGCATTACTTTGCTAGCATGTGGGATGAGTGCAAATGCATAGTATTTGAGCATTTTTTGGCATTGTCTTTCTTTGGGATTGGAATGAAAACTGACCTTTTCCAGTCCTCTGGCCACTGTTGAGTGTTCCAAATTTGCTTGCATATTGAGTGCAGCACTGCAACATTAAATTTCAAAACAATTGCATTAAACAAAAAATCATCTTTGAGGATTTGAAATAGCTCAACTGGAATTCCATTACCTCCACTACTTCGTTCGTGGTGATGCTTCCTAAGAATCACTTGACTTCTCATTCCAGAATGTCTGGCTTTAGGTGAGTGATTACACTATCATGGGTATCTGGGTTATGAAGATCTATTTTGTATAGTTCTTCTGTGTATTCTTGCCACTTCTTAATATCTTCTGCTTCTGTTAGGTCCATACCATTTCCGTCCTTTATTGTGCCCATCTTTGAATGAAATGTTCCCTTGGTATCTCTAATTTTCTTGAAGAGATCTCTAGTCTTTCCCATTCTATTGTTTTCTTCTATTTCTTTGCATTGATCATTGAGGTAGGCTTTCTTAATGGGAATATCTTTCCTTTTCTTCTTTGCCTTTAGCTTCTCTTCTTTTCTCAGCTATTTGTAAGGCCTCCTCAAACAACCATTTGCCTTTTTGCATTTATTTTTCTTGGGGATGGTCTTGATAACTGCCTCCCAGACAAAAATCACGAATCTCCATCCATAGTTCTCAGGTACTCTATCAGATCTAATCCCTTGAATCTATCTGTCACTTCCACTATATAATCGTAAGGGATTTGATTTAGGTCATACCTTTATAGTCTAGTAGTTTTCCCTGCTTTCTTTAAGTCTGAATTTTACAATAAGGAGTTCATGATCTTAGCCACAGTCAGCCCTGGGTCTTGTTTTTGCTGACTGTATAGAGTTTCTCCATCTTTGGCTGCAAAGAATATCATCATTCTGATTTTGGTATTGACCATCTGGTGATGTCCATGTGTAGAATCTTCTCTTGTGTTGTTCAAAGAGGGTGTTTTCTATGGCCAATGTGTTCTCTCAGCAAAACTCTGTTATCCTTTGCCCTGCTTTATTTTGTACCCAAGGCCAAATTTGCCTGTTACTCCAGTTATCTCTTGACATCCTACTTTTGCATTCCAGTCCCCTATAATGAAAAGGACATATTTTTGGGGTGTTAGTTCTTGAAGGTCTTGTAGGTCTTCATAGAACCTTTCAACTTCAGCTGCTTCAGCATTACTGGATGGGGCATAGACTTGGGTTACTGTGATACTGAATGGTTTGCCTTGGAAACAAATAGAGATCATTCTGTTGTTTTTGAGATTGCGTCCAAGTACTGAATTTTGGACTCTTTTGTTGAGTATGAGGGCTACTCCATTTCTTCTAAGGGATTCTTGCCCACAGTAGTAGATACAATGTTCCGCTGCCGCTGCCTCCAAGTCACTTCAGTCGTGTCCGACTCTGTGCAACCCCATAGACGGCAGCCCACCAGGCTCCCCCATCCCTGGGATTCTCCAAGCAAGAACACTGGAGTGGGTTGCCATTTCCTTCTCCAATGCATGAAAGTGAAAAGGGAAAGAGAAGTTGCTCAGCCGTGTCCAACTCTTAGTGACCCCATGGACTGCAGCCTACCAGGCTCCACCATCCATGGGATTTTCTAGGCAAGAGTACTGGAGTGGGGTGCCATTGCCTTCTCCAGATACAATGTTCACCTGAGTTAAATTCACCCATTCCAGTCCATTTTAGTTCACTGATTCCTAAAATATCGATGTTCACTCTTGCCATCTCCTGTTTGACCACTTCCAATTTACCTTGATTCATGGACCTAACATTGAAGGCTCCTATGCAATATTGCTCCTTATAGCATTGGACTTTTCTTCCATCAGCAGTCACATCCACAACTGGTATTGTTGTTGCTTTTGCTCTGTCTCTTCATTCTTTCTGGAATTATTTCTCCACTATTCTCCAGTTGCATATTGGGCATCTATTGACCTGGGGAGTTCATCTTTGAGTGTCCTATTTTTTTTGCCTTTTTATATTTTTCATGAGGTTCTCAAGGCAAGAATAATGAAGGTTTGCCATTCTGTTCTCTAGTGGACCACGTTTTGTCAGAACTCTCCACCATGACTCTTATATCATGAGTAGCCCTCATGGTTTCATTGAGTTAGACAAGGCTGTGGTTCATGTGATCAGATTGGTTAAGTTTTCTGGATTGTGGTTTTCATTCTTTCTGCCCTTTGATGGATATGCCAAAGCCTTTAACTACATGGATTACAACAAACTGTGGAAAATTCTGAAAGAGATGGGAATACCAGACCACTTGACTTGCTTCTTGAGAAATCTGCATGCAGATCAGGAAGCAACAGTTAGAACTGGACATGGGACAACAGACTGGTTCCAAATAGGAAAAGGAGTACAACAAGGCTGTATATTGGCACCCTGCTTATTTAACTTATATGCAGAGTACATCATGAGAAATGCTGGGCTGCATGAAGCACAAGCTGGAATCCAGGTTGCTGGGAGAAATATCCATAGCCTCAGATATGCAGATGACACCATCCTTATGGCAGAAAGAGAAGAAGAACTGAAGAGCCTCTTGATGAAAGTGAAAGAAGAGAGTGAAAAAGTTGGCTTAAAGCTCCACATCCAGAAAACTAAGATCATGGCATCCAGTCCCATCACTTTATGGGAAATAGATGGGGAAGCAGTGGAAACAGTGGCAGTCTATTTTTTTTGGCTCCAACATCACTGCAGATAGTGATTGCAGCCATGAAATAAAAAGACACTTACTCTTTGGAAGAAAAGTTATGATCAATCTAAAGAGCATATTAAAGATCAGAGACATTACTTTGCCAACAAAGGTCCATCTAGTCAAGGCTAAGGTTTTTCCAGTAGTCATGTATGGACATGAGAGTTGGATTATAAGGAAAGCTGAGCACCAAAGAATTGATGCTTTTGAACTGTGGTGTTGGAAAAGACTCTTGAGAGCTCTTTGGACTGCAAGGAGATCCAACCAGTCCATCCTAAAGGAGATGAGTTCTGAATATTCATTGGAAGGCCTGATGTTGAAGCTGAAACTCCAATACTTTGGGCACCTGAAGCAAAGAGCTAACTCATTTGAAAAGACACTGATGCTGGGAAAGATTGAAGGCAAGAAGGGAAAGGGATGACAGAGGATGAGATGGTTGGATGGCATCATCAACTCAATGGACATGAGTAAACTCCAGGAGTTGGTGATGGACAGGTGCCTGGCATGCTGCAGTTCATGGGGTCGCAAAGAGTCAGACATGACAGAGCAACTGTTCTGAACTGATGGGTAAGGAGAAGAGGCAAATGGAAGCTTATGGGAGAGACTAAGGGGAAACTGGGTCTTATTCTGATGGGCAGGGCCATACTCAGTAAATCTTTAATCCAATTTTCTGTTGTTGGGCAGGGCTGTGTTCTCTCCTTGTTGTTTGACCTGAGGCCAAACTATGGTGGAGATAATGAAGATAATGGTGACCTCCTTCAAAAGGTCCCCTGCAGGCACTGCTGCACTCATGCCTCCCCAGAGACTTCTGGACACTCATGAGCAAGTCTAGGTCAGTCTCTTGTGGGGTCACTGCTCCTCTCTCCTGGGTTCTGATGAGCCCAAGGTTTTGTTTATGCCCTCCAAGAGTCTGTTTCCCAGTCCTGTGTAAGTTCTGGTGGCTCTATGGTGGGGTTAATGGTGCCCTCCTCCAAGAGGGCTTATGCCATACCCTGGTCTGCTGCACCCAGAGCCCCTGCCCTGCGGCAGGTGACTGCTGACCTGTACATCTGAAGGAGACACCGAAACACTCAAAGGCAGGTCTGGCTCAGTCTCTGTGGGGTCTGCTGGTGCACACAGGTTTTGTTTGAGCCCTCTGAGCATCTCTGGTGGTTATGGGGTTTGATTCTAAATGTGAAGACAATAGCACCCTACTCCAGTACTCTTGCCTGGAAAATCCCATGGACGGAGGAGCCTGGTAGGCTGCAGTCCATGGGGTCTCTAAGAGTTGGACATGACTGAGCGACTTCACTTTCACTTTTCATTTTCATGCATTGGAGAAGGAAATGGCAACCCACTCCAGTGTTCTTGCCTGGAGAATCCCAGGAATGTTGGAGCCTGATGGGCTGCCGTCTATGGGGTCGCACAGAGTTGGACACGACTGAAGTGACTTAGCAGCAGCAGCAGCAACCATCTTGCTGGGGCTTCTCCTTTGCCCTTGGATGTAGGGTATCTTTTTTTGTTGTGATACAACATTCTCCTGTTGATGGTTGATCAGCAGCAAATTGCAATTTTGAAGTTCTTGCAGGAGAAGATGAGTGCATGTCCTTCTACTCTGCCATCTTGGAGAGCATTTAATCATAAAGGCCTTGTTAAATGAATCAATAAACTTCTGTGTTCTTTCAACCCTGAACAGATATGTCTATTATTTGTAATATATGTAAGTATAAAAAGGCTCAGTAACTACATCATTTTTTTCTATAACAGGACCATTTAAGAGCATTAAATAAGTTTTAATTACCCAGTTACAAAGGATTCAGTAATTAATAAAGTTAGGTAATAAAGCTAACTCTAATAAAATTATTAAATCATAATTATTATAATTTAGACAAAAATTACTTCCTGATTTACTTTATCTGTCATTGCTTTGGTACTTATTACAGACATAATCTGATCAAAACCAAAAATTAATCACAAAACATTAAAATAGGTACTAATTTTTCTGCTATAAAATAACCTCATGTATTTTGCTTATATAATAATGATTAGATGGTTTTGAGAAGAACTTGATGGATGGCTTGACTTTTCCTGGCTTTCAAAAAAGAAATTTTACTTTCCACTTCAATTTACATTCATTGAGATAAAGTAACCACAGAGATTCCTCTGGCCTCACTCGTTCCTGTAGGTTGACCATAAAAAGATATTTTCATTATTATAGACTCTACCATTCAAGAGACAGAATGGTAGATTCAATACCTGGGACGAAACTAAAAAATTTGTGGATGCCATTAATTCACAGGTCTCAATTTTTTTTTTTTTTTTTGGTCACATAGGGGTCACCTGGAAAAGCTTTAAAAGCTACAGATGCCTGTGATCCTTGCCCAGAGATTGTGATTGACTGGTCTGAGGTTGAACAGTTTTGGAATTTTGACAGCTGATTCTAATGGAAACAAGTTTGGGAACCACTATCACTAATTTCTGCCTTCTTCAGGCAAAGCAGCAGAAGTACTGATGTTTCCACCTTATTTCTGAAATAGACTTGTAGAATGCCATGTTAACTCTGAAACAAATTTAGATCTGAATTTTTAGACCTAAGCTTGCCT
This sequence comes from Bubalus bubalis, assembly GCF_019923935.1. Classification (NCBI taxonomy): domain Eukaryota; kingdom Metazoa; phylum Chordata; class Mammalia; order Artiodactyla; family Bovidae; genus Bubalus; species Bubalus bubalis. The sequence continues at coordinate 7,160,753 of NC_059179.1, read as the reverse complement.
CCATAGGATTGCAGCTAGCACTGAGAATGCTTAGAGCATTTCTTAATTTGAGAATCTTTCATAACCTGTGTGTTAAAACCTGAGACTGGGACCAATACTAGTTTTTAAAGTAAGTTTCCATCGAATGGGAAAGTTGAAAAGGAGTAAGAATAATATATGGATATTTTAATGCCTCCTATCCCTACTCATCAAAACATAGTTGAATTGAGCAGGATGAATTATAACTCTATTAGTTGAAAAGTAGGGATTTAAGTGAGTTTAACATGCTATGATTTATTAGCTGAAGAGATTCATCATAGCATGCTCTGCTGAAGTACCAGTTAAATTATTTTTAACAGAGCAATTTATGGTCTGAGAGGGGAATACACACATTAGCACTATTATTACTATTGCTGTGTGCTGACTTCACAAAATGTTCTTTCCAAAGCATAGAAGGCAACTCAAAAATCAGTTGTTTCTAAACCACCGAGACCACAAAGACAATTAAAAAAAAATCAGTGAAACTAAGCTGATTCATTTTTTAAAGCTAAAAATGGGCAAACCTTTAGCTAGACTTATCAAAAAAAAAAAAAAGAGAGAGAGAGGACTCAAAAATCGGAAATGAAAGAGGAAATATTACAACCAATACCAATGAAATACAAAGGCTCACAAAAGACTATTATGGGAAAATATGTTTAACATCACTAATCAGGAAAATGCAAATCAAAACCACAATGAGCTGTCATTTCACACCTGTCAGAATGGTTATAGCAAAAAAGACACCCCAGTCTACATGCCAATAGAAAATTAAAAACAAAAGAACACTGTAAAGCAACTATATTCCAACAAAAATTAATTAAAAAAAAGACAAGTACCAAGCATTGGGCAGGAAGAAAGGGGACTCTTAATGCACTGTCAGTGTGGTGCAACCATTATGGAAAAGAAAATGGAGATTCTTCAAAAAATTTAAAAAGAACTATCACATGACCTAGCAATTCCACTTCTGGGGATCTATCTGAAGACAACGAAAACATTAACTTAAAGACATATGCACACACACACCCCTGCCCTCATGTTCACTGCAACTTTATTTACAAAGCCAAGATGTAGAAGCAACTTAATTATCTATCAATTGATGAATGACTAACAAAAATGTGGTACACACAGGAATATTATTCAGCCATAAAAAAGAATGAAATTTTGCCATTTGTACAACATGGATGAACCTTGAGGGCATTATGTTATGTGAAATATGTCAAAGAAATACCCTGTGATTTCACTTACATGTGGAATCTAAAAAATTAAACAAAGTTCAGTAATACAGAGAACAGATGGCTGATTGCCAGAGGCAGAAGTAGAGTGAAGGGGATTAAAAAGAATAAACTTTGAGCTACAAAATAAAGTCATAGGAATGTAAGGTATATGATGGTAACTATACTTAATAATCGGAGAAGGCAATGGCACCCCACTCTAGTACTCTTGCCTGGAAAATCCCATGGACGGAGGGGCCTAGAAGGCTGCAGTCCACGGGGTCGCTGAGGGTCAGACACGACTGAGTGACTTCACTTTCCCTTTTCACTTTCATGCATTGGAGAAGGAAATGGCAACCCACTCCAGTGTTCTTGCCTGGCGAATCCCAGGGACGGGGAAGCCCAGTGGGCTGCCATCTATGGGGTCACACAGAGTTGGACACGACTGAAGTGACTTAGCATACTTAATAATGCTGTGTTGTGCATGTGAAGTTTCCAAGAGTAGATATTAAAAGTGCTTATCAAAAAATAATAATGTGTGATTGTACGATGATGGATGTCAACTAGACTTACTGTAATAATTTTGCAATATACATAAATATCATTGTATTGTACACCTGAAGTTAATGTTATCTGTCAATTAAAAGAAAATGGGAAAGGAGCAGGTGGGGAGGAAAGAGAAGACTTAACTTGAGGCTTCAGAATTTATAATTATGGTGGTCATTGATTGAGTCTATTTAAATGTTTGTTTCTTAGGTGATGACAGGCTGCTTTTTCCAACTAGATTAATCTGGATTAACCAAAAGTTGCATGAACTGCTTAAGAGATTTGAACACAGATGACAAGACTGAATATGAGCTATCAATTTTTCTTAAACCAAACCAAAGCAACTTGTCTATAGTTATCGCCTTAATAGCAAAGACACCAAATTTAGTTTAAAAAAGTTTTAAATGAGCTATAAAACCAGACCCCAGTCATTTTTCATCAAAATTTTCAAACGGAGAGTCCAAACTCACCTGAGTCCCACTTCAGGTAAGAAGCCAAAGACAGAAACAAAGTTTCGCTTTGACCACACAAGGCATTTCTGATGCCAAATTTTTTATAGACTCAAAAAAATTCACAGTACGATCTCTAAGTCTCGAGATCTGCATCCTGGACGAATTATCTCTGTTACATGATGCGGGGAGGGAGATGAGGTGAAGAACGGAGGTGATGTTTTTGGCCATAGTCACAGTCAATCGCAAGCAAAGGCGGAAGCGTGGCTCAAGTCCATTCAAAATGTCTCATGCCACTACTGGTTATCACAAACGACTAGTTTCCAAAACTAGTTTACCGAAATTACCTAAACAAATTCATAGTAACGAAAATAAAGTTCTTCCGCGCCTTGTCCCACTTTCCACTTCTCCAGACCAAACCCCAGCCAGCAGGCTACAGAGCTGTCTATTTTCCCTGAGAGCAAATGTGGAAGACAGGCCCACGGACTTTGAATGACTGGACCACAGGACCAGAGGTCCTGCAGTGGGGCAATGGCATATCTAGGGGACCAGAGACTGGTTCCTCGGACTTGAGGTCAGAGCACCAGAAGGGCAAGAAGAGAAAGAGGAGGGGGGAATCGGGAACAAGAAAGCTGGCGTGAAGAGGAGGAGGGACAGGCACGAGGACAAGCCGGATTGGCTGGGCCAGATTGCACCGCCCGCCCCTGGGTCTTTTCATTGGTGGAATTCCCGCCCCGCCCCGACCCCCCAGGCAATTTAAATGTTTCTTGATCACACTTCCAAGCCACATCAGGTTGTGGCCATTTACACAGTGGAAAGTGAGGACTGAAAAATTATATAAACCATTCTCTTAACCTCTGCCGAAGATACGGGTGTCCCCCACTGCTTCTGGAAAAGCATTCCCTCTTTTAAGAAAAAGAATCTCCCTCAGTGGGGCTCAGGGGTGAGCACACATTTCTAGGCTGCCTCTGGTCCCCAACTCCCTCAGACCTCCTAGTTCGTTCTTCACACACACATACACAAAACCAGAAAAAACAAAACCTGTGGTTTCTGTGCCTAAATGGACATTTAAAAACCGTTAAAATTTTGAAAAGCTTGTGGTCTTAAAATTGGCTGAAATTAGTGTTCCAACAGCATATATTCAAACATCTGCTGTGGCCATAAGGGGTTTTATTTTTTTGTTTTGTTTTTAATGGATGAACAGACACATATTCCATCACCCTGAAAGCTTTGTTCAGCGGCTGCCAGGTGACACAGTCCTCTTGTATCAGCACAGAGAATATGTAGAAAGTTGTTTAAGTACAAAAGAAAGAAAAACAGTAAACCACCTGCTTAAGTTGATCTCTACTATCTTCTAATTCTTTTGGCTCTACTCTCTAAATAATTGAACCTTGATCTCATTGAGGTGAGAAAATACACACAGGTGGCCTAACTTCTAATTATTTTATTTCCAATGAAAGGCACAGGTGTCAAAGTCTTAAGGACTGCGGGCCTTTATTTAGTGCTCTAAATCTTGTTTTTATCTTTTAAACAAAACATCAACGGCCCTGTTAATCCAGCATGATGTCTGTGGCTCCTTTTACGTTGCACTATTACCTCAACTACTTCCTCTGGCTCTCCTGATTTGCTGTGGCTGCTGCTGCTCTGAAAGTCTTTCATGTTCTCAACCACGCTGGTTTTCGGCCGTAGCTGTTATTCAGATCACTTGGGATGCTTGAAAAACAGCTGAGGCCCAGTGTCTCACCAATGGAGATTCCACTATAATAGATACGGAGTGAAGCCTAGCCACTAGGAGGTTTTAAATCTCCCCAGGTGATTCCATATGTTGCTAAGTTCCAGAATGACTCTTCCAGGATCTTTCTTCAGAGCTGGCTTGTATCAGCTATATTTGACCTCACAATCATGAATGTGATGAAATCACATTTAGTGATGAAATGCACAATGCGAGTACATAGTAGGAGGGCATTGTCAACTTAGTAAACCTGTTGAGTGTGTATTAAGAAGTTACTACGTTTACTTTTAGCATAGACTGGACTTGGTGCTTGCAGAGTAGACATAGATGTGTGTCACCACAGAGTACAGAACATGTCAGAACATTATCTGATATGACAACTGTTATCCAGTTATGCAAACAGATTAAAAGAAATAGATAAGCATATCCAGAGAGAGCTATATTTATTTCTGATTCTAAATCTAAGTAATATTAGGAAGTGAAAACCACCAATGAATGCATAATGAAAATAAAAGCTTGTCTCTATCTGACAATAAGCAGTGACTTAAAATCAAAACTTTAATTTGGAATAATGATGCAAGGAATAGTGAAACCATACTAATCCAGATTTTACTGATTCAGGCTCTTTGATTCTGAAATGGCCTAGCTAATTCTTTCTGCATTCAGAGTGACTTCTTCTCTCTCTCTTTTTTAAAAAATAAATCTGTGAATTTCTTAAAGCAGGAAGAATTTGAATTAAAAGCATTGTTTTCAAATGGTTTTAATCAAATGACAATTCTGGGCTTGCTATTCTTTTAGATTATTTACTGAATCAGTACCATTATAGCAATAGAAACCAAGTTGAAAGGAAAAAAAATTTTAAAGGCAGCCATAATATCCCAAAAGATATAGTATGTCCAAACCTGAAGTTTAACTTTCTATTTTTGTATCTATAGGCAAGCAATTTATCAACAATTCCTCTAGGCAAACATTTTCTTTCTGATACTGATACAGTATTATATAGATGGCCTTTCATGGATTAATTTTTTATTGACATGCTTCATTTTATTTATTAAATTATACCTTAGTTTATAAGGGGGGGCTTCCCAGGTGACTCAGCGGTAAAGAATCCGCCTGCTAAGATCGCCTGGAGAAGGAAATGTCAGTTCAGTTCAGTTGCTCACTCGTATCCGATTCTTTGTGACCCCATGGACTGCAGCACGCCAGGCCTCCCTGTCCATCACCAACTTCTGGAGTTTACTCAAACTCATGTCCATTGAGTCAGTGATGCTATCCAACCATCTCATCCTCTGTCATCCCCTTCTCCTTCCACCTTCAATCTTTCCCAGCATCATGTTCTTTTCAATGAGTCAGTTCTTCACATCAGGGGGCCAAACTACTGGAGTTTCAGCTTCAGCATCAGTCCTTCCAATGAACATTCAGGACTGATTTCATTTAGGATGGACTGGTTGGATCCCCTTGCTGTCCAAGGGACTCTCAAAAGTCTTCTCCAACACCACAGTTCAAAAGCATCGATTCTTCTGCACTCAGCTTTCTTTATAGTCCAATTCTCACATCCACACATGACTACTGGAAAAACCATATCCTTGACTAGATGGACCTTTGTTGGAAAAGTAAGGTCTCTGCATTTTAATATGCTGTCTAAGTTGGTCGTAGCTTTCCTTCCAAGGAGTAAGTGTCTTTTAATTTCATGGTTGCAGTCACCATCTGCAGTTATTTTGGAGCCCCCCCAAAATAAAGTCAGCCACTATTTCCACTGTTTCCCCATCTATTTCCCATGAAGTGATGGGACCGGATGCCATGATCTTAGTTTTCTGAATGTTGAGTTTTAAGCCAACTTTTTCACTCTCCTCTTGCACTTTCATCAAGAGTCTCTTTAGTTCTTCTTCACTTTCTGCCATAAAGGTGGTGTCATCTGCATATCTGAGGTTATTGATATTTCTCCTGGCAAACTTGATTCCAACTTGTGCTTCATCCAGCCCAGCTTTTCTCATGATGTACTCCGTATATAAGTTAAATAAGCACAGTGACAATATACAGCCCTGACATACTCCTTTTCCTATTTGGAACCAGTCTGTTGTTCCATGTCCAGTTCTCATCATTGCTTCCTGGGAAAGTTATGACCAACCTAGATAGCATATTGAAAAGCAGAGACATTACTTTGCCAACACAGGTCCATCTATTCAAAGCTATGGTTTTTCAGTAGTCATGTATGGATATGAGAGTTGGACTGTGAAGAGAGCTGAATGCAGAAGAAATGATGCTTTTGAACTGTGGTATTGGAGAAGACTCTTGAGAGTCCTTTAGACTGCAAAGAGATACAACCAGTCCATTCTAAAGAGCACCCAGTCCTGGGTATTCTTTGGAAGGAATGATGCTGAAGCTAAAACTCCAATACTTTGGCCACCTCGTGCAAAGAGTTGACTCATTGGAAAAGACTCTGATGCTGGGAAGGATTGGGGGTAGGGGGAGAAGGGGACGACAGAGGATGAGATGGCTGGATAGCATCACCCCGACTCGATGGACATGAGTTTGAGTAAACTCTGGAAGTTGGTGATGGACAGGGAGGCCTGGCGTGCTGCAATTCATGGGGTCACAAAGAGTCAGACACGACTGAGTGACTGGACTGAACTGAACTGAACTGAGCTGCATACAGATTTCTCAGGAAGCAGATCAGGTGGTCTGGTATTCCCATCTCTTTCAGAATTTTCAAGTTTATTGTGATCCACAGAGTCAAAGGCTTTGGCATAGTCAATAATGCAGAAATAGATGTTTTTCTGGACCTCTCTTCCTTTTTCCATGATCCAGCAGATGCTGGCAATTTGATCTCTGGTTCCTCTGCCTTTCCTTAAATCAGCTTGAACATCTGGAAGTTCATTGTTCATGTATTGCTGAAGTCTGGCTTGGAGAATTTTGAGCATTACTTTACTAGTGTGTGAGATGAGTGCAATTGTGCAATAGTTTGAGCATTCTTTGGCATTGCCTTTCTTTGGGATTGGAAGGAAAACTGACCTTTTCCAGTCCTGTGGCCACTGCTGAGTTTTCCAAATTACTGGCGTATTGAGTGCAGCACTTTCACAGCATCATCTTTCAGGATTTGAAATAGCTCAACTGGAGTGCATCACCTCCACTAGCTTTGTTCATAGTGATGCTTCCTAAGGCCCACTTGATTTCACGTTCCAGGATGTCTGGCTCTAGGTGAATGAGCACACCATCGTGATTATCTTGGTCATGAAGATCTTTTTTGTACAATTCTTCTGTGTATTCTTGCCACCTATTAAGATCTTCTGCTTCTGTTAGATCCATACCTATTCTGTCCTTTATTGAGCCCATCATTGCATGAAATGTTCCCTTGGTATCTCTAATTTTCTCGAAGAGATCTCTAGTCAACCCACTCCAATATTCTTGCCTGGAGAATCCCATGAACAGAGGAGGCTGGTGTGTTATTGTCCACGGGGTTGCAACAGAGTTGGATACACCTGAGGGAATTAACAACAACAAAGTTTATAAGGGCAACTACTCTTGAAAAATCAAGATTAAGACGCATTTTTAAATACAATGCCCCGTAAGCAAACCTCTCCCAGTTCCTGAAAACGTGTGTGTGCGCTTGGTTGTGTCTGACTCTTTGCAACTCCATGGACTGTAGGCCCTTCTGTCCGTGGGGACTCTCCAGGAAATAATACTGGGGTGGGTTGCCATGCCCTCCCTCCAGGGGTTCTTCCCAACCCAGGGACTGAACCCAGGTCTCCCACATATGCACTGGATTCTTTACAATTTGAGCTACCGGAGAAGCCCATGAACACTGGGGTGGCTAGCCTATCCATTTTCCATAGGATCTTCCTGACCAAGGAATTGAACCAGGGTCTCCTGCATTGCAGGCAGATTCTTTACCAGCTGAGCTACCAGGGAAGCCCCCAAATTACTGACACTTTGCTATATTAAAACATCTGCTTCTTTTTCAACTTTGGTGCTTATTTTCTTCTGATTTCTTCTTTCAGCCTATACTTTTAAAATGTTTTTACAATAAAAACACATTCATGTATCATTTCTGAATTATTTTATTCTACCTCCTTTTAATTCAGAAATGATGAATGAGTTTTTATTGTAAAAACATTTTTTAAAATATAGGCTGAAAATCTTCTTTATGATTTTATTTCCCTCTCCCAATCCTTCCACTTGCCTAGTTATAATTATTAAATGCTTCAGATTTACCCTTCTTGTATAAATGGGACAGTTCTATATTAATTGGCTTTAAATTCTTTTTAACCCACTAAATATGTCTTGGAGAGTTTTCAAAATGAAATATATGGATGCTTGCCACATTCTTCTACAAAGATTTTATACTATAGCACACATATTCCTGGGGTCTTAATTATTTCCTTCTTGATTAATGATATGTTCCCAATTTTGTATTCTTCTAAGAAAAAGAAATGCTGAACATTCTTATACATTCATTTCTGCATATATATAAATTTTCCATAAAAAACCACTTTCTTTTATAGCTGATAGGTACTGTTAATTGCCTTCTAATAGTTTCTGCCATATTATATTCGTACCATCAGTGTTTGTTAGGGGATTCAATTCCTCACATCTTTACTAGCAGTTCAGTTCAGTTAGGTTCAGTTCAGTTAGGTTCAGTCGCTCAGTTGTGTCTGACTCTTTGCGACCCCATGCACTGCAGCACGCCAGGCCTCCCTGTCCATCACCAACTCCCAGAGTTTACTCAAACTCATGTCCACTGAGTCGGTGATGCATCCAACCATCTCATCCTCTGTTGTCCCCTTCTCCTCTTGCCTTCAATCTTTCCTAACATCAGGGTCTTTTCAAATGAGTCAGTTTTTCGCATCAGGTGGCCAAAGTATTGGAGTTACAGCTTCAGCATCAGTCCTTCCAATGAACGTTCAGGACTGATTTCCTTTAGGATGGACTGGTTGGATCCCCTTGCTGTCCAAGGGACTCTCAAGAGTCTTTTCCAATACCACAGTTCAAAAGCATCAATTCTTCGGTGCTCAGCTTTCTTTATAGTCCAACTCTCACACCCATACATGACCACTGGAAAAACCATAGCATTGACTAGACAGACCTTTGTTGGCAAAGTAATGTCTCTGCTTTTTAATATGCTGTCTAGATTGCTCATAACTTTCCTTCCAAGGAGTAAGTATCTTTTAATTTCATGGTTGCAGTCACCATCTGCAGTGATTTTGAAGCCCCAAAAAATAAAGTCTGTCACTGTTTCCACTGTTTCTCCATCTATTTCCCATGAAGTGATGGGACCGGATGCCATGATCTTAGTTTTCTGAATGTTGAGCTTTAAGCCAACTAGCAGTAGATAATGCCAATCTTTAGTTTTTAACAACCAAATGGGTGAAAATAATTGACTTATTGCTTTAGGTTGCTTTTCACTATGTACTAATGAGATTAATTTTATTTAGAGTATTTATTGTCCATTCATATTTCTTTCCTAACTTTATTGCATAATTGAACTCTTGAATCTCTTTTATGGCTATTGGTCCGCACACCAGCATTGTAATTAGGACCAATCTCCTGGGCAGAATTTTCATATTACCACAAGGAACCAATACACAGTGGTTTATAAAGTACCACATCGTCCCATGGTATTTCCCTTGATCTCACAACCCTGCTAATGATATGAGTGTTCCTTCACCTGGGCTGCCTGCTCAAAAATACTCAGGTACTTACATAATATGTCAACTCCAGTCTTTGGGTGACTCATGGTATCTGGGAAGGAAAACATGAAATCTGCATTTCAAATAAATTGCACAGAAAATTCTGAAGAACAGTAAATACCTAAGGAATTAACTAGACATGTTTTGGACTTTATTTTTTTAAAAAAGTAAAGTGGGAAATAGGTTGGATTAAAGAGGGCACAATTTCTTAAATTTCCTTGGGAAAAAATGACACAGATATTAATTCAGTGACATTTGTAAGAGCTCTTAAAGTAGAAAAAAATGTTAGAAACTTAAAATTTTACATTTACTTAAAATTATAATAGCTTGCTTCTTGTGAAAACTGATCAAGTAATTTCTATTCCTATAATTAATAGAAACATTCTAATCACAAAGACAATCTTTTTTTTTTTTTTTTTAATTGTCTCTGTGGCATGCTAATTGCTAGCAGGATTTTCACCTATGGGAAAGAGGTCCTGGGAACGAAGGGGAAGGGGCACTGAGATCTGAATTCAAGCCTGTGATGGAATGACATGCTGTGCCCCAGACAGACAGGAGAGGAAGGCTTGGGGACATCTGCCAAGCAGAGATGTCACTGAGGAACAAGAGCCAGAGGGAGAGGACAGGGGAGAGACAGTGAAGCAGGAGGAACCAAAAATCCATCTTTACAAAAGAAACCTGGGAGTAGGGGGAAGGAAGTATAAGGAAAACATATTAGGAACACATAGAAATTTTTTCTTAATTAATGGTTAATTTCCAAGTAAATATAATTTTCAGCCCTTCATTGTGACTGATGTATATGTGACTTTGAGCAATATTTTGGTAACTCATGAAGTTTATTTGCATATCTGTTTCACTTCTTTGCTGAGAGTTTCATACAAACCACTGTTGATTGTTCTTTTCACTTGATTAACTATTCTAGAAATTAAACTCAGAAAATTTAAAAAGTAGGAGCAAGTTTCGAAACAAGAACGGCTTCTGATTAGTGATTTACTGTTAGTGTTATCATAATCTAATCTTCATTTCTTAGCCCTTTTACTTTGAAATGGATTTTCCTATGACCACAGATATATGATAAATGCTTTAATATATTAGAACAATACATGCTGATTGTATTGAATAAAGTGCCAAGTCACCAAATTTAAGGCATTATATGAACTGTAAGGAGGTTTTGATTGCTATAATCAGTATTTTTAAAAATAATTGACATTGATGTCTTAATAAACAATATAATGATTAGTGTATCCATCTCACCTTTAAGCCTGTCTTATCTCCCTTCCACAGTAGGAAGCAATATCTCTTCATATGATATAGAATGTTAGAAGCAGGTTATAGAATTTTGCCATAAAAGCTAAAGGAGAAAAAAAAAAAGATTATACTATTTCCTGCTTGTTTTAGGAAAATCAAAATGAAACACTCATATTGAAAGTCTTCTGGATCAAGCTACACATATGCGTATAAACTCAAGCAAGTTCACTGATTCTCATTTCATGCATTTATCACTTCACAGGTGAAAGGACATCTCCAAAACATGTATTGATTCTGTTGCCATCTTTTGAATTTCAATGATGTAAGTATGTTTAGTGATAACCTGGAGCTTCTAATTATAGGCTCCAATCTTGACTGTTATTTGGCCTTAATTATTAAGTTTATAAAATAAATACTGCTAAATTGCCTTCAACTGCTTCTAAGTTAAAAGCACTTTAATGGATGCTGCATATTCTTGGATTTAAAGTCTAAACCAGAACTAGCTATTCTAAAAATTGTTAATTCCCACTATAATTTTTACTTTATTAAAATATCACTCTAATTCCTATATTGCTGTGAAAGATAATTCTTTTGAACTAAAATCAAAGAGAGTGTTTATGGATAACCCTTTTCTATATAGTAAAGAAAAGATAATATGAAGTATAACTGTAATGAATTATTTTTGTTCCACCCTATTTTGCTAAATTATCTGAAGACTTAAAAAAACAAAAAAAAAAACAACAAAAAAAACCCTGGAGTATAATGCTTTATAATGTTGTGTTAGTTTCTGCTGTAAACCAATATGAATCATACATATATATATATATATATATATATCATCCCTCTTAAGCTTCCCTCCAACTCAAAACATCCCTTTGCTAAATTAAAGAATAAAAATCAGAACTTAGAGGACCATGCAAGGGTGATGAAGTTCTAGGAGAGTCTTATGTGGTGTAGCAGAAACAGCATGGGCTATGAAAGTATTACAGACCTAGGGTTAAATTTTGACTCTACTTATGATACATTGTCCATGTAGTAGTTATAAAAAAAGAGAAGAACCTAGCTTGCATGATTATTTTTCAAGTACATAAGAATGTAATAATATATGTGAAAACATGATCCTTGCAAATGGCTAATGTTATTAAGGCTTTATTACCACCAGATACTGTACTAAGGGTTTTTAAGGATTTAGCTCTTCCAAACTAATCCACAGTATAAATATGATGATTATTATGCTTTTTTAGGTAACTACTCCAAGATCAGACAACTAGTCAGTTGTAGACAGAAGCAGCTCAGTAGAGAATCTACACTCTGGACTTTAACCAGACTTTCTCATCTGTTAGTCAAGCGAATGAGCATTTCAAGACTGTAGACTGGAATCTGAATCAAGCTTTATCATAGACTAAATTTGGGCCTTCGGCAAAGTACTTTAATTCTCTCAATCTAATTTTCCTCCTACTCACAACAGGAATGATAGTACCTACCACATAGGAATGCTACCAAATTTAGGCAGCCTGAACACTAACTCTGCATATGAAGTACTTATTATAGTTCTAGAGCAAAATAAGCTATAATATGTGATTTTCAAAATGTTAATCTAAAAAGAAGTATTAATCCCTTTCCTTGTAGTTCTGTGTAAGGTTTTTTATTTTTATTTATTTATTTATTTTTGTAGAATCAATTACAAAATGTTGTTAATGCTCCAAGCTGAGTGATACTCACAAATTTCCTCTATTTTAAAATATTCACCCTGACTCTCTGTACTTTCCCTCCAACTTTTTTTTGGGGGGGAGAGGGGGAAGGCTGAAAGACTAGTACAGTGAAAATCCTTCCCCTAGATTAGTAACGGTAAACCTTTTTACCGTTTCATTTCTCTCTTTCCTATGTATATATTGCTGAAGCATTTTGAAATAAATTGCAGATATTATGCCATTTCCACACCCCCAACCAGAATACTCCACAGTTATTTCAGAAAGAGGATATGCTTCTGTTGTTGTTATTTAGTCACTCAGTCTACCTGACTATTTGCGACCCCATGGTCTGTAGCCCAGGCTCTTCTATCCATGGGATTATCTAGGCAAGAATACTGGGGTGGGTTTCCATTTCTTCTTCTTGGGGTTCTTCCTGACCCAGGGATTGAACCTACATTTCCTGTATTGCAGGAGGTTTCTTTACCACTGGGTCACCTGGGAAGCCTCAAATATGCTTCTACATAACCAAATTAACATTATCAAACCCAATAAATTTAACCTAGGTAAATAATATTATCTAATATGCAGTATTTGAATACAGTCAGATTGCGTCACTCGCCCCCACAATGCCCTTTATTACTTTTATTCCTAAATCTAATTTAAAACATCACACATTTGATTTGGCTATCATTATCTCTTTGATGGAGAAGTTGACCCATCTTTGTTTATTCATTGACACTTGAAGGAAAAGCTTAAGACAAGACCAGGCCAGTTGCCACATGTCCCACAGTTTGTATTAACATCATCACTTACTCTGATCAAACATTTTTGGCAAGTTCACCTCTGTCACATCCGAGCCCCCAAAGATCAGTTTGTTCCATTACTCCCGATGTGAAGTTTAATTATTTGATGAAGGTGGTATCCACTAGATCTTTGCATTTGTAAAATCACCCTTTTTCTTTTACGATCAATATACAAATAGCCTGAGGGGTGACAGTTTGAGACCATGTGAGCATTCTATTTCAGCAACTTCTCAGCCAGTAGGTTTTCTGTCCACTGATGAGCTCTTCACCAGAGGCATTAGTAGGAATTCATTTGTTGAAAAATATCTATTTTTTTCTAGCTCTATTGAAATAATCTAGAAGCCATGACATTAGTGTACAGATCTTGATTTCTAAATATAAATTATACAGATCTTGATTTCTAAATATCAATTATCTCTTGGGGGAAAAAAAAACAAACACTGATTGGGGGAGAAAACTCTTTTAAAAGAAATTTCTAATTTCAAATCTGGGACAGGCAAAAAACAAAGTAAACCCCCCAAACCCAGGAGATGCTCCAAAGCTAGTGGGGACATGTAAGAAATGCACCAAAATCAGACTTAAGGGGCTCTCACTGGCCAAATTTGAGCATCAGAACAAAAAAATTACCACATTATTCAATAATGGCACAATGTGTATAAAAATATATTATGATTCTAAGAAGATACATAACTCTAAATTCATTTAGAATTTAGAGGAAGTGAATTTAGAATTATGTGAAAGTGAAGTTGCTCAGTCGTGTCCAACTCTTTGCGACCTGTGGACTGTAGCCCACCAAGCTCCTCCGTCCATGGGACTCTCCAGGCAAGAATACTGGAGTGGGTTGCCATTTCCTTCTCCAGGGGATCTTCCCGACCCAGGGATCGAACCCAGGTCTCCCACATTGCAGGCAGAAGCTTTAACCTCTACGCCACCAGGAAAGCCCCAATTTAATTATAGGGAGCTTAATTAGCTACTGTTTTTTTTTTTTTTAATTTGACATGATGATTTAATAGTGTTCTATAGGTCACAGATTGGAGAACAGCTTCTGGTTTGTCTTATTTTTACCTTTACTCTGAAGGAAAGAAAGTAAGAAGGAAGTTTCATTGTTAATATTTGGTCCTAACACTTCCAAACTGATTTACTGAGCAGGAATGTGTTCCAAATTCTAAAGCAAGGTAGTTGAACAGCTTTTCTCTACCTGGAACCAATCTTCTGAGTTGACTGTGGAAACTTTGAGGATGCTGGATTTTAAAATACATTACAAGTTGGGAGAAAAGGTAAAATAACAAAGCCTATATACTTCAAAAAATATGACAGCTGGAAACAGAATTCCATTCAGAGGGGTTTTATTGAAAAGAATTTAATGAAGGGGCTAGTTGTCAATATGTGAGCAGAACTGAGGAATAACTAGAAATTCTGAGAACTATCCCTAGTAGGAAGGAATGGCAAGAAATCATCGTGACCCCTTGGCTTGATGGAGAGTCAGAGCAGAGAGAACCAGAGTCATGGGGTATGCCAAGAAGAAAAACAGAGACAGGGAGAGGGGAAGGGGAAGAAATATCCACAGAGAAATATAAAGTTTGGGAAACTAATTAAAGGTGAGTGTATGTGTGAGAGAGAAAACAATGGTAAATAAGAAAGGTTCTGCTTGCAAAGCATTTGCTATCTACGGGAGGTGAAGAGCTGATATAGAGGAACAATCCACCATGATAAATGCTGGAATGGAGGGGTATGAACAGGATGGTCAAGATGGTTTTCACACTGTCTAAGGATAAGGGAATAGAAAAATACAAGGTGTCCATAAAGTCCACGTGCATAGATTATTTTATGAGATATTAGAATGCATTAATAAATCATGTACTATATATCCACCTGTCTTTTCAGACTTAGTAGGTACCCTATTGATTCCAACCAAACACAACCTAGAAATTGTCTTGGGACAATATAAGAGATGATAATGAATGTTGTTAAAAACATTGCAGTATGTCATGCCACTAAAATTGATTGGTTGTCTAAAATCTAGAATGTCTACATCTAGGTAAGTGGTGTTTGGGGTTTCCATTACAACCTTAACTTCTACATAATGCAAATATTTCCATTTCTTAGAATAAATGCATGAAGTACTAATATAACTTCACTTAAATTTCACTCCATGGATATATGTGGGCCACAAATTAAGCTTATTTTACCTTCAATTTCTCTCATAAGTAATTTTGGGAACCAAGGGTTATAGTCCCATGTCTTGCTCCCAAATGAATTAACTATCATGTGATCCCTACCTAGGCTATGATGCTATATTTTTTAGATACTTCATCTCCCATAGGGCCCAGAAGCTTTTGCTGAATGTGACTTCTTCTGAGTATTTTGACATCTACTGAGCAAATCAGGCTGTCTCCTCTAGTTCTAGTTGTAGTTGTCCACTGAGCAGTTAAGCCCCTCAAATAAACACCACCACAATTGTTGACAAGTTCCCAAGGCGCCTCAGCCATGGGCACTCTGAGTACCATTCAGGAGAATGTGAACAAAGTCCTTGAAATTTTTTAAATGTTGGTTCTATCCCCTCTTTGAGAATTGAGTTCTGAGAGGCACTTCTAACATCCTATGATAAAAAAGCTGCCTTCTCTTACTTAAATTTAATTTTTTTTTTGGTCTGTAACAAATGTCCTAATTAATACCAAGAATTAGACAAAATATTCTTTTGTGACTCTATTTTGGAATCAGAAAAATAAAATTTTGAATAGCATGACTCAATATCCATTCCCACTATTTACAGATATTTAATAAGGGGTATTTGAGGAAAAGTATATGTAATAACATAATGAATTGTTCAGTTCAGTTCAGTTGCTCAGTCGTGTCCAGCTCTTTGTGACCCCATGAACCGCAGCACACCAGGCCTCCCTGTCCATCACCAACTCCCATAGTCCCCCCAAACCCATGTCCATCAAGTTGGTGATGCCATCCAACCATCTCATCTTCTGTTGTCCCCTTCTCCTCCTGCCCTCAATCTTTCCCACCATCAGGGTCTTTTCATATGAGTCAGTTCTTTGCATCAGGTGGCCAAAGTATTGGAGCTTCAGCTTCAACATCAGTCCTTCCAATGAACACCCAGGACTGATTAGTGATTATAAATTACTTTCATACTATTTCCCCCCTGCTTCCCAAAAATAGTTCTATAAAGGAGGGGAAAATCTCATCCACTTTGAAAGATGTGACATGGTCTCTTAGAGATACGGTGTTCTTGCTAGGGTTTTGGATAAACTGAGATGGGGGCTAAGAAAGGAATCTGGACACAGGCAACCAAAAAATATATGAGGAAGAAAAACAAGTGTTGGTCTTCTTGAGGGATCTCCAAAATGATTGCGTTAGACTGGATTTTCAGGGCTGAGTACAAGAGTGTTTCAAATATAAATTTGGTTACTACCAGCATAATGATGCTGATAGTGATGATGAACACAGATCGATATAGGTTTCTTATGAACAAGATACTATAGAACAGTGCTTGAATTAATAGACATTTTCACATTGAATTATCACAAAACTGTCCTAAGAAGGTACTGCTATTAGCTTCATTTTACAGATGAGCAAATTGAATTCCAAAAATATTAAGCTTGCTTAAGTCTCCCAACAGGTAAATGGTAGAACCAGGATTCAATCATAATCATTTCAAGTCCAGAGCTTGTGCTTTTAAGAGTTAAGCTATACTACCTGCCATATCCTACTGTAGAGATCACAAATTTGTATTTAACACAGCAGCTGAGGGGAGACCTTGATCCGGTAACAAGCTTCAGAGGGTACATTGACTGCAGTGTCTAAGGGGAGTGGATTAAAATGAAAATTACCCAACAGGTAAAGGATCTATTAGGAGGCCTTGCTAATGCTAAGAGGAACATGCCTGAGCTGGAAGACATAGTGAATTTTAGAGAAAGTTTACAGGGACAAGTATTGTCTTCAAGTTGGTTAGCTGACTATGTCACAGGACTTGTGCAGATGGGTGTTAAAGCCTGTGAAGTGCTAGAACGTACTTATACCCACCCATATTCCATAAATTGGAGAGTGAAGGTAGGGAAGCTGGAGAAGGTGGGGAGAAGAAAGGAATGGAGAGAGATTCCAAAAGCTTAGAAAATAAAGTTCTTGTCCTTCACAGGGTTTAGGGTTTTATTGAAGAGCTTAATGGAGACAGATTGGAACTTATGAAAAGACTGGAGAACAATTGAAGATCACTGGCAATTGTGTGAAGTGAATTCCAGTGACGCAGACCTTGGTGAAAGGAGAAAACAAAGGGGCAGGTGAAGGGTGGGAGCCTCAGAATCATGGAGTGAGGACACTGAGAACCCTTAACGTGTAATCTCAGAGTGCACTAGGAGAGGTCCCTGACATGGATTACCAAGCTCTGGAGCCTCGAAGCTTCCACCCTCCCAGGCTCTAGTATGTGTTCTTCTCTGCTTTGCTTTTTGACAGTATATTATTTACAAGCACCAATCCATTTTATCACTGTTTGAAGAAATCTCTGGGTGAGATCAGTTTGTTGTTAAAGATTGACTCCGCTGTTTGGCGTTTCTAGGGGTTACTTCAGTATTTTTCAATTGCTCACAGTGTTTACAGCCTTCTGTGTGTTGAGCCTGGTTGGAATCACTTGAAAAGCTTGGTTAAGATATAGATTTCTGGTCCTTAGAACACTCTGCCTTGGGCTGGCTGTATGACCTCATTCTGCATCAGATTCCTCCCTAGTTAACAGGAATAATAATATATAGTGGATGAGTAATGAGAACCTACTGTATAGAACACGGAGAAAAAAAAAGAAGGTATAATCTGTTTGTAGGACATATATTAAGTTAACCTTAAAATGCATTCCAATATACAAGTGCATAAAAATACTGTTTGATTCCACTTATATGAAGTACATAGAATAGTCAAATTCATAGAGTCAGAGAATATATTGGTAGATGCTGGAGGCCAAGGGGTGATGGGGATATGGAGAGGGGGAGTGGGGAGTTAGTGATTAATGGGGACAGAGTTTCAGTTTAGGAAAGTGAAAAATTCAAGAGACGGGTGATGGTGAGAGTTGAGCAACAATGTTTCCACACTTAGTGCCACTGAAATGTACAGTTAAATATGGTTAAATTAGTATGTTTTATATTAAGTGAGTTTTACCACAATAAAAAAACATTAAAATAAAAAACATTAAAAAAAAATCCCTCCACCCATAGAACTGAAACTACAAAAAAAAAAAAAGAGAGAGAGAGAGAGAAATAATACCTACCTTTACAGGATTTGGGGATAGGATAAAATGAAACTACACCTACATACAACAGGTTTAGTACAATGCATGGGATATATGCTTCCCAAGTGGCACGAGTGGTAAAGAACTTGCCTGCCAATTTGGATGATGTAAGAAACCAGGGTTTGATTCCTGGGTCAGAAGATCCCCTAGAGGAGGAGATAGCAACCCACTTCAGCATTCTTGCCTGGAGAATCCCATGGACAGGGAAGCCTGGCGGGCTACAGTCCATAGAATCACAAGAGTCGGACATGACTAAAGCAGCTTAGCATGGCACATAGTTAAGATTGCTAATTATTATAATTAATTCCTAATGTGTCCAGTTTATTTTAAATAACATACTTCGTATTTTAAAATTTCTAGTGGGACTTCTGGAAAAAAGCAGAAAGAGACCTGCTACTGCAATACTCCTTTCCACAGATCACCTTCAGGGCTCCTGGGCCCCAGGTTTTCTCACTCGAAACTTGTTCAGAGTCTCCTCTCCAGCCTACATGCTCTCTTTGAGCTGTCCTGGTGTCCTATTGATTCTACAGTCTCCAGCTTGATGCATGTTCTGGAGCCATGGTGGTATTCTCAAGAGGACATTATGCCACACAACCATTTAGTTTATTTGAAATAGCATTTATACAACTGACCTGGCTTTAATGCCTTCAATGATATGTCACAGAGAATTAGAAACACTTCTCAGATTTACAATAACTAAGTCTGTCAAACATGTTTTGCTAAAACGTTGCATCAATGATCCGTGAGAAGAAAACAACTTCTAAGCTGTTCTTTGATGCCTCTTGTGACTGATTTCTGCAGCAGAGGTTGGCAAACGTTTTCTGTACAGGGACCGGTAAATGAATATTCAGGCTTTGCAGGCCATACTGTCTCTGTTGGAGCCATACTATTCTGCTGTCTTTTGCAAAAGCAGTTGTTGGTAGTATGTAAATTATAATATCTGTATTTCAATAAAACTTTACTCAAGGACATTGAAATTTGAATTTCATGGAATTTTCATGTCATAGTCTTCTTTTTCATCTTTTTGGATGGTCTAAAAATATGAAAAGAATTCTTAAGTTGTAGGCTGAACAAAAATAGGAAGTGAGTTGGATTTGGCCTACAGATCATAGTTTGCCAATTCCTGTCCTGATCTCATGTTTTTGTTGCTTTGATTTTTGTAATAGGAAAGAAATTGACTTAATGGCCACACATGGCACAGTCTATCAACAATGTGATTTTAAGAACAAGGCAGTTTGTATACTGTTGTCCATAGCGGCATTATTCATATTAGTCAAAATATGGAAGCAACTCTAATATCTGTCAACAGTTGAACATGGTCTGTGCATACAATAGAGTACTATTCAGCCTTAGAAAGAAAAGAAACTCTGATACATGAGTGAACAACAACATGGATGAATCTTGAGAGCAAAAAGACATACACTGTATGATTCTACCTGTAAAAGTTACCTAAAGTAGTTAAGTTCATAGAAATGAAAAACAGAACAGTGGATGTCAGGGGTTGGGGGAGGGGGAATGGGGAGTTGTTTAATGGGTACAGAGTTTCAGTTTAGAAGATAAAAAGAGTCCTTGAAATTGATTGCACAGCAATATGAATGTACCTAACACTACTGACTGTGAAGAAAGCTGAGGGCCGAAGAATTGATGCTTTTGAACCGTGGTGTTGGAGAAGACTCTTGAGAGTCCCTTGGACTGCAAGGAGATCCAACCAGTCCATTCTGAAGGAGATCAGCCCTGGGTGTTCTTTGGAAGGAATGATGCTAAAGCTGAAACTCCAGTACTTTGGCCACCTTATGGGAAAAGTTGACTCATTGGAAAAGACTCTGATGCTGGGAGAGATTGGGGGCAGGAGGAGAAGGGGACGACAGAGGATGAGATGGCTGGATGGCATCACTGACTCGATGGACATGTGTCTGAGTGAACTCCGGGAGTTGGTGATGGACAGGGAGGCCTGGAGTGCTGCGATTCATGGGGTCACAAAGAGTCGGACACGACTGAGCGACTGAACTGAACACTACTGAAAAACACTATGCATTTGAAAAATGGTTAAGATGGCAAATTTTGTGTTATATGTGTATATAAATATATAATTAAGAATAAAAAAATGAGGTAACTCTTAAGATTTTACAAATAAATTCTGAGATGCAAACTGAATATCAGTATGCACAGTTTGCAATGAATATCTCTGGCTCATGTGCTATTTTTATGGTTCTTCTCACCATTTCCTTTTAGCCACATTGATGAAAGTAACAACTATGCTGTTCACTTCAAAAACACTTTTTAAAATCACCACTATGTGCCAAAGAATCACTTGGAAAGTATGAATACAAGCATGATTAAAACAGTCCCCAACTGTTGTAATTGACTTATGGGTCCTAAGTTATCATTCCCTTCTAGTGGTATTGTGAATTCATACCTTTGCATGGCTTTATGGCAGGGGGAGTATAGTTTCTTTGAGCTTTGAGCTTGCCCATGTGATTCATTCTAACCAATGGGATGCGGGTATTAGTGGGCTTGAAAGGTGCTTGCACTTCTGCCATTTCCATAGAAACATTTCAGAATGAGATATATGGAACTGACTTGACTGGACCAGAAGCCAAAGGCCTTGTCCAGTCCAACACAGCCCAAATTTGTCAAACCCTAATCCATCCACAGAGCTGTGAAAATGAAAATCAAAGATTTTTTCTTTCAAGCAGCACAAAATTATTGTGGCATGATTTGTTCTTTCAAGCAAGACAAAATTATTGTGGCTAGAGCAAAGGATATATTGTCTTTGAGAAGCCTACAGGCCTACATAGGCGCACAGACATGATTCGTTCCTCTTCTAAACTTATCTCCACAAAGCAGTGGATGTCAAATCTGGGATGTATAAGAATAATTTGAAGAATGTGATACAATTCTGGATTCTCAGAGACCACTGGCAGAGACTTTGGCCTGGTAGGCATGGTGTAGTGCCCAGAAATACACAGTTTTTGGAAGCAACTCAAACAATTCTGATGCAGGTGACCCAGGCTTGTAATAGCTTCACCATAGTGTAGAGTGTTAGTGATGGCAAAAGGTTCTTGCTTCAAAAGCTCACAGGGTTGAGAGAGAATTGATAGCAGAAAAACAAAACTAATATCTGCATATTCAAAAAGTCTATATACTCACTATGTCAGCAGTCACCTCCTCCAGATTTGAGGTGACTCTACAGGGCACACCAAAATAGCACCACGACTTAACTGGCTTTGCCTTCTTCCAGCCTGAAATTCACCAATGGAGTCATTCCTACAGGTCAGTCAGAAACCTAATACGTCTTCATTTCTTCTGTCACCATGATAGTACCAGGCTCTCATCAAATCTGAGCTGATTTTTCAGAACCCTCCTAAACCAACGTTTCTCCCACTAGGCTTCTGCCTTCCTATGTAGCCTGGCTTTCTGTCACCAATTTTCTCATATCACTCCTCAGCTCCTCTATCTACAGTTATTATTCACCAACACTTTGATGTGATATCCAATATTACTCATAGGTTTTAAAGATTTTTTTTTTAAGTGACAAAACAATTGTATGGTTAAGTTCATCACCTGGCTATCACTCAAGAAGCTAGCAGCCTTTCCCATCTCAAGATTGATCACTTCAATAACACCTTTTGTGATAACATCTCATCCTTGACAACTCATCACCTTTACTATATTTAGCTTGTGTTCAATTTAGTGGTTACCCAAATACCATCTTTAGAATGCCCTTTAATTATTTCTTTAAATACCCGTTTGTTGTGTTTCCAAAATGGAAAAGCACTTTTATATTTGTTTAATATCTACCCTTAGAACTGGGATACTATTGATCCCATAGTACTTGGTGAACCAAACTGAAATGTGGCATTGAACTGTTACATTTTGAAATGTATAATGATGATGATAACAGCAAGTCAAAATAAGAGCATTTGAAATTTGATTGAAGACTTTTTATGCCCTGGGTAATATGCTATTTAATTACACTTTCTGCTTAATTTACTCTTTACAACAACCCAGAAGAAAAGTGCTCATAGTGTTGTCCTTTGTCAGATGACAAAAGTGAAGGATGAGATTTGTCTAAGGTAACAGTGCTTCCCGGTGAGGATTTGACCTAAGACAGAGCAATGGGCTATTTCTTTACCCTGCCTGCATTTAAACGAAGGTTAGAAAGACTGATGCTGAAGCTGAAACTCCAGTACTTTGGCCACCTCGTGCGAAGAGTTGACTCATTGGAAAAGACCCTGATGCTGGGAGGGATTGCGGGTAGGAGGAGAAGGGGACAACAGAGGATGAGATGATTAGATGGCGTCAATGACTCGATGGACATGAGTTTGAATGAACTCCGGAAGTTGGTGATCAACAGGGAGGCCTGGCATGCTGCGATTCATGGGGTCACAAAGAGTCGGACACGACTGAGTGACTGAACTGAACAAGCAACAAGAGGGCTTCCCTGATAGCCAGTTGGTAAAGAATCTGCCTGTAATGCAGGAGACCTGGGTTTGATTCCTGGATTAGGAAGATCCCCTGGAGAAGGAAATGGCAACCCATTCCAGTTTGTTATTTTGATTTTCTTTACATCATTAAAATGACGCTGGGTTAAGGGTGTGCAATGAGATTTGCTAAAGTTAAAGCTTTGCCAATTTACATTAATAAAAGGCATATTTTAGCTACTTAAAACCCATTTCACCGATTAGTAAAAAAAAATAGGAATTGTAATATCACCTAACGAATAAAGTTGTTCTGACCATTGAAGAGGAAAATTCAGATAAAGGGTATAATTCAGAGGCTGGACAGAGTAATCAATTAAGGAATGTTTGCTAATACAGTGATGGTGATGGTGATGAGTTTCTGCAGAGACCCTCTTTCTGAATGGGCAAACACTTCTCCTAGGCTGTAGTCCTTTCTCTCAGGGAAAAAAAAGATATAGTAAAGGATCGTCATTCATATTTACTTTACCTGTATGTTTTTGTTTTTAAAAAACAACCAGTTTTAGACATGGTGACTCTCTAGAATGATTTGCAAAATAAAACAGCATTTTCAGCACTTTACAGACTCAACTTTCTGAAAGTAAAGATCTTGGATAACTTTTTAAATCAAGATAGATATACATATTCATGACATTATGCAAAGGAAATCCTTTCAGACATGGAGACCTAGGACTCAGCTGAAATATCTGTACAGTAATTTGAAGGAAATCATAAACTGAAAAGTATACTGAACATACTACTCATCTCCCTATTTTCTTCTGTTCAGTTACAGCAGTTCTGGTAGGTTTTTATTTTCTCACTGAGGACGGCACTACTCTTAAATAAACATGATTATAGCCTAGAAGAGCTACAGACTGCTTCAGATGCTAAAAATAAAATAGTTAAAATGGAGAGACTTCAATTTGATGCAGGCTGCTCAACAATTTAACTTCTAATTGTCTTGTGGTTATTCCACAACTAGGAATTGACCATATTCCGTTTAAAGGAGATTGAAGGGCTCAGAAAAAAATAAGAAATGAAGTGGAAGTTTTTTCTTCCCAAATCCTAATCCCCAGAAACATGAGTAAAAATAATCATATATCTCCTCTAAAACAAAAATATGGATTCAAGTCACATCTTAGAATTGTCTCTTCTCAAAAGAGCTTAGTATTATCCGAGTTATGGAGATTCAAGCAAATTGCTTATGAGTAATGGTGTTTCAGTGAAAACATTTACTTCTCATTGAGAATGACAGTAACAGATAGTTCTTAATAAAGTAAAATTTAGTTCTTTTCTCAGTTCCCACTTCGTTCGTGAAAATTCTCAATGCCATATGCATTAATTGGATACTTTTCTAACTTGTTTTCTTAACTTTAGAAACATGCTGTTACTTTATAAAGTCTGACTATTTGTATTTCTTTTGGCTTGTGATACTGAATTGAAAAGAAGCAATTTGATAATTCAGTGTGAAGGCAAGTATATCATTTTTCATATTATGTTGGTGAAAAGGCTATTTTAAAAGCATGTGAACAGTATAGAAAAAATATACATATATAGGAAAAAATGTAATTATATATATTTATAGTCTTGCCACCCCCAGACCTAAATCCACAGTTATTTAGATATACATAACATTTAGATATTATTAGTATCCCAATCTCATGCACACTGAAATAAAGTCTCGATTATTGGGTGGGTGAAGTGAGTTTTAAGCAACTCAAGTGAACAATCTATTTCGCAACACAGCATATTTTACTGACTGGATCTTCTAGGATTATGTGGATATATTTTTCTCTCCATACCTTGCCTTCTGGGCTTCACTCATGTCTGTATTCTCAATTATCACTTCACCTACTTTCTTTGAGCAATTCTAACTTTGCTTTCTGTTTTAACCACCATTTACACACTGATGATTTCAGTGTATGTGTGTATTATATATGCATATATCTAAATATACATATATGCATGTTATGTATGTGTGTATGTGTATTAAAGTTCAGATCAGATCAGTCGCTCAGTCGTGTCCGACTCTTTGCGACCGTGTTTTAAAGTTACCCGTAAGCTATAGAATCTTTTCATCCAGTTGCTGACTGAACATGTCTCTCCACCCTGAAGACCCACAGATGTTCAAAGTCAATATACCTAAAACCAAACTTGAATGTAAATGTCTAAATTGCTATTCTTTCTATCTCAGTTTTTCAATTGGTGGCATCCATTCTATCACCAAACCAAAAAAAAAGGGGGGGGGGTGGAATTTAATCAATACTTTTTCTTAATTCTTCCTTCTATATCCATTGAACCCATTTCTAACATGATTCAAGGTTTTAAACTACTTAATCTTTATTTTCAGTGGTGTATTTAGGTCTTTTAAATCTTTCTTTGGATTATTGGAATACCCTCCTAAACACTTACTATAAAAAATATGTCTGATATAAAAAGATTAGCATGTGAGTGTTTTGGGGGAGGAGGGGAGAATATAGTTTTATGTACCTAATCCGCAGTCACCCCCATTTATTCCTCTTCTCTACTATTTAAAATACTGAGAAATTCTAATATACCAAACTCTTTCAAATTCCTCCGAGTTCTCTCACATTTTCCATCAACTGGAGTGCTTTTTCTCCATTAGTTGCCTAGGTAATCCCCTTGTTTACCCTTACAAACCATACTCAGATTTCACTTCATTTGAAGACGCTTTTCTGAGTCAGACAAAATTAATCACTTCCTGTGTTCTGATTATATATTTCTGTGTAGCAAACAACCCCAAAATTTAGTAGTTTAAACTGACATCCATTTTATGATGTTTCCTGATTTTGTGGGCCAGGAAGTTGGGCAGCGCTCAATTGGCTGGCTCATCACACAATACATGGTTACTTGGTGAGATTCAGCTGGTAGCTGGGCAGGTTTGAGAATTTAACACGGTTTCACTCACGAGCTGAGCACTTGGATGCTATTGTCCTTAAGTCGCTAAGTCATGTATGACTCTTTTGGGACACCATACACTGAAGCCCTCCAGGCTTCTTTGTCCACGGAACTTCCCAGGCAACAATACAGGAGTGGGTTGCAATTTCCTTCTCCAGAGGATCTTCTTGACCCAGAGATGAAACCTGCATCTCCTGCATTGGCAGGCAGGTTCTTTACCACTGAGCCATCAGGAACGCCTTTGCATTTTGATGGGAATGATTGAAAAGCAAGGCTCAGATGAATCCGTATTTTTCTCCCTGTAGTCTCAATAACTCTCCATGTGATGTCTCCAGCAGAGCAATAGAGCTTCTTACATGACAGCATAACCTCCCAGAGACCAAGGAAGCAAGCAGCCAGTCCTCTTAAAACTAGGCAGGTATAGCCTAAATCACCGCATTTCTTTGCTCTATTAATCTTTTCTACAATAAAGACTCATCTGAACTTTGAGATCTCATTTTCAAAACACCGTTCAGTACGTATTCATTTGGTTCAAATGTAAGATGTAAATTTCATACAGGATGCAAACAGTGTATTCCTGAAAAATTCTTAGCAATTGATCATCTCTGTGATCCACTAAAAATCAAGGAAAGTTCCTACTGTCTGTTTATAACATGCCCACATGCCAGTTCAGGGACTGAAGTATATATTTCTTTTTTTTCTTTTATAAAGATGGTATCAGGAGTTGATAGAAAAGCAGAATACAGTTGAGCATAGGCATATGTATCAGGAGATCCAATCACTGAGTGGCCTTAGTTAACTATCCATTCTATGAATTCAGAATGTCGATAGCTCACTATTTGGAATCACTCTAATTCTGTTATTAATGTTATCATTCCCCCATATTCACATCTATGTATTGTCAAATGCCCAATACATTTGGTCCTTAAACAACATGGCTTTAAACTGTATAGGCTTTAAACTGCTTACATGCAGATTTTTTTGAATAAATATATTGGAAAATTTTTGGAAGATTTGCAACAATTTAAAAAACTTGTAGATCCACTTCATAGCCTAAAAATGTTGTTTTAAAATTTTAAGAATGTATGTATGTAGATAATAGTCTATCCTTACACAGACATAAAGTGATGTTTAATATAAAATTAGTGTGTTAGTTTTCTTACAACTTTATAACTTTGCTTTCAAAGAATTATATTAGCATACATAGTCTGGTTTGACTAAAGGGCACAGAAAGCCAAAGTTGTTTGAATAACTAAGTAAATGAATGAATAAAGGAGTATTTTGTGAGCATAATTCCTTAATAAGTTGTAATTGAAGAAACTATGTATCAGCCTATCATCATAGGTAAATGTTTTTTAAAAAAATGTAGCAATGTTTTAAACACTATATTATGAACATGACTATAATATTGCATACCATAAAAATCTTACAACCATTCATAATGTAAAAGCAAGTTTATTTTGAAGCAATTATATCAATTACACTAGGTACCATATAGCAATCAGAGTGCAGCTTCTTCATTATCATTGCCTGAACTGTTATAACTGTAAAAAATATGAATTACTTTTTCACATTATCTTTTCATTTTTTATGTCTAGTGTTAGTAATATGTATAACATCTAGAGTGTTTTGTTTTCATATAAAACAATATTGATGTAGGTACAGACAGACAATATATCTTGTAAACATGATGAACTTATAGCTAAATACAGTACAGTATTATAAATAAGTTTTCTCTTCACTATGATTTTAATAACATTTTACTTTCTCTAGCTTACTTTACTGTAAAAACACTGTATGCAATGCATATAACATAAAAAAACATGTTAACTGTCTGGGTTATTGGTAAGGCTTCTGGTCAACAGTATGCTATTAGCAGTTCAGTTTTAAGAAAGTCAAAATTTATACATATTTTTGAGCTCACACACTTCTGTGTCCTTAACTCCTTCATGGTTTAAGGGTCAATTGTAATGATTAGATCAGATCAGATCAGTCACTCAGTTGTGTCCGACTCTTTGCGACCCCATGAATCCCAGCACGCCAGGCCTCCCTGTCCATCACCAACTCCCGGAGTTCACTGAGACTCAATCCATCGAGTCAGTGATGCCATCCAGCCATCTCATCCTCTGTCGCCCCCTTCTCCTCCTGCCCCCAATCCCTCCCAGCATCAGAGTCTTTTCCAATGAGTCAACTCTTCGCATTAGGTTGCCAAAGTACTGGAGTTTCAGCTTTAGCATCATTCCTTCCAAAGAAATCCCATGGCTGATCTCCTTCAGAATGGACTGGTTGGATCTCCTTGCAGTCCAAGGGACTCTCAAGTCTTCACCAACACCACAGTTCAAAAGCATCAATTCTTCGGCACTCAGCCTTCTTCAAAAAGTCCAACTCTCACATCCATACATGACCACAGGAAAAACCGTAGCCTTGACTAGACAGACCTTTGTTGACAAAGTAATGTCTCTGCTTTTGAATATGCTATCTAGGTTGGTCATAACTTTCCTTCCAAGGAGTAAGCGTCTTTTAATTTCACGGCTGCAGTCACCATCTGTAGTGATTTTGGAGCCCAGAAAAATAAAGTCTGACACTGTTTCCACTGTTTCCCCATCTATTTCCCATGAAGTGGTAAGATCCTGCACATGTATCTATACTGAGAATTCTGTGTTGACTCTTCTCAGGGGCTCATTATCTCTCCAGGGGTTTGGAGAGCTTCTGGATTGGTGAACAAACACTCAACCACATGCAGGGGGAGTGATGTCCTCAAACTCCACAGGGACAGAAGCTCCTTACCTTGGGACTCTTTGAGACCTCACCTTTTGAATTTCTTCATCTGACTGTTTATTCCTATTCTTTAATATCCTTTATAATATACTGAAAATCTAGTAGGTAAACTGTTTTCCTGAGTTCTGTGAGCCACCCTAGAAAAATAATCCACCCAAGGAGTTGGTCATAGGAAATCTGTGATTCACATCCGTCAGTCAGAAGTACAGGTAACGACCTGGATTTTCAGCGTCTGACTGATTGTAGGACTCCCAGCTGGAGTTGCAGAATAGCTTAGTGTGGGAAAACTGCACACACATTTGGAATACAGAGGATTGCGTGAGTAGTGAGTAAAGGAAAATGACAGAGTTTCCATTACACTTCGCATGAGGTTTTACAGCAAAAATCCTTACAATCATTTGAACTATTTCCAGTCTTTCTACTCTAATCTATCCACACTTGCTACTGATTCAGTCTCCATGAAACAAGGCTATATAGCTTCAATTTGACTTTGACAATTGACCCTAATTTTTTTCCAGAATATACCTTATAATTTTAATCCAACTAGTCTTACCACTCACTGTTCTCCAGGAATATTTTGGATATTCTCACTTTTGCTCTAGCTTTTGCTTTTGCTTGTATTTCAAATACATGCCTCACCTCATTTCCATATCCATGAGTATTTCACAAATATCCATCTTCTAGGAAGCTTAATTGAATCCCCATATCAAAAGGCTCTCTCCTCACTTGAGCTGACATAATGCTTTGCTCACACTTCTGCTCCTCTTTATTGTTTCTTTAATGTGAGGAATACAGGCTTTAGGGGAAAATAAACATTGATCCCCTTACTATGTGAATTTAGGCAAGTATCCTAACTTCACAGCATCATAAACTCACCTGTAAAATAGAGTGGAAAGTAAGAGCCATTCTTACCTTGTGAGAATTACTGTGAGGATAAAATGCAACAAAATTTATGCAGAGACCAATGCAGAGCTAGCCCAAGAATGAATGACAGCTATCATTCACATTAAGTTAGATATAAATTTAAAAATATATAATTAATACAATATATGCCTTATAAATGACAGAGGCTCAATAACTGACTTGAATTTAAAAACTAGAGAAATCAGGAATTCCCTGGCATTCCAGTGGCTAGTACTCCACACTTTCACTGCCGAGGGCCTGAGTTCAATCTGGTTGGGGAACTGAGATCCCAGAAGCCACATGGTATGCCTTAAAAAAAAAAAAAAAAAAAAAGACTAGAAAAATCATCACTTGAAAATTTTTTCTTCCACTTGTAGGTAAGCCACCTACTGTCATGATGAGAATGACCACATTACAGAGTTTTAGAGGTTTTATTGCACAAATAACCAATGGGGTATCAGTCACTACAAACCTACCATCATAACAAATTTAAAGTAGCTGAAAAAATTAGAGCAGGAAATAAATACCTAAGGCTTTCCAGCTGTCAGCAAAATGCTAACCTGCTTGAATATTTTCTCGGTGTCTGTTTTAAAAACATGAGGGCTGAGGTACTAAAATTTGTGATCCAAAACTAAACTTAGTAAGACACAAATAACAGTGTGAATGTTTTGGTTGTGTTATCCATCCTACTTTGGTTGATTGGACTTGGGGAAACAGTGATGTCCATGACTAATCACTGACAGATCCTGTATTATGCAGCTATGCACTGTGCTCATCAGAAAAATTTGACCTCTGTGCTTGCTATTCATGGCTCAGAATGTGATATTGACATGGCAAATGACATGGCGCTCAAAAGAGACCATATTCCTTAATCTGAGTACTTTACTAGCAAAACTAATTTTAATATCACTACATTTCCATGAGGCCTTTGGCCAACGTCTCAAACATCTCAATTCAGTCAATGTATAGAAAAGGGAATTTGGGAATAATATGGGAGCAAGTGGGAAGAGGAACCCTTTTGATTTCACAGTGCGTATGATCCTAAAAAGAACTAGAAAAGTTACAGTTGAGGATTTACCTAGTAGTTCTTCCCTTGGTTTGATCCTAAACACTTTCATCCTCAGCTCCTGGGGTGAAGTATTCCCTCTGTAAACTTCTATTCCACCCACTCTCTTTACTCCCAACCTTTTAAATTCAAGATGAAGACTAAGCTCTTTCTATGACAAGTATTCAACATTAGCCATTTGCAATAGCTGAGGCAGCATTTGGCTTGATATATTCCAGGAAATAATTTATTATAGCATATCCAATGTATTCTAATTTGCAGTATTTTATGGAAAATATATTCAGAAAAAAAAATATATTCAGATTCAACAGAATTCTACTCTTCCCCTTTCTTCCTAGTTTATAAAAATGTCCTCACTCATCAAATGGGGATAATAGTATATTCTTTTGAAAGTTTTTGAAAATATTAAATAAGAAAATTCACACACAGTTCCTGGTATCTAATAAGCACTCTATAAATTATGTGTGCATGTGCTAAGTCGCTTCAGTTGTGTCCGACTCTTTGTGACTGCATGGACTATAACCCACCAGGCTCCTCTGCACTCTATAAAGTGTAGTTATCCTTAATTATGCTACCTGGCAAGTATTTGTTGAACATCTATTTTGCACAATGCCCAGGGATTAAAAAGATTGTAATTGCTGCCCTCAAGGTATTCTCCTGCTAGTAGAAGTAACATGGTTTCTTACAAAATAAGAAGAAACTAAGTAGATGCTATGAGAGCTCTGAGGTGGATGACCTGACTCAGTCTGGGATGGAGGAAGATGTCAGGGAAGGCTGCACAGGGGAGGTGAAGTCTTAAACAACTTGGTAAGTATAGAAATGACTTGGTAATAGGGGCTTCCTTGGTGGCTCAGCGGTAAAGAATCTGCCTGCCAAAGTTTGAGCCCTGGATCAGGAAGATCCCCTGGAGGAGGAAATGGCAACCCACTCCAGTATTCTTGCTTGGGAAATCCCATGGAGAGAGGAGCCTGGTGGGATTCAGTCCACGGGGTCGCGAAGAGTCAGACACGACTGAGTGACTAAACAATAAAGAAGGTGAAGGAAAACATTGAAAAGGCCCAGAAATCAGAGAAAGTCTAGTGTATCGGAAAAACTGAAAGGGACTAAGCAAAATGGTTTAGAATTTGTGGGGGGTGGGAAAAGACAGGGAGAAAGGCGGCTTTGGAGAAAGAAGGCTGGCATGAGCAAAGAGCTGGGGCCAAGAGCCTTGTATGCCAGGGTTAGGAGGTTGAATTTAAAGCTGAAGGAAATTGGTAGGCACAGAAAATTTTAAGGGAGGGCTTGGGAATGACAGGATTAAATCCACATTTCAAAAGATTACTGACAGTAGCCAGGATGGATTAGAGAGGATTATACCAAAGAAAGGAGGCCAGTTTGGGAGCTATTCCAACAGCCCACACTCAAAGAGGTAAGCCAGGCAGGAGGGGTAAAAGGAAGGTTTAGACCGAGTGCTTTGTTTAGTCCATTGTTTTTCACTCAATGTGATCTTATTTATTTAGTTTTGAAATTTTGGTACTTAAAATTTTAAAAATTTTGTTCATTGAGAGTACACATTTCTAAAATTATTCTTCTGTCTTATTCTTAGTTAGAAACTGCAAAACAGTGTGAATTAATTGAAGAGCTTTTCAGGTAGCTGAGTGCAAAAAAAAAAAAAAAAGTGAGCAAGCAAAAAATAATCAGGAGAAATGACTACACTGTATTTTCTGCTTGCTCTGTACCAGTCATATTGCCCAGAAGTTTAAATGCCTCACAAGCAACAAAAACAAACAAGTGAAGTATATCAAACTAAAAAAATAAAAAATAAAATGCCACTGCACGACAAAGGAAGCCAACAAAGTGAAAAGGCAACCTATGGAATGGGAGAAAATACTTGCAAATCATACATCTGATAAAGGGTTAATATCTAAAATAGTTAGAGAACCCATACAACTCAACAGTAACAGCCAATTAAATAAATAAATAATTTAAAAATGGGCAAAGGACCCGACTAGACATTTTTCCAAAGAAGACATATAAATGGTCTATATGAAAAGATGCTCAACATCACTAATCATCAGACAAATGGGAATCAAAACCACAATGAGATATTACCTCATAGCTATTAGGATGGCTATTATGAGAAAGAAAAAAGAAAAACCAAGAGATAAGTGTTGGTGACAGTGTGGAGAAAAGGGAATGCTCATGCGCTCTTGATGGGAATGTAAATTGATATAGCCATTACAGGATGAAGTTTCCTCAATAAATTTATAAATAGAATTATCATATAATCCAGCCATCTCACTTCTGGGAATATATCCAAAGAAAATGAAAACATTATCTCTAAGAGATGTCTGCATTCCCAGGTTCATTGTGGCATTGTTTACAATAGCCAAGGTATGGAAACAGTCTTAATGTCCACTAGGGATGAATGGATAGAGAAGATAGATATATATATACACACTATATATACAACAAAATATTATTCAGCTATTTAAAAAAGGAAATTTGACATTTGTGACAACATGGGGATGAACATTGATGACGTTATGCTAAAAAAATAGGTCAAAGAAAGATACTGTATGATCTCACTTTCATGTGTTATCTAAAAAACTTGAACTCATAAAAACAGAGATTAGAATGATGATTGCCAGGGACTCAGTGGGGAGGGCAATGGAGGTATTAGTCAAAGGATACAGACTTCCAGTTATAAGATGAATAAGTTCTGGGAATTTAACATTTGACATGGTGATTATAGTTAACAATACCACTGTATACTGGAAATGGACTAAAAGAGTAAATCTTAAATGTACTCTTCACAAAAGAAAAAAAAATGTATGTGAGGTGATTGATGTGTTAACTAATTTTATTGTGGCAATCATTTTACAATATGTATGTATATCAAATTGTTGTATATTTTAAATGTATATGATTTTGTTTGTCAGTTATACTTCAGTGGAGCTGGGGGGAGGAGTGAAGAAAAAATGCATCAAGGCAAGAAGGCAGGTGGCATACCTTCATTTTACCTAGCAGATTCTGCTCTTGAGAGAGGGCTAGAATTTGCCAAAGCCACCCACCTAATTAGAAGTGGAGTTGGGCCACCATGCCTGCCATATCTCCAGATCACATTAGAAGGAATTTGGGCATTTACCTCCTGGGGAGGAGTAGCTTGAATTCTTCAGGGAAAGATGGGAGTGGTGATTAACTTCCTGCTCCAAAGACATTATGCAGAATATTTCTAAACCCTAGAAACTTATTACACACAAACACACACATGCACACACCTTTCATGTGGGTTGGGGTGAAAAATCTTTTAGAAGGAACCTAGAGATAAGAGAGGTGGAGTTCGCGTTCTATCACTTTCTATCTAAGGTACAAACTTTCTCAGTCTTTCAGTAACACTTTCCCTAAGTCACACATCCAGACATCCTCTTCACACTCTCCGCATTTACCTCCAAAGAAAATTAACAGAATTTCTTATAGCATTCAGGGAACATAGCCAATGAATCCTTTGATGCTGGGTTTTAACCTCAGGAGAAAGCCAGACTGGGATTCTAGCACCAGACCACATCAAGTAATATGGGTGATAAAGATAAGGGTTGATCAAAATGTAAAAGGAACAACAATAAATTCCATCCAAACCAGGATTCATCCTGGGCTTTTACAGGTAAAGGCTGTTAACACTACTACTTGTTTCTCTCCATTCAGTTATATTTTCCAAGTACATTGTATGATGCCTGACTAAAGAGTTAAATTCTGCTTTTAATCTTTGGTATGCTCTTGATAACCTTTACGAGCAGGTTAGATAATGCATTTAGTGCTCTATGTTTCTGGGTTTTGATCTTTGTCTTGCTGATATCCTACTGTGCCTTCTTTTCTTTCTCTTTTCCTTAACAAAGGAGACTAGCAATATATTAGACATTTATTTACCAAAAATTAGTTGTTAGTGGATTAAGATAGTATTTTTATCCCATCAAGGCTAGGAATAATGACATCACAATGGAGTTTGAAGCATTTCTTCAGTTTACACATTTATCTAATTCCTTTTCTTTTTCTTTTCCTTTCCCCACCCCTAATCAGCTCTGTAGAGACTTTAAGGACAGGTTTAATCAAGATGAGAAAACACAAATAAAGATAAGTCATATAACTTGCCAGTCAATAGGTACTGTATATGTTCTTTTGGATTGCATACCAAGGCTCTGACTGCCAGCCAGTAGGTCAGTGAAATTTAGAACAATTAATAATTAAATGTACATATATGGGATGGGAGTGAATAGCAAAATCAAACACTTTCAATTGTGTAAAAAAAAGAGTTGAGCAAATTTTTAATGTATGTAGAGTGATAAACAGTGATATTTAACTGACTTTTATATTACCTTTCATAAAGACTGGAAACTTTGCATAAGTTTGGAATCCAATCAAAGATTGGATCTTCTACCCTTCTCTAATCTAATGCTTTTCCCTTTGAAATGTTCTTGCTATTTAAATAGAAAAAAATTTCAGCAAGTAAATATCTTATGATATCTTAGCCATTTATAAATCACCTATTATTTTATAGAAAGAAATAAAAAGTTTTAACCTTTCCTTGGCTATTCAAAGGAAATAAATTCATATTGAGAATATTTTCTTTACTGTGGTAAATTGACTTAACCCTTAGCAGAACTGAGATTATATAGGATTTTAAAACGTGAGACAATGCATATTAAAGACTACATGGAACTCTAGGAGTCAAGCTTTGTCTTCATTTGCCACAAATTCCTCCCACATTCCTGGCTTTTCCAAGACAACATTAACAATCACTGAAGAGGTAAAGAAAATAATATCTGTTTTTTAAAAAAAATTACAATCAGTATAGAGTGAAAATTAGACTAATTAATCCATTATTCAAATCAAACATTATATAGCTACTATTAAATGAGCCAAATCTGAATACTCAGCTGTAATTTTTTCCTACCAATCAATGTACAAATTATACATTTTTCCTCCTCTCTCCCCAAATTTCTGCTCTTTTCATTTGAGCAGCATTGAGATGCATTGAATAAATACAATTAGCTTGATGTAGATCAAATGTATTTTCATTCTAAAGAAAAAAATCACTTGCTCAGCTTCTCTGTCCTGACTGGGGACTTTGTTATCACCCATATCTTTTAAACACACAGCATCCCCTTCTTCCTTCTTATCCAGACTGTCACCAAACCTTTTTACTTCTTGCCCAACAGTCTCTTAAACCATATCTCCTCTTAGGTCTCTTTTGTCAAGGCCCATATGTTGGTTAGGTCTTCTCTTGTTTGCTTTAAACTCCTTGATTTTCCTTTCCCTGCTTGCCATGTCTTTTCTAGAACCATCTTTTGTTTCTGAGATTTCTATTAAAGCATAAAAATTTTTTTTTCTTTCTAAATGAAATTTAAAATGTCTGCCTAATAAGCACCCCACTGTTGCCAGGAATAAGGAGTAGAGATATCCATTTGGCTTACCATGTGTTTATCCTATTATTTTCAGGGAAGGCTGTTATATATTTTTAAAATGCATGCTAGTATCTAGAAATATAGAACATTAATATTTCTTATATTTATCAGTTGCCTACTATATACCAGCCACTTCATAAAAATAATATTTACCTCTAACAACTTTTCAGGCAATAAGCACTATCTCCATTTTCCAATTGAAGGGACTGAATGCAGATAATTGACTTGTACTTTGTTGCGTATCATACAGCCCCCTCATTAACAACCATTAATTAACACTCATCTTTTATCTCTACATTGCTCACTTATTTCTTCTTGGATAAACTTCGTTATGTCAACTTCAGTCTCTTCAAGATTTCCTAAAAGAACTGAGCTGACCAGAAATACGGTTCTTGGCTCAAGAGTGATTTTTTAGACCCCCTGCAGCAAAGCTCTGGACTTGAACTATGAGGAAATGAGCATTGTCTTGCTTCTCAGCTAAGCTAGACATTAAAGGTGTGATTTTGTCTACTTTCCATTAGTACAAATGAACTGTTCCTTTAAATTTAAAGGCAGAGGATGAAATTTAAGATAAAGACATTTTTGAAAGGAAGTAGAAAAAATTTGAAGACATCTGAAGAGGTAGGTCTAGGGAGTGAGTACCCAAGACAAGAAAGAAATTGACTAGGCCTCCAGGAAATGACAGAAATTTAAGAACAGCAAAATCTTAATTTATAAAGATATAGAAAGAGCCAAATGTTCTCCTTACTTTCTAGGATCTCCTATTTAAAAATGTGTTCCTTTTCATTCTTATTCATAATTTGATCATTTATTGAGCCTAGAGAAAATTATTTTCCATTTAATCTTTACAATAATCACATGAGTTTGATAATGTTATTTCCATTTTTAATATGTATAATAAATAAGTCTTAGAGATGTTAAGTGATTTTCCTAACATTACTTGTTAGCAGTAGGTAAAAAGGGGAGAATTTGAACCCAAGTCACTCTGACCTCAAAAGTTAGGGCTATTAAGCATTACCCTCAACTGCTTTTTCTAAAGGTTTTCATATATCTACTTTGTGCCACTGAGTATAAGACGATGAATTAGAAATTATCCCTAATACACAAAAAAATAAAAAGTTAAGGTTATTAATCATTACCCTCAACTGCTTTTTCCAAAGGCTTCTGTGTATCTACTTTGTGTCACAGAGGATAAGAGATTGAGTTAGAGGTTATCCCTGATGTCAAAAAATTGATTGCTCAAAAAGAAAGGTTGACAAGAGAAAGAGTATTTTGTTATGTGGTAAGGAGTTATTGCAGAGAAATTAGCCACGGGTTCTAACTCTACTGGGTGATAGAAAGCAAATTTTTTTTTTCCCTATACCCTGCTCCCATCACCATTTTGTGAAAGCAGATTGGCCAAAGCTTTCTTCTCTAGAAGATTATTTAGGAATAATTCACATAATTACATAAGCAGGAGGTGAGAGCAAAAGGCAACACTGGTTGAAAGGCAGAGAAAGAAAGAAAATTGTTGTTGTCCTCATCTTAAGAATGTTACATAAACATTGTAAAAAATTCATAATATTTTAAGCTTAAAATGTTAATGATATGCTTTGAACCATTCTCTTTCCAAAAGAACCCTTATTATTACTTACGGGGAAGGGAATGATAAAGAAGAGGAAAGAAATAATATCTATTTGAAGATATTTGACTAAGTGTTAGACTTTGTGTTCAGAACTTTATAAAATGACCTCATGTATTCGATACCGTCAACACCCCCAAAAGGTAGGCATTATCATTTCCATCTTACAGATAAGAAAACAGAGGAGTACAGATGCCTATATCTTGCCCACAGTCATACTATTAGTTATTAGAGTCAAAAGTCAAATCTAGACCCATGAGACATCAAAGTTCATGTCTTTTTCTAATACCACCACCATGGAACTTGACCATGTTCATTTATTACATTAAAACATTGAAATGACAAAGTTTTTAAAAAAGTAAGCATGTATTTTGGGAATGGAATCCTGCAATCCATTTTCCTTTTCCTGAGTGGGAACCCTTACTGGGTGAAATCAAATCTGATATTGCCACCTATACTGGGGCCTTTTTTTTTTTTTTTTTTTGGCTTTAAAGGGGCACAGAGTGTGTAGGAAAATACTAATGGAAGAGGAAGAAATAGCTCCAACTTGATTGTTAATCTTGGTCAGGAGATTTGTCCTTGTTTTGTCTTAGCAAAGTCACATACTCTCAATATTACTAACTAAAGAACATACTTCAGTGTATGATTTTAACAACTGATATTTATTAAGCATTTCCTACAAGCCCAACACTTCAATTACCTGCAGTTCTGACCACAACTCAGGAGAACAGGTAACCCACTGTTTACCAACGAGAAAAACAAGAGACTGGAGAATGAATAAATTGCCAAAAGTGCTAAATCTAAGACTCTAGCACAAGCATGCATGACTTTACAGCTGGTCTATAGGATTGTGAAGAAAAAAATAAAAAGACTAGAGTATTCCAGAATTCCAGAACTACAGACGTGACCAGGGGAACCGCCTGCATTCTGACCCTCTGAAAAGGGATTATGATTTTGTTTTTTTTCAGTAACGATGACAAAGCCTTCCTCACAAACAATTCCACGAACAAGCTTTTTTGACTGAACTCTTCCATAGAAGGAAATATTTTTGCCCTGATATAGAAAAAAAGGTGAGTATGTCTCAACAAAGATTGCAAAGACATGTAAGCATTTCCTTGGTATGTCCAACATTATCTTTTTCTGGCTACATAGCAATAGGTCAATATAAAATAGTTAAAAATAATATTTAGCTATACAAATAATCCATGTTTGCTGAAAATAAATTATATAAAAGTGTGATAAAAATACTCCCCAATCCACCTATTGTTAACCTCTATCCTCCAGAAAATAATAATTTAGTGTATATATGATTCAGTATTTCATTTGGAATAAAGATTAGGTATTGTAAGGGAAATACGAAGCAGGCTATATATTAAAGAATTATTATTTAGCTAGCAACACTTTCATGGAGCAATGGGGAGCTTCAGTTCAGTTCAGTTCAGTCGCTCAGTTGTCTCCGACTCTTTGCAATCCCATAAATCGCAGCACGCCAGGCCTCCCTGTCCATCACCAACTCCCGGAGTTCACCCAAACTCATGTGCATTGAGTTGGTGATGCCATCCAGCCATCTCATCCTCTGTTGTCCCCTTCTCCTCCTGCCCCCAATCCCTCCCAGCATCAGGGTCTTATCCAATGAGTCAACTCTTCGCATGAG
The DNA here is from genome assembly GCF_019923935.1 of Bubalus bubalis. NCBI lineage: Eukaryota > Metazoa > Chordata > Mammalia > Artiodactyla > Bovidae > Bubalus > Bubalus bubalis. The sequence continues at coordinate 7,121,245 of NC_059179.1, read as the reverse complement.
GTGGCCAAAGTACTGGAGTTTCAGCTTTAGCATCATTCCTTCCAAAGAAATCCCAGGACTGAGCCTTTAGAATGGACGGGTTGGATTTCCGTGCAGTCCAAGGGACTCTCAAGAGTCTTCTCCAACACCACAGTTCAAAAGCATCAATTCTTCGGCGCTCAGCTTTCTTCACAGTCCGACTCTCACATCCATACATGACCACAGGAAAAACCATAGCCTTGACTAGATGGACCTTTGTTGGCAAAGTAATGTCTCTGCTTTTCAATGTGATATCTTGGTTGGTCATAACTTTCCTTCCAGGGAGTAAGTGTCTTTTAATTTCATGGCTGCAATCACCATCTGCAGTGATTTTGGAGCCCCCAAAAATAAAGTCTGACACTGTTTCCACTGTTTCCCTATCTATTTCTTATAAAACATTAAAAACACTGAACACATAATTTTTTTGTTTCTTCCCTCTTCAAGAAACGGATTATTCCAAGATTTTCTACTCTCATACCATACTCATCCAGTTCTTTCGATGTCTTCCCAATTCTACTTTCTTGGACAATGTCTCCTATTAGACCTTCCTTTTTTCTTCCTATTGATCCTCTCCTAGTTCAGATCTCCATTTCTCCTACTTGGACAGTTGTGAGGGATTTCTCATAGAGCTCTCTCCACCTGACTCTGTCCTATTCCCATCAGTGCTACAAAAATCATTGTTGTTGTTGTTCAGTCGCTAAGTCGTGTCTGCCTCTCTACGACCCCATGGACTGCAGTATGTCAGACTTCCCTGTCTTTCATTTTCTCCTGGAGTTTGCTCAAACTCATGTCCACTGAGTTGGTGATTCCATCCAACCATCTCATCCTTTGTCACTTCCTTCTCCTCCTGCCCTCAATCTTTCACAGCATCAGGGTCTTTACCACATCAGGTAGCCAAAGTATTGGAGCTTCAGCTTCAGCATCAGTCCTTCCAGTGAACATTCAAGGTAGATTTCCTTTAGGATTAACTGGTTTGATCTCCTTGCTTTCCAAGGGAATCTGAAGAGTCTTCTCCAGCACTAAAATTTGAAAGCATCAATTCTTTGGCACTCAGCCTTCGTTATGGTCCAACTTACATCAGTGCTGCAGATATAGTGCCAGATCAATTTCCTAGAATACAGCTCTACCTGTGTTACCTATTTCTCTCAAACACTTTTAAAAGCAGGTTTACTACAGCTCTACCTGTGTTACCTATTTCTCTCAAACACTTTTAAAAGCAGGTTTACTACAGCTCTACCTGTGTTACTTATTTCTCTCAAACACTTTTAAAAGCAGGTTTACTGAAGTATAATGTACACACAATAAAATTCACCTGTTTTAAATGTACACTTTGATAATTTTCAGTAATTTATGAAGTTATACAATAATCATCAAATTCAGTTTTAGAACATTTCTGTCATGCCTAGAAACCCTCTATGCATGTTTATATTCAATCTTTATTCTCTCTCTGCAGCCTCTGGCAAATACTATTCTATATTCTATCTCTGTAGATTTGCCTTTTCTGCACATTTTATATAAGTAGAATTTTACAATATATGATCATTTCAGTCTGGTTTCTTTCACTTAGCAAAATATTTTAAAAATTTAGTCATGTGGTAGAATTTATCAGTAGTTAATATTATTTCATTGTATAGATACACTGCATTTTGTTTATTCAGTAGTTGATAGATATCTGGATTGATTCCAGTTTAGGGCTATTGTGAATAAGCCTGCTATGAAATATATTTACAAGATTTTGGGTAGGCTTCTGTTTTTTTTTTTCTTTTGAATATATACTATGAATTGGAATTGTTGGATCATAGAAGAACTGTATGTTTTTTGAGGAACTGTCCAATTATTTTCCAAAGCGGTTTCCCTGTCTTGCATCCCCTATAGTAGTGTGATAAGAGTTTCAGTTTCTTTACATCTTCATCATTGCTTATTACAGTTTTTTTAAATTACATCATTCTAGTAGGTGTGACGGAGAAGGTGATGGCACCCCACTCCAGTACTCTTGCCTGGAAAATCCCATGGATGGAGGAGCCTGGTAGGCTGTAGTCCATGGGGTTGCTGAGAGTCGGACACGACTGAACAACTTCACTTTCACTTTTCACTTTCCTGCATTGGGGAAGGAAATGGCAAGCCACTCCAGTGTTCTTGCCTGGAGAATCCCAGGGACGGGGGAGCCTGTTGGGCTGCTGTGTATGGGGTCGCACAGAGTCGGACATGCCTGAAGCGACTTAGCAGCAGCAGCAGCAGCAGTAGGTGTGAAGCTATGTCTTGTTCTAATTTCCTTTTCTCTAATGACTAATGAGGTTGAGTATCTTTACTTGTGATTATTAGCCATCAGTGTATTCTCTTTGGTGAAATGTCTATTCAAATCCCCACCCCCTTAAAAAAAATGAGTTGTATTTTTATTGAGTTGTAAATACACATTATTTATTTTGCATATAGTCCCTTATTGAAGTGATGATTTGCAAATATTTTCTCCTAATCTGTGTCTTGTCTTTATACTTTCCTACTAGTGTTTTCAACTTTAAATTATAAAGTTTTAATTATGTCCAACTGCAATATTTTTCATTTAGGTATCATATATTTTTGTGTCCTATCTAAAAATTCTTTGCCTAACCTAAGGTTATGAAAATTTTCTACTGTTTTCTTCTAGAAGGTTTGTAGACTCTTACATATAGGTCTGTAATCCACTTTGAGCTAACTTTTGAGTATAGAGTGACATAATGATTTAAATTCATCTTTTTACACATGGATATTCAACTTTTTAACTGTTGGTTAAAAAAAAAACTCCTTTCCTCATCTCTTGAAAATTGATTGAAAATCACTGTACTCTGATAAATTTTAATGGCTCCATATTGCCTACTGAATCACTTCAAACTTTTGAGCCTGAGACTAAAGCTCTCCCACCCACAAACTCAGAGATCCATCACAACTTATTCATAACCAATATAATGTTTCGCTATCTTCTTTCCATCCATACTCTGTGTACCAATTAACCTAAATTACTTGATTTTAGCCTGTGTGGTGCTCTTCAGTTCATATTGGCAGTGCTGGTGACTTAGTTTATAGCAGTTTTCTCCCTAGACACTAGATATTTAAATCCTACCTATTCATTCAAAATCTAGCTTCAATGCACCTCTCTACTAGATGTGATCTTTGCTTCTGTGTATGCTCCTGGCTCTCATTCTGTCCCTGTCTTAGGATATGTCTGCTTTCCATTTTGCATTATAATTGTTTCTGAAAATGCTTTATCCCCATTATATGGGTAAAAGTCTTTGAAGAGCATTTGATTTGTATTTAATTGATCCTCAATCAATATTTATTTAATGAATGTGGATAATGTGAATGAATAATATTCACATATAACTGCCCTTACAGGTTTAATGGGAAGCAGTTTACTGATTGTCAAACAGACTGCACTATCGGAATCCAAATCCTAGGATCTTTGCTGATTCTTTAGGAGAACAGTACAACTATGTTTTATCAAGACAGAGAGTGACGGAGTCTGATTAAAATGTGTTTCCTTTTATCAGAAGGTAAGACTCTTATCTTGTTTTCCAAGGGCTCGGTGGCTGTTTTCAAACATAAAGATCAAAGAGTTTTTTGCCCCCCTCTTCCAAAACCAATTGTAAGATATTTAAGAAAGTTAAATGTGAGGAATATTGTATTCGAATGCAAATTATTTGAATGTGAATCCTAAACATTATTCACAGTTACTCATTTGACGTTTTGAAACAGTGGCAAGACAAATGTCTTAGATTTACAGGTAGTCGTGAATGTTTCCATTGGCCAGTCAATATATTTTTGTTTTCATAGCAACATTTGGAAGGTAGGTGCTTGAATCACAGCTTTCCATTAGAATCTTTTTTTTAAAAAAGCTATTTTTTTCTAGAAATGGACTAATGAAGTTTCCAAAGACCTGACTGTTGAATACACTGGATACACAAGAGAGGCATGACAAGGAAATCCATTACATTCTGACTTAAGAAACTTGCCAGTGCAGTGAGGTCTTTTCAAAAGAGAGGTGGAAAATCAGAATAAAATAGGGAAGTTTAAAGTAGTGTGATCTGGAGAATGACAAAAAGATCAGAGTGGGAGTAGGGAGGATTATGGAAGAAAGAATAAACGATGAGATTGGGGTGAAGACGTGGATAGTCTCTCCATAGATTTAAATAAGCTTTAGGCAATTATCTGAACTTTGAAGGGAATTATCTGAACTGCACATCTAAATTTGTTGAGATTTCTCCATTGTAGCTAGTATCTGGTTAAGGTTTGCATGGTAAACTTGCTTTCTTGTGTCATGAGTGGCTTACCAGTCAAAAAGATCCAATGAAATCTTCAAAGCAAATCTGTGTTCAGCAAAGCAATTCACAGATCTGTTTACAACTTTTCCATCTGTCTCCTAGACTATCTCCAAGGATGCAAACTTTGGACATTACATTTGTTGTTTAGGCATAGAACTCATTTGATCAAAAGAAATGAGTGCATTCTGGCCCACAATTTTAATGACTCCCTTAGTACGAATTTCAGAATCCTACCTATAAGAAAAAAGTTCACTAAGCAATCATTGAAATGCCTGACTGACAATTGAATAATTAAGATGATTGGCAAAGATAATTCTTGATTGCCTGAAAAATCACTGGAAGGACATTTAGTTTTGCCTATTATAATGTGGTTCAGAATTTTAAACATACACAGATCAAAAAAAAAATTGAAGGACTCTGATAATCAGATTATAAGTTGAAACAGTAATGAGAGGAGAATCAGGCAAAAATTGAGGAGAAAGTGGCAAATTTATGAGTAATGCAAATTCCCAAGCACTCTGCAGAATGCTTGGTCTATGAATGTTTGAGTTTAGGTATTACTAGTTGTAGTTTGCCAGTGGTTCCGTATTAGAACTGAACATAGGGAGTTCTAGATATAATTTATCATATTCAAACAGGCCTTTCTCATTCCACAGTCAGATATTGTAGAATCCACAAAATAACAGAATTCCCTGGGAGGAAACTACTTTGTAGTTACCTGATGAAGCAATGGGAGTCACACAGCTTTCATTGAACTGCTGGGGGTAAAGTGGATTGCTGGCCTTTTATCTTTTATCTCTGAAATTGGTCTCCCAGTAGTGACTTTGTTAAATCTGACACATCTTGAATTTACCTTTTTTGACTTGCAAATTTAGCAGCTAGTGGTTTATCTTTTTCAGCACCGAAATTTCCACATTTTGAAGAGATTATTTTTAATGAGAGCCTATTGGAAACTATTGTTATTCAGGTTTTAGAAGGTTCAGTTTGACTCTTTCCCAAACCCAGATACATGCTTACAAAACAGACAAAAAGTAAAAGATGAGGGCAGTAAATACGGCTTATTTGTGATGTATGGAGACATGTTTTGAAAAGAGACAGCATTGAGAACAAGGAAGGAAAATTAATCCTAAACCTTTAAGAAAGTGTGTGTTAGTTGCTCAGTTGTGTCTGACTTTTTGTGACCCCATGAACTGTAGCCTGCCAGGCTCCTCCATCCATGGAATTTTCCAGGCAAGAATATTGGAGTGGGTCACCATTTCCTTCTCCAGGGGATCTTCCCAACCCAGGGTTCAAACCTGGGTCTCTTGCATTGCAGGCAGATTCTTTACTTTCTGAGCCATCATGGAAGCCCTGTAAAATACCTTTGAAATACAATAATCTGAGCCCAGATACCTGTACTTTTCTGTTCTCCTGGCATCTGAAGAAATATTAATTTTAATAGCTGTTTCTTGCTGAAAAATAAACATTGGATTATAATACAATGAAATACAATAAAATAAAATACATACCACAGGAACATTTGTGATATAAAGAGCTTCTCTGAGTCTTTTGATTCAGATGGTTTCCTATGAAGTTGACAAATAATGGTTAGAATTTTCCCTTTTACAACTCTAGTTATTTAATTTTAGAAGATACATTGTCTGACTCAATCAGCTTTAGACATCACTTGTTTCTGAAGAAGCTAAATTAACTTTCATGTATTGGTTCTACTTCCTTCCTCAATTACTAATTACCAAAGATTAATGTTTCAAACAAGGTCTTTTCTTCATATAATCCACTTCCCCTTCCTGCTCCGATCTAGCAGGAAGCCTGCTGAAAGAGGTCATAATCCTTTTGTTTCCAACATTATAGTCTATGACACTGGGAATGTTCACCGTGTAACAATTTCAGTAAGAATCTTTGTGAACAAGTAGAAAGTATCCCAGGGACTGGGGAGCCTGGTGGGCTGCCGTCTATGGGGTCGCACAGAGTTGGACACGACTGAAGCGACTTAGCAGTATCAGCAGCAGCAGCAGAAAGTATAGATCATGAAAAGATCAATGTAAACTTTCCCCGGTAGGTAAATGAGCTGTGATGGCTCCTTTTCTCAGTGTGCCAAGGACCTGCCTTTCAGATGGGACTGAGAGACTTGAAACTGACTAAAACGGAATGTACAGCAACACTATACAATATTGTGTAAACTCTACCAAAGCAGAAGTTTATTATCACCAACTTCCTATCTCTAAACTGCACCAAACGTATTCAATATAACGGAGAGAGAACAGCGTTCTTCTTGGGATTGACCACCATGGAAATTTAACCTCCTTTGCAGACAGATAGGTATTGGTTAGCAATTCTCTGTTTAATTTAATTATGCCCATGCTTTTATAATTTTGGACATATATGCATTTAGTATATAACTTTCATACTTTTATGACAACTTGTAGGTATCATCATAGTGATCCACATTCAGCTGGCTGCCAATTAACTAAAGCCCTGAATCAATACTTCGATACTGGTAACAAATCTAATTTATTCAAATTTGAGAAGACCCCATAAATACACTATCTATTTGAATTTAAAATATTTGATTTCCCCCCCAAAGAACCTTGAAAAAATTTGAAAATAAAGCTAGCCCAGAATTCATTACTCATTATATAATTGGACTGATGAATTGCAAAAAGTATTTAAGGTTAAGAATATGACTTACCTTATTTCTTATAACTGCTTTGTTGATTTTCACAAAGAAATCTTCTATATTCATATTTCTATATAAATGATCATAGTTTTCAAATCCAAATAATTAAAAATTTGGAATGATATGATACAAATATAATTTTTTACTTCGTAGTTATGTAAGCATTGATTTTTGTTTACAAAGATGGAGAGCTTTCCAAAAATTATTTAAGCAAATATAAATATCCACTTTGGAAAGAGGCTTTCAAATGCTGCTACACTTTTTTTTTCCCTTGCTTCTCTTTCTTGTGACCAGTCAAAAATCAATCAATGCCTAATCCTAAGAGATTTTTTCTAATTTAGAACCTAAAAGTTGTTTGCTCTGAAATACTTTCATGAATTTAATCCCTTGTCCCACAGGATATTACAACATTTGTGAAGGAGCAAATTAAGTTATATGAAAATGCCGTGAAAGCATGGAATGCCCACAAATACTCACAAATATACAATGTGATTATAATTATTTACTTAATTTAAATAAGAAATTTGGAATATTTGGCATTAAAAATAATATAGTTAAAGAAAATAAGGAATTATAGCTCATTGGAAAACAGTAGTAATTTATGATACTAATAACATATAGCTAGGTAGCTAGCCAGACCCATAGAAAAATGGGAGAGAAGAGAAGGTTTTTTAATTTTCAGAATATTAACCCTATACTTGTTGAAGATATAGTAGAGTTGAAAAAAAAGCCATTTTGCTTATCTTCAGGGTGAAGATTCTCATGAATGAATACTAAATTTATAGAGAAAAGATCGATGAAAATCAGGATAAATACACGACTTTGATATGACCCCTCACAGACTACTTACTAGTTGCAAAAGGAAAAACAGTAACTAGTCAGTGGAAAACAGAACAAAATTCTAAGTAGATGATTGAAAAAGATATCATAATCAAGGTGCTGATGGGCATAGCATGACTCCAAATGTGGTTCCTGTCAGTTTTCATTCCAATCCCAAAGAAAGGCAATGCCAAAGAATGCTCAAACTACCGCACAATTGCACTCATCTCACACGCTAGTAAAGTAATGCTCAAAATTCTCCAAGCCAGGCATCAGCAATACGTGAACCGTGAACTTCCTAATGTTCAAGCTGGTTTTAGAAAAGGCAGAGGAACCAGAGACCAAATTGCTAACATCTGCTGGATTATGGAAAAAGCAAGAGAGTTCCAGAAAAACATCTATTTCTGCTTTACTGACTATGCCAAAGCTTTTGACTGTGTGGATCACAATAAACTGTGGAAAATTCTGAAAGAGATGGGAATACCAGACCACCTGACCTGCCTCTTGAGAAATTTGTATGCAGGTCAGGAAGTAACAGTTAGAACTGGGCATGGAACAAGACACTGGTTCCAAATAGGAAAAGGAGTACGTCAAGGCTGTACATTGTCACCCTGTTTATTTAACTTATATGCAGAGTACATCATGAGAAACGCTGGACTGGAAGAAACACAAGCTGGAATCAAGATTGCCGGGAGAAATATCAATAACCTCAGATATGCAGATGACATCACCCTTATGGCAGAAAGTGAAGAGGAACTCAAAAGCCTCTTGATGAAAGTTAAAGTGGAGAGTGAAAAAGTTGTCTTAAAGCTCAACATTCAGAAAACGAAGATCATGGCATCCGGTCCCACCACTCATGTGAAATAGATGGGGAAACAGTGGAAACAGTGTCAGACTTTATTTTTCTGGGCTCCAAAATCACTACAGATGGTGACTGCAGCCATGAAATTAAAAGACGCTTACTCCTTGGAAGGAAAGTTATGACCAACCTAGATAGCATATTCAAAAGCAGAGATATTACTTTGCCAACAAAGGTTCGTCTAGTCAAGGCTATGGTTTTTCCTGTGGTCATGTATGGATATGAGAGTTGGACTGTGAAGAAGGCTGAGCGCCGAAGAATTGATGCTTTTGAACTGTGGTTGTGGAGAAGACTCTTGAGAGTCCCTTGGACTGCAAGAAGATCCAACCAGTCCATTCTGAAGGAGATCAGTCCTGGGTGTTCTTTGGAAGGAATGATGCTAAAGCTGAAACTCCAGTCCTTTGGCCACCTCATGCGAAGAGTTGACTCACTGGAAAAGACTCTGATGCTGGGAGGGATTGGGGGCAGGAGGAGAAGGGGACGACAGAGGATGAGATGGCTGGAAGGCATTGCTGACTCGATGGACGTGAGTCTCAGTGAACTCCGGGAGCTGGTGATGGACAGGGAGGCCTGGCGTGCTGCGATCCATGGGGTCGCAAAGAGTTGGACATGACTGAGCGACTGATCTGATCTAATCTGATCTGACATACTATTTCTGAAAGAAAATATAAACTGAAAGAGGAAATGTCAGACAGACCAAAGGGAAGGAACACTTTATAAAGTGACTGGACTGTGTTCTTTAAAAATGCCAAGATTATGAAGCTAAAAATGAAAACAATCAGTAATACTAAAGTGGGTAACTCTTCCAGATTTAAGGGAACTTAGAAGCATGACAACTACGTATAAAATATGATCCTTGATTGAAGGGTGGAGAAACTCTTAAATTCATTATTGGAAAAATTGACAAAATTGGAAAAGGAATGATAGATTGGATTTAAAATTATTGCATTGATGATAAATATTGGACATAACTCCTAAGAAAAGAAAATTCACATTCTTAGAAAATACACATGAAACTATTAAGATATGCATCAGGTAAAATTGTATTATGTACATATGTAAATCTTTATGTAATATACAAATACATAGTTATATCTATATAATTTAAATAGATATATAGTATATATAATATATACTATGAAATATACTATATATGATAGTATTATTATATGATATATTATGATATAGAATGTATATATTATACATTAATGGATGTATTATGTATGTATGTATCAAAAAAGGGAATGCAAGTAGCAAAATGTTAAAGACTGGTGAATCTTAATAAAGTACATATAATAATTCTCTCTATTATTTTTGAAACTTCAGTGAGTCTCAGAATATTTCAAAAGAAGTTTTTAATAATGGTATAATTTTGGCAGTTATTTTAATATTCAACAAATAAAAATGCATATGTATATCTGTATATATTTTTCCAAGGAGTAATTCTGTTTGAATCATGGTCTTGAGAAATATTTCACCTTTAATTGGTAATTTGAGATGTATCTTTCTGGCGGATAGTAGATAACCACTAAATATTTATTTGATTGGTTGCATAAATGTATTAATATCAAGCTGGATCTCCCATTTCTGTTTCTTGTTTAATTTTTCCCTCTAATTCTTCAGAGATATGAGTTAATGCTCTTATTACAGAGATATATTCACCCCAATAAACTTTACCTTTTGGATATTTTGTGGACAGTATTCCAGCTTGTAAGAATATTTTGAACTAATTTCTCAGGTATCATTGTTTATTATATCCCCAAGATCTGTATCATCTATGTATTTAAAAGGCCTTCATTCTCATCTTCATCTAAACTCAATAGAAAAGGGGGAGTTAAATGTCAGAGCCCTGCTCAAAACTACTATAAATTTCCCAGTTAGATGATAGTCAGCAAAATTCTCTACGTGAATCTCTTCTAATGGCTTTGAAACCATTGTGTAGATTTTGAGAACATCCACATTTCATGAGTTTATCCATGAGAAGAATGAGATGAGACTGGCCAAAAGAGAGAGGATCTGGGGAAAATCTGCCAGTGACAAAACAGCAAGAAAGGGAAGAAAGCCTCGGCTTGGAGTAACAAACTAGAATTTCTAGCAAAACAGACTTCAGATACAAGAGGAAGGAATAACCACTAAGGCTGGCCAGATGCATAGAATCAAAGAATGGGAGATGGAGGAAGAGAATGTCTTAGGACTCATGGTAGAATGCTGTCAGTCATGTATCTCTAGATTCAGACTCTGTGTAACGGGGGCCCACAGGTTGAGATGTCTAGTAAGGCAAGGTTTCCAAATGTAGTCTATGGCAAAGATTACCTGGAAGTGTTGGCTTGAAGAGCAGATATAGGGGCCTTGCTTTCACATCTACTGAATTGCAAACTCTTTTAAGACAGCCCTTGGAATCTGTGTTTTTAATAAGCAACCCAGATGATTCTTATCAGGGAAGTAATGGAGCTCAGCTGAAAAGCAAAGGGGCCAGAATGTTTTAAAAAGAGTTTAAGGTTTCTATGAGCAAATTAAAGACTGAGTGAGTGAGTGAGTGAGTGAAGTCACTCAGTCGTGTCTAACTCTTTGGGACCCCATGGACTGTAGCCCACCAGGCTCCTCCATCCATGAGATTCTCCAGGCAAGAATACTGGAGTGGATTGCCATTTCCTTCTCCAGGGGATCTTCCCAACCCAGGGATCGAACCCAGGTTTCCCGCATTGCAGGCAGACGCTTTAACCTCTGAGCCACCAGGGCAAATTAAAGCAAATTAAAGATTGAAGTGGGTGGATATTTGTTATCAAGTTTTGATTTTGAGTACAATTTTAAGTACGTGGATAGCAGTATGGTACCACAGTCTCGTCTCTACAAATCCAAAATTCAGAAAGGTCATCTGAAAGTTACTGAATTCTGAAAAACATTTGACAGTAAAAATTTTGGATAAGAGATCCAGATAACTCTACTCCTATAATCATGTTAATTAGAATAGTTAGTATTTATTGAGATTAACCATAGCGCTTGCCATTGTAGGAAGTATCTTACATTTTATGTATTTATTTCTAGCTGGGGTGGGTCTTCGTTGTGGCAAGCAGGGGCTACTCTGTTGCGGTGTGCAGGCTTCTTATTGCGGTGGCTTCTCTTGTGGAGCACGGGCTTTAGAGAGTGCAGGCTTCTGTAGTTGTGGCTCTCAGGCTCTAACAGGATCAGTAGTTGTGGCCTATGGGCTTAGTTGCTCTGTGGCACATGGGATCTTCCTGGACCAGGGGTGGAACCTGTGTCACCTGCATTGGCAGGCAGATTCTTAACCACTAGACCACCAGGGAAGCTCAAAAGTACCTTGCATTTATTATCACATTTAGTTCTCACAACAAAAACAAGGGGCTGGATTTGCAGGATACACATCCATCCTTTTATAAAGGAAAGTGAACCTGCGGGAATTTAGATAACCTAAATGTTAAAGGCTACAAAACGTATTAAATGACAGAGAAAGACATCAATCCTATGCTTTCTGATTCAACAGTATACATGTAAACCTTGCCATTATTCAGAAAAGAGAATAGGATAAAATAAAAAACTGTTTGTTTTGCTATATACCCAGTGATTTAGACAGTGATAATGAATATGACTTGCTTTTTGTACTATACTTAAGAGAGTGGAATGAATCAGAGGGCTCTTTTTCTGCACTCCTTGTAAGTGACAGAGAACAGGATGTAAGGGAACCAGAGTCGTCATTATCTGCAGGATACTTTTCAGGCCATCCTCATGCAGAATTGTAGGTATTCTAAGAAAAACATCTGTTATAGCTCCTGAATGATCACCTGACCCATGCATTTTCACTTAGGTGAGTACACACTCATATGTGCACACAGACATACACATTCAGAAAGGGTTGCGGCGGAAAAGGACTTCTTTGTCTGACAAGGAACAAGAACTGTCATCATCCTGCAATTAGAAGTTTAGGGGACCTTAATCAATAGTCTTCAAAGTGGAGTATAGGAAAAAAATACTAGAACTTCTGTCTATACTTATTGTTTTTATTATATAAAAATTCCATTTTCATGTTTTATATTGTTCATCATACAATAGTAATTTATGAATAAATATACACATATTGAAAAGAGTGGAAAATAAATGAAATTTGGAGGCCACTAAGCTAAAGAACTGTGTGGATCACAATAAACTGTGGGAAATTCTGAAAGAAATGGGAATATCAGACCACCTGACCTGCCTCTTGAGAAACCTATATGCAGGTCAGGAAACAACAGTTAGAACTGGACATGGAACAACAGACTGCTTCCAAATAGGAAAAGGAGTACATCAAGGCTGTATATTGTCACCCTGATTTTACTTATATGCGGAGTACATCATGAGAAACATTGGGCTGGAGGAAGCACAAGCTGGAATCAAGATTGCCGGGAGAAATATCAATAACCTCAGATAGGCAGATGACACCACCTTTATGGCAGAAAGTGAAGAGGAACTAAAAAGCCTCTTGATGAAAGTGAAAGATGAGAGTGAAAAAGTTGTCTTAAAGCTCAATATTCAGAAAACGAAGATCATGGCATCTGGTCCCATCACTTCATGGGAAATAGATGGGGAAACAGTGGAAGCAGTGTCAGACTTTATTTTTCTGGGCTCCAAAATCACTGCAGTTGGTGACTGCAGCCATGAAATTAAAAGACGCTTACTCCTTGGAAGGAAAGTTATGACCAACCTAGATAGCATATTCAAAAGCAGAGACATTCAAAAGACTAGACATTACAAAGGTCCGTCTAGTCAAGGCTATGGTTTTTCCAGTGGTCATGTATGGATGTGAGAGTTAGACTGTGAAGAAAGCTGAGCACTGAAGAATTGATGCTTTTGAACTGTGGTGTTGGAGAAGACTCTTGAGAGTCCCTTGGACTGCAAGGAGATCCAACCAGTCCATTCTAAAGGAGATCAGTCCTGGGTGTTCTTTGGAAGGAATGATGCTAAAGCTGAAACTCCAGTACTTTCGCCACCTCATGTGAAGAGTTGACTCATTGGAAAGGACTCTGATGCTGGGAGGGATTGGGGGCAAGAGGAGAAGGGGACGACAGAGGATGAGATGGCTGGATGGCATCACCGACTCGATGGACATGAGTTTGAGTGAACTCCGGGAGTTGGTGATGGACAGGGAGGCCTGGCATGCTACGATTCGTGGGGTTGCACAGAGTCGGACACGACTGAAAGACTGAACTGAATTGAAACTAAAGAAACAAGTAAATGTTTTCATTTAGTAAGCAGCTTGAGGGAGTGAGATAAATAACAATAGCTGGCATTCAGTCTATAGGCTTTTCAGACAAATGATTACTGCTTATGATTATGTACAATAGCTTTGCACAACTCTAGGAGGCACCCTCCGTGTCATGGTCATAGATTTCTACAGTTGTTCTACTTTCCAGCAGCTGGCAGTGATGTGTCTTTAGGAATGAGCGCCTTTTCTTGTAGGTAGTGGACAGTGCTAAAGACCACAAAGGCACACGAATTCTTGTCCTTCTCTTACTCTTGTGCTCTTGCCCGGGGATTGTGATGATGCTGCCATTAAATCACATACTCTGGTTTCTTGTTATTTATCTTCAGCATTCTAGAGAAACGATGGTCAACTTTCATCACTGTATTGTTGAAATAAAAATTTACCATATTAACACCATTTCCTTAATTTGCTGATCTAATGATGATAATCAGTACTACTAATAAAAAAACACAGCCCTGCATATGTTTTTAATGAATCCATGATTGCTTCTAGTGAGCAGTTACAAAACATTGATTTCATCACCTGTTTTGAAATGTTTTCTGAGAGTTATGTAAATTTGATATTTCACAGTTTCAGGAATACGCTTCTCCAATTTAGCCTTATTTCTAAACTCTCCCAGTCTCTTGAGTGTGATTCATCTGGGTCCATAAGATTACACCTACTTCTTAGGGCTCTATGCTTTCTTTGAATTTCAGATTTCAATTCCCTCCTCCCTCTACTGAATTGAGAAGAAAATGGAAATAAAGAAATTATATCTTTTCTGCCATTTATATACATTAATTCAATCTCTGAAAGCAAATGGGAGCATTCTTAAATGGTGTTTTAATTAGATCCTGCATAAGATATGATTACTTAGTCAACTGACATTGTTTTTTTAAACCCAGTGCTTAGCACTTTTATGCTTGTCTAACTCAAATTTTGAATTGTGTATCTCTCTAGAGAGTTAATTCTGTATCTTTGCTCCACTCTTTAATTTCTCATAAAATGCCCACTAATGCAAAATAGTATAGTAAATTGTCAATATAAAGTTCAGTTAATATTTAATAATCATAAGCAAGTTTGAGGAGAGAAACATAAGCAAATAACATATTGGAGTTTCTACTACATTGGTAGATGTGCTTATCCACAATATCGTATTCAACAAGAAATATTCATTATGCAACCACAGAGACTTATATGGAAAGGTAAGAATGTAAAGTATTTCATAATAAACAATGCCCAAAGTAAGTGTCTTTAGTTTGCACATTCCATGGTTAAGTTTTTAATTTATGTGGTTTAGTTTTTAATTTATGTTCCCATCCAAGGAAATTCTGTACAGAGAAAATACCTGTAATCAAATCCTAGTTCTGCCATGTACCAGTCATGTGAGCTTTAGTAAATGACTTGCTACCCAGAGCCTCAGTTTTCTCATCTATAATTTGGGAAACATAATGTCTCCCTCAAAAAGTAGATGTGGGGATTAAATCATATAGTTTTCACAGGAACCTGACATAATTCCTGATACCTGCTTCATTATATACATGTTTATATTAGAGTTCAGGCCCTTTTTTCCTGTGCCATCTTAGTGGGATGCTTTTGTTCTGTTCCATTAAATTACCCAGAGAAAGAATTCTCTGGTTCTAAGAAATTTCAAGGAGAGCCTGTGCTTCGGCTTCCAATCTTCTTGTTCCTCCTCAGGCTGCAGGACACCTTTTGAAGTTAACTTCTGTTCTGTTTTAGGAAAAGCAGATACTGCAAGGAAGGATGGAGCACAATCCCTGGATTTCATGTTTCCTGAATTATGAAAATATTCTACGATTATGCTTGCTGTTTTCCCAGTTGGTACCTTGCTTCATTTAAGGTGAAAAAAATTTTTTTAAAGAATTAATCCAAGCTAAACAGGAACTCCTTAATAAGTTCCCATTAGGGGGTGGCATGTAGCTCAAAGGACTATTATTAAGCATTTATATAGCACTTTGTATTTACAAAGTAGTTTATAATTACTCTTTTGAGTAGTTTATAATTCACAAAGACTCTCTCAGCTAAATTGACATTGTTATCTCCATCTCATAAACGGGGAAACAAAGGTAGTTAACTAAAGTCATGTAATTTGCCTAAGGCTTCAAACAGAAACCAGCTCAGAGTGGTTTTCCAAAAGCAGACATCGTCTCAACCTCTCTCCCCTAAGGCACGAAAGAGTAAAATAAAATAGCAACCCCTTACTTATCATAGTCACATTACAGTCACTTTTTTTTTTTTTATCTTTTTCAAGTGACCATCTAATATTTTAATTCTGCTTTTTATCCTAGATGTTTGAAGCCTTTGTTTGTTTGGCTTATTTGCCCGCATCAGAAACCTCTTTCATAAGAACCTAAGTGAAATAAGGAAGTTTCTTTCCAAAAACAAACCTTTTCATCATGCATCCCAACCCTTACCACTGTGCAATTAGTAGTGTGCTCCCTGTAAGCAGTAGTTTAAGGGGTGCGGTAAGGAAAGAGGTACTTCCTGTGAAAGTCTAGAAGTCCCCAAACTGGCTAGGAGCAGCTTGCCCCCACCCCGCCAGCTTGCCCCCCACCCCGCCAGCTTGCCCCCACCCCGCCAGCTTGCCCCCACCCCGCCAGCTTGCCCCCCACCCCGCCAGCTTCCCCGCCTCTCTTGTATTTCTTTCCTGCATCAAAAAGTCTAATGGATAAGGGCAACACAATTACCCATGAAGAGATATTCTCTCCTGTTAACTAACCCTATTCTCTTCCTCAACTCTCCAAGTTGCTTCTCCAGTACCCCAAAATGCTCTGTATCTATGCGCTAAGTTGCTTCAGTCATGTCAGGCTCTTTGTGACCCTAAGACTGTAGTCTGTCAGGCTCCTCTGTCCCTGGGATTCTCCAGGCAAGAATACTGGAGTGGGTTGCCATTTCCTCCTCCAAGCTGGTCAGAATTCAGCATGCAACCTACTTTCAAGTGGTTTCAAAAATAAGTATATGTATTTCAGAAAATAAAAATGTGTTTATTTAATCTTCACAGCAATACTTTGTGTGTGTTGTATTATAAATTTACTGATATATTTATATAAGCAACATATGGTCCCATTTTAAAAATCTATATACTTAGATATTATAGTCATACATTTAGTATGTATAATATATAGTTTACCCTTGAACAACACATGGTTGAACTGTGCAGATTTACTTATATGTGGGTTTTCTTTCAATAAATACTACAGTACTACATGACCTGTGGTTGGTTGAATCTGTGAATTCAAAGTTAGGGATATAGATGATGGACTGTAAAGTTGCAGGCAGATTTTCCACTGTAGCCCCCACATCATTTGAGGGTAAACTGTGCACATATTACATATTTATATCTAATATATAAATATAATTTATACAAAAACATTTTATATACAATAAACATATTTTCTGTATATATATGTATGTTAATATATAGACATGCATTTATAGATAACATATAGGCATGTACTATATCATAAGTATGTATATATAATATCCAGATATAAAATAAGCATTTTTTGGAAGCTACATTGTTTATGTAAACAAATTAGTTTTAAATATGAGTGGTAAATTTACTATTATCAAAGCCCTTTAAGGCAAGTCTCGGGCATCATAACACTTGAAATACTTCAGTTTTAAGCATGGAATATATCTTCTAAGATTAAGAGCATTTTTCTAAATAACTGCATTAAGATAATTATACCTGAAAAGCATTACAATAATTTCTAGTATGTTCAAATATCTAGTTCACACTGAAATTTTCCCAAATATGGCAAGAATTCTCTGTTTCTGTTTGCTTGCTTTGTTTTGGACCAGGGATCAGACTGGGTTCAGCTACTACAGTCTCATCTCAGATTTGACCACCCAACTCTCTCCTCCTCCAAGAAGCATTTCTCTGGATGAGTGTTTTGTGAAATACACCTGGAGAATCATGAATACTGAGCTCAGGAACATTTCCAAATAGGACTGATTTAGTACTGGCACAGAATGTGAATTAAATAACGAATTAATGAGTTGGGAGAGTTGAAGGAAGGCCAGCCAAGGAGGCAGGACCAAGGCATGGCTTGTCAGGCAGGAAGAGAAATACGTACCATGAGATGAGATGACTGCACAGCCACATATGTTTCCTTCTTTACAATTTCTCTCTCTAGATTTATACATGTGTTAAACAAAAATACCTGTCTATACAGTTTTACAAACCCAAACAGATATCCACAGGCACACACATACACATGAACATACAAGCTTACACACATACAGTGGGCAAGTGGAGAGGAGAGAAAGAGAGAGGGGAAAATAATGGAAAGAAGACAGGAATAGACACTGTCCTTCTAGAGAAAATTTGGAAAATATAGAAAAAGAAAAGAAAAATTGATGAAGAGATGAGTGCTTGTGATTATTATCCTATCTTTCATATAACTTAGCTTTCCTGGTATCTCAGCTAGTAAAGAATCCTCCTGCAATGCAGGAGACCTCAGTTCAATTCTTGGGTCAGAAAGATCCCCTGGAGAAGGCTTAGGCTATCCACGCCAGTATTCTTGGGCTTCCCTGGTGTCTCAGTCAGTAAAGAGCTCATCTGTAATGCAGGAGACCTGAGTTTGATCCCTGGCTTGGGAAGATCCCCTGAGAAGGAAATGGCAATACACTCCAGTATTCCTGCCTGGGAAATCTCATGGACAGAGGAGTCTAGTTGACTCCTCTGGTTCTCAAAAGAGTAGGACACAACTGAGCAGCTAAACAACAACAGCAGTTTAACTTAAGATGAAAGGTTTTTGCAGAGTTTGGAATGCGGGGTGGGGAGAGCCAGGAAAAAAAAAAAAAGAGGAAGAGGATTTTACAGAAATTTAGGGAGATAAATGGCATACCTAAGAATGAGAGCTTTGCATTGTATGTTGTTCTTTACTCGAAATACTCTTGCTATTCAAGATCTGGGCCTTGCTTGGACATAATCTGTCATTCTTGCCAAATGTGTGTGGTATTTTGGGGATGTGGACAAATCTCCACAGGAACTTGGCTGAGACCTACAGATATATTTTTACCTCCAAAGGCAAACAACCAGGGCATTAACTTGCTCTGCCATTTAGCACTTAACATCGGAACCACAGTGGACTAGTCTAGTGTGGTCCTTCATGAGCTCAAATTAGAGTGCTGTCACTTGCTTTTTAGGCTTTGATTTTTTTTTCTCTAAGATTTACAGAGAAAGAAATCATAGAAATTAAAGCTGGATGAACCCTCAGTGATATAACTGCTTTGTTTAATAAATTAGGAATTCTTGATCCAGGGAGACGTACACAGGATAGAAAGCCTGGAAATTAATTAGCTGAACTCTTCTGGGCTAATCATGAAACCATTCTGAGACTCAGTTTACTCATCTGAAAATTGATGTTATTAAAACCACAGTAAATTTCAAGTGCCATTTAGATCTCAAATTCCCAGATCCAACAGACTATGAATTTGTTACTCTATGAAAGTAGAAAATTTAAGTGGTTTTGGCTGTAATTCTTCGTATGGAACAATGGAATTTTAACTACTTTTTTTTTTTCTTTTGCTCAAATTTTAAGGATTTAGGCTGCTGGCAACCCACTCCAGTACTCTTGCCTGGAAGGTCCCATGGATGGAGGAGCCTGGTGGGCTGCAGTCCATGGGGTCGCTAAGAGTCGGACATGACTGAGCATCTTCACTTTCACTTTTTACTTTCATGCATTGGAGAAGGAAATGGCAACCCACTCCAGTGTTCTTGCCTGGAGAATCCCAGGGACGGGGGAGCCTGGTGGGCTGCCATCTCTGGGATCGCACAGAGTCGGACACGATTGAAGCGACTTAGCAGCAGCAGCAGCAGAAGAAAATATGCTGAATCAGGGGAAAAAGAGTTCAATAATCAGCTACCTGCCATGTCTGATTTGATGAGCTGTTGGTACTGAATAATATGAAAAACAGAATATCCCATAGAGTAATTCAATACTGCTGACGTCTGCCCTTGTCTTCTCTGTTCTAATAAAAATTGGAGAATGGGGGAAGGGATGATGGATAGCAATAGATATATCACCTTCAAACAAGAATTGATTCTTCATATTTTTATAAAGAGTAGGCATGGCCTAAAAATAACTGCATGTAATAGAGATATTCCTTTGACAATTGTCTGGACCATTACTATTGAAATCATCAAGTTCATAAAAATAAGGAAAGGAGAGAAGGAGAAAAGAAGAAAACCAGGGCATGCCTTCTTTTTTTTTTAATACACACAGTTTTGAAATGTATGTGACAGTTGGTCCTTTCTTAGAGATAACAAAGTTGAAGCTACTGGTGGCTATTTTTGCTACTGCTTATTTTGCCACAACTAGTTAAAAGTAAAAATTCAGACCCCAAACTACTGCCTAACTATGTGGATTATTCATTTTTTAGGAATACTTTCTTGTTAGTCAATACAAGTCTTTTCCCAAATTGTTAGTTACTCTGGTCAGCCAGACCTGGGACCTGGTCCTTATACGTTCCCATCTCTCCAACTCTGCACACAGCTCCTAGTCTCTGTAATGAATCTGATCAAACAAAACCTGTTTCTTGTGAGAGGTCTCTTCTGGTTACCCAGCTCTCAGGGGCTCTCTCCCATTTCTAAACTCCAATGGCACTTTTCCTTTGGCGCTCCTCTATTGACAATATTTAGTTCTCTTATTTAACTTATATGCAGAGTACATCATGAGAAATGCTGGACTGGAAGAAACACAAGCTGGAATCAAGATTGCCAGGAGAAATATCAATAACCTCAGATATGCAGATGACACCGCCCTTATGGCAGAAAGTGAAGAGGAACTCAAAAGCCTCTTGATGAAAGTGAAAGTGGAGAGTGAAAAAGTTGGCTTAAAGCGCAACATTCAGAAAACGAAGATCATGGCATCTGGGCCCATCACTTCATGGGGAATAGATGGGGAAACAGTGGAAACAGTGTCAGACTTTATTTTTCTGGGCTCCAAAATCACTACAGATGGTGACTACAGCCATGAAATTAAAAGACACTTACTCCTTGGAAGGCAAGTTATGACCAACCTAGATAGCATATTGAAAAGCAGAGACATTACTTTGTCAACAAAGGTTCTTCTAGTCAAGGCTATGGTTTTTCCTGTGGTCATGTATGGATGTCAGAGTTGGACTGTGAAGAAGGCTGAGCGCCGAAGAATTGATGCTTTTGAACTGTGGTGTTGGAGAAGACTCTTGAGAGTCCCTTGGACTGCAAGGAGATCCAACCAGTCCATTCTAAAGGAGATCAGTCCTGGGTGTTCTTTGGAAGGAATGATGCTAAAGCTGAAACTCCAGTACTTTGGCCAGCTCATGGGAAGAGTTGACTCATTGGAAAAGACTCTGCTGCTGGGAGGAATTGGAGGCAGGAGGAGAAGGGGACGACAGAGGATGAGATGGCTGGATGGCATCACTGACTCGGTGGATGTGAGTCTGAGTGAACTCCGGGAGTTGGTGATGGACAGGGAGGCCTGGCGTGCTGCAATTCACGGGGTCGCAAAGAGTCGGACACGACTGAGTGACTGATCTGATCTGATCTGATCTGAGTTCTCTTCTCAGTGGTAAGTTTCTTACCCATTTACCCACTGACTCTTGAGAGAGGAGTCTTTAGAATAGGTGGCACGTGGCATAGCTTCATCACCAAGCCCGTGGCATATACATGTCTCTCCTTTGCTATCTGAGACAACAGAGACTTGTGTTCTAGCGTACAAAAGGGCATGGGTTAACAATGGGTCTCATTCTTCCATTCCACCATCTTCTCATGCTCCCTAGAAACTGATCCAAATTTTCGAAGAGGAAGAAATGAGTGCCATATTTTCAATCCTTCTTAATTCTGCCTTTAATGAAAACTTGGTTGAAAATTGTAAAGCTTTTCTTTTCCTTCTGTCTTTTGAAGACAAACGCTAAATGGAAAAAGACACAGGTCATACATATTCACCTGTTCTAGTCAATGATTTAAATATAAACACTTAACAGACTAAGGAGCAAAAATGAGGGGAAGCATTGATTAGTGAACCTTGTACATCCTGTTCAGAGATCAAAGGGACCAATGAGCAGGGATCAAAGTTGGGGGGAAATACAGAATGTAGCACCCTTGTGAAGTGGCATTTCTCACGATGTGTATGGCTTAATCAGAACCACTCTCTTCAGCAGCTGCAGAGGAAAAGGAAAACACCCAGAAAATTATTAATTAGGTAAGCTTATGCTCCGTATGCTTTTCATGACATAGAGTCATTTTCACCAGCTTGTGCCAACTTTCAGTGGAGAGGTATTTTTGCGGGAGGGCAACCTGTGTGGCAGGTAGGTTCCTTTTAGAAATGGACACAAAAGCTCATTGTCACAGCGGCTACACAACCACACCTAGTTTGACTCAGGTCTGCAAAAATCCAGTATGATGCATCCTGTTTGGAGCTTCTTCACACCACAGGAACCAGTTTCTTAGTACTTCATCTGTGAAAGGTAAAAAAAAAAAAAATTCCTTAAATCTATAGATAGCCAACTCGGAAAGTTACAAAGATTTAAATGTTTGACAACTGCATGGGGCTGTTTAGTTTTCCAAGGACTTTCGCACAGAACCTTTCATTTGCTAGTTACAACCTTACTTAGGTAACTTGCCATGAGGCCACGCAGTAGGCAATTAGCACTTTCTTCCTGGTCTAAGCACGATGATACTTCTACCTGTGCTAGGTCATAAAATACAATATTTCATACACAAACGAATGGCAATGTTTGAGAATTCAAACAGTAAGAACCTTGGAAAGGAGCAGTAATCAATGAAGGACGTAGAATGCTTGGATATAAGCAAGGCATTCAAGCAGGACAGTGATAGAAATGCATTGAAAACTGTTTGGTTTCTAAGGCCATACATTTTTGGCTCTGTGCTGACCTCTAATATGCTTTGACTTGTCTGATGATGAATTTCTCCGTAGTATGTATGCGTTCGATCTAAGAGAACGGAGATGTTTTCTGAGGCCACGGTGTTGCGGTTATGGTCGTGGCGGTGGCAGTGGTGGGGGTGGCTGTACGGTCCTGTTGGTCCACAGGACAAGTAGAGGCGTTAGGATTGCCCCTGGCCCCTCTGCAGTGGTTCCTACAGTGTGAAGTCATCAGAGATATGGTGGGATGAGATGTGAGTCTCTGTGCTCAAAAAGGTGACAAGCATAAGGAAAACACATGGCTCTTTCCCCTTTGTTCTCTGTCCTGGAAGAATGTACACCAGCTGCCTCAGCTGGAACCCATTAGTCCAGGAAGTTAGACTGTCCCTAGAAATTCCCTGTGGATCCATATAGATTGTCTGTGGCTATTTTTTACCCTTTCCTTTTTTAAATTCTTTATTTCAATTATAGTTGAAAACTTATTTTGGGGCGATGATTTAGTATATCCTAATATCATATCTATTAATGTCCCTGCTTTCTCTTTAGTGTCCAATGACATTGACTTTCAATATTTCGTCATTACTTTGGTCAATATTTTTTCAGTTATTTAAAATAATTTTAATCTAAATTTTGCATTTTTCACTAATCAGTCTTTTTTTCTGTGACTGACTTTTCTATATTTATTTTAAAATCTCATTTGTTTTATTAATTTTTTTGTCAATCACCTATGATGTCAGATCATTTATACCTTCTATATCTTATCAGAAATATGATAAGATACTTTAGGCATATAGGACCAATCCACCTTTTTTTTCCTTCTGTTTTCCTCCCAAATCTGTTCCTATTCAGTAATGCACACATTTTATATTATATAAAATTTGAGTTTTATCCAAAAGACTTATGAGCCAGTATTTCTTCCCCCTCTTAAAAAACCTCAAATGCAACTTATTTTTTCATGTTCTGTGCATTGTTACATGGAGATCTGACATTATAAGTATTAGTATTCTTCTTTTTTAAAAATTTAATGCTTATTTTATATTGGAATATAGTTGATTTATAATATTGTGTGTTGCCTCAGGTGTACAGTAAAGTGATTCAGTTAAACAAATATTAAAATATGGAGCACTTCATGAATTTACATGTCATACTTATGCAGGGGCCATGCTAATCTCCTCTGTATCATTCCAATTCTAGTATCTGTGCTGCTGAAGCAAGCACTGGTATTCTTCCAAATTTATTAATTCTTATTGGTATTACTGGATACTTTGAAATATTCCTTAGAAATTCCCCCCAACCTCTTCGGGTGGTATTTTTGATCCCCAGTTGGATGAAATGTATTGTACAGTTGTCTCTGTGGGCTTTTACTTCTCGGATCCATGCTTCAGAGAACAGCACATTTCAGTATTGGCCTATGGATCCACTGACAGTGTCAATCATCTCCAAATACTTATTTTTCCCAAATATTAGATTTTCTAGAATTTAGGAGTGATTCCTGCTTATTAATCTAATCATTTATTCATTCAACACATATTTGTTGATGGACTTTTATATGTAGGTTCTGTAGGAAAGAGCTCTTCTCTTAGATATAGTCTTTATGGATGTGCTCTCTATGCCACTGACTTTCCACTGGGGGCATTTCTTTGTTCTCTCTTCCTATTCTGTACGCGCTTAAAGAGATGCTACCGGAAAACAGAGTTTCTACTTTTCTTCCAATTTCATACCACATTCTTTTATTGAATGTTCTTTGTAATGGATCTGAGTCCTGACTGTGTAATAAGAGTCTTGGTTTCCTAGCTTTCCTTCTGCATTATTATTACCTCCATCTACTTAGGAAGTCATCCTCTCTGATAAACCAAAATGTCGAGAGGTCCACCCCACCTCTTCCAGCAATGTGGCCACATAGTTGGTATTTGCCACAGAAGGAAGACAAATGTAGCACATTCCCTTAAACTGTTTGGAAATAAGCCGCTTGGTTTCTATAGATATATTTCTTTTCTTGGTTAGTGTTGAATCTCAAATAGAATTAGCAAGCTTTGTAACTCCCCTTGATAGCTTTTCCTTAGATGACCCTCTAAGTGAACAATTCTCACCTATTTGGTTCAGGCTTTGATCTTCTGGAGTTATAAGAGTTTTCTTTATGTATAAACCACTCCCTTCTCCCACTATCCTGAACTGTTTTCCTCCACAAGGCAATGCACAGTTGGTTGGCAACTGCCAGCAAATAACACCAATTGCCACCAAACTTCTAGCTCCTCAGAGTAACCACTAGATTACAAGAAAATTGCTCACCTTTTCCAACCCACTAGCTTTTGCTGCAAAGACAGTCTACACTGGTCCATTACTAGATTCATTGTTTTAAAATGGCAGCCCATAGAATGAAGAGTTCATTCTAGACTGTGGATGGTTGAGATCAGGTAATTTCAGTATATTAGAGAGAGAGTTTAAGGAAAATTAGGGAAACGGCTAATACCTTAGTACTTGTTATCAATCTTCTTAAATTTTACCTTGGGAAATTTTTTCTAAAACAAATTCCTGTTGCTTAAATGGACATATGATTCACTTTACAGAAACACTTTGCATTAAGAACTCAATAACAACTCATTGAAAGTTTCTTTGAATAAACATTCAACATGTAATATTGTTGAGAGATTTTGTCAAAACATACCAAGTTCAAACTATTTTTGGAGAATCAAATGCAATAGAATCACCAGCAGGCACTGATAACTAATGAAAGAAGGTATAATAACGTTCCTTGCCGGAAGGAGTCAGAAATCTCAGATTGTTTTGTAAAAGTGCCTCCCTTTCTCCGGAGAAGGCAATGGCACCCGACTCCAGTACTCTTGCCTGGAAAGTCCCATGGACGGAGGAGCCTGGTGGGAGGCAGTCCATGGGGTTGCTAAGAGTCGGACACGACCTAGTGACTTCCTTTTCAGTTTTCACTTTCATGCACTGGAGAAGATAATGGCAACCCACGCCAGTGTTCTTGCCTGGAGAATCCCAGGGACGGGGGAGCCTGGTGGGCTGCCATCTATGGGGTCGCACAGAGTCGGACACGACTGAAGCGACTTAGCAGCAGCAGCTCCCTTTCTCAGGTTATATACTGAAGTGAAGTGAAGTGAAAGTCTCTCAGTCATATCTGACTCTGTGCGACCCCATGGACTGTATCCACGGAATTCTCCAGGCCACAATACTGGAGTGGGTAGCCTTTCCCTTCTCCAGGGGATCTTCCCAACCCAGAGATCGAACCCAGGTCTCCTGCATTGCCGGCGGATTCTTTACCAGCTGAGCCACAAGGGAACCCCAATATAAGTGGCTCCTGATTGTATCTTTCACTGAATTTTATCATCTAATTGTGTCTTTGTTTCTCACATCTTTTGGCTTATAGTCTCTCCCACCAAAGAAGCCTACTTAGTACCCATTTGAATCTACCTTAGCATTTTCCTCTACGGGATCTCAAAGGGTTGGACACGACCGAAGGACTGGCACTGCTACTTCTAGCAATTCCTCTATTACAATAGGAAAAGTAGATCAGAACGAATCAGGAGAGAGTTGTACTCATTTCTGCAGCAGTCAACCAAGGCTATGGATAATATTGTCATTTTTGAGCAGAGTCATATGAGGATTCAACTGAACCATAACGCAGGATACAAGTAAAAGAATAATGAAAGACTTTGGTTTGACATTTGAGAAGAGATTTAGTGAAAAGCATAGTAGTTCTTTTGTTTTCTGTATAGTCATGATTGCATGTGTGTGTGTGTGTGTGTATGTGTTTCTGTGTGTATATCCAAAGGCATAATTTAGTTTAGGTCTGGGACATTAATGGTAAATATTATATAGAGTGAAAAATTTGACTTCAGAATAAGGAAACATATTTTGGCAATCATATTTCCTGGAAATGAAGGAGGCTGCCTCCTAAAGTAGTGAATTCTATGTTTTGGAAGATGCTGAAGTGGATTCATAAAACTCATGAGACAGGTAGGGTGTAGAAGTCATTACTGAATTAGATCCATAGCCGTGCTGCATGATCTCAAAGGTCATCTACCAGTTCCTCCTTACACACACACACACACAAACCACTAACTGCTTCCACGCATCTTATTCTGAGAAAATCTAAACAGTGCTGGAACAATAGATGGTTCCTCCTTACACACACACACACACACATACACACACCACATCCACTAATTGCTTCCACACATCTTATTCTGAGAAAATCTAAACAGTGCTGGGACAATAGATGGTTCTTACTAATTGGATAATCAATGATTATGATGTTTTGTGTTTTAGTTATTGCTTTTTAAAAGAAAGGGTTGTATATGTATAAAATATCAGTACTTAATTCATGTTTGATGGAAATACCCTGATAATCCGGAAACATAATTATTATACTACTTCTTTTTATATTCTAACTCCGTAGGACTGATTTTAAGAATATTTTCTTGATCTTTCTACCATGGTCAATTCCCATTTGACTATTTGAAATAGATATTATGTTGCGTTAATACTTAAGTCTATTATTACTATGCTGATAGATATTCCCTGCTACATTCATAACTTCAGTTTGCAAGAAAATCTAAGTGACTGTCCTGATATATGTCCATTGTACCCTGCAGTTTTGTTTTTGTATTTCAAACAACATAGAGTCCCAGGTTTCTTTCTCTGCCTCAGGTCTTATTCAAGGCATCTTCTATTTCTTTTCCTCTCCTATTTCTTTTATATTTAAAAAATGGCCTTTCAGATGTTTCCTAATTGCTTTCTTCTTTCTACAAAACCAGTGTGAGGAAAAGAAAATATGTGTATTATTGGTAGCTAGCATGCACTTGCTGATCTGATGGGCTTCCCCACTTCCCATGAATAAACTTAGGGAGCAAAGTAGATTTTTAACTGAGACTACAACTGGTCTCCAGTTTAAGTGATCTATTGGCTTGCCCTGCCTTTTAAAATTGTTTTGCTTCATTTTAAACTAAAGTAGCCCTTACTGACAAAGTCAAGCTGTACCAAACCTCAGGCCAATTAAAACCACCAGTACACAAATTCACACTTGGTATTTGTAAAAGGGACTTGGGTCTTTCAGAAGAAGATTTTGACTATTCAATTTAATATTTACTCGGAATGACACAGGGTGTCTGCGGAAGTACCTGCAGTCCCTTCCTGCTTCTGCTGTATCTTTAAGAAGGAACACAGGGATGAGCAGGTTTCAGTTTGGCAGATCATCTCCTCTCCTCATGGAAAGCTGGGGGAGGAGCCCTTCAATGACTTATCGGAAGTTTGCTCTTGGACTTTTAGGTCTGAAATTATGCTTGTTATATACACCATTTGGTTAAAATTTACTGTAATTTTTTATGAGTTTGAGTTTAATTACTCCTCAGTGCGTGAATTATATTCTTTGTCTTTAATCCTAATTTATTAAAATACTCTTTAGAAGGTATAGTTGAGCAGCAGGAACATTTCATTTCATATATCACCATATAAAAAAAAATAATGTATTACCGCATACATACGTTTAATGTATTACCACATACATATGTTTAATACCAAAAAACAACACTCACACACGCACACACGTGTGTGTGTGTGCAATGCAGGAAATGTGGTTTCAGTCCCTGGGTTGGGAAGATCTCCTGGAGGAGGGTGTGGCAATCCACTCCAGTATTCTTGTCTGGAGAATCCCATGGATGGAAAAGCCTGGTGGGCTAGGCTCCATAGGGTGGCAAAGAGTTGGACACAACTGAAGCAATTTAGCATGCACACACACACATACCTACATATACATTGGAAAAGGAAATGGTTACCTACCCCAGTATTCTTGTCTGGAGAATTTCATGGACAGTGGAGCCTGGTGGGTTATCCATGGACACCAAGAGTTGGACACTACTGAGTGACTAACACACACACGTACATATATTTATATACATGTATACACACATTTATATATATATATGTATATCTGAATCACTTTGCTATTCACCTGAAGCTACCACAACAATGAAAAGTAAATATACCTCAATTCAAAAAATTGTTTAAAAATGGTAAATATGTCATTAAAAAAAAAAAAAAAACTTAAAAAACCACTGAGTGAAGTTGGAAGCAGATCCTACCCACTATGAAGCTGTGTCAGAATCTTGGCTGCAGACTTGTGAAAGGTGCGGAGCGGCAGGGCTCAATTAAGCTATTCCTAAGTCACAGAAAGTGTGAGAAAATAAATGTCTTCTATTTTATGCTTCTGTGTTTTAGGATAATTGGTTACATAGTGATAGTTATCTGATACAGACTATATCCTCAGCCATGTTCTTAGTTATAGCTTCCTTCAGGTCTCTCAGGTCTCCTGAGAGGTTTTTGTTTTCTATACCTTTTAAGCTTGAACATGCATCCAGGTATAACTTCATCCTTATAATGTCATCCCAGTAAATATAAAACTGTATTTATATTCTTGATATGTTTTTAAGTTTTTATTACCACTGCAAGTGTTAGATATATTCTGAATTACTTGCTGACGGAGGCACTGCCATTGGACATGAAGTACAGTAACAGCTCATTCTTCTGATAAATTCAACTCTTTGGAGATGGTCAGAAAAGGTCCATAGCCGAGACTGTCCTTAATTACAATTTATGTAAAGCCTCCTCTCTGGACCTTTTTCAGTCTTAACCACTGTCCCTCCCCTTCTCCTTTACTCCCCTTTCTGCTTCCTTACCTTCTTCCTTTCTTTCCTTTCCTCTCTCAATTAACAAATATTCACCTAGTGCCCATGATGAAACAGGTAATATGCTAAGAGTCGGGGAGCTGTGGATGATGGACCTAACTATGATCTCTGCTCATGTGGAACTTGTAGTCTATTGGAAGGGTTGACTGTTAATCCCATTATTGTTTTAGGGAATGTTTAATAACCAACTGATACAAGCATTCTGAGGAAAAGCAACAGATCCTAGAAGTTAAGAGGGAGGGCTCTGAGTTGCCTTGATTTGAATCCAATGCCCAATGAGCCCTAGTTATGTGATTTTGTACTTGTGCCTCAGTGTCTTCATTTGTAAAATGAGAATAATAGGGTCTGTAAAACAAGGTTGATGTGAGGATTAAATAAGTTAATTCAGGTGAAATTCTTAGAAGAGAACTTGGCGCATAGTAAGTACTCAGTAACTGAAGGATACTTAACAAAGGAATTTGACCTTGATGTAGGTGTGGAAGTCCTTCCTGAGAAAGTAAGGCAGGAATTTGAAGCCTGAGGTGTAGCTCCTATCTCTAAGGTCATAGTGGATTAAAAGAAATTAGTGGACAATTCTTACCTGTTAGTGATTAATTTCCTAGCCTGTAGAGTGATAGTAGATAACAGGAGAGGAGATACAAGCTATATAAATTAAGCACAGGAACAAAACACATAGAAAATTCTGAATTATTAATATCTTACCTAATGAAATAAGGCAGAGGCTGTATATTAGCCTTGAAGGCATCACTATCAGAATAAATTATTGTCTCAATAGGGTACACTTAGTTACAAATGATAGGCAACCCAGCTCAAAACCAATATGTTTCTTGCCTGACACAGTTGGAAGAAAAAGGGAAAGAGAGACACAAATGCAGAGAAAGAAAAATTGATGAATGGTTTGATTTAGCTACTCGATGTCATTACAGGCTGGTAGTCTTTACTTTGCTCTTTTTTGCCTTCTAGTCTGTAACAGAAACGCTAACAAGGTGGTTTTGAATCTGGCTACTCTTACAGTTGAACTGTGGCTGTTAAGTCCTGGTAGCTAACTTCTGGGACATCATCGACTATATGCAGAAAGATTTAGGAAGTTTTCGCTTAGAAATCCCAAGGAAATACCTTCTGTATTCTCATGGGTCCAAATGGAATGGAAGCCTGACTGTGAAACGAAAGTGTTGGGATAGCATGATATAATACAGGTGCCTGAGATCCCAGCCTCCCATCTCTATGCCAAAGAAGGTAGGAGTGGGAGATATAGCCCCCCAAGTTTGGATGCCATGCTGTTTGGGAGAGTGGGGCATATATTTTAGGGCATAAATCCTTGGGGATGTACTTGTGATGTCATCACGCTAATGTCCACAATGATAACCTTGAATTATATAAGGAAATATATGTCAATGACAATAAATATAATTCAGGAAAAAAAATCCATTTGAATTGCTTAAAATTTTGCTTAAATGTGGGAACATTTTAGCTAATTTAGATATTCACATAAGTGAAATATTATGTTTCCTGTCAATGTCTCACAGATATATCTCATTATTCTTAGTTAGGTCTTGCATGAGAAATTCTTGAGAATATTCTTGTCAGTACGAATATTGAAATGACATATAAAGCAGTGAGAATGATTTCTTTTGTAACATATCTAGTTATTCCTAGAAATAGCATGATGCTAGTGACCTCAAAAACCTTAAATAATGACAGTTCCCATGTTCAATATGATCTTAATTTTTTAGCCTATGATATTTAGTTAAATTGAATTAAATAACTCTCAGGTATGGAGAAAGTTTGACAAAATTAGACATAAATTTATAGGTAAAAGAATATGTAGATTCAAAGAAAGAGTTACTTGTGAGTTTTCTTTGCCTTTTAAAATGAATTTAAAGTTGACTGGACATTTGGTAGAAAAATATGCAATAAGAATAAAGTGCTATAAAGGAGGCAGGGTCATTTATGAGAGAAAAAGTTAATTAGCAAGGAATAAAAATACATTAGGGTCATGGGGAACCGATTCAGAAGCAAATTTCCAATTGCCATAATTATCTCTTTGGTGGCCAAAATTCCATACATGCTGCACATAAACACATTCATTTTTAAATGTTAAACAATTCCAGAGTTATTTTAAAAAAGATATTTTTTCAACACATGTAGAAGTTTAAAGTTACAGCATTATGAAAATATCCCTTGGTGTAGATTCATGTGTTTATCATTTACTGTAGGAATATTTGTGCTCCCAGCTCTTTGTGAGGAGTATTTAGGTGGTCTAAACTGAGTATTTCATATCTACGGGAAATTTTAATTTGCTAAGGAAATTTTTCAAAAACATTAAAGTTAACACAATCTTGGTATTTCTGACTTACATTGAATTAAGCTGTTTCAGAGAATGAGTAAACAGAACATTTTCTACTGTAATGTGCTCACTCAGTTGGGTCCAACTCTTTGTGATCCCATGGAATGTAGCCCGCCAGATTCCTCTGTCCGTGGGATTTTATAGGCAAGAATCCTGATGTGTGGGGTGCCATTTCCTTCCAGGGGATCTTCTTGAAACAGGGATTGGACCTGCATCTTTTATGTCTCCTGCATTGGCAGGCAGATTCTTTACCACTAGTGCCACCAGAAAATATAATTGTAAGTAAAAGTAAAATTATTAAGACTTTTCTTATTTTTCTTTGAAAAAATTTACATTTACAGAAGTGCAGTTTTTTTTCTTTTATGCCACCTTCCTATCTCTACTATTCTCTTACTTTGTATATTAGAAGTAACTTCAAGCTTTGCAATTTTCATTTAATTTGAACAATTTTCAACTTCCCTAAAAGTTTTAAGGATTTTGAGGGCAAATTACCCCATCACATCTAAAATCTTGAGTGTGTATTTCATCAAATCAAGAACACTCTCCAAGACAATACAGTGTAAACATCCAAATCAAGAAATCAACACTGATATGACTATTGTCCAATTTACAGACCTCATTCAAATTTTGCCAAGTGTCCTAACAATATTTCTTTTCTGTTTTGGGAAAAAATGATCCAGTCCAAGAATTCATATTACACTTAATCGTCGTATTTCTCTATTGTCCTTCAATCTGGAACGATTTCCCTTGCTTTTCCTATTCTTCATGATCCTGAGTTTTAAAGCAGAGTCTTATCTTTTATTTCGTGTGATGTCTTCAAAGAGATCCATTCAATGTTTCTTTTTTTTTTTTAATTGGAGGATAGTTGCTTTACAATGTTCTGTTAGTTTCTGTTCTACAGCAGAGTGAATCAGCTATGCTTATACATATGCTCCCTCTTTACTGGATTTCCTCCCATTTAGGTTACTGCAGAGCATTGAGTAGAGTTCCCAGTGCTATAGCGTAATTGAGCTGTCCTCTCTTGTCAGAAATAACCCAGAGATTATTTTTTAGTGGATCACATTGGGAGGCACAATGTCAAAACTGTTTTTTTTTTTAATCAGTTGCAAAAATCTGGAGATTTTATATGAAACTTGGAATGCAGACTCTTAAAAAATCAGATGAAATGACATATCCTACATCCTACATCGGAGACAATAACTGCCGATCATCTTCAGATAGCTTATGTGGTCTCTGTTTAATTGCAGACTCCACCAGTGCCTATAGCATTGTTCCAAGACTGCTTTACTAGTCTACTTCTTCCTGGCTGGGCTTTTTGGGCACTGGTTTGGAACTTGTTTTGTACTCTTATATCATAGTCTACAAAAATTTAGCTACTGAGTACAAGGCTAACTTTTATGTACCATACTGCTTGTAAGAAATCCATAAACTATTTGTAACAATTTTTAAACGAATTTTCCATAGCAATCTATACAGTGATGGCAAAAATTGGATGGTAATACTTTTGATAGTAATTTAAATTATCAGTAATGAGACAGGTCTGATTCATAATTAGCTTTGGTCCCAACTAATTCCATACAGACTTACTTACATATCATATATGTTTTTCTCCTATGTTTTGATATAATTTGATCTTGCCACTCAAATTTTATAAGATTCAATGCATTTTGATTCCATCCTTGTTTTTAGTGTGTTACTAGGAACCCTGTTTTTCAGAGAAGGCAATGGCAACCCACTCCAGTACTCTTGCCTGGAAAATCCATGGATGGAAGAGCCTGGTGGGCTGCAGTCCATGGGGTTGCTAAGAGTCGGACACGACTGAGCAACTTCACTTTGACTTTTCACTTTCATGCATTGGAGAAGGAAATGGCAACCCACTCCAGTGTTCTTCCCTGGAGAATCCCAGGGATGGGGGAGCCTGGTGGGCTGCCGTCTATGGGGTCGCACAGAGTTGAACACGACTGAAGAGACTTAGCAGCATCAGCAGCAGGAACCCTGTTTTTAGGCATATTTTCTGTAAGCTATTGGATTTTCCTTCATATCAGAGTATTTTGCACACTAAATCAGATTCTATGCTCAAACAATCCTAGGTAGAGTACTTTGTGTATTGTGTGTGCTTACTTGCTCAGTCATGTCCAACTCTTAGTGACCTCATGGACTGTAGCCCACCAGGCTCCTCTGTCCATGGGGATTCTCCAGGCAAGAATACTAGAGTGGGTTGCCATGCCCTCTTCCGGGGGATCTTCCCAACCCAGGGACCGAACCCAGGTCTCCCAGATTGCAAGCAGATTCTTTACCATCTGAGCCACCAGGGAAATTTAATAAAGTCTAAAATAGTTTTTATTTCTAATGAGCTTTTAGTATATCTACTAGCATTGTATTTATTTGTTTATTTTGTGGGGGTAACAATCTATGACTTCCTGTCAAGCCAGCTGTTTGTTTGCTGGACATTCTGGTTAATAGATAAAAAGGTTAAAAACATAGCTGTCAAATAATGTTTAGGATAACTTTATGTTAGTGGTACATATTTCAGGTATTTTGCTGTTTTCATTTATGAGAAAGCATGGTATTCTGTAAATATACTTAATGATATGTGGTATTGAAAATCCCACCTAAACAAATAGAATATATGGTTCTCACCTGTTATCCAACTTTTTCCAAGCTAGAAGAGTTTTGGTAGATAAAACTCCACTGGAGCAAATTTATTTACATGTCTTCAGACCAGGATTATTTTTGCATTGCTATCAGTTTTCTACAACTTGTAGAGTTATAAAATAATAGCTCCCCACAGATAACGCATAGCTTTCCAGTGAAGAACACATTTTTCCCTATAGTAATTATATTATCAAAGTCATATGTACATTTTCTCTACTCTGTTCCTTTGCTGTCTTTCTAGAGGTAGTCAGAATGTAACATCAATTTAATATCTCCACCAACCAACCCTTAATAAAAATGTGACTTTTTGAATGAGGTCAATACATGTGGAAATAGATATATTTCAGTTTTGAAATTTGGCATTTAATTTGGTTTTGCTTCATGAAGTTTTTATCTGAACTCGAGAAATTAATGGATTAAATTGAATTTTATAAATAATTTAAAAGTGTTTATCTATGAGATATTTAGCCATAGATAATTCCAATAAAGAACAAAAAGAAAAACATGCATTTGCTCATTAAAGATTCTAATTAAAAGAGAAGTAACCACTGAATTAAAGTTGAAACAATATGGAAATTCCCTTCTGCCAAAATATACTTGGCTCCTGCAAGTGGGGAATGCCTGCGTATTTGTTTAAATATTTAAATTCCCTTTGGGCTTTGTCTTTTGATAAAATGATATTGTCTGTTCATTGTGTTTCTCTATCTGCTGGTTTCTTCTCTTTCCA
Source organism: Bubalus bubalis (assembly GCF_019923935.1). Classification (NCBI taxonomy): domain Eukaryota; kingdom Metazoa; phylum Chordata; class Mammalia; order Artiodactyla; family Bovidae; genus Bubalus; species Bubalus bubalis. The sequence goes on along the minus strand of NC_059179.1, from coordinate 7,086,017 downwards.
AACCCAAAGGGCATGTCTGTAAGGGTCTTGCCTGTTCCCTGAATGAATAACACATTTATAATAAAAGATTCTTTGTTAGAGGGTGGAGTCATTTCACAATAAAGGCATTGACACTAAGATCATAAAATTTTGTGAACTCTTTCATGAATAGAGACTTCCAATGACTTTCTAAATGACTATGTAAATGCACTATGGAATTTGACCAGGATAATCTTGATAAAATGGTGATACTAGCTGAAATTACCTGAGAAATTTTCTAGTTCTAAGGTTTCCCTTCCTTGAAATATTCCTTTTATTTATACCCTTCTTCAAGGGCCAACTGTGGTATATTTGAGCCCTATTTCCAGAATTTCATACTCCAGGGTCTGTTTAGTTAGGCTCTGAGCCCTCAGGTTTCTAAACTCCAAGAGTTTTTCCTCTGCTTTATTATTCCACCCCATTTACATCATAATTTATTGCTTCTACATTTTATCTCTTCAGAGTCAGATTCTTCCACTGTGAACCTTTAATGGTGTCAACTAATTGGTGTCAACTTCAAGGTGTCAACTTCAATGTGTCAACTTCAATGGTGTCAATCATCATTGCCTTAGCCTCTGCTAAGACAGTAATTGTATTCTCTAGCTTAAAGTAGGTTATTTGTTATGTGAAATCTGTATGTGCTGCTTATACCTCTATCCCTCTCTATTTTACTAAACCCTAAATAATAAGAGAAACTGGCAACCAAATCATGTTAACATATAAGAAGAGAGGACAATTACATATATAGGCATTTTACACGCCCTTCTGGATACTAAGTCTTCTCTCCCTTGGTTATTTCTTTTCCTAAAAATTAGCTTTTTTTTTTTTTTTTGCTATAATTCTGAAATCAACATTCTTATAGGTATAGATTTACCAACATCATTTGAACCACTTCTTTATTGAAAGATTATTTCATGGGCTCAGATTAAAGTAAATAATTTTATAATATTATATGTGCTGTGAATGTTTGAAACTCATGCTGCTTTGTAGTTATAATTCATAAGCATCTATGACAATCATATTCTGTAACTTCTTTCCCAGAAAGAATTAAGCCTCTATTTTGTCCTTTATATCATGCTTGTGTTGATCTTTCAAGATAGTGCTCTAAATTGTGATCTAAATGACCCAGAAGCTCTGAAAAGATTTTTGCTGGTTTTCACTGCTGACCTGAGCTTTGGATGGATCCCATGACCACGGTATAACTTAATGACTGGTGGGAGAAAAAGAGAAATAACAAAATGTTATTGTAAGCAGTCAGCTTAAACTTGAGCTTGAAATCTGTGCAGCTCCAGTGGACAGCATTGGCCTCTTTGCTTGTTCCTCAGATGTCTCTGGACTACTTCTGCCTCGGGGACTTTGCACTTTCTCTTTTCCTGGATATATCATCACCTCACAGTTTTAAGTCTTTATCAAAATGTTGTAATTTCAATGTTACTGTCCTGTGGACAGTTTTTTAAAAATCAAGATGTCTGCTTCTTCTTACCACTCATTATCATCTGACATATATTCTTGTTGATTGATCCTGTTTTTTTTCCATCTCCCTCACTTGACTGTGGGAGAAGGCAACGGCACCCCACTCCAGTACTCTTGCCTGGAAAATCCCATGGACAGAGGAGCCTGGTAGGCTGCAGCCCATGGGGTCGCTAAGAGTCGGACACGACTGAGCGACTTCACTTTCACCTTTCACTTTCATGCATTGGAGAAGGAAATGGCAACCCACTCCAGTGTTCTTGCCTGGAGAATCCCAGGGACAGAGGAGCCTGGTGGGCTGCCGTCTATGGGGTCGCACAGAGTCGGACACGACTGAAGCGACTTAGCAGCAGCAGCAGCACTTGACTGGGAGTCAAGGATTGTCAAGGATTGCTATGTTTGGTTCATTTCTGATTCTTTAGGGTCCAGAGCAGAACTTGTTACATAGTAAGCACTCATTAAAAACTTGTTAAAGAAATGGTTGCTTCTTGAACTTCCTAGCCATGGAGCAGCATCCAAAAACATACAATTAAAAAGCACCAGACCAGCTATTATGTCATTCAGGGAACTGGCCTTCCTTCCATTCAAGAAGCCTTTATGCTACCAGCAGTTTTCATCCTGAGACTTGAGGGGTGATCACAGGAGTGAACTTTCTTAATATTTAAAAAAAAACAAAGAAAATTATTTGCACCAATGAAAAGATTAAGTCTTCCCCTGCTGCCATCCCCAACTGATTAGTATGAGTGTGGTGGAGAGGTGTGGAAATAGCTAGATATTCAGTATCTTTAACTAAAAATGATAAAGCAAATATGCAAGAAATACAGTTTATTTGGATTAAAACCACATCTTTCAAACATTTATCCATGATAAACATATTAAAAGAGTTTTTAATTATAAAAATAGAAGAATTCTTATTTTACATGGTCAATGCAGAATTTACCTAATGTTTCTCACACAATATTAAAATGCTCTGAAGGGATGATTCTTTGATTAGCCCTATACCTCAAACTGTTTACACAATTTACTTAGAATAATAGAGAATAAGTAATGATTTCCAGGTAGTAAAGAATCCACCTGTCAATTAAGAAGACACAAAAGAGTCAAGTTGGATGGAGAAGATCCCCTGGACTAGGAAATGACAAACTGCTTCAGTATTCTTGTCCAGAAAATTCCATGGACAGAGGAGCCTGATGGGCTACAGTCCATGGAGCTGCAGAGTCAGATGAGACTGAGCACATAGACATACATACTAATGATAAAATATGATAAATACAAATACCATATTACTTAATTTTTGCTTATAGCTTATGCTGTATAAAACACATAGATGTCATAGACAGATACATAAATTATATACTAAATTATACATGTAATATGATGCATTTCTGAATATGGCACTAAATAAAGCCATGCACAGTAAACAGAGGTGCTGAAGAAAAAATAGTTGGTTAATTTAAGCTCTATTTTTAGAGCATTCCTAGGCCAAACCAATTTTAAGAGAATTAGAATATAATGTAATCTCTCTTTGGATCATTTATAATAGTCTAAGAAAATTTAAATGATTCAGATTTATGTTTATAAAGATAACTACCTTGTACTGTGGTGCAAAAATCATTCTGGTGATTCCCATCTCTAGCTACTTCAATTCTGAAAAATGAATGAGTATTGAATAAGTGGCTCTACTAATCCTTCACGTGAGCCCTCTTTCTCAAAGTCAGCCAGGAATCAGTAACCTCACGATAAGATCTCTAAAAATCAGGCATCTAGCCAAATTCCTACTCAAATAATTACATTTTATCTATCTAAATCCCCTATGTAATTGCATCAGAATAAAGGCTTAATTTTCCATCCATTAATTTTCTTTCATTTTATCTTAAAAGAGCTTGCAATTTTCTCATTCAGAAATGAAGTCAAAGGAGTAATTCTGAGCTTCCAGTATGATCTGGAGAAATGGAAAGCTTATGCAGATCCTTCTAGTATCCATTTCTTCTTTTGCTAATAACAGTCCAATGTTTCTCAAAGAACATGCCAGTTCCTCAGAGATAAAATGTATCTCTTAAACATGGTATTAAATAGACTTATTTAATAAAATGTGGTATTGATGAAAAAGCATTGATGAGATTTGTGATAGTCCAATCATGGGCGGTTGTATGACCTACTCTATTTTTCAGCCCTTGGCCTAAGTGATTGGTTCGGGGGTGACAAGTGACCTAATTTATCTCAGTCTAACCTCATTCATTCATGCAATCAACACTGAACAACTACCCTGGGACGTGGACCATAGATTCTGGGGATATGATGGTGAAAACAGGCACAGAAATCCCTGTCCTCATGGAGCTTACATTCTAGCAGGTGGTGCCTTCTGTGGTAAAAAAGAGAGTTTTCTCAGGAAAAAGAAAAAAAAAGCCAACATTCTTTCCTTCTGCTGGACTTAGAGCTGACTGTGAGCATATAAAGCTTGAACTGCTGGAACTTAAGGAGCCCACTAGAGAGAAGCATTGCTGAGAGAGGAGATGGTGAGACTAGGTCCTGGATACGTAAACTCAAAATTCTATCATTAGTCTTTGAGCCCTTGGATGTCTAAAGTTAGCCAAACACCTGGATTTTCAGTAATATGAACTAATTAATTCTTCACTTAAAGTTTCGAGTGTCCCTGGTAGGCTCGGTGATAAAAGAATCCGCCTGCAATGCAGGAGATGCAGGTTTGAATCCTGGGTTGGGAAGATCTGCTGGAGAGGGAAATGGCAACCCACTCTAGTATTCTTGCTTGGGAAATCTTATGGACAGGAGGGGCCTGGAAAGGCCATAGTGCATAGGGTTGCAAAGAGCTGGACACAGCTGAGTGACGAAACAGCAACAACAATGGAGATTCAGTCGCTTGCAATGAAAATGTCCTGATTGGCCACCAGCCCTGATGATTTGGGCACAGTGCGGCTGCAATTGCAGCACCTGTGTTTACTGTAAAACAATAAAGTAGGCCTGAGGGATCGATCCATAGCTCCCAGGTGCATTCTTGATTTACCTGGCCTGGTTGGAAGAAGGAAAGGTCCACAGGACACCATCCAGGGGTGGTTAATTTTGTGAAAATTAGTTGGGGACTCTCTGAAGCTGGTTGCAACACTTTACAACAGTGATTTTTGTTTGTTTTATTTGAAAATTTAAGCTGATTTTATTTTGGAGTATTGTGTTATGTATTGATAGATGACTAACACATAAACAGAATTTGTATAAAGAGCAACATACACGTTCAATAAACATTTTAAGAGTTTAGCTAATGAAACACAGGTTAAAATCTACAGATATATGATTTTAGGTGAACAGGTGCACATTTAATATTTTGAAATAATTCAGTTTGAGAATCAGTTCAGTTCAGTTACTCAGTCGAGTCTGACGCTTTGCGACCCCATGGACTGCAGCTCTCCAGGCCACCCTGTCCATCACCAACTCCTGGAGCTTACCCAAATTCATGTCCATTGAGTCGGTGGTGCCATCCAACCACCTCATCCTCTATCGTACCCTTCTCCTCCTTCCTTCAATCTTTCCCAGCATCAGGGTCTTTTTCAAATAAGTCAGCTCTTTGCATCAGGTGTCCAAAGTACTGGAGTTTCAGCTTCAACATCACTCCTTCCAATGAACAGTCAGGACTGATTTCCCTCAGGATCCACTGGTTGGACCTCTTTGCATTCCAAGGGACTCTCAAGACTCTTCTCAGACACCATAGTTCAAAAGCATTAATTCTTCGGCACTTAGCTTTCTTTATAGTCCAACTCTCACATTCATACACGACTACTGGAGAAACCTTGACCAGAAGGACATTTGTTGGCAAAATAATGTCTCTGCTTTTTAATATGCTGTCTAGGTTGGCCATAGCTTTTCTTCCAAGAAGCAAATGTCTTTTAATTTCATGGCTGCAGTCACCATCTGCAGTGATTTTGGAACCCAGAAAAATAAAGTCTGACACTGTTTCCAGTTTCCCCATCTATTTGCCATGAAGTGATGGGACCAGATGCCATGATCTTCGTTTTCTGAATGTTGAGCTTTAAGCCAACTTTTTCACTCTCCTCTTTCACTTTCATCAAGAGGCTCTTTACTTCTTCACTTTCTGCCATAAGGGTGGTGTCATCTTCATATCTGAGGTTATTGATATTTATCAAAACAATCTTGATTCCAGTTTGAGCTTCATCCAGCCCAGTGTTTCTCATGATGTACTCTGCATATAAGTTAAATAAGCAGGGTGACGATATACAGCCTTGACGTACTCCTTTCCTGATTTGGAACCAGTCTGGTATTCCATATCCAGTTCTAACTGTTGCTTCCTTACCTGCGTATAGATTTCTCAGGAGGCAGGTTAAGTAAGTATTAGTCACTTAGTCATGCCTGACTCTTTGTGACCCAATGGACTGCAGCCCACCAGGCTCCTCCATCCTCAGTCCATGAGATTTTCCAGGCAAGGATACTGGAGTGGGTTGCCATTTCCTTCCGTGGTCTGGTATTCCCATCTCTTTCAAAATTCCCATCTCTTTCTTTTCCATAGTTTATTGTGATCCACACAGTCCAAGGCTTTGGTATACTCAATAAAGCAGAAATAGATGTTTTTCTGGAACTCTCTTGCTTTTTCAATGATCCAGTGGATGTTGGCAATTTGATCTCTGATTCCTCTGCCTTTTCTAAATTCAGCTTGAACATCTGGAAGTTCACAGTTCAAATATTGCTGAAGCCTGGCTTGGAGAATTTTGAGCATTACTTTACTAGCGTGTGAGATGAGTGCAATTGTGCGGTAGTTTGAGCATTCTTTGGCATTGCCTTTCTTTGGGATTGGAATGAAAACTGACCTTTTCCATTCCTGTGGCCACTGCTGAGTTTTCCAAATTTGCTGGCATATTGAGTGCAGCACTTTCACACCATCATCTTTCAGGATTTGAACTAGCTCAACTGGAATTCCATCACTTCCACTAGCTTTGTCCGTAGTGATGCTTCCTAAGGCCCACTGGACTTTGCATTCCAGGATGTCTGGCTCTAGGTGAGTGATCACACCATTATGATTATCTGGGTCATGAAGATTTTTTTGTATAGTTCTTCTGTGTATTCTTGCCACCTCTTCTTAATATCTTCTGCTTCTGTTTGTTCCATACCATTTCTGTCCTTTATTGTGCCCATCTTTGAATGAAATATTCCCTTGGTATCGCTAATTTTCTTGAAGAGACCTTTAGTCTTTCCCATTATATTGTTTTCCTCTATTTCTTTGGATTGATCACTGAGAAAGGCTTTCTGATCTCTCCTCGCTATTCTTTGGAACTCTGCATTCAAATGGGTATGTCTTTCCTTTTCTTTGCCTTTTTCTTTTCTTCTTTTCATGGATATTTCTAAGGGCTCCTCATACAGCCATGTTGCCTTTTTGCATTTCTTTTTCTTGGGGATGGTCTTGATCCCTGCCTCCTGTACAATGTCATGAACCTCTGTTCGTTGTTCTTAAGGCACTTGGAAGAACTATCTATCAGATCTAATTCCTTGATTCTATTTGTCACTTCCACTGTATAATCATAAGGGATTTGATTTAGGTTATACCTGAATGGTCTAGTGGTTTTCCCCACTTTCTTCAATTTAAGTCTGAATTTGGCAATAAGGAGTTCATGATCTGAGCCACAGTCAGCTCCCGGTCTTGTGTTTCCTGACTGTATAGAGCTTCTGCATCTTTGGCTGAAAAGAATATAATCAATCTGATTTCGGTAATGGCCATCTGGTGATGCCTATGTGTACAGTCTTCTCTTGTGTTTTTGGAAGAGCATGTTGCTATGACCAGTGCATTCTCTTGGGAAAGCTCTATTAGCCTTTGCCCTGCTTCTTGTACACCAAGGCTAAATTTGCCCGTTACTGCAGATATCTCTTGACTTCCTACTTTTGCATTCCAGTCCCCTGTAATGAAAAGGGCATCAGTTTTAGGTGTTAATTCTAGAATGTCTTGTAGGTCTTCATAGAACCATTCAACTTCAGCTTCTTCAGTGTTACTGGTTGGGGCATAGACTTGGATTACTGTGATATTGAATGGTTTGCCTTGGAAATGAACAGAGATCATTCTGTCATTTTTGAGATTGTATCCAAATATTGCATTTCGGACTCTGTTTTTGGCTATGATGGCTACTCCATTTTCCCTCAGTAGTAGATATAATGGCCATCTGAGTTAAATTCACCCATTCCCATCCATTTTAGTTCACTGACTCCTAAAATGTCAATGTTCACTCTTGCCATCTCCTGTTTGCCCACTTGCAATTTGCCTTGATTAATGGACCTAACATTCCAAGTTCCTATGCAATATTGCTCTTTACAGCATTGGACTTTACTTCTGTGACCAGTTACATCCACAACTGAGTGTTGTTTTTGCTTTGGCTCCATCTCTTCATTCTTTCTTGAGTTAGTTCTTCACTAAATCCAGTAGCACATTGGGCACCTACCAACCTACCAACCTGGGGAGTTCATCTTTCAGTGTCCTATTTTTTGCTTTTTTTGGCTTTTTCATACTGTTCATTTAGTTCATGAGGAAGTAGTTTGCCATTCCCTTCTCCAGTGGACCATGTTTTGACTGCAGAAAGACCTCTAAAACTGTAGACCTTTAGGAGAAATTTGATCCCAGCATCTTTGGGCTCTTATTCCATATGACTATATTACAGACTGTCAGTTTAGTTCAGTCACTCAGCCGTGTCTGACTCTTTGCGACCCCATGAACAGCAGCATGCCAGGCCTCCCTGTCCATCACCAACTCCCGGAGTCCACCCAAACTCATGTCCATTGAGTCAGTGATGCCATCTAACCATCTCATCCTCTGTCCTTTCCTTTTCCTCCTGCCTTCAATCTTTCCCAACATCAAGGTCTTTTCAAATGAGTCAGCTTTTCGTATCAGGTGGCCAAAATACTGGAGTTTCAGCTTCAACATCAGTCCTTCCAATGAACACCCAGGACTGATTTTCTTTAGGATGGACTGGTTGGATCTCCTTGCAGTCCAAGCGAATTTCAAGACTCTTCTCCAACACTGCAGTTCAAAAGCATCAATTCTTCTGTGCTTAGCCTTATTTATAGTCCAACTCTCACATCCATACATGACTACTGGAAAAACCATAGCCTTGACTAGATGGACCTTTGTTGACAAAGTAATGTCTCTGCTTTTAAATATGCTATCTAGGTTTGTCATAACATTCCTTCAAAGGAGTAAGTGTCTTTTAATTTCATGGCTTCAGTCACCATCTACAGTGATTTAGATGTAAATCTAAAATAAATAAAGTCTGACACTGTTTCCATGGTTTCCCTTCTATTTGCCATGAAGTGATGGGGACCAGATGCCAAAATCTTCGTTTTCTGAATGTTGAGCTTTAAGCCAACTTTTTCACTCTCCTCTTTCACTTTCATCAAGAGGCTCTTTATTTCTTCTTCAGTTTCTGCCATAAGGGTGGTGTCATCTGCATATCTGAGGTTATTAGTATTTCCCCCAGCAATCTTGATTCCAGCTTGTGCTTCATCCAGCCCAGCATTTCTCATGATGTACTCTGCATATAAGTTAAATAGCAGGGTGACAATATACAGCCTTGATGTACTCCTTTTCCTATTTGTAACCAGTCTGTTGTTCCATGTCCAATTCTAACTGTTGCTTCCTGACCTGCATACAGATTTCTCAGGAAGCAGGTTTGGTGGTCTGGTATTCCCATCTCTTTCAGAATTTTCCACAGTTTAATGTGATCCACACAGTCAAAGGCTTTGGCATAGTCAATAAAGCAGAAATAGATGTTTTTCTGGAACTCTCTTGCTTTTTCGATGATCCAGCGGATGTTGGCAATTTGATCTCTGGTTCCTCTGCCTTTTCTAAAACCAGCTTGAACATCTGCAATTTCATGGTTCAAATATTGCTGAAGCCTGGCTTGGAGAATTTTGAGCATTACTTTACTAGCATGTGAGATGAGTGCAATTGTGCGGTAGTTTGAGCATTCTTTGGCATTGCCTTTCTTTGGGATTTTTATGAAATCTGACCTGTTCCAGTCCTGTGATCACTGCTGAGTTTGCCAAAAATGGTGACATATTGAGTGCAGCACTACATGCCAAAAAAGAAAAAGAAAAAAAGGCCTTAACTTAAATGAATTATTTTAGAGATACAATTTCTTTTACTGTTTCTAGCTATTCCATTTAATAGAAATATGCTCCCTCTAATAGAAGACTCACAATGATATGCTTTTCTGTTTCGACTATAACTAGACCAAATGACCTATACTGCTCAAAGTTCTTGTAAATTATATAACCTGCTCCATCCTTGCTGTTATGTTTCCATAGGAGATTGAATGATGCTCTCTATTCAAGCAGTGATTAGGGAGCTGAGGCATTCATATCATAAACTAAGTTAAGTAACTCTCAAGAAAGACTCACCATCACATCATAGATTAGAATTATAGAACTTAATCAGAATGTCGGAGAAGGCAATGGCACCCCACTCCAGTACTCTTGCCTGGAAAATCCCATGGACGGAGGAGCCTGGTAGGCTGCAGTCCATGGGGTCGCTGAGGGTCGGACACGACTGAGCGACTTCACTTTCACGCATTGGAGAAGGAAATGGCAACCCACTCCAGTGTTTTTGCCTGGAGAATCCCAGGGACAGGGGAGCCTGGTGGGCTGCCGTCTATGGGGTCGCACAGAGTCACACATGACTGAAGTGACTTAGCATAGCATAGCATCAGAATGTCAAACTTGGACTCCCAAGAAACCTTGGCAAGGCATCTGGATCACCAATTCTCACACTTCAGTGTGCACAGAATCACCTGGGGGTGGGTGGGGGGTTGTTAAAACACATATTGCTAGATAACATCCCAAACTTTTTTATTCAGTATGTCTGAACTGGACCTTGAAAATATGTACTTATAACAAATTCCCCAGGCTGCTGCTGGTGGTGGTGGTTGTGCAACCACACTTCAAAGGTCATTAATTTAGTCCTATCTTCTTTCTTTAAGCAGAACAGTATTTTTAGCTCTATTTTGCTTATGGGACCATGGGAGTTGAGAATAGCTACATGTTTTTTGGAGATCATATAACTGATAACTAGATACTTTTAATGCAATGATATCAGAATTTTCTTGACAATGATGCTGGTCATGTGACTTTAGCACTGTGACCTCATTTACTCACCTCTGACAAACAATTGTGTTCATCTTTTTGAATTCTGATGGTATTCAATTCTGAAAATTGAGATTTATATATATATATATATATATATATATATATATATAGGCTAAATATATATACATAATCACAGAAAACTAAATCTAATCACACTAGGATGACAGCCTTGTCTAACTCAATGAAACTAAGCCATGCCCTGTGGGCCCACCCAAGATGGGCAGGCATGGTGGGGAGGTCTGACAGAATGTGGTCCACTGGAGAAGGGAATGGCAAATCACTTCAGTATTCTTGCCTTGAGAACCCCATGAACAGTATGAAAAGGCAAAATGATAGGATACTGAAAGAGGAACTCCCCAGGACAGTAGGTGCCTAATACGCTACTGGAGATCATTGGAGAAATAACTCCAGAAAAAATGAAGGGATGGAGCCAAAGCAAAAACAATACCCAGCTGTGGATGTGACTGGTGATAGAAGCAAGGTCTGATGCTGTAAAGAGTAATATTGCATAGGAACCTGGAATGTCAGGTCCATGAATCAAGGCAAATTGGAAGTGGTCAAACAGGAGATGGCAAGAGTGAATGTTAACATTCTAGGAATCAGCGAACTAAAAAGTACTGGAATGGGTGAATTTAACTCAGATGACCATTATATCTACTACTGTGGGCAGGAATCCCTCAGAAGAAATGGAGTAGCCATCATGGTCAACAAAAGAGTCTGAAATGCAGTACTTGGATGCAATCTCAAAAACGACAGAATGATCTCTGTTCGTTTCCAAGGCAGACCATTCAATATTACAGTAATCCAAGTCTATGCCCCAACCAGTAATGCTGAAGAAGCTGAAGTTGAACGGTTCTATGAAAACCTATAAGACATTTTAGAACTAACCCCCACAAAAGATGTCCTTTTCATTATAGGGGACTGGATTGCAAAAGTAGGAAGTCAAGAAACACCTGGAGTAACAGGCAAATTTGGCCTTGGAGTATGGAATGAAGCAGGACAAAGACTAATAGAGTTTTGCCAACAAAATGCACTGGTCATAGCAAACACCCTCTTCCAACAACACAAGAGAAGACTCTATACATGGACATCACCAGATGGTCAACACCAAAATCAGATTGATTATATTCTTTGCAGCCAAAGATAGAGAAGCTCTATACAGTCAGCAAAAACAAGACCAGGAGCTGACTATGGCTCAGATCATGAACTCCTTATTGCCAAATTCAGACTTAAATTGAAGAAAGTAGGGAAAACCACTAGACCATTCAGGTATGACCTAAATCAAATCCCTTATGATTATACAGTGGAAGTGACAAATAGATTTAAGGGACTAGATCTAATAGATAGAGTGCCTGATGAACAATGGATGGAGGTTCGTGACATTGTACAGGAGACAGGGATCAAGACCATCCCCATGGAAAAGAAATGCAAAAAAGCAAAATGGCTGTCTGAAGAGGCCTTACAAATAGCTGTGAAAAGAAGAGAAGCGAAAAGTAAAAAAGAAAAGGAAAGATATAAGCATCTGAATGCAGAGTTCCAAAGAATAGCAAGGAGAGATAAGAAAGCCTTCCTCAGCGATCAATGCAAAGAAATAGAGGAAAACAACAGAATGGGAAAGACTAGAGATCTCTTCAAGAAAATTAGAGCTACCAAGGGAACATTTCATGCAAAGATGGGCTCAATAAAGGATAGAAATTGTATGGACCTAACAGAAGCAGAAGATATTAAGAAGAGGTGGCAAGAATACACAGAAGAACTGTACAAAAAAGATCTTCATGACCAAGATAATCACGATGGTGTGATTACTCATCTAGAGCCAGACATCCTGGAATGTGAAGTCAAGTGGGCCTTAGAAAGCATCACTATGAGCAAAGCTAGTGGAGGTGACAGAATTCCAGTTGAGCTATTTCAAATCCTGAAGGATGATGGTGTGAAAGTGCTGCACTCAATATGCCAGCAAATTTGGAAAACTCAGCAGTGGCCGCAGGACTGGAAAAGGTCAGTTTGCATTCCAATCCCATAGAAAGGCAATGCCAAAGAATGCTCAAACTACTGCACAATCGCACTCATCTCACATGCTGGTAAAGTTATGCTCAAAATTCTCCAAGACAGGCTTCAGCAATACATGAACCGTGAACTTCCAGATGTTCAAGCTGGTTTTAGAAAAGGCAGAGGAACCAGAGATCAAATTGCCAACATTCGCTGGATCATTGAAAAAGCAAGAGAGTTCCAGAAAAAACATCTATTTCTGATTTATTGAGTATGCCAAAGCCTTTGACTGTGTGGATCACATTAAACTGTGGAAAATTCTGAAAGAGATGGGAATACCAGACCACCTGACCTGTCTTTTGAGAAACCTTATGCAGGTCAGGAAGCAACTGTTAGAACTGGACATGGAACAACAGACTGGTTCCAAATAGGAAAAGGAGTACGTCAAGGCTGTATATTGTCACCCTGCTTATTTAACTTATATGCAGAGTACATCATGAGAAACGCTGGACTGGAAGAAACACAAGCTGAAATCAAGATTGCTGGGAGAAATATCAATAACCTCAGATATGTAGATGATACCACGCTTATGGCAGAAAGTGAAGAGGAACTAAAACCCTCTTGATGAAAGTGAAAGTGGAGAGTGAAAAAGTTGGCTTAAAGCTCAATATTCAGAAAACGAAGATCATGGCATCTGGTCCCATCACTTCATGGCAAATAGAAGGGAAACAGTGGAAACAGTGTCAGACTTTATATTTTTGGGCTCCAAAATCACTGCAGATGGTGACTGTATCCATAAATTAAAAGACGCTTACTCCTTGGAAGGAAAGTTATGACCAACATAGATAGCATATTAAAAAGCAGAGACATTACTTTGCCAACAAAGGTCCGTCTAGTCAAGGCTATGGTTTTTCCTGTGGTCATGTATGGATGTCAGAGTTGGACTGTGAAGAAAGCTGAGTGCCGAAGAATTGATGCTTTTGAACTGTGGTGTTTAAGAAGACTCTTGAGAGTCCTTTGGACTGCAAGGAGATCCAACCAGTCCATTCTGAAGGAGATCAGCCCTGGGATTTATTGGAAGGAATGATACTAAAGCTGAAACTCCAGTACTTTGGCCACCTCATGCGAAGAGTTGACTCATTGGAAAAGACTCTGATGCTGGGAGGGATTGGGGGCAGGAGGAAAAGGGGATGACAGAGGATGAGATGGCTGATGGCATCACTGACTTGATGGACGTGAGTCTGGATGAACTCCGGGAGTTGGTGATGGACAGGGAGGCCTGGCGTGCTGCGATTCATGGGGTCTCAAAGAGTCAGACACGACTGAGTGACTGAACTGAATAGGCTAAATAATATAATCAAAGTTGAGATTCAAGCTGAAGGACTGGAGTTGATTTTAATAGAAAATTGGAGCCTCAGTTTAAATACAGGACATAAAGAGACATAAAGAGTAGGTTCATTAGACACATTATTTTTATGTGATTTGATTAGAAGAACAAACTAGAAAAAGCTAACCAGCAAACAAGATTGAAATCACATGAGTATTGAGAGAATAGAGACTTTCAGAAATAGAGAGGAGTCAAGAGTTGAATATAGGCATGCCCTGCTCCGGGGGATCTTCCCCACACAGGGATGGAACCTGCGTCTTACGTCTCCTGCCTTGACAGGTGGGTTCTTTACCACTAGAGACACCTTGGAAGCCCTACTGAAAAATGTGCTGTGCTTAGTCGTTCAGTTGTGTCTGACTCTTTGCAGCCCCATGGACTGTAGCCCGCCAGGCTCCTCTGTCCATGGGGATTATCCAGGCAAGAAATACTGTAGAGGGTTGCCATGCCCTTTTCCAGGGGATCTTCCCAACCCAGCAATGGAACTCAGGTCTCCCAGATTGCAGGCAGATTCTTTATCATCTGAGCCACCTTAAGGAGAGAGAATTATCATTATATTTTGCAAATAGAATGTAAGTGGTAAGTTGTGTAAGGCATTTCAGTAGCCTGATGAAGGTGGAAGCCAGATTTAAAGTGGTTAAGAAGAAAATGTATAGATGGGAATGACAATTTCTGAGTCATAGAGCACTTGAACAAAATTTAAAATCTACTGTGTTCCTTTTAAAGATCTATTTATGGTTGTGTCTATATATCGTGCCCTGAGGCTTTAATTTCTGATACTGGGAAGTAATTTAAAGCTATACAACATTCTTCTATAATTTGATCTTCACTATAACTGCTTTAACCTGAACTATACAAAGACAATGGCAACCAGAATTTAGAAGAAAAGCAACATTTTTAGGTCTTGGATTATTACTTTGGCTTAGCTGGATGGACAGCTATAAAGTCAGTGTCCCAGATTAAGCATCTAAGGAAAATAAACCCCTGGAAAAAAAATTGAGCTAACTTCAACTGACTTAATTACCGGGAGGTACACATTCGTTACTGAGAAAATTTCCTTAATAAACTCTTTAGATAGTTTTGTTTCAAATTGTCTTCCAAATGCTTTCATTTATATTAGTTCTTGTTACACTGCACTAACACCCAGTTAATAAGGTTTACATAAGGAAACCAGAGATCAGAAAGGTTAAGTTATTTTCCCCTAAATCACACAGTATGTGAAATACTGAGGCAGAAAGAACACCCAGGCTTCTTGACTGTGTTAAATGGTGATATTCAATACATACAGGCTTCCCTGGTGGCTCAGTGGTAAAGAATCCACCTGCTAGTGCAGGAGTTGCCAGAGGCACAGGTTTGATTGCTGGTGGGAAAGATCCCCTTGAGTAGGAAATGGCAACCTGCTCCTATATTCTTGCCTGGGAAATCCCAGAGGAGCTTGGGTAGCTACATATAGTCCATGGGCTTGCAGAGTCGGACATGACTGAGCAACTGAGCATGTGTGTGCACGCACACACACACACACACACATTCATTAGGTATATAATGTAAGTCAAATATGTAATTTTAAATTTTTAGTAGCACCCCCCTAAAAAAAAAAACAGAAACAATGAATTTAATAACCTCTCTTATTTTAATCTGACATATCCAAAATATTACTTCCAAAATTTGTACATCAACATGTGTTAATAGGTACTGTATTAATGGCAACCCATTTCAGTATTCTTGCCTGGGAGATTCCATGCACAAAGAAGCCTAGCAGGCTATGGTCCGTGGGGCTGCTAGAGTCAGACATGACTTAGTGACTAAACCATTGTACAGTATAGCTTGAAACTACCTAGTTGGGAAACTCGAGTCAGAGATTATTGCTTAAGGTTGCAGCTTGTAAGGGTTAGTGGCAGAGGTCTTATTCATGAATACTAATGACTACATTTGATCCTTGACACAGGTTTGCACTGGGAGGGGCCCACTTTCATGTAGATATTTTTCAATAAATACTGCATGATCTGTGGTTGGTTAACTCCATGGAAGCCAAACATAGATATGGAGGGATCTCTACGGGACTTGAATATCTGGAGATTTTGGTATTCTAGGTCTGAGAACTAATCTCCGATGGCTACCAAGAGAGGACTATATTAATAAGAGGAAATATATTTGTAATATACTTCAGCTGATGGCTGGTGGTATAGAGATGCCCTATCCAATAGTAGCCACTATTCTCAGGGCTACTGCAATTAAAAATAAATTTAATTAAATTAAGTAAAATTAAGAATCCATTTTTTCAATCACACTAATCATGTTTCAGGAACTCCATAGTCCCATGTGGCTAGTGCAAGTGTAGAGCTCCTTTCACTGTTCTCTTTAAAGATTCTCTTTAAGCATTCAACAATACACAGATATATTATTTTTCTTCAATTAAGAGTCCCCATTCATGCTCCTGATCCAATTTTCCCTCTACTTCCTAGAGGTATATCCTGTAAACAATTTGATATACAATTTTCTAATCCCTTTCTATGTAGTTCATACATATGTACATCCATATGTGTTACTTTCTGGTTACTTATATGAATAGCATCATTCTTTATGGATTTTGTAGTTTGCTTTTATTCACTTAAGGTTTCTTGGGAGAATTCCATATTCACACACATATGTCTGCATCATTTATTTTAATAGTTTATAGTATTCCATTATGTTTACAATATATATTTTAAAAATACATCTCTGTGTACTTAGTCTATTTTTAATATTTTGCTCTTGTAAACAATGAAACAATGAGCATCATTTTGCTTACTCTTTTTGCATTTGTGATAGTTTTTCTTTTGAACAGTTTTCTAAAGTTTTGCTTCATCCTGTTATAAGGATATCTAATTTTGATAGATATTTGAATCTGCCTTTCAAAAATACCTTCATATTTGAAATGCCACCTCTATCTCAGGCTAAGTTTCCATATACAAATGACTTGGTTCTTAATGAATTCTTTCTCATGATCAATTTTCCTATCCCCGAGTAAATATTTTTTAAGTTACCAAGGATCTTAGTATATTTTAACACCTACTGTCACAAGTCTGATCATTCATTCAGTCATTTAATGTATTTATTAATCCTGACAATTATTTCTGTCATATGAAACTTAGAATCAGATCACTCCTTCAGCCTAAACTCAAAGGCCAAGTCCACTTATAATAATAATGCATTTAGAGCATTTGGGTACATTTCCTTTGAATTTATCAGAAATCAAGATATAGTAGGCAGTGGGCAATGCATAGATTTGCTAGTTAACAAACCTATTTCATATAGAAGACAGATATTTTAGGGAGTTGTTCAGTCTTCATTGAATGAGGAAGATCAACATTGCAGGTAGCTTTTAAATCATGTATTTTAAGAATAAATAGCCTCCTTGCAATGACCACTAACATTCAGATTTTGATGTATTATGTTTTGGTGTTGATTTATCTCCAAAATCCTTTAGAACGTCATATCTCCAAAATTCTTTTCTTTTTTCATATCTTCAAAATTCTTTAACACAATTAAACTTATGTTTTAGGAGTTCCTTTCTGAAATAAGAGAAAGTAAACATTTCAATTATGTTTTTCTATTGTGATTGCCCTTCAGCTCAGGATACATGTAAAAATGATAATTTAAAACGTTTAAGAATTGAAGTACAATTAAATGTTTGTGTGGATCAGCTGGCATATTTATTCATTTCAAATAAAGAGGGTAAAAGTATGAGAAAGAACTTTCAAATCTTCTAGCTGTTTCCCTAGTAACACCATTTATTTTAAATTTAAAACATTTAAGGAAAAGTTTTGCAGTTCTAAGAAAAAGCTGCAAAATTCAAGCCTTCCAAATGAAAATCTGAAGCAAGAGAAAGAAAAGCTTCTTTCTTTTTAATAAGTCATATTCAAGGGAGGTGTTTTTCTCTAAATTCTCTTCTGTTTACTATAAACCTAAGAGAAAACTTTGTGGGTGTAGAAGAGTTGAGCACATGCCTTGGCTATTTGAAACTAAACTAAAAGGAGAAAAAAAAGTCCTAGGCATTGATGCAGACTAAATCATAAACCACAGAAGTCTGCATTTCTCCCCATTCAATATATGCAGTTTGAGAGTTTCAAAGATATCTTCCAGACTTCTATCAAAAACTAAATTAAAAAAAAATGAGAAAATTAACTATGTGAGGGTAAATACATTTCTAAGGTGATGTAGTAATGAGAATTTTAGTGCTCTTTGTATTTTTACTGTATTTTTTGTACCAGTGTGCCAAAGAACATTTTCATACTTCAGTCATCTGTGTGATTAATTCAAAATTGCACATTCTTACAACTGGAACATGTTGTGTTAATTTGTTTCAGTTTCACACCACTGAGATACAGGATGTCACACTTTTAGAAACATCAAAATAGCAACTGAAACCCAGTGAATGTGAAACTCTGTTGAGAAGTTCCATATTCTGCAAAAATCAGATGTTTCATTTTGTCTTCCTTCTATACCAAACAAAAAGCATCCAGAGAACGATTTGAGGATTGGAGTCATTTTATGTGTGTTCTATTAAAAAAAAAACACATCCCCTTGTCTTTTCTACTGTCAAAGACTCTTTCTGGGTCTGAAACAAGTCTGAGTGGAAGGGTAAAGAATATTTCCAAAGGCCTTGCCATGCAATGTACAGTGTACAATTTACTGGATTCCAGTAAATCATGATTTCTTGCTTCGTGAGCTCATCTCATGACACTCACACACGTGGATTCCTGCAGTGGAAATGGTTGGACCTCCCTGCAGATGACTGAAGGCTGTTAAACTATCATTTAACAAGTAAAAATAACATGTCAAAGAGTGGTGCTTCCGAAAGTATCCGTGTTGGGTTTTTCCCAAGCCATTAAATTGATTCAAATATAATTTTATATGCTTCAGAAGAGGGAAAGATAATTTAAAATGTAGCTATTATAATATATCTAACAAAATACAATTATGTTGAAGGTTGTGCTGGAAAACATCCAAGTAAATATGTCTAATGTTTATGAGATCAGGGTTTCTGAATTTTGACACTGCTAAAATCTGGATCCAATAATTCTCTGCTGTGGTGGCTGTATCATGCATCATATGACGTTTAGCCCATCCCTGGCCTTTACCTAGTAGGTCCCGGCACCAACGCTTCCCCCATGCCACCCCACCACACGCACAGTGCGTGACAACCTAAAATATCTCCACTTCTTGACAATTGTCACCTGGATCACAAAATATCTTAGACGATAGATTTGCTTGTTTTCCAAGTCCAAAGATAGTTTGCTGATGAGTCCATTCACCCATTCATAATTTTGAATTTAATTTAAAAGTTTTAGTGTAAGGAGTCAGAAAATTTTTCCCTTGTGAAATCAGAATGATTGAATTCTATCAAAATCTCATTTAAGTAGGGTCAGGAAAAAGAATACGTTGAGTACATTTGAAGGGATCAAACAGGATAAAACTTATTGCAATTGGTAATTGTCTTGCCACAGTAGGTAAAATATAATTAGAGGTGAGAGGGTGTCAATATTCCTATAGAAGTACTAAAAATCTATAGAATCGTTACTTCCTCTTGATGAACTTACATACAGAAGAACACAAATGGAGGAGGGAGAAAGAAAGCTGACCCCACTAAATAGCTGATAAAGATAGTTAGCATTTACTGGGCACTTACTCTGTGCCAATAACAGTATTACATACTTAACAGATGTGACTTCATCCTTGAAAAATTACCACTATTATTCTGATTATACAAAGGAGAAAACTGGTATTTAGCAAGATTAAATAACTCCCCCAGTTTTATATCTAGAAAGAATTAGAATTAGAGGGAGGTAGGCTCAACTCCTAGGCCAATGGAATATGATGCACTGACTATGTTGGTTTACCTTTAAAAGATTGTGTTTTTCATGAAAAACATTTATCTTCCAGACATTTTAAGATATACAGTGACTTTAAATTCATCAATATGTATTCAGCAGAAAGAAACTTATTTTGTAACTAATGAATCCAAGGGGCTTCTCTGGTGGTTCAGACAGTAAATAATCTGCCTGCAATTTGGGAGACCCGGGTTCAATCCCTGGGTGGGGAAGATCCCCTGGAGAAGAGAACAACAACCCACTCCAGTGTGCTTGCCAGGAGAATTCCATGGACAGAGGAGATGGCGAGTTACAGTCCATGCATGGAGTCCCAAAGAGCTGGACACGACTTAGTGACTAACACACACACACACACACACACACACACACACACACGCAATGAATCCAAACATCTTTAGATCAGTTCATATAATACATAGCTTCCCTGGTAGCTCAGCTGGTAAAGAATCTGCCTGCAATACAGGAGACCCCAGTTGGATTCCTGGGTTGGGAAGATCTGCTGGAGAAGGGATAGGCTATCCACTCCAATATTCTTCGGTTTCCCTGGTGGCTCAGCTGGTAAGGAATCTGCATACAATGTGGGAGACCTGGGAAACCTGGGTCCAATCCCTGGGTTAGGAAGATCCTCTGGAGAAGGCAACGGATACCCACTCCAGTATTCTGGCCTGGATAATTTCATGGACAGTATAGTCCATGGGGTCACAAAGAGTCAGACACGACTGAGCAACTTTCACTTTCACTTTTTCAGGATAATATATATGTATGAGTGTGTAAAAAAATAATATAATGTATTCCAAGAAAAATACAAATAATTTCTTTAAAGAACACTGTTTCAGATTATTTTTACATTCTAGTTCTTCTTATTACTGTGGACAATTGGCCATACTGAAAATTTAAATCTTCAGGAAACAGACTACAAAATCTCCTTTAGATGTTTTGTGTTGCCAATTCATAATTTGTATAACATAAAGCACGTGTATCTCATTTTATGAATTATACACAGTCCAAGAGTTTCCAACCTATCAAATTTAGTTATAAAGTGTAAGGGCATAGGTTTCAGGTCTTGTTGTCAGAAATCTTTATGGTCCGATTCCATTTTTACTATATTCTCCCTGTAATTTTAGACCTCAAATTTTTTATCTGTAAAAATGAATATAAAAATAGTGTTTCAGTTCAGTTCAGTTCAGTTCAGTCACTCAGTTGTCTCCGATTCTTTGTGACCCCATGAATCACAGCATGCCAGGCCTCCCTGTCCATCACCAACTCCTGGAGTTCACTAAAACTCATGTCCATTGAGTCCGTGATGCCATCCAGCCATCTCATCCTCTGTCATCCCCTTCTCCTCTTGCCCCCAATCCCTCCCAGCATCAGTGTCTTTTCCAATGAGTCAACTCTTCGAATGAGGTGGCCAAAGTATTGGAGTTTTAGCTTCAGCATCAGTCCTTCCAATGAACACCCAGGACTGATCTCCTTTAGGATGGACTGGTTGGATCTCCTTGCAGTCCAAGGGACTCTCAGGAGTCTTCTCCAAATAGTGTTTACCTCATTAATTTCCTGTATGTTTTAGATGATCAGTATAATATATGTAAAGCAATTGCCACCTCCTCCTCTTTTGCAATAAATTTTCATTAAGTGGTTGCTGTTCATTAAGTGGTTCATGCATCTGTGTGCTTTGCTGTTTAGTTGCTAAGTTGTGTCCAACCCTTTTGCAACCCCTAGTCTGCCAGGGTCCTCGGTCCATGTGATTTTCCAGAAAAGAATACTGGAGTGGGTTGCCATTTCCTTCTCCAGGGGATCCTCCTGAACCAAGGATTGAACGCCCATCTCCTGCATTGGCAGGTGGATCCTTTACCGCTGAGCCTCTAGGGAAGCCATCCAGTGTATGCGCAGGCCCAGTGCTTTTTCATGAAGAGAGAGTTCAGTTCAGTCATGTTTCTATTGAACAGTGATCTTCAAGCCATGGCTACCTTACCAGGAGTCACTTGAAAGCTATTTCTATTATGGTCTTAGTAATTGCTCAAACACTGACAAAAGTTGTGGCCATGGTCCTGTAGCTGGTGAGGCAGGTGAGGCGCAGCTGATGATCTTGTGAAACTCCTAGCAGCAGTTCTGGTGGCATTTTAAAGTAGAGAAGTGACTGGTACTCCAGCAGGGGTTGTAGACTGAAGTCATCTGCTTGATATCTTCAATCATAGATGCTTCTTATCTTCTAATCAAGACCCTGTTTAACAGGGTCTCTAGGGAGCCTCTATATTGCCCTCTACCTTCCTCCTTTCCCTCTCAGAGTTGTTTCCCACTGTTAGGTATTACTGCCGGTGTGGCATCCATGTCCTCTTCTTTGACCTGCTACTACTGCTAAGTCGCTTCAGTCATGTCCGACTCCGTGAGACCCCATAGACGGAAGCCCACCAGGCTCCCCTGTCCCTGGGATTCTCCAGGCACGAATACTGGAGTGGGTTGCCATTTCCTTCTCCAATGCATGAAAGTGAAAAGTGAAAAGTGAAGTCGCTCAGTCATGTCCGACTCTTAGTGACCTCATGGACTGCAGCCTACCAGGCTCCTCCGTCCATAGGATTTTCCAGGCAAGAGTACTGGAGTCGGGTGCCATTGCCTTCTTCCTTCTTTGACCTACACAACCCTAATTTTCTTTGTGAAGCCACCCTTCTATTTTCTGCCATGTGGTTTTGGTGGTCTTGATCCTTCCTTAACCCAAGGCTGGCCCTGATTGGCTTAAGCCAATTAGAATACCCACATTTCTGGTCAAAATGATTGGTTTGGAATTGAGCACTTAAGACAATCATAGTCCAAGTGATGAGAGGCAACTTTGCTAGGGCGTCCATGAAACAGAATCTTTCTCTCTTTTTCCTAGATGTGGGGTAAGAATATGTGAGCTGTGGAATACTGATAGCCATGTTGCTACCATAAGGTAAGATCATGGGGCTCAGGGCAGCCACTGGGAAGGGATTCAAATTGCTGGACGAAATCTAGCCTCCAACTAGATCTTCATTGGTGCATTATGGCTAAGGAGGCCAGTAAACATCTTTTTTCTTTTTTTGGCCAACTTGTGTAGGGTTTTCATTTACCCTATAGAACTCTTGATCCACCCACATTTTCTTTTCATAATATCTTAATCTTTTATTATAGAACTGACACTGTGCCTTACATTATGGTTATTTATGTACATGTATTCTGCACTAGTTTCAGGGGTGGTGGTTGGATAGAAAGGAAAATTTAGGTGACTTTCTTCTTTCTCTCCCTCTGGTAAATGGCAGTATTTTTATATGTAGTTAGTATTTAGTGGGGATTATGGTTGAATAAATGAATGAATAATGAATATACACCTGTAATAATACAGCTGTATTTAAATACAGTTTTAGATTTTTCAGGATTGGCAAGGTGATCCTGTTTGCAATTTGCTTTTCGAATCCCCAAAGAACTAATGAATTAGTTGAGTATTATTCATATTTAATTAATCTGTCTCCATTGGGATAAAAGACAGGGAAAGGCAAGAGATTATGAACCATTGCTGTGATCTTGGGTAGCAAAAAATTTTTGTGGTCCCAGAGTAGAAATAAGAAACGAATCCATCTGTTACTTTTAGTTAATTTTTCTTTCTCCCTAAGAAAATAGTGTGTGATGAGGTTACATACGCCAGTGGGTGGCGGCCTCATCATTAGATATAGATAGCAGGTACCCTGAGACTTGTTTAATTCACTAGGAAAGGCAAGAATAACAACAGCCCCAGCAGCCACCAAACAGCAGGTGGATATCTCTCAGAGCTTGGGAATAATAAACTCAGGACTATCCTCTGAGTATTCATGGTCCTCCACTACTTGTTTTTTTTTAATATGTTTATTTATTTATTTATATATTTCATCAGAATGATTTGGTATCTGTGTAAGGATCCAGAGGGGAAATGCTGCTGGAACAATAATATCATTTTTTAGAAAGATTCAATTTGATCAATATTGGACTGGAGTTTAATATGCATTCATGTCACCTTCCCTGGTGGCTCAGAGGTTAAAACATCTGCCTGCAATGCAGGAGATCCAGGTTCGATCCCTGGGTCGGGAAGATCCCCTGGAGAAGGAAATGGCAGTCCACTCCAGTATTCTTGCCTGGAGAATCCCATGGACAGAGGAGCCTGGTGGGCTACAGTCCACGGGGTCGCAAAGAGGTGAACACGACTGAGCGACTTCACTTTCACTTTCATGTCACCTTATAAGTGACACAAACAATACCAGTTTCATGTGCCACTCTTCTCTTAGGGAGCAGTGACTTCTTCATATGGAGGTCACCTTTGTGCATGTATGTGTGTGTGTGTGCCAGTTGGGTTGGGGCGGGGTGCACAGTTCAAGTCCCTCTTTACTCATGCTGAGTTAGCCCCATCTAAGACAGAAGAACAACAGCTAGACAAAATAGCTCTAACTCCATGTTATGTGAAGGTCAAGTTTTTGTCTGGTGAAGGCAAAGGCCCTGATCACACCCACTCTGAGTGTTGCTGATATAGCTTCGTGTGTGCTTGCTTAGCTGCTTCAATCATGTCCCACTCTGCGATTTCATGGACTGTAGCCCTCCAGTCTCCTCTGTCCATGGGATTCTCCAGGCAAGAATACTGGAGTGGGCTGCCATGCCCTCCTCCAGTGCATCTTCCCCAACTAGGGATTGAAGTTGTGTCTATTATGTCTCCTGTGTTGGCAGGTGGGTTCTTTACTGCTGAGCCCTTGGGGAAGCCCCCTGATACAGCTTCACTGGAGCTCAAATGTTGGCTACTCTTCTGTGAATACTGAGCTATAGTTTCTCACTGTCTCAGAGCTGAGTTTTCTTTTGATTGATGAGCACCTGGTTCTTTCTTGTGATTTTCATTACAATCATTATTTGATACTTCGTCAAACTGGTGAGTCTGATTCCTGAATCTGTTCTAAAGAAAGGATCTAATCCCTTAAGAAATTGTGCAACACCTCTTAAAATAGATTGCAGTTATGCCCAGAGGGCCACTGGGATTGTCTCTGGAAGATGGCTGCGTGGCAGTTTAGACCCTCAAACTGCTTGTTGTGAGCTTATGGGCATCACCTATGCCCTGTGACGCAGGAAAAATTACTTATTTTCTTCATGTTGCAATTTCTTTTCTGAAAAATGGAATAAAAACAATAATGCTTTCATAAAGTCAAACAAAGAGATCTGTTTGTGACTTTTAAAAATTAGTTAATTAATTTTAATTGGAGGCTAATTACAGTATTGTAGTGGTTTTTGCCATACATTAACATGAATCAGCCATGGGTGTACATGTGTCCCCCATCCTGAGCCCCCCCTCCACTTCCTTCCCCATCCCATTTAGCACAGTACTTTACTGGCATTTAACTAGTGCACAGAACACGTTGGCTATTATGGTGAAAACTCTATTTTTACCACACTGAATTTGTAAAAGGACAGAAACAAGAAAAGGATAAATTGGTACTGCCTTAGAACTCCTGCAATCCCTCTCAAGAGAAAAATCATCAATGAACCCACATCATTAAACTCTGAGCTGTTGGGTTGGCAAGTCCATGTCTACTCAGGAATAATAATAGCAGATGTCAGCATCCCCACGTCAGCTACTGAAAGACACAGTAAGAACCTGCGTGCTGCTCTATAACTGAAAGTATCCTTTCAAGGGGCAGTTTTATTTTCTCTTAACTTTTCTCACTCTGTTGTTTTTCATATAAACAAGTGAAACTTTTTTAATTAAAAAAATGTGAGGTCAGTTAGGAATGTCCTGGTGACTCTTTTTTGTAATGTATAATAAATAGACTATCTGAAGAAATAAATTATACTAATTTCTGGTTAGCTGGCTCACACTGATCTGAAAGCAGTCTTCTTCACCCTTCTTGCTCTCGTTTTCCTTTCCTCTCCACATTGCTTCCAGAACATGTAGATACTTTCTCCATATCAACCATCTCTGCCAGTTTATCCAGTCTAGGAAGACAGAGACTGTGTCTCTTTCCTCAACATTTTATCCTTAGGAGCTAGTATGATACCTGATTCATTCACAGTGCTATGCCATTAAATATTTGGTAAATTGTTAGCTGAATATTCAAATGCTAGCTAGAAAATTATAACATGTTGAATATCAGCATCAGTTGCCTTGGAAATAATAGGTTAACTATTGCTAGAGAACCAGGCAACTACTCTCTGAAGAATTTCTTCATGAATATTTACGGCTTGATTAAGTGAATATTGACCAATGAATGAAAATTGATGAATGATATTTTGGGGTGACAAATTACATCTCTTTTTAACTAGAATTTATACAGAGCTAGAACCAGAATCATACCAAAGCCATACAAAATTCCTCCTTGAGAAATCCCTTTAAAAGAATATAAACGGGAGGAAAGAGTTGTGTTAACTGAAAAGTTAACAGTTAACGCAACTTGGTAACAGCGTTTACATTTCTCTTTGTTTTACAATGGATGATCATGGAATACTGAGAAATACAAATATCCACCTCCTAAAAAAGGGAAAGACATGCTTTCCATTTATTTTCAACCAAGGATCACTTAGATTAACAATTGAGTGTATGTTTTTCTAGTCACATACACGTATAAAGCTAAATTTATTTTACTAAAACCTGGAGGAGGAAATGGCAACCCACTCCAGTATTCTTGCCCCATGGGCAGAGGAGCCTGGCAGGCTACAGTCCATGGGTTTGCAAAGAGTTGGATACGACTGAGCGACCAAGCACAGCAGCACACTTTACTAAAATTACTTTATTTTTCTCTTCTCTTTATTTTAGAAATAAAATGTGCATTAAAATCAAACTATATAAAATATAAAGAAAGAAATGGAAAGTTTTATGTAATCTCATGCTCTGGAGTCGGTCTACTCAAAATGTGGTTGACAGACCTTGGATGGTCTATCTCAGACTGTCTGTTACTAGCCTGCAAGGAGACAGGAAACAAAAACTTTTTGTAGCAATTTGATATTTTAATTATATTTTACAAAAAGTGGATTCCCATGGGATTAAGATAATGATAATAACTTTAAAAAACTGCTTCTTCACTACAGATTGATTAAAAAGCACTGGACTAAAGAGACACTGTTTTCAATACATATGCTACTATATTTATATATTTTTAAATCTTGTAAAATTTTTGTATATATATCTTGTGAATGAATATATGTATGTAAATAAATTTGGACAATGTATATGGGCAAGTAGATATAAATAGTATTATATTTATATTATAAGTAGATATAATATTATGCTGCTGCTGCTAAGTCACTTCAGTCGTGTCCGACTCTGTGCGACCCCATAGATGGCAGCCCACCAGGCTCTGCCGTCCCTGGGATTCTCCAGGCAAGAACACTGGAGCGGGTTGCCATTTCCTTCTCCAATGCATGAAAGTGAAAAGTGAAAGCTTTCACTTTCAATAATAATAACTTTTAAAGACTCTGGTTCTTCATTACAGATGGATTGAAAAGCCCTGGACTAAAGAGACACTGTTTTATATATATATGCTACTATGTTTATATATATTTATATCTACTTATCCCTATACATACTTACATATGTTTATTCATAAGATATATATATATATACATGAAACTTTACAACAAAGTTGAAATTTTAACAAAAATGAAATTCTAATAGTAAAACACACATGCAGAATATGTTTTACTGTTTAATCCTCAAAGTAGCAGCCGGAATTTGCTACAGTGATTATCCCTCATTCACAGAGATGTCTGTAATGTATGCTTGCTGCTGCTAAGTCGCTTCAGTCATGTCCGACTCTGTGCGACCCCATAGACTGCAGCCCACCAGGCTCCCCCGTTCCTGGGATTCTCCAGGCAAGAACACTGGAGTGGCTTGCCATTTCCTTCTCCAATGCAGGAAAGTGAAAAGTGAAAGTGAAGTCGCTCAGTCGTATCTGACTCTTAGCGACCCCATGGACTGCAGCCTACCAGGCTCCTCCGTCCATGGGATTTTCCAGGCAAGAGTACTGGAGTGGGATGCCATTGCCTTCTCCACTGTAATGTATACCTGGTAGTAAATTTTCAGCAGAAGCTGCTTAAAGAAATTCCAAAAAGAAATATGCCTATAGAGATTATTAAAAGATAAAAGAGTAACTTCAGGACTTTCTTGTCAGTCCAGTGGTTAAGACTCCATGCTTCTAAAGCAGAAGATGTAGGTTTGATCTCTGGTCAAGGAACTAAGATCATGCATGCCACACAGCACAACCAAAAAACAAACAAAAAAGAGGGCAAGAAAACCATTTTGAAATAACTCAGGAATCCAGAGAGTGGACTTGAAGAATCAATAAAATCCCACTGCTTTATTTTATAGGTGAAGACACTGAAATCTATAATAAATATGTGCAAATTGGTTAAGTTGACACTGTGTTAACCTGGAAATGTGTGTGGACATTGTTAGATTCAGGATGAATTTCCAAGACTCCAGAGTCTCTTTCCTCTGTTATACTGAGGAATTGATGGTAGAATCACTGTTAATTGTAGATATTGCCACCTACTCCTTCCTTCAGGTAACAACTGATGTTGATTCCAAAGATGGGAGTCAGGGCTGGAGTCAAGGGTGGGTCATCCTTAGGGGAAATCAAGAGTGATTGTTTGTGTTGACCATTCTACTTTAACCAGACAGGAATGCTAAGTAAAAATTTCTGGGAAATTCTCTGGAAATCTGAGATAGGTCTTCATGGTCAAAGAAGATAATGCAAGAATAGGAGAACATTTTGCCAATGATTTGTTTTATACTTTCATTTGCTTTATGCCAACACACCCCTAAATTTGGCATTTGAGCAAAGATCTGGGTCACTGATTTTGCTTACTACAGGCTTATTCTATAGATGAAAAAGCTTTTATCTGTAAAAAGCTAAATTGCATGCTTCTTCAGTCAGCTCAGAAGTTGTACATTTGTGACAAATTATTCTTTGTCTCTATTTTCCCCTTCCTCTGAAAGAAAACCAAATATCTACTTTATACATATGACATATATGGCAATTTTGATAGAGGAATTTGACATAGATGTCCACTGAAAAGTTACTGATTTACTTTATTTTTAATCTGCAATAAGAACTTAATTCATCAGTCAAGGAACTTTTTTTCCCCCTTGCTCTATGAGAAAGTGAATCATTGTGATGAAGCCAAGCTAATTTATCTCAATTCTGAGAGGCTTTTTTACCAGCCACACTTGTATCATCCTGTAGCCATCTGAAATACTTCACATTAAGTCTGGCTATAATAAGGTCAACCATCTGATATAGATCATTAATCTCACACTTCAAAAGAAGTGAGAATTTCAGTGGGAAGCTTTCACATCTGGTATTCTACTTGCTGATTTTTGCAATCCAAATCCTGATAATTGATTGCCAAATCTCTATCATCACTTACTAAGCCCAGAACAAAGAAAAAAAAGTTTTTTTTTTTTAAGTCACTTTGTATTTCAAAGGATATGTAGTACTGGTTCTATTATTTAGATTTATATGTAGCTATTTACATAAAAAAGTCAAAAGAGTATATAAACTAAATTATAAAGAAGTTATCTACAATGAGAATTGTGTTTTTATTTCTTATTTGGTTTGTATTTAAACTTTTCAATGTAATTATTGCTTGTTTAAAAGTAAGTTTTTAAGAGTAGAATATCATATATAATTTTAGTCATTTAAATCAACTTTTAAATGTGAAAAATTTTTAATTTAATGAGAAAATGAGTGCGCTTAATAATTGTTACGTATGCGGTGGGTAATAATAATAAGGAAGAAGTAATATATACTTGAGTTTTATTCACAATAAATCTGCATTTAAAAGCCTGACTGTTTATTGTTCATAGGGTTGCCAAGTGAAAAACAGGCTAAGAAGATAAATCTGAATTTCAGATACCACGAGAGCATTTTTAAGAATAAATATATTCCAAACATTTTATGGAATATACATTTCAAAAATTATTTGTTGCATAGTGAAATTTAAATTTAATAGTCTTCTATTTTTATTTGCAAAATATGGCAACTCTAATAATTGGATAGGTGAACTCTGTCTGATTAACCTAAGAAATGTTGTCTTATGTTAGATAGAAAGAATATTATGTATTAATATATCATTGTTTGCTCTGAAAATTACAGGAGGAACCATCAGAGAGATTTCCTATGAAAAATTAATGAGGCTTATGCTTCACCTCAGTGGCATGGGATGCATGCATATTTCTGTAAATTTCATATTCATAATTTCCTTAGAGACTATGCCACTGCTAATATGTAAGGTTTGGTGCTTTCAAATTTTTCATCTCTTAGAAAACATATTAATGTTTATCTTGTACTTCAATAGAGGAGGCACTCAATAAGTCCTTTTTTCTAACAATAAGCAAGCTATGAAATTGAGACCTCTATTACAAATAGGGCAAGTAACTTCCAAATGACCATAATTAAATCTACCTTCTGTATCTTTAAGTAAAAAAGTGCTATCCTATAGATTGTAGAACAAGTCTCCCCTGAATATCTAGATCCCTAACCCCTTCTGCACTGTGTTTAGAACAGAGGGGCAAGGAATTCTAGAAATCCAGAAATTTGGGGCTATTAGTTGAGAGCTCCGGAAGATTTGTAAATAATAAGTGGCAAGCCTGATTGCTTGGTGCACAGGGGCTTACTCTGACGAATTTGCAATAAAGGTAGCTCAGGGTCCTGGGCAGAAAACTCCATACCCATGGATTTAGCTCTTATACAAACTGCTGGACTCCAGCTTTCCTGGAATCAAACACACACTCAAATCTGGCATCACAAACTCATTAATCACTAGAAGCTCACATTAAATATGATAAAGACCTTCCCTCTCACTGCCACCCTTTAACACTGTCATTCATTTCACCTTCTTCTCCAGAAGTCTCTTTTCCCACTAGCAGTCACCAAGCACTCAGTGTCCACTCATGGCCCCTGAGGAACCATAGGAAAAATTCTTCACATATCACAGAAAGTGTGTGCTCTCCAAGTGTTTGATTTTGGCCAGTAACATGGCTAGTCTCATGCCTGATTGTACTTTCAAACCATATTTGCTGCCTGATTAGGATAATCTGTGTCAAAATTGCTATCTTTATGTAGCATATCTAGAAGGATCCTAAGGACCAGTACTGTGTGTAGTGACCTTGATTTATCCTACCTTAATTATTTTCCAATCTATTTATCTTTCTCATTGTTTATATTTTCCACCAATTGGTCTGTTTTTCTTCCATTGGTACGTATACATTTCTGGAAACTACATCAAATTCTTTCTTCAAAGAAGAAGTGTTATATAAATACGTAAATAAATAAACATTTTTTTGAGTAGCACTAAAGGAACATTATGGTTAAACCTTTAGCCAGAACTTATTTAAATGAAGAGCATTGGTGGTCTGACTTTCTTAAATGTTTTAAAAATTTCCTAGCATTCTGTGAGGGTGTCAATGATAAATGATACATTATCTGCTAAAATTTTATTATGAGAATAATACTAATTTTGACCATATAGGAGGTAAACAAGAAAGTAAAATTAGATTTGATTCAGTTTGGCGCTTATAAACAAGATGGTATTCGAATGTTGTTTGAGGGGATGAAGTTTGATTTATGAGGTATAAAGTAGGTCAGAAAATGTTTTCTTTTAAGTTCTCACCACCCACAGATGGAGGCCGGCCTAGCAGTGGGGTGTGCAAGGACCGAGCTGATGGCTCCTCATAAGCACCCACAGGAGTGTAATTATATGGGTTCCAAGAGACTAGTAACCTTCCTTTGTTGGCAACCAGATAAGTCAACAGAGACTCAGGAGAGAGTCCACTCTTCCTCTGGGAAAGAACTTAGACCAAGAAATGAATCACAGTAAAGAGAGAGTTGTTTACCTTCCCCTCACCAAAAGAATGAGTTTTCAGTACCCCGCTGGAAAAACACTAGGTCCTTTGCATTCATGCATGCATTTCTCCCTTCCCTTCCTCTGGCTAACTCTGGATATTTCTTTCTGAAGAACTCTTACAAAGCATGATTACTGTAAGTTTTATTTAATAATGATCCCTCAGTTCTTATAAGAAACAAATTTCCTAATGTTTTTGACATAAAATAAATTTAAAATTTTAAACACGAGAAAGCAAAAAAAAAAAAATCAGAATTTGTACATTTTGAGATTTTTTTGGCACAACGAATTTTAATGCTGTTTCATATTGTGTGACAATACGCTATCCAAATCTGCAACAGAGAAGGTGATGGGCTGTCATTAGTCTCAAGGCAATTAACTGAAAATAAGGCTTGCAGAAAAGAAAAAAAAAAATAGCATCTTTGAACTTCAGAAGTTGACCACTCTGAGTATTATATTCTTCTACTCCATGAAAAAGATTATTTTCTAACAGACTAGTTTCTGAAACCACACTGAGAGTAAAGGAAATTCAAAGGAAAACATTCTCAAAAATAAATGAGTAGACTATTGATCTGCAAAGGCTATTTGCTCAAAAGGGTGACAAAAATCAACACGAGCTTTGGTAGCCAAGTCTTTTTTTCTAGCTTTTCACAACAGGTGCTTTCAGGGCTTCAGCAGAATTTGACACGTGGACCCAGGCTGGCAGCTCTGCATTCAGGTGCTTGTGTAAACACTAAACACACCCAGGGGTGTCCCAGCTTGCTCAGTTATGGAACAGCATCAAACGTTTACCTTCCTTCCTCTACAGCTATTACTTAGAATATAGAAATGAATGTTGTCACATACACTGGCCAAATTTACATGCCGCAGTTAGTTTTTGTTACAGAGACCAAAAAGAGGTATAATATGAAAGCACAGGAGCTTATATTTTCCTCATAGGTTTAAGAAAAACAAGAAAGTAGAAAGGTCCATTTCATGGCTCATTTATTTCAGAGACATTATTACTAAGTTGAGGCTAAAAATTGAGTCTAATGTGGCATTGAACTGCCCAAGTCTGAATAGCAAGGTAAGTTTACAAATTAACATCCATGACTCTGCAGTCTGCCCTGGGAGACTTATTGGCAGTCTCAGTTCAAGTGTCCTTGGACCCTTCCCTCCAATACCCAAACCAGAATTGGGGCCTGAGTATTGCTGGTGGAGTATCACAATCTCTATTTCAAGGAAAGTAGGAATGAATACCAATACGAAAGGGAAATATCCTTTCCAGGCTCCATAACTTTCTTTTTCATATGGGTTAGTTAATTAAACATGCTTCCTTTTTGATTATTCAGACTTGTTTGTGTACTTCAGTGGCTTGTAGTAGATCTTTTTTAGGCTCCGTGACGTAAAATAGACCATCTTCTGGGACAAAACATTTATCCACAAATATCTATAAATATATTTCCTCTGTGATTAGATCTGGCTTCCCTGGTGGCTCAGAGGGTAAAGAATCTGCCTGCAACGTGGGAGTGCTTCATCACTCAGTCATGTCCGACTCTTTGTGACCCCATGGACTGTAACCCACCAGGCTCTTCTGTCCATGGGGACTCTCTAGGCAAGAATACTGGGGTAGGTTGCCATGCCCTCCTCCAGGAGATCTTCCTAACCCAGGGATCAAACCCAGGTCCCTTGTATTGCAAACAGGTTCTTTACCATCTAAGCCATCAGGGAAGCCCAAGAATACTGGAGTGGGTAGCTGTTCACTTTTCCAGAGGATCTTCCCAACCCAGGGATCAAGCCTAAATCTCCCACATTGCAGGCAGATTCTTTACCATCTGAGCCACCAGGAAAGCCCAGGGAAGAAGTGCCGGAGACCCAGGTTCAATTCCTGGATTGGGAAAATCCCCTGGAGAACAGAACGGCTACCTTCTTCAGTATTCTTGCCTGGAAAATACCATGGGATCATCACAACAGCTCTATAGTAATGTGGAAAGGCTGACTTGTTATGTTATATTAGACAGGGAGAAATTGAGGCTCTGTAATATAGATGAGTTGCCTCAGTCACATAGATGGAAAGACTTAAGCCCTGTTGGCATTCCACCATCAAATACTATGCTCCTTCATCTATTCTATGTAAATCCCTCTCCACTAAAAGGTAGAACAGTCAAAACAGTTGATATTCTTGTCCTTGATGCTTTGCCAATTCCGAGTTTTGGCCACAAAGTAAAATTTCTTGAGTATGTAAATAAAAGTTTGAGTGATACCTGTTGAAAAGTGTTTACAATGAATATACATTTGAGTTTCTTTGCCATTTGACTACCCTGCACTGGTTTAACATATCTACTTTTTCCTCGTGTTTTTCTTTAACATCAGAAGCCAACAGAGTTATTAAGAGGCTAAATATAATAAAATGCTTAAGCATAATTTCAAGGGTTACTGAAAAGACCGTGTTTTATGATAATTATTAGAATTCTTCTAAAATTGTCTGCATGTTGATGGTCTCATAGCTAGTTGTCATAGGTTGGAGTTATCAGCATTCCTGAAACTTGGAGATGACAGAATCCTGGGAGGGAGTCTTACTCTAACCTGGGATGGTTCCAAGGATGCTAGAATTTTTCTGCAGATGGTAGTTTTAGACAAATTATATTAAAATTAAAATGAGAAAAATATTAAAATTTGCTCATTTTCATGAACTCTTTAGCATAAGAAACATATTTAATGCTCCTTTATAAACCATGGTCATGAATAGTGAAGAAAACATATATTTGAAAAAAAGGATGTCCATATTTACTGTTCCTGGTAATTACTTTTCAAAGAGAAGAATATAGTCAATTTTCATTTTTTTTAAACTGCTCTTTCATAGGTGTCAAGACTTTGACTAAGACAAAATTTGGTCATTGTATTGTTAGAATTTGAAAGTACGTTTTCTTCATTTACATAAAAGTCTGTTACTGGGGAAAAAAAAATCTTGCTTTTCTTATAAATAAGCCAATATTGTCTTAAACCATGGCATTTGGCTACCTGATTGTTTTGTTTCTGGGTTATATTACTAGTATGAAAGACATGATTACTAAACAGTGTAAAGTCAATGACATTGTGTAAATAACTTCTATTTTCTCATTTCTCAATGTTTTCAAATTAAAAAACAAAATCATTTTGGACATAGGCTAATAGAACCAGAATATTCTTAGGGCAAGGAAACCTACTTAATGAACAAATAAGGTTCATTTAGTTTGAATTTAAACTAACAGTATACTTTTCTGTTTAAGATATAAGTCTGAAATTAGATTTGCAGTCTAAATTTTCACTTCTTCAGAAAATACTTAAATTTCTCATATCTTTTGTTTGAGGTTGTAGGTACTATGATGCCACTGAATTTAAAACTATTTTTGTCTCTGTAGTTTGAAGTTTGATCCCAAAAGACTGGTTGTTAAGGATGAACATGCTTCTTTCCACTCATTTTAGCAATAAGAATTGCAATATATGGGGATATAATAAATAATTAACATAAAAATACAGAATCCCTTCATTCTTACACGGCAAAATAAAGTAAAAGTCTCTTATTCTTAACCACCTCCTTCTGAAAAGGTGTATAATTCCACCATTTGTTCTCCTCAAAAGAAAGATTTGGGCTGGAGAGAGAGAGAGAGAGAGCTTAAACTAGTCTCATTTGCTTGCTCAGCTCTCCAAGTAGGTAATTGCAGAAAGAAAAGACAATTCTTTGATCTCAGCGAGGTGCTAATTTGTAAGATTTTTGAGCTGTTTGGACCTTAGGAAGCAGGGATCAGTACCTAAACAATGGCATTTATCTGGCAGCCTATTACTGACACATTACTATCTCAGTACTTATGCATTTACACTGGTGTTTGAAGACAGGACTATGTGTCAATAAAGGAATTAGACCAGACACCTCAGTCCATCAGGTTTATCTCAGTTTGCTGACAGGAACAGTAGGTGACATTAAGCAACAGAAAACACTTCAAAGTTTCCTAGTCTTGGTTTTGCAACTAAGACAAACAACATTTACTGCTTTAGAAGCAACAAACAATGAGTGTAAGACTGCAGAAGGGAGATGAAAGAGCACAGCAAGTTATCAAACGTAAAGCCTGCCCATACCCCACTTCTAGTTGTCCCCTGAATTTAATTAGAGAGATTAAAAAAAAAAGATTTCAATGATAAGTAGGGTTCATTTAGACTTTTTAAAAGGACACCATCTTGAGAAGGATGGTAGGAAAAGAATGGATGAGAAAACTTGACTGCTCACCAGCTACTCAAGGATTTCAGCATTAATGCATTCACTCATTTCAACAATGTTTTAGTAAGCAACCAGAATGTGTTGCTACCTATATAAGGAAAAAGCTATTACAACTAGAGAGCTTTGAAAAATAATGTGAGACTATAGTGCTATAGCATTATTAGGCAGATATAAGGTTATATTTGAGGCGCTCTAGAAATGAGATAGATGATGTCTCAAATAAGCTGGTAAAGGCTATATTTTTGGTTTTATCTAAATTGAAAGAAACTTGAAAATATACTTTATATCATCTCAAATGAAAATATACCCTGGATTTCTTCTTCTGTACTTCTAAGTTCAAAATTATTCACCAGAGTATTTTATACATGATTTTGTTCATCTTTTGGGATATAGATTAATTACTATATTCCACAAGTATTTATCAAATACTTATCAGTTCTGATTTAGCCTGAGGTAAAGCAGAGAACAAGATGGACTAGATCCTTGCTCTCATGTGAAGAGGCAAATAATAAACTGTTACTTTTGGAGTGTCAAGAAAAATAATATAAAGTGAATAGAATCAAGTGGTGTGATAGTAAACGGAAGGAGTTAGAAATAGTATTGGTGATACTGGTGTTTTCGAGCGGGTGGTCATGAAAAGAAACTAATGATAGAAAGTAATAATGAGGAGAAAGAGCATTTTAGGCAGTGAGAACGACAGAAAACAAAATATAGATTGGCTGGAAAAACAGAAGGAAGACCAGTATCTATAGCTAAGTAGAGTGAATGTGAGAGACAGTAAGGAAACAAGACTGCAGAGGTAGTCAGAGGCCAGGCCATACTGAAGAAGGGAGAGAATAATAGACAAAGTCAGAGAGGTAATGGAGATCAGACATGTAGGTGCTTTCAAGTTCCACTAAGAGGAATTTTAGAACATCAGTGGCACCCCACTCCAGTACTCTTGCCTGGAAAATCCCATGGATGGAGGAGCCTGGTAGGCTGCAGTCCATGAGGTCGCTAAGAGTCAGACACAACTGAATGACTTCACTTTGACTTTTCACTTTCATGCATTAGAGAAGGAAATGGCAACCCACTCCAATACTCTTGCCTGGAGAATCCCAGGGACGGGGGAGCCTACTGGGCTGCCGTCTATGGGGTCGCACAGAGTTGGACACGACTGAAGCGACTTAGCAGCAGCAGCAGCAGCATACTTAGTCTACTTTTGCTCAACCTATATGAGGCATTTAACAAAGCTAATTTTTCCTTCCTCCTTGGTTCTCTTTTTTCACTCAGCAGGAGACCCAGGTTCAATCCTTGGGTCAGGAAGTTCCCCTGGAGAAGGGTATAGCAACCCACTCTAGTATTCTTGCCTGAAGAATTTCATGGAGAGAGGAGCCTAGTGGGTCTATAGTCCATGGAGTCACAAAGAGCTGGACATGCTGAGAGACTAGCACTCACACTTTCAGATACTACATGCTACCCATTTACCTTCACCTTCACTGGCTGTTTCTTCTCAGTTGCCTTTGCTGCCTCCTCCTTATCGTCCAGTGTACATTGGGTTAAGTCTTCAGGACTTGTCCCCTTATCTATTTGCAGTCACTGTTTTGATGACCTCACCCAGCCCCATGGCTTCAAATAATATCTATATATGAATAACCACCGAATATATATCCCTAGCCTGTCCCTCTCCTCTGTACTTGAAATCCCAGTATCCAAAGCCCTACTTGAAATTTCTGCTTGGAAATCTAATATGTCCCAAATATTAGACTTTTTGTCCCCAAATCTTTTCTTTCTTTGGACTTCATCTTAGATAATGGCAACTTTGAGCTTCCAGTGGATCAGACTAAAAACTTGGAAGTCATCCTTGACTCCTTTCTGCTCCGCCTACAGAAGCTGAGCATATTTTGGCTCAAGGACTGCAGTGAAGTCTAGCTAGTATCCTTGCCTCAGTCCTTGTTCCCCTTCAGACAAGCCCATCAC
Source organism: Bubalus bubalis (assembly GCF_019923935.1). Lineage (NCBI taxonomy): Eukaryota > Metazoa > Chordata > Mammalia > Artiodactyla > Bovidae > Bubalus > Bubalus bubalis. The sequence goes on along the minus strand of NC_059179.1, from coordinate 7,048,087 downwards.
AGTAGCCCATGTTCCTCTTAACCAAGTCAGAGCACATCTCTTCCCAACTCAACACCTCATCCAGGTTCTACAGGATCCTAGTCTCTAATCTCAGACTCTTCTGATTTCTCTCACCCTCACTCACTCTGCTTCTCTGCTGTTCCTTGGAAGGTGCTCTTTCTTTTCCTTGGAAAATCATTCCCTGAAAACTCCACCTGCCTATTGCCTCACCTCCATCAGATCTTTACTCAAAAGACACCTTCACAGTGGCACCTTTTCCTGACCATTCTATTTAATGTTGCAACTCCTCTTACCCTTGTCCACTTCCCTAATTTATTATTTTTCACAGTATTTATCACTAACTAACTTGCTTCCTAATTTACTTCTTTTTTTCCCCAGTTTATTGTCTATTTCCCCTCATTAGAATTTAAGTTACATGAAGCAGGAATTTCTGTCTGTCTTGTTCCCTGCCATGTCTCAGCAATGAAACTAATTCCAGGTACATAGTGAGCAGACAATAACATATATCTGATTAATGAGTGTGTGTGTGTAGCTGGGGGAGAAATAATTAAAAAAAAATCTTAAGCAGGGAGTGGTAAAATATGACTTAGATTGTAATGTGATCATTTTCCCTAACCTGTGAAGAATAGATTGGAGCGGTGGAGCTGGATTTGAAAATAGAAGAAAAGACAACATTAGAAAGCTCGATGGTGGTTCATGTAAGTAACACCAGGGGCTGCTGCTGCTGCTGCTAAGTCGCTTCAGTCGTGTCCAACTCTGTGCGACCCCATAGACGGCAGCCCACCAGGCTCCTCAGTCCCTGGGGTTCTCCAGGCAAGAACACTGGAGTGGGTTGCCATTTCCTTCTCCAATGCCTGAAAGTGGAAAGTGAAAGTGAAGTTGCTCAGTCGTGTCGGACTCTTAGCGACCTCATGGACTGCAGCCTACCAGGCTCCTCCGTCCATGGGATTTTCCAGGCAAGAGTACTGGAGTGGGGTGCCAACAGTGGGTTCTCCAGCTAATAGTAGTGGAGGTGGAAAGAAGTGGATGTATTTCAGATTTGTTCAGGGGGCTGACTTTGTTGCTGATCTTTTGCAGCTGGGTCCTTCCTGACCCATGTCGTGTTATTGGAGCCAAATATCAAGATTAAGTTCAGTTTAGAAGCAAAGGAAAGTTTTTTTTCTTTAAGAGTGGACAGGCAGGAGCTTGAAATTTCCAGTGTAGGCTATGCCAAATAAGCCATGTGAGGGGCTGTTATATAGGGATCTTGTCCTCAGGGAGAGGGGTGGAGTTCACGCAGGTTTGCGCAGGCGCAGGAGTGCTCCTCTTGGCCCCAGACGCACTGTGAGAGGAAGCATCTGGGCACAGGGCTGCGGCTGATGTCTTAAATTGAGGTGCCTGTGCAGTGCTTCTTCCTGCACATGGTCTGTGTAGCTGAAGTGCCAAGGGCAGCAAGTGTGGAGACCAGGCCTCTGCATGCAGCACCCTGTAAGCAAGTGAGACTAGACAAATCACAAAATCAAAGAAAAAGGGTAGATTTTGTTTTATTACCCAGAGCCTATTTTTTATTTCCCGGGAATTGTTCGTGGACTTTGCCAGTGACAGCTTGATGATATTTACATGTACTTTTATTATGAGAAACTTATGATTATTTCTGTTTTGAACACAGCTGTCCAGAGTCTCAACTCTTCTTTCTTCGTATACAAGGTATATTCAAACAAATGCTGGCAGATTGGATTGTGTGGGAAAGGTTTTAGGGAATGAGCTAGAAGGGCCCCTAGATTTTTGGTTTGATAACTGGATGTTAGAGGTGTCATTTACTGAGAAGAAGAAGATGAGGGTAGGGACCGTTTTAAGAAGTGCTTTATGTGAGCCATCTCTTAGACATCCTTGCATGTGTAATAACTGACAAATATTTATACCACAAATAAACTGTTGCAGAGAAGCCAATTCTGACTCCATGTCGGAACTGTTTCTTTGACTTGCTTTTTTTTTTTTTTTTCCTTTGTTGTTGCCATCATACAGAATGGCCTGCCTCAGAGAATCCTGCCCTTTTGCCTGACTGTTTAAACTAAAGCGCCTTTGTTTCGAACCCTGTCCACCTGTGGATGACAGGAAGGAATAAATTAACATATCCCCTGCCTGAGGCTTGCCATTCTGGGAAATGTTTGCAAGATTAATGTCCTTTTAATCTCACCTTCCCCACCCCCCCACCCCCCATCTCTAATCTATAAAAGAGCCTGGTATCCAGCCGCCCATGAAAATGAAAGTGTTAATCGCTCAGTTGTGTCCAACTCTTTGTGACCCCATAGACTCTAGCGCACAAGACTCCTCTGTCCTTGGATTCTCCAGGCAAGAGTACTGGAGTGGGTAGCCATTCCCTTCTCTGGGGGATCTTCCCAACCCAAGGATAGAACCTGGGTCTCCTGCATTGCAGGCAGATTCTTTACTGTCTGCTGCTGCTGCTGCTGCTAAGTCGCTTCAGTCGTGTCCGACTCTGTGCAACCCCATAGATGGCAGCCCACCAGGCTCCCCTGTCCCTGGGATTCTCCAGGCAAGAACACTGGAGTGGGTTGCCATGTCCTTCTCCACTTTACTGTCTGAGACACCAACAAACCTCTCCTCATCCTGATAAGGTAGTATTTTGAGGTGCTAGTGGTCCACTGGAGAAGGGAATAGCAAACCACTTCAGTATTCTTGCCTTGAGAACCTCATGAACACTAGGAAAAGCCAAAAAGATAGGACACTGAAAGATGAACTCTCCAGGTCAGTAGGTGCCCAATATGCTACTGGAGATCAGTGGAGAAATAATTCCAGAAAGAATGAAGGGATGGAGCAAAGCAAAAAAAAAAAAAAAAAACCACACACACACACAATTGTGGATGGGACTGGTGATAGAAGCAAGGTCTGATGCTGTAAAGAGCAATATTGCATAGGAACCTGGGATCTTAGCTCCATGAATCAAGGCAAATTGGAAGTGGTCAAACAGGAGGTGACAAGAGTGAACATCATCATTCTAGGAATCAGCAAACTAAAATGGACTGGAATGTGTGAATTTAACTCAGATGACCATTATATCTACCACTGTGGGCAGGAATCCCTGAGATGAAATGGAGTAGCCATCACAGTCAACAAAAGAGTCCAAAATGCAGTACTTGGATGCAATCTCAAAAACGACAGAATGATCTCTGTTTGTTTCCAAGGCAAACCATTCACTATCATGGTAATACAAGTCTATGCCCCTAACAGTAACGCCGAAGAAGCTGAAGTTGAACGGTTCTATGAAGACCTACAAGACCTTTAAGAACTAACACCCAAAAAGATGTCTTTTTCATTATTGGGGACTGGAATGCAAAGGTAGGAAGTCAAGAAACACCTGGAGTAACAGGCAAATTTGGCCTTGGAGTACAGAATGAAGCAGGGCAAAGGCTAATAGAGTTTTTCCAAGAGAAAGTACTGGTCATAGCAAACATCCTCTTCCAACAACACAAGAGAAGATTCTACACATGGACATCACCACATGGCCAATACCAAAATCAGATTGATTATATACTCTTTGCAGCCAAAGATGGAGAAGCTCTATACAGTCAGCAAAAATAAGACTGGGAGCTGACTGTGGCTCAGATCATGAACTCCTTATTGCCAAATTCAGACTTAAATTGAAGAAAGTGGGGAAAAACAACTAGACCATTCTGGTATGACCTAATCAAACCCCTTATGATGATACAGTGGGAGTGAGAAATAGATTTAAGGGACTCGATCTGATAGACAGAGTGCCTGATGAACTATGGATGGAGGTTTGGAACATTGTACAGGAGACAGGAATCAAGACCATCCCCAAGAAAAAGAAATGCAAAAAAGCAAAATGGCTATCTAAGGAGGCCTTACAAATAGCTGTGAAAATAAAGTGAAAAGCAAAGGAGAAAAGGAAAGATATAAGCATCTGAATGCAGAGTTCCAAAGAATAGCAAGGAGAGATAAGAAAGCCTTCCTCAGTGATCAATGCAAAGAAATAGAGGAAAACAACAGAATGGGAAAGACTAGAGATCTCTTCAAGAAAATTAGAGCCACCAAGGGAACATTTCATGCAAAGATGGGCTCAATAAAGGACATAAATGGTATGGACCTAACAGAAGCAGAAGATATTAAGAAGAGGTGGCAAGAATACACAGAAGAACTGTACAAAAAAGATCTTCAAACCCAGATATTCATGGTGGTGTAATCCCTCACCTAGAACCAGATTCCTGGAATATGAAGTCAAGTGGGCCTTAGAAAGCATCACTATGAACAAAGCTAGTGGAGGTGATGGAATTCCAGCTATTTTAAATCCTGAAAGATGATGCTGTGAAATGTACTCAATATGCCAGCAAATTTGGAAAACTCAGCAGTGGCCACAGGACTGGAAAAGGTCAGTTTGCATTCCAATCCCAAAGAAAGGCAATGCCAAAGAATGCTCAAACTACTGCACAATTGCATTCATCTCACATGCTAGTAAAGTAATGCTCAAAATTCTCCAAGCCAGACTTCACCAATACGTGAACTGTGAACTTCCAGATGTTTAAGCTGGTTTTAGAAAAGGCAGAGGAAGCAGAGATCAAATTGCCAACATCCGCTTGATCATGGAAAAAGCAAGAGAGTTCCAGAAAAACATCTACTTCTGCTTTATTGACTATTCCAAAGCCTTTGACTGAGTGGGTCACAATAAACTGTGGAAAATTCTGAAGGAGATGGGAATACCAGACCACCTGACCTGCCTCTTGAGAAACCTATATGCAGGTCAGGAATCAACAGTCAGGCGGAACTGGACATGGAACAACAGACTGGTTCCAAATAGGAAAAGGAGTACATCAAGGCTTTATATTGTCTCCCTGCTTATTTAACTTATATGCAGAGTACATCATGAGAAATGCTGGGCTGGATGAAGCACAAGCTGGAATCAAGACTGCTGAGAGAAATGTCAATCACCTCAGATATGCAGATGACACCACCCTTATGGTAGTAAGTGAAGAGGAACTAAAAAGCCTCTTGATGAAAGTGTAAGAGGAGAGTGAAAAAGTTGGCTTAAAGCTCAACATTCAGAAAACTAAGATCATGGCATCTGGTCCCATCACTTCATGGCAAATTGATGGGGAAACAGTGGAAACAGTGGCAGACTTTATTTTTTTGGGCTCCAAAATGACTGCAGAGGGTGACTGCAGCCATGAAATTAAAAGATGCTTACTCCTTGGAAGGAAAGTCCTGACTGACCTAGACAGCATATTAAAAAGCAGAGATACACCTTTGTCAACAAAGGTCCATCTAGTCAAGGCTATGGCTTTTCCAGTGGTCATGTGTGGATGTGAGAATTGAACTGTGAAGAAAGCTGAGGGCCGAAGAATTGATGCTTTTGAACTGTGGTGTTGGAGAAGACTCTTGAGAGTCCCTTGGACTGCAAGGAGATTCCACCAGGAAAAAGTTGGCTTAAAGCTCAACATTTAGAAAACGAAGATCATGGCATTCGGTCCCACCACTTCATGGGAAATAGATGGGGAAACAGTGGAAACAGTGTCAGACTTTATTTTTCTGGGCTCCAAAATCACTACAGATGGTGACTGCAGCCATGAAATTAAAAGATGCTTACTCCTTGGAAGGCAAGTTATGACCAACCTAGATAGCATATTCAAAAGCAGAGACATTACTTTGCCAACAAAGGTTCATCTAGTCAAGGCTATGGTTTTTCCTGTGGTCATGTATGGATATGAGAGTTGAACTGTGAAGAAGGCTGAGCACCGAAGAATTGGTGCTTTTGAACTGTGGTGTTGGAGAAGACTTTGAGAGTCCCTTGGACTTCAAGGAGATCCAACCAGTCCATTCTGAAGGAGATCAGCCCTGGGATTTCTTTGGAAGGAATGATGCTAAAGCTGAAACTCCAGTACTTTGGCCACCTCATGTGAAGAGTTGACTCATTGGAAAAGACTCTGATGCTGGGAGGGATTGGGGGTAGGAGGAGAAGGGGACAACAGAGGATGAGATGGCTGGATGGCATCACTGACTCGATGGATGTGAATCTGAGTGAACTCTGGGAGTTGGTGATGGACAGGGAGGCCTGGCGTGCTGCGATTCATGGGGTGGAAAAGAGTCGGACACGACTGAGCGACTGATCTGATCTGATCTGATTCCAAAGGAGATCAGTCCTGAATATTCATTGGAAGGACTGATTCTGAAGCTGAAACTCCAGTACTTTGGCCACCTGATATGAAGAGCTGACTCATTTGAAAAGATCCTGATTCTGGGAATGACTGAGGGCAGGAGGAGAAGGGGATGACAGGATGAGATGGTTGGATGGTATCACCGACTCAGTTGACATGGGTTTGGGTGAACTCTGAGTGTTGGTGATGGACAGGGAGGCCTGGGGTGATGCAGTTCATGGAGTCACACAGAGTCAGACATGACTGAGTGACTGAACTGAACTGAACTGAGCCTGACATCCTCTCAGCCACCTGGCTTTCTGAATAAAGTAATTTTCCTTGAAGAAAGTAATTTTCCTTGAAGAAAGTAATTTTCCTTGACTTAACACCTTGTCTCCTTTTGATAAATAGAGCGAACTTGGACTTGGTAACAAAACCTAATCATATCATGGAAATATCTTGTCAATAAAAATGAAATAGTTGCCACAAAATACCGATAGCTGAATATGTTCAATTAGAAGGACTCAATTTACTGTTAATTCAAAGAAAGTCATTCTACCTTTAAATTAAATTTAAATCAAATTTATGGGATAGAAAGTCATTAATCTGACTGATTTTTAAGTTTTGAAAAGATGTGAAGGATAACAGCATTTACCCAAATAATTCATATCAATATATGAAATGAAGTCCTAATAGTTTCAGTTCAGTTCAGTTCAGTTGTTCAGTCATGTCTGACTCTTTGCGACCCTATGAATCGCAGCACGCCAGGCCTCCCTGTCCATCACCAACTCCTGGAGTTCACTCAGATTCACGTCCATTGAGTCAGTGATGCCATCCAGCCATCTCATCCTCTGTTGTCCCCTTGTCCTCCTGCCCCCAATCCATCCCAGCATCAGAGTCTTTTCCAATGAGTCAACTCTTCACATGAGGTGGCCAAAGTACTGGAGTTTCAGCTCTAACATCATTCCTTCCAAAGAAATCCCAGGGCTGATCTCCTTCAGAATGGACTGGTTGGATCTCCTTGCAGTCCAAGGGACTCTCAAGAGTCTTCTCCAACACCACAGTTCAAAAGCATCAATTCTTCAGCGCTCAGCCTTCTTCACAGTCCAACTCTTACATCCATACATGACCACAGGAAAAACCATAGCCTTGACTAGATGGACCTAATTGTTTAGGTTCACATTTATTCCTGCTTGTCCCCAAAACCAGGTACTTCAGAATAGTTTCCAGGATAAAGTGGGGGATCATTTTAGATTTGAGAATTAGGTGTTGCTACCACTGTTCATTATTTTCTGTTATTCTACATTCTCCAAATGTCTTTATTTCTCACACTGAAATCCTAGAAATTTACCTTTCCTGCCAGTTTTTTTTTTAATGCTGTGGCAAAACACACATAATATACAATTTATCATCTTAACCCTTCATAAATGTGAAGTTCAGTAGTGTGAATTATACTTACATTGTTGTGCAACCAATCTCTAGAACTTTTCATCTTGTAATACAGCAACCATATACCCTTTAAATGACAAGTTCCCCCAACTTCTCCCTCTCTCCAAAGCCCATGCCAACCACCATTCTATTTTCTATTTTAATGAATTTGACTATTCTAAATAACTTACAGAAGTGGAGTCAGACAGAATTTGTCTTTTTGTGACTTACTTATTTCATTAGCATAATGTCCTTAAGGTTTAATATAATGTGGTGTGTGTCAGAATTTCTTTCCTTTTTAAGGCTAAGTAATATTCCAGTGTGTGTATATATCACATTTTGTTGATCCATTTAAGAATGGAAGTGTTCTTCCATGGATGGATACTTGGGTTGCTTCTGCCCCTTGGCTATTGTGAGTAATGCTGGTGTGAATAGTGAACATGTGTGTACAAACATTACTTTTTATAACCCTAGTTGCATGTCCTCAACTCTGACCACACTCCTTTTCATAGAGACTTTTAAACTATTTTTCATGAGGTAGGACACGTAAGGGGGTTTCCCTGGTGGCTCAGATGGTAAAGAATCTGCCTGCAATGCAGGACACCTGGGTTTGATCCCTGGATCAGGAAGATCTCCTGGAGAAGGTAATGGCAACCTACTCGAGTATTCTTGCAGAGACAGAGAAGACTGGTGGGCTATAAGTCCATGGAGTCGCAAAGAGTCGGAAATGGCTGAGCAATTAACACTTTCACTTTCATGACACATAAGAGGGCTCTTGTGACAGATGAAGGGAAAGCACTTCTCCATCAGGAAATCTGAGAAAGTCTAGAAAACCTGTCCAGGAAATGTCTCTTTCTCATTTTTTTCCCCACTAATATTGAGGTGTACATAATCACTCTGAAAGTATGTTATTGAAGAAAGTGAGGCATGAGAAAAGGTCCAGTGTTAGGAAACAAGTGCTTAGACAGATTTACATCCAGGGCCCCAGGCTGCTAAGCTGCTGAGTTGCTTCAGTCGTGTCCGACTCTGTGTGACCCCAGAGACGGCAGCCCAACAGGCTCCCCCGTCCCCGGGATTCTCCAGGCAAGAACACTGGAGTGGGTTGCCATTTCCTTCTCCAATGCATGAAAGTGAAAAGTGAAAGTGAAGTCGCTCAGTCGTGTCTGACTCTTCGCGACCTCGTGGACTGTAGCCCACCAGGCTCCCCCATCCATGGGATTTTCCAGGCAAGAGTACTGGAGTCGGGTGCCACTGTCTTCTCCGAGGGCCCCAGGAGGGAATTGCTAAGAGCACTGCTAATAAATTTGTGCATGTTGGATAGTTGGTCAGAGGCAGGACATAGTCCTAAGCATGTGGCAGGGGGATCAAAAGTAGGACTGAAGTGTATAGAGAACAAAACTTTAAACATTTATAAATACAATAAATTTATAAGTAAAACTTATAAAACTTTGTAAATCCAAACTTGTGAACTAGAACTAGTGAAGGGACTTTGTAATGAGACATGTGAATTTGTCTTGGCTCTGCTGCTGATTAATGACATGACTTTTGGCAAACCTTTTAACTACTCTGAGCCTGCATTCCCTCTAAAGCAGGAATAATAATACCTGCCTTGTAGGCTTATTTTCAACATTATAATACCAATCATGAAGCACACACTCAGCAAATGGTAGCTCTTTTTCTGTTACAATTTTTATGATTGTTGATGATACAGACTGAGAGCAAAGCTAAGGAAACTCTTCTTTTCCATAGGAGAACACACACATTATTAATGTGAAAAAACAGCTTTAGTATTTTAGTAAAAATACAGCCTTTCTAGCTTAGTGTACATATATGCAAAATTACAGATTTGACAAAATGTATCCATCATAAATGTCCTTTCTTAAGAAACTTTCGATGCTAAACATAGGTACTCCTAAAAAAATACACATATTCCAGGTTGATGAGTAATTTGGTATTTATAAAGCTGGTGTTCAGACATGAGTGCCATTTGCAGAAATCTTTCTTACTTTTCATTCTGTCTGTGCCTGGATTAATGTTACACATCAGAGTCTAAGAATTCCTAAATAAATACCATATGCCTCTGAGTGTTGACTTTCTGATCCTGTAGCCAATCCTTTTTCATGAATTTCTGTGCACAACTCAGAGTTGGCATCCCATCCCCTTTAAGGGGGGGATGCTATACATTTTAATGTGCTATTGCTATACATTTTAAATGTACATTTGTTGTTATTTAGTAGCTCAGTCGTGTCTGACTCTTTGTGACCCCATGGACTGCAGCATGCCAGGTTTCCCTGTCCTTTACCATCTCCCAGAGCTTGCTCAAACTCATGTTCATTGAGTCATTGATGTCATCCAACCATCTTGTCCTCTGTCATCTCCTTCTCCTCCTGCCATCAATCTTTACCAGCATCAGGATCTTTTCTAATGAGTTGACTTTTCACATCAGGTGGCCAAAGTATTGGAGCTTCAGCTTCAGCATCAGTCCTTCCAGTGAATATTCAGGACTGATTTCCTTTAGGATTGACTGGTTTGATCTCCTCGTCAAGTGATAGAGAAAGATGTTCCTCAGAATGTTGGATATTCCAGTTAAGCATGTACACAGTCTGATAATTCCTAATTTCTTCTGCTTAGAATTGTATATGACACAAAGAGTATCTTTCAGAGTTGTGTAAATAAAACTGTGGAATGAGATTTCTCTGGGTCTACTGTTCATGTCTCCTCTCCTATGTCTCCTTGCCACTAATGTTTCTAATTCTTTGGAGAAAGGGAATGAGCAAAGATGACCTCTCTCACCTTTAGGAAGAATGGGAAGCATTCTTATTGGGGACATTGGGTTACACACTTCAAGTCCCATTCATCATTCCCATCTACATCATAAGGGGGAGGGGGAAAGACTTCTGAGATCATCAGTAAACAATGGTCTTTTACAGAATTCTGTTGCTCTAAGACACTGAAAGACACAGAATATGACTTTTTCCTCAGTGTTTTTTCAACATAAATGTGTTGGGGACTGGCGTGTGTTCTGACACTGTGGTGAGGTGCAATGATGAGTAGCTGGAAGTCCCATCCCAAGGTCCTACTGTATTAGGAGAGAGAAGATGTACACAATAGTAGCTTACCTTTACACTGAGTACTTACTGGGGAAACTTACATATATTAACTCACAGTCTTCAACAATCCTCTGATGTTGGTACTATCACAGATTAATCCTTTCTCAGATTCACGTAAGTATAGCCAGAAATTAAATCTCTGGATTTAACTAGTTTGACTCCCTATAGTTTCACTATAGTTTCTGGGAGTTTCACTCCCAGAATATAGTGATTCTTTTTGCACAAAAGCATGGAGTAAAAAGGTTATTTAGAACATGAGTAAATATATTGACGTAGAGGTTCAGAAAAGGCAATAGGAAGGCTAATAAAGGAACTCTGAGAATTGGATACTATTTGGATATGAGAAAAGGAACTTGGGGAAACTTAGAAAGGTTAGTGGTCACAGTCTGAACTGATATTAAGAATTGCTGTGTTCTGTTTGAGTGTAGCATGAGTGGGAGACTGCTGGGGAACAAAAGGCAAGTTGTAACAGCTTTTGTGTAAGTGCTTAGGTTGCTTCAGTTGTGTCCTTCTCTTCCTGACCCCATGCACTGTACCCGCCAGGCACCTCTGTGCTTGGGATTTCCCAGGCAAGAATACTGGGGTAGGTTGCCGTTTACTCCTCCAGGGGATCTTCCTGACCCAGGGATTGAACCCGTGTCTCATGCATCTCCTGTATTGAAGGCAGATTCTTTACCCACTGAGCCACATGGGAAGCCCTGTAACATCTCTTAGAAGACTAAAACACAGGGTTAAATACTTATTATTTTATTTGGTAGGCAGTGAAAAGCCTATCCTGAACAGAAAAATGACATTTTCTTAGTGGTTCTTTGGGACCATTAAGCTGTAGATGTTGGCAAATGGCATCAGTGGAGAAAAAGACAGAAATCAAGGAAAAGTTAGGGTGCTATTGCTATACTTCCAGCAAAGAATAATAAAGATGTAGGCAAGAACACTGTCACTGGAGACAGAGAAATAGATGGATTTGAGAAAAATGCAGATACAGAATCAACAAGGACTGAGCAAAGGAGATTTCAGAAGATGGAGACAGCAGTTTGTAAAGGGTTTTGAAATGAGCCCTGAAAGATACACTTGGTTTTTATTAGGCATAAAGGAGAGAGGAAATATTCTTAGTGGGGAAAATAGGCAAATATTTGGTTTCTGTCTTTCTCCAGCTATTCTGAGAATACCCAGGCTTTTGATGTTCATTTTTGCCATGTCATTCTTGAGTTTTCCAAAAGATAACTAGATATACAGTGGGCGGCCATTAAATTCCTGATGACTTTCAAATGAGAAGAAATACAAATTATTAGAAATTATACATTCACATCTCCTAACTCATTGGAAATGGTTTCTAATGTTGAATCAATGTTTTTTATTCTGTATTTCCTTCCTTCCTTCTTAAATCAGAAGTCTTTCAGAATGACAACTAATTCAGAAACTAGAATGGATTAAAAATTTGAGGTGTTTTCTTGCAGATTAACACTGGTCTACTGTTCAAACTTAGAAGAAATCATGTAATTATGGATAATATTTATCCTGCACAGATTGCTGCTATGAAAGCATCTTTGTATGTATAAAAACATTCATAACTGGGAAAACACTTACATGGTAGCCACCTAGTTAGAGTCCAGATTATACATGCATATAAAAGCTATTTTATGTATTTTATATTTTTTTCTAACATCTATTACTTGTGGTTACTGTTCTTTCATTGCCTTTAATTTGTGGACAGTTTCTAACCACCACTTGTGGGTCTTCAGGGAGCAAACTCTTTCACAGAAACATTTATTTGCCACCACGAAGACCATGAGGATAGAGAGACAATTCAATATTTATTCTGTGTTTAACAGCATCCTTTGACAGCTGGAGCAAGGCTTTTAAAATGTAAAACCAGAGAAAAAAAAAAAAGCCCCAAATCCAAAACCCCCCCTGGAGTTCTGGGGAGAATGGAACAAATAGAGCTGTTTCTAATACATACAGTATGGGAGGTATTTCATAGAATATTTGACATAATAACAGCACTGGAAAAATGTAACAAGAGAAAAAGAGAGTAAACCTGTAAAGTAAAATATGAAGACCATTGGTATATTTTTCTTATATGATATAGAACTATTCACCTAGTCTTTTGTGTCTCTGCAGTGCAAAGTTACTGATAGGCCTATCTAGAAGAAGCTGAAGTTGAATGATTCTATGAAGACCTACAAGACCTTTTAGAACTAACACCCAAAAAAGATGTCCTTTTCATTGTAGGGGACTGGAATGCAAAAGTAGGAAGTCAAGAAACACCTGGAGTCACAAAGAGTCAGACACAACTGAGAGACTGACCTGAATGACCTGACCTGAGATGGTTCCTACACTTCTTAAATGCAGAATACAGGCAGACACTTCACCTTTCTGAATTCTAGACTTCGCATATATAAATTGAAGACAATGACACTGATTATTTTTATGTATATCACAGGGTACTGTGAAGGTAAAAACCAAAAGCAAATAATATATGTAAAAGTGCTTTATAAACTTTTATAAATATGTGTAACATATGACATACAGGTAGGTGGTATTGGTGGTAGTGAGCCTGCTTGCCAGTGCAGGGGATGTAAGAGATGTTGGTTCAGTCCCTGGGTTGGGAAGATCCCCTGGAGAAGGGCAACACACTCCACTATTCTTGCCTGGAGAATCCCATGGACAGAGGAGTTGGCGAGTTGCAATGAGTCAGGCACAACTGAAGCGGCTTAGAATGCATGCAAGATTTTATTGTCTTTAGATAGACACACTAATACTTTTTTACTTTATAAAGATGTCATAAAGAGAAATAAATAGCACACATCAATGACTGAGGAAAATAAATATTTGCAAGGACCGAAAAGAAATATATGCAAATTAAAGGTATTATTGTCTCTTGCTGCTGCTACTGCTAAGTTGCTTCAGTCGTGTCCGACCCTGTGCGACCCCATAGACGGCCGCCCACCAGGCTCCCCCATCCCTGGGATTCTCAAGGCAAGAACACTGGAGTGGGTTGCCATTTCCTTCTCCAATGCAGGAAAGTGAAAAGTGAAAGTGAAGTTGCACAGTTGTGTCCTCTTACTATCTAATAATTAATTGTATGAACATGCAATGATAATTCAACAGAAAACACAAATGTTTGAATCTGTGAAAAAAAATATTTCCAAGATTTGAGGTACTGGATAGATTTTCTTTTGACTCAGATGACCAAAATCTGAAGGAAAAACAAAAAAATACCTTGACAAGTTGAGGGTCATCCTGAATTATGGCAAGGATACGTCCATAAAAGGGGTATTTAATTATGTATTCCTTCAGTGTCTTTCTGTGTTGAAAATCTGAAGGCCTCTTTTTCACTTCAAATTGAAAGCCAGAACTCAGACTTTTATCCCTGAACTTTGTAAAGACATGCTTCTTCAAACTGTAGTGCTTTGTTGAATATGAAGAATATTCAAACATTTAGTAATGAAGGCAAAAGTTGTTCCTGTGATCTGCCCTTTGAAAGTCTCTATCCCATTCACTCCCAACAGAAATAGGTTCAATGCCAAGTTAAGACTGAGCAAAGCAACTTTAAATCAATGGCGGAGGATGGGGGTGATAATTACATTTTTCATATTTTATTGGTTCATTCTTAAAGAAGAATGGCTGGATTATGTGCTGTGAAATTTGACAACTCCATTAATTTTCAGATTAAAGCAAAACATACTCTTTCAGTCAGAGTTATTGTTTCTCCCTTACCTTCCACACTGAATTATCTTTTAAAAATGGGCATAATGTTGGTGTTCAAAGGTGCCTGGGATTCCTAAGAAAAATAAAATTGCCTCAAAACAAAGATAATGCATTGTTTCTAACATGTAGGATCAATGTAAACTGTTCTGTTGATCCAGTCTTTATGATGAGTACCAGAAGAGCCACTGGGAATTAATCATACATATTTTTGACTTATAAAATAGCATCATTAAAACATTTGGTCTAAGAAAGCAGGGTTTGCTGTATATTTCTTTTTTAAAGACCAATTTTCTAAAATATTAACCAAATATGAAATAAAACAGTGGACATTTGATTGTAATGAGGTATCACTAAATTTTCAATGATCATAAGTTGATAGTGGGAAAATATTTTAGAATAGTAATCCTGACATTCCCCAATCAAGGAAGCATTTAGTTTATTGAAATTCACAAAATAATTCAGATAAAAAAGTGATCAAATTCTGACTTGAAATCTAAAAGCCTAGCAATGGCCATAAGACAAAAGACTAGGATGAACACCAGAAGAGTAAATGTTCTCTGTCCCCCTGACCTCTCTGTAGCTTGAGCTGGAAGGCTGGAGAGTCAGAGAGACCCCTCCAGAGACCCCTGCACCCTTACTGTGGTTCAAGACTTGGAGAGGGGAACAACAGAAGGAAGAAAGCTGTGTCTTCCTTCCTAGGAAAGCCTAGGATGACTATATATTGCTTCTAGAAAAGGGGGCTCCACAGATAGCCCCACAGATTCCCTGCATCCATGCTTGGGATGGAGGTTGTAGAATAATTCCATTGTATGCAAGAGCAGAGAGGAATTTTGAAGTCACAGAATTAGCCTTAGCAAAGTACTTGAAGCGTCAGAGTAAGAGAGAAGTAGCAGAAAATCCCAGGATGAATGATTGTGGCTCTGAGTTCAACAAGAGAGCTGGTGGACTTGAATAGACTTTTTTTTTTTTTACAATAAATGGGATAGAGCCCTCCTTATGCTCCTAAAAATCTTTTGGTGCTTTATAACTCTTCTAGCTCTAATATGATCTAGTAAGTGGGTAGAGATGAGATCAAGTTTCCACCCCCTGGCAGTGTAAGGGCTTTCAGTATTCACAGGGAAAAATAGAGTTTATGTACCTGTTCCTGTCACCAAATATATAGATTTCTCACAAACTAGGAAATGTGTAGGTCTTGTGTCTTTCTAGAATTGTTCCCAAGCCTTAGTTCTCCTTGGGTTTGGCTCTCTGGAGCTCACTGCCAAGCCACCCTCTCTTTTCTATTACCTATAAGTCTGTCTAGCTCAAGCAAGAGCATAGTCAACACTGAACTCATTTTTTCGTTTGTTTTTGTTTTTTATGATGGCTTCTGTGATAGCTTCTTTTAATCACATCTACTCAGGTACAGCTTTTAATGTCATTTAATAGCTTGATGCTGCTTTTAAGGTACTATACTACCTTTACCAAATGGAGGAATCAGATGTATGGCTGCTACTGCTACTGCTGCTAAGTCGCTTCAGTCGTGTCCGACTCTGTGTGACCCCATAGACGGCAGCCCACCAGGCTCCGCCATTCCTGGGATTCTCCAGGCAAGAACACTGGAGTGGCTTGCCATTTCCTTCTCCAATGCACGAAAGTGAAAAGCGAAAGTGAAGTCACTTGGTCATGTCCAACCGTCAGCGACCCTATGGACTGCAGCCTTCCAGGCTCCTCCGTCCATGGGATTTTCCAGGCAAGAGTACTGGAGTGGGGTGCCATTGCCTTCTCCGGATGTATGGCTGGAGACTGCCATATGACTAAATAGATTGCACTTACTGCTCTTTGTCTTTTCACTGTGATGGTTTGATGGGTTTGTGCCTGGACAAGAGCAGTTATCCCACCAGCACATCTTTAAAGGATTTTCTAAAGACTTCCTTGCCTACTCTTCCCTCTTCCTCCACCTACATACAACTCCTGTGTATACTGCTGCCAAAATCCAACTCATCAACACACCTCTATCTTACCTTGCTTTCTTCCGAAACTAAGTTTCCTTGTAAACTTCTTTGTGCCAAAACACTAGCCCTTTTTTTCTTGATTAATACAATATTTTTAACTGTTCATTCCAGCTGTCTGGCTTGGGGGAATCGTCTTAGAATTCTAAGAGCAAAAATAAAATCAGTCCTGTAGGATGAGTGAGGTACAGTGTTTCCTTGAGCTACCAAATTGTACTAGTTAACAAAAGTGACCTCTCCAGTTTTTAAGTGGTCAATTTCAACCACACCCTGTAAAAGAGAGGATACTGTATAGCTTGGCTAAGCTTTGAGAGTGGTGTCTATAATTAGAATGCTGCACTGAAATGGCTTGCTGGCATGTTGTCATCTGTGCATACTGAATACATTTCCATAAAATTGTTTCAGTTAATCCTCCTTTGGGGTCCATCGTGGGGGGTCTGTAATTCACGGCTCTTGTACTTCTTCCTACCGCTGGGCCTCTGTGAGCATAAGCATGTTGCTGAGCTCTTGTGAGGTACATGAGTGGTGTGCCTATCATTTTTTTCCATGTGTGTGTGAACGTGTGTGTGTGTGTGCGCGTTTGCATGTACATGCTTGCATGGGGGGCAGGGAAGGGAGTATCATAAAGTCAAAAATGAAATCTAAGTCTCATTTTAAGCACTAAAGCTGAGCTCCACAAATAGCTCTTCCTCAGTGTGTTGCGATCTACAACCAAGGATGTTGTTGTTCAATCACTAAGTCGTGTCCAACTCTTTGCAACCCCATGCAGTACACCAGGGTCCTCTGCCCTCCACTATCTCTGAGAGTTTGCTCAAAATCATGTTCATTGAGTTGGTGATGCTATCTAACCAAGTATAGCAACCAAGTATAATAAAGCATTAAAAAATGCATCTCAGTAAAAACACACAATGTTCCTATTTTAAAAGTTTCTCATTTAAAAGTTTAAAGTTTAACTTTTAAAGTCTCACTTTAAAAGTCCCTATTTAAAAGTTTCTTACTGCTATTTCACGTGCCCTTGGTCACACTGGCCATCACTTTAGTACAGAGGTTAAAAACTGTCTGTAAAAGGTTAGAGAGTCTGTCAATAATTTAGGCTTTTCAGGCCATAAGTTTTCTGCTACAATGATTCAACTCTACATCTGAAGCTTGAAACCAACCAGAGACAATATGTAGGTGAATAGGTGTGTTTGTATTCCAATAAAATTTTATTCATAGGCCCTGAAATGTGAATTTCATGTGATTTTTATGTATCAAAGATATGCTTCCGATTTCTTTTCAGCTATTTTCAAAATGGAAAAAACATTCTGAGCTTGCAGGCTATATGAAAACAGGGAGGAGGCTGGACTTGGCTTGCAGGCCAGAGTTTACAGACCCTTGTTTTATCACCATCCAGATATAGAAAATCCTAGTCACTTACTTGGCTCTGGAAAAAAAAACTGTTTGTTGTATAACTTCAACTTGACTACTCCCTATGGCCACAGCCAAACATCATGTATGAGGAGGAGTTTTCATTCATCCCTCAAATGCTTCCATTTCTTAAGCCAACAGCTTAAGTGATGCAGCAGGAAAAGTTCTAAGCTACTTACAGCTTATGCATGTGCCGCTTGGGTGTCCCAGACACCAAATTTGATTATTACCACACGACTCCAATGTAGTTCCTGCAGGCCAATTTGCTTGGCTATCTAAAAAAAGCTTCCTCCGCCTGTCTCTGTGGATAAATTCAGTAGTGGAAACAGGCAGGACGGTCCTCCCAGGAGACAAGCCCAGAGGGCACTTTGGCCACTGGGGTTCTTGCTGCAAAGATGCCAAACCGCAGCTCTGAAGGGAGCGTGAAGGGACGAGTCTGGAGCAGCCCAGGAAATAGCTCAGCTGGAGAAGGATGTCAGGAAGTGAGACAGCTTAGGCCCAGGCCTCAGAAGGGTATGAGCTGCTGGCATGAGCACCCTCTTTTAACTAGCCAGGATCATGTGAAACTTCAGGGCTTTGTGACTTCCCCTGAACTCACCTTTCCTTCCTTGGCAGTCTGTTAAGTTGTTCACCCTTCCAGCATCCTCGAGTTCTAACTAGGTAAATGAGGTACTCTACGTTCACGGTTATCCCTTCCTCTCTTTGGTCCTGGAGAAACGGGTGTGTATACTGTGGAGACAAAGGAATCTTTTCATACACTTTACTCCAACCATCAACAGCCTTAAATGTCATTTCATCCTAGCAATCTTCCCTGGTTGCTTTCCCACTCTTATTTCGGCTTTCTCTTCTCAGTACTCAGAGATTGTTATCTCTATTCAGACTTTGCAACACTCTAATTTATAATAGACTTTTTCATGGCTGTATCATTTAGATTTTTAAAACTATGGGGCAAGAACAGTGATTTATAATTCTCCTAGCATATGTTATCCACTGACATATTTCTCTGTGTATTGTGGGTCTTCCATTAGTACATTTCATTGATTAAATATGGAGGAAAGCATTTCAGAAGATGCCTGTGGTAGACTGGCTGTTATTCCTTTAACTTACATATTTACTCTTCATCAGATACTCTCTTATGTCTTCTTTTTTTTTATATTCTTCTTCTGATGCACTCTATTGCTAGACATAAAAATGATCTACTGGCTGCAACAGTCATTACCCCACTGATGTCCAACATCAATTTGATGAACCTGGTTTTTAGGATTCACCGTCTTTTGCTTTTTTTCATTCACCCACTGTTTCTATTAACAAAATATCACACATAGCACATACACATGTGCACCCTCACCTGGAAATAGGTGATTTTTTATAAATATATAACTATACATATAAACATACATATTATATTTCTATAAATCACCTATTTCCACATGAGAAGCATAAAAAATAAAATTATCCATGATTGCATCCCCACTAAAATCACTGCTAACATATTGGCACCAAATTCTTTATCCTAAAGTGAAAGTGAAATCATTCAGTTGCGTCTGACTCTTTATGACCCCGTGGACTATAGCCTACCAGGCTCCTGCATCCATGGGATTTTCCAGGCAGAAGTACTGAAGTGGGTTGCCATTTCCTTCTCCAATTATTTGTAACTTTTCAAAACATTTATTGATTTACTATTTTGAAGGAGGTGAATACATGCATATTCATATATCAAGGCAATTGGTCTAGCATTTCTATTGGTGGTATGTAAAATAATTTTAGGTGGTACTTGGGTGAATTTGTTTTCTTATAAGTGTATTTATTTTCTTATTGTAAGGGATACATTTTCCATCTGTATTAGTGATAAAAATTTTCTTGCTAAAGGTAATAACTTAAGTAAAAGAAAAGTGAGTTGACTTATATGAACATGGCAAAAGTCATTGAGGGAGGTAATGTGAGTAATTCAGGTTTGGGACACATCTGAGTTTGTCATCAATTCATACATTGTACAAGTAACCATACTAGACTCCATGGTACAGTCAAATGTGGGTGATATACGGATCTATCTAGGAAAGCACTCATGAAACTCTTTATCAGAATATTGTAAAACAGCAGCATACTATGCTTTCTGTGGCTAATATTTCAGTTCTCTTATGAAATGGCAAAATATAAGTTGGGTATTATGATAATAGTCGATGTAGTCTAAATGTAGTAACTTGGACAACTATCTGAGGCCAGTCTTGCTTCCTTATGAAACAGCTCAAGCATGGCTTCTGGGGTGACTCTATTATGAAATTTTAAGGGTGCAGTTTTCACAGTGGATGCCTGTGATCCAGGTCCTATAGTTCTACAAATTCCACAACGTCAATGAAATTGTGACTTACTAAAGTAAGGACAGATGGAGAGGCTATAGACTGGGTTGGACTGAGGAGAAAAATAGTATAGTTGACAATCATAGGGTTAAGAACTTGGTCTTATTGAAGAAGTAGAGGGGGGAAGGAAAATTGAACTCATTAAATTGGCTTTTAAATCTATTTCTTGTAAAATGGTGTGGCCACTTGGAAAACAGTATGATTTCTACCTTCTTCTTTATTTTTTTTTTTTTACAAAATTTAAAGTAGAATTACTGTATGATTCAGTAATTCTGCTTCTGGGTATGTATCTGAAAGAAGTGAAAGAAGAAGCTTTAAAAGATATTTGTATTTATGCAGCAGTATTTACAATAGCCAAATGGTAGAAGTGATCAAAGTGTCCATCAATGGATGAATGGATAAATAAAATGAGATATAAACATGTAATGAAATATTATGTAACCTTAAGAAAGGGAATTCTGATACATGCTATGACATGGAGGAAGCTTGAAGGCATTAGTTTAGTAAGTTTTAGTTGCTTGGTCATGTTTGACTTTTTGTGACCCCGTGGCCTGTAGCCTGCCAGTCTCTTCTGTCCATGGGATTCTCCAGGCAAAAATACTGGAGTGGATTGCAATGCCCTTCTCCAGGGGATCTTCCTGACCAAGGGATCGAACCTGGGTCTCCTGCATTGTAGGTGGATTCTTTACCATCTGAGCCACCAGGGACCAAGTGAAATAAACCAGTTGCCAAAAAGACAAATTTTGTATTATTCCACTTTTATGAGGTACCAAGAGTAGTCAAATTTATATTGATGGAGGTTAGAATGCTGGCTACCAGGAGCTGAAGGAATGAAAGACTGGGCAGTTACCGTTTGATTGGTTTCAGTTTGGGGAGATGGAAGAAGATCTGGAGATTGATGGTGGTAATGGTTGCACAAGAATGTGAATACACTTAATGCCATTGAATTGTACACTTAGAAACAGTTAAAATGCTAAATTTACATTATGTATACTTTAGTACAGTTAAATAAAGAAAAGTTTATTTTCTGTCTTCTTATGCCTAGTATAACTCTCTCTGTCTGAACAGTCTTTGTCAGTGGCCTATTTTGCGTAGCAGCCCAGATGTAATGCATATGTACAATGAAGAAGTCATGTTCCGGATTTTTTTTTACAGTAATCTTTTGCTTCTAGGCAGTCTTACTCCTGCTGGAATCAACTTCCTTGTAAGGAAAAGTTTCGCTTTAGTATAAATGGCACTTTTTGTGTTTGCTCCCTGAAATGTCACAGGCGACAGTTTAATGAGCCAACAATGGTGGAGTTTAATAAAGCTGTCTTTGGATAAAGTCTGCTGAGTAGTATATTATTATCTCTACCATTGATGCTTCTTATGGACCTGGATTCCTTCTCCATAAAATGAGCCAAGCATTGACTGAGGCTCAGTGTGTTAGTGAATTTATTCAGGTTGGATTCTGACAATCAGTAAATACATAAGCAAAGCAATTCCTTGGAAAAACAGTGATGCTGCACTTACTCTCTATAGACTATTTTCTATAATTTGTTTTGAGGCTTGTGTGTGTATATGTGTTTGTCACTCAGTTGTATCAAACTCTGTGTGACCCCATGTACTCTAGCCCGCCAGGCTCCTCTGTCCATGTGATTCTCTTGGCAAGAATACTGGAGTGGGTTGCCATTCCCTTCTCCAGGGGATCTTCCTGACCCAGGGATGAAACCCAGGCCTCTTGCATCGAAGGCAGATTCTTTAATGTCTGAGCCACCAGAGAAGCCCCCAGTCTTGAGGTTTACCTAGCACCAAAGGTGATCATCCTGTCCTTTAACATAACTGATAAAGGCCAGTTGGTACTTTACCATTTAATGTTGTTAGGCATGTGGGCTCTGAAGCCAGGTAGCCGGTGTCCCAGGTTTATCACGAGCTGTATGATTTTGGTTCAAGTTATATAACCTCAGTTTTGTTTTTTTTTTTGTCTTTTCTTATCTGTAAAATAGCATGGTAAGAATGGTACCTAATCTGTAGAGTTGCTGTGAGAATTACGTGAGTTAATATTTATAGAGTACATAGAGCAGAGTTTAGCACCTAGTGTGGACTATATGTGGAGAAGGCAATGGCACCCCACTCCAGTACTCTTGCCTGGAAAATCCCATGGACGGAGGAGCCTGGTAGACTGCGGTCCACGGGGTCACTAAGAGTCAGACACGACTGAGCGACTTCACTTTCACTTTTCACTTTCATGCATTGGAGAAGGAAATGGCAACCCACTTCAGTGTTCTTGCCTGGAGAATCCCAAGGACAGGGGAGCCTGCTGGGCTGTAGTCTATGGGGTCACACAGAGTCGGCCACGGCTGAAGCGTCTTAGCAGCAGCAGCAGCAGTGGACTATATGAATGTTTATTATTATTAGCTACAGCGTGCATGGATAAGCAGTTCCAGGGCTATTGTAAGGATATGATGGCATCCTCTAGAGTGACCCATGATGAGGTAATGGAGAGGGCACTTGTTAGGGTCTAAGAACTGACAATTTGTATTCTAGTTCAGGTTTAAACATTTATTCACTTTGTGACTTTTGACAATTTACTTAAATGTAAATTAAGCCTTAGTTTCATCACTCTGTGCTGTGCTTAGTCTCTTAGTCATGTCCCACTGTTTGCAACCCCATGGACTGTAGCCCACCAGGCTCCTCTGTCCATGGGGATTCTCCAGGCAAGAATACTGAAGTGAGTTGCCCTCCTCCAGGGGATCTTCCCAACCCAGGGATCGAACCCAGGTCTCCCACTTTGCAGGTGGATTTTTTACAGTCTGAGCCACCAGGGAAGTTTATGAATCCTGGAGTGGGTACCCTATTCCTTCTCCAGGGGATCTTCCCAACCCAGGAATTGAACTGGGATCTTCTGTATTGCAGGTGGATTTTTTTTACCGGCTGAGCTACCAGGGAAGCCCACGTAAATTAAGCCTTAATTCCATCATATAGGAAGCAATCTTCTTCCGTCTCTTAACATGTAGCTATAAGCACCTAAGTTGTAAAGTTATAATGTTTCTGTTATTATTATAGCTTTCATTTTTGTTCCCCTTACCTCCTTTTGTATTATGGCAAAAGGAAACTTTTCTACTTAAAAACTGGTTATTTTACATGATAGAAGTGGTACATGCCTACTGTAGAAAGTGTGGAAAATAAAAAAAATAAAAATCTATCATTTTGCCCTACTATTAACATATTATTTCTTATTTACTATAAAGTATCTTAATGCTTGAGCTTCCCAGATGGTGCAGTGGTAAAGAATCCTCCTGTCAATGCAGGAGACACAGGAGACATGGGTTCAATCCCTGGGTTGGGAAGATCCCCTAGAAGAGAAAATGGCAACCCACTCCAATATTTTTGCCTTGAAAATCCCATGGACAGAGGAGCCTGGAAGGCTACAGTCCATGGTGTTGCAGAGAGTTGGACATAATTTAGTGACTGAGCATGCATACATCTTAATGCTTAAAGTTTTTATATAGTTTTTTTCTGTTTTCTGGCACAAGATCCAAGCTGGGGAGACCTATGTATGGAGAAAGTTACTTAAACTCAAATTTTTATGCTTAATTTTGTTAGGAAAATGGAATTTTTTAATGTTCAGATTTTATTGCTACATGAAGAAAATGATAATAAATTGACTATGTTTACAGGGTCACCTGAGAAGAAGTTTCAAATATGCATGATTCCTAATATGCCACAATATTAAAAATGGCTTTAATTTATTTCATAACTACTATATAAATCTAAGCAATGGAAATAATGAATTATAAATTTCAAAGTATTTGAAATAACTGGCTTTAACAATTATAAACAACATAGGAGCATTCTCAAAGTAAGGCTGTTTCTCTGCATGGAAGCAATAGTCAAAATAAATTTTTAGTTCTGGAAATCTAGTCAGTTTGTATTAGGAATGTTTTGACACAATGAGATAGTGGAAGTGGATACAATGCCCTCCACAGGGAGTATGGTTCAACTTCTTCATTAACTGTTTTAATGGCTGTGGGTATGAGAAAGTGAAAGTGTTAGTCACTCAGTCGTGTCTGACTCTTTGCGACCCTATGGACTATAGTCCACCAGGCTCTTCTGTCCATGGGATTATCCAGGCAAGAATACTGCAAGTGAAATTGAAGTGAAGTTGCTCAGTCGTGTCTGACTCTTTGCGACCCCATGGACTGTAGCCTACCAGGCTCCTCTGTCCATGGGATTTTTCCAGGCAATAGTACTGGAGTGGATTGCCATTTCCTTCTCCAGGGGATCTTCCCAACCCAGGGATTGAACCCGGGTCTCCCACACTGTAGACAGATGCTTTACTGTCTGAGCCACCTCAAGCCCATACTGGAGTGGGTTGCCATTCCCTTCTCCAAGGGAATGAGAAGGTCTTGGAAAAAGTCATCAAAGATGGTGGGTGATTTCCTAAATTTCTCCTATTTACATAGTGCCTTTTTGTGAAAAAACATGCTCTCTGTCATTTATTGTTCCTCAATTTCAGCCATCCTCTTTCATTCTTTCTTCCATAATCCCCGCCTCCTATTAATTGAGTCACAGAAGTTTCACATTACACTTTGTGATTCTCCACAATAAATAGAAGTTTAAGTTTTTTTTATGAGTTATTAATCTTCGATATTATTTTATCAGAAATTGAAATAATTCCTCCTAAAAAACTTAGGATAAAACTCTAAGTAAGTGGGAATGCATTTGATCCTCCCTACTGATATAAATGGCTCTGCTGGTGGTGCTAAAAGATATATCCTTTTGGTCTCTCCACTATGCTTGAAAGTAGAACGGCAGCTTTCTTTCACTGAAAAGAAGGCCCCAGAAGAGAAGGTAGAGATTATAGCCGTGGAGAACAAAATTAAGGCCACAGACATCTAACAGTAAGTGCTTTCCCCCAAACATCTGCCTTTCCTGGCCAGCAACAGATTGAAGACTATGAAATGAAGTCTCTTCTAACTTGAATGCTACATGTTTAATTGAGGCAATGTAGTGTTCAAGTTAGAAGAGACTTCTTTTCATAGTCTTCGATCTGTTGCTGGCCAGGAAAGGCAGATGTTTGGGGAAAAGTATTTACTGTTGATTGACATATGTCTTTGAGAACCTTACCAATAGCACAGGCGGAACAAAGAAACCTGCTTTGCTTGTTCCAAACCACCTCCTGGAAGCCCTTGCTCAGTTCAGTTGGAGCGCTTAGGTCAACCAAACACAAAATTGAGAAAACATTCAAAGAACTGGTGTGTAGCAGAGGAGTTGGGAGGTTTGGAAAGGGCTCAGTATTTGCTTTATTTCCTCTGAGCTCATTCCTTGCTCTGAGTAGTAATGCTCTGAGTTAGCCAGGAAGGTAAGATAAACACTATTTAGTTAATAAGTTCTGTAAGAACCCCACAGAATGTCTTTTCTGATTTACCATTGTATGGTTGGAAAAAGCATAATATCCTCTTTGCTTGTACTTTTTCTCATTCAGCTTTGAAGCTGGTCGATAATTTAGAGTGTGAATGAATGGTGAGAGCTTGCTTGTTCACATCGTTCTCAGGTTAAAAATGTGAAATGTGTGTAAGACATGTTATGGGAAAAGGGTATATTACTTGGGCTTCATCTCTTAATGCAATTTTAGATCAAATGGAGATGTTTCCTGACTCAATATTTACAGCCTAAAACTGATTTTCTGATTTCTACTTTGAAGAGTTAAAAAGCAGAAAGAAGTGTGTCTATATTTTTTTGTGCTGCAGTGCCCCAAATTGACCCTCATGATTCACTCACCAACTTTGGTTCCTACCAAATAAATAAAAATACCTTTAAGAGCTGGTTAAATACAGTTGTTGTTGGATAAATAGATTTTCCTTACATGCCTGAACAATGGGGCAGCCTTGGTTTATGCACCATAATACCAAATGCAAATGTTCCAACTCAATTAACCTTAAAACAAATATATGGGAGTAACGATGAGAGGGAAGGACAAAGAATAAAGAAGGGGAGGGTAGAGGGAAAGGATATATTGGTAGGGTTTTCATTTAAAATTAATAAACAATTTTAAAAAATAACTATGCCTTGAAAATAAACAGTATTCCATAAGTAGTGGTCTAAAATAAATTTTACATTCTCTTTCAAAATAGGAATTGCTATGTTCATTTTCCATAAGACATTGTAATATATAGACTGACTATTTTTATAAGAGTCCTCTGCCCATCTTGGCCTTCAGTGTGGTTGACCACATGCATTGACAAAGGATGGTAAAGATTAAAGCAATAGAGTGATTCTCTATATGAAAATATCTCACCTGTATTAAGCCATTTCTTAATACAGATGAAAAAGTTGAAAACAAGTAAAATTTTAAAACACTTAGCACTTAGCCTATGAATTCTACCCTCTAAGTCACTGTTGTGCTATGTGCTAAGTCTCTTCAGTCATGTTCAACTCTGTGTGACCCCATGGACTGTATCCCTCCAGGCTCCTCTGTCCATGGGATTCTCCAGGCAACTATTCTAGAGTGGGTTGCCATTCCCTCTTCCAGGGGATCTTCCCGACCCAGGGTTTGAACCTGAGTCTCTTTTGTCTCCTACACTGGCAGCAGGTTCTTTATCACTAGTGCCACCTGGGAAGCCCAACTCACTGTTGGTCAGTCATTAATTAAGTCACTATCTGTGTAATAGGACATCATTAAAATTATAGCTAATGCTAATGCAGTCTTTATGGGTCAGTAAAAATTTTGTAAGCACCTGTTTTACCCATTAGATGGCTACTATTAAAAATCTGCTCCTATGAAAAGTATCAAACTTTGGGATATTATATCAAATCACGATGGTGTGATCACTGACCTAGAGCCAGACATCCTGGAATGTGAAGTCAAGTGGGCCTTAGAAAGCATCACTACGAACAAAGCTAGTGGAGGTGATAGAATTCCAGTTGAGCTATTCCAAATCCTTAAAGATGATGCTGTGAAAGTGCTGCACTCAATATGCCAGCAAATTTGGAAAACTCAGCAGTGGCCACAGGACTGGAAAACGTGTTTCCATTCCAATCCCAAAGAAAGGCAATGCCAAAGAATGCTCAAACTACCGCACAATTGCACTCATCTCACACGCTAGTAAAGTAATGCTCAAAATTCTCCAAGCCAGGCTTCAGCAATATGTGAACCATGAACTTCCTGATGTTCGAGCTGGTTTTAGAAAAGGCAGAGGAACCAGAGATCAAATTGCCAACATTCGCTGGATCATGGAAAAAGCAAGAGAGTTCCAGAAAAATATCAATTTCTGCTTTATTGACTATGCCAAAGCCTTTGACTATGTGGATCACAATAAACTGTGGAAAATTCTGAAAGAGATGGGAATACCAGACCACCTGATCTGCCTCCTGAGAAATTTGTATGCAGGTCAGGAAGCAACAGTTAGAACTGGACATGGAACAACAGACTGGTTCCAAATAGGAAAAGGAGTACGTCAAGGCTGTATATTGTCACCCTGTTTATTTAACTTATATGCAGAGTACATTATGAGAAACGCTGGGCTGGAAGAAACACAAACTGGAATCAAGATTGCCGGGAGAAATATCAATAACCTCAGATATGCAGATAACACCACCCTTATGGCAGAAAGTGAAGAGGAACTCAAAAGCCTCTTGATGAAGGTGAAAGTGGAGAATGAAAAAGTTGGCTTAAAGCTCAACATTCAGAACAGGAAGATCATGGCATCCGGTCCCACCACTTCATGGGAAATAGATGGGGAAACAGTGTCAGACTTTATTTTGGGGGGCTCCAAAATCACTACAGATGGTGACTGCAGCCATGAAATTAAAAGATGCTTACTCCTTGGAAGGAAAGTTACGACCAACCTAGATAGCATATTCAAAAGCAGAGACATTACTTTGCCAACAAAGGTTCATCTAGTCAAGGCTATGGTTTTTCCTGTGGTCATGTATGGATGTGAGAGTTGGACTGTGAAGAAGGCTGAGCACCGAAGAATTGATGCTTTTGAACTGTGGTGTTGGAGAAGACTCTTGAGAGTCCCTTGGACTGCAAGGAGATCCAACCAGTCCATTCTGAAGGAGATCAGCCCTGGGATTTCTTTGGAAGGAATGATGCTGAAGCTGAAACTCCAGTACTTTGGCCACCTCATGCGAAGAGTTGACTCATTGGAAAAGACTGTAATGCTGGGAGGAATTGGGGGCAAGAGGAGAAGGGGACGACAGAGGATGAGATGGCTGGATGGCATCACTGACTCGATGGATGTGAGTCTGAGTGAACTCTGGGAGTTGGTGATGGACAGGGAGGCCTGGCATGCTGCGATTCACGGGGTTGCAAAGAGTCGGACATGACTGATCGACTGATCTGATCTGATAGCAGAACTGGAAAAATTTATAGCTTGTTTCCATTTGATTTTTTTCCATTTCAGTGTATTTCTTAAATGCACAAAATACAATGCAGTATTGTGGTAGCAATAGGTGAACTGCGAAATTCCAGATGTTCAAGCTGGTTTTAGAAAAGGCAGAGGAACCAGAGATCAATATGCCAACATCCACTGGATCATCAAAAAAGCAAGCGAGTTCCAGAAAAACGTCTATTTCTGTTTTATTGACTATGCCAAAGCCTTTGACTGTGTGGATGACAATAAACTGTGGACAATTCTGAAAGAGATGGGAATAACAGACCACCTAACCTGCCTCCTGAGAAATCTGTATGCAGGTCAGCAAGCAACAGTTAGAACTGGACATGGAACAACAGACTGGTTCCAGATCAGGAAAGGAGTATGTCAAGGCTGTATATTGTCACCCTGCTTATTTAACTTAAATGCAGAGTACATCATGAGAAACGCTGGGCTGGAAGAAGTACAAGCTGGAATCAAGATTGCTGGGAGAAATATCAATAACTTCAGATATGCAGATGACACCACCCTTATATCAGAAAGTGAAGAAGAACTAAAGAGCCTCTTGATGAAAGTGAAAGAGGAGAGTGAAAAAGCTGGCTTAAAGCTCAACATTCAGAAAACTAAGATCAGGGCATCTAGTCCTGTCACTGCATTGCAAATAGATGGGGAAACAGTGGAAACAGTGTCAGACTTTATTTTTGGGGGCTCCAAAATCACTGCAGATGGTGACTGCAGCCATGAAATGAAAAGACGCTTACTCCTTGGAAGGAAAGTTATGACCAACCTAGATAGCATATTAAAGAGTAGAGGCATTACTTTGCCAAAAAAAGATGGTCTCATCAAGGCTATGGTTTTTCCTGTGGTCATGTATGGTTGTGAGAGTTGGATTATAAAGAAGGCTGAGTGCTGAAGAATTGATGCTTTTGAACTGTGGTGTTGAAGACTCTTGATTCCCTTGGACTGCACAGAGATCCAACCAGTCTATCCTAAAGGAGATCAGTCCTAAAGTTCATTAGAAGGACTGACTCTGAAGCTGAAACTCCAATACTTTGGCCACCTGATGCGAAGAGCTGACTCATTTGAAAAGACCCTGATGCTGGGAAAGATTGAGGGCAGGCAGAGAAGGGGATGACAGAGGATGAGATGGTTGGATGGTATCACCTACTTAATGCACATGAGTTTGAGTAAACTCCAGGAGTTGGTGATGGACAGGGAGGCATGGCATGCTGCAGTCCATGGGGTTGCAAAGAGTCAGACATGACTGAGTGACTAAACTGAACTGAAGTGAATTGTGGTAGATATTATTGAGGGAACAAGAGTTCCACAATGAGTTGAGATAGCTATGGTAATGATAGTTGATCACTTTGTTGCTTATTTGGTGGTTTGGTTGCTAAAGAAAGTGAAAGTGAAAGTGAAAGTAGCTCAGTCATATCTGAGTCTTTTCAACCCCATGAACTATATGGAATTCTCTAGGCCAGAATACTGGAGTGGGTAGCCTTTCCCTTCTCCAGGGGCTCTTCCCAACCTAGTGACAGAACCCAGGTCTCCCACACTGTGGGTGGATTCTTCACCAGCTGAGCCACCAAAGAAGCCTGGTTTAGTTGCTAAGTTATGTCCAGCTCTTGGGACCACATGGGCAGTAGCCTGCCAGGCACCTCTCTCCATGGTGTCCTCCAGGCAAGAATACTGGAGTGGGGTGCCATTCTGTTCTCCAGAGGACCTTCCCAAGCCAGGGATCAAACTTGGTCTCCTGCACTGCAGGCAGACTCTTTACTGACTGAGCCACCTAATACAATGTTTTAAAGAAAGTTTTAAGAAAGAATATATCATGGTGCCCATATTTGTGCCTAATGGTGTGCTGTTTTAAACTCAGATCCCAAACAGATAGTAATAAAGAAGCAAAAAACACACAGAATTGAACTGAACGCAGAATACTTATGTTAGAGAGCAAAGTTGTAGGACCCAGAAAACCACATGAAAGTTCATGTTGGAGCCTCATATAGTTACCAAGAGGCCTGTCTTAAAATCATTGCTACCAAAGTTAGTGGGAACCTACTATATAGCGCAGATTTCCCTGGTGGCTTGGTGGTGAAGAACCCACCGGCCAATGCAGGAAGTGCAAGAGATGCAGGTTTGATCCCTGGGTTGGGAAGATCCCCAGGAAGATGAAATGGCAACCCACTCCAGTGTTTTTGCCTGGGAAATCCCATGGACAGAGAAGCCTGGTGGGCTACAGTTGATGGGGTCACAAAAGGATCAGATATGATTCAGCGACTAAACAATAGAATAACACCAAAATCCAGTGGGAATGTACTGTATAAGGCAGAGAGCTCAGCTTGCTGTTCTGTGGTCACCTACATGGGTGGTATGGGGGCAGGGGTGGGAGGGAGGTCCAAGAAGGAAGGGATATATGTATACGTATATAGCTCATTCACTTTGTTGCACAGCAGAAACTAACAACATTGTAAAGCAATTATATCTCAATAAAAAATTAATGAATTTTTAAAAAGAGGAAAAAGAGAACTTGCAGTTGTAAATAGACCGTAAAACTCTGTAAATAGTTGTAAGGGTCCTGATACAATAAATTGAACAACTTCCAGCAAGGATGGAGAAAGATTAGCATGGGGCACACAGAGGAAGGGCAAGAAGGGAACTACAGGAAAAGGGACAATGAAAGAATAAGAGGTTAGATTCAAACAGACACCTTCCTTTTAGTCAGACCCGGGTAGCCTTTATGCTTTCTCAGAAGGATACAACTAGATATTCATATCAGTGTGTTTGGTTGCTCAGTCATGTCTGACTCTTTGCGACCCCATGGACTGTAGCCCTCCAGGCTCCTCTGTCCATGGGGTTTCCCAGGCAAGAATACTGGAGTGGGTTGCCATTTCCTCCTCTACGGGGTCTTCCCAACCCAGGGATCAAAGCTGCATCTCCTACAGCTCCTGCAATTGGCAGGTGGGATCTTCACCACTGAAATACTAGGAAATCACATTTATATCAGCACCTACTACATATTATATTTTGCTAAATATAAATGTTAGGGAATTATACAGTAAGTTATATGAGTAACATATCATTTTTTTTTTAAATTTGTGCCAAGACCTTCAAGAATACTCACATTTTCAAGTAGAAATATCTGTACAAGCTCTTAGCTTTTCCCTGAATCACATTAAAGAATCCCATACCATTTTAACATACACAAATTCTCAATTTTCATTATAGTCTTGTTCATTTTGTTAAGCCATGGGATTTTTGTAAACAGAAGAATGGGTGATAAACTACAAAGCCATCTTAAGGACCAAGTGCTAGGCACTGACTGAATTTTGCCTACCTGATTTGTGAGTGTGCTTTTCAAATTGTGTGTGTGTGTGTATGCTCGCATGCTCAGTCATGTCTGACTCTTTGAGACGCTATGGACTGTAGCCTGCCAGGGCCCTCTGTCCATGGAATTTTCCAGGTAAAAATCCTGGTGTGGGTTGCCATTATCTACTCCAGGCGATCTTCCTACCCAGGGACTGAACCTGCATCTCTTGCACTTCCTGCATTGGCAGGCAGATTCTTTAGCACTGTGCCTCCTGGGAAGCCCTGCTTTTCAAATTTTCACCCAGTAAAATCATATGACCATGTCATGGACTGTCATACTGCTCCTCGGTAGTACAGCATCTCACTGATCAATTCCAACATGCCAAAGACCTTTCAAGGTCTTCATGTGACAGTGTGAGCTCAAGTCTCAAAAAAATCATTGTGTTTTCATAAAGTTCTGATTTAAAGAACTCAGATTTTAAATTGCTTCTAGATGGAAATTTGGCAACAGTCTCCTAACTTTAAAAAAACTTCATATTATTGAAACTGAGAATTTATCCTCATGGATATGCTCAGTATTTAACTATATGTATGCTTGTGATATTATTGAAATTAATGTAAAACATTGGAAGGAAAAAAATCTCTAAATGTCTCCCATGGTCAAATAAATCATGCTACATTTGCTCAATGAAATAAATGTTTTTTTATAAAACTTAAGAGACTGGAAAATTTTCATGAATGATATGGATATCATTGAGTGTTGGACTTATTAGAAGTAATTTTTATTACCTATGTGATTTTCCACAGTCTATAGTAAGTATATATTACTGTGATGCTAATATATATTAACAAAAATTCTAGTTTTCCAGAATGTGCAGTCTAGTGGAACAGTATGTATTGTAGAATGTGTCTTTAACATGGGTTATTTTCCTCTGTGTGTATCATGGTATTCTAGTAAATCCTAAAGTAATAAAGTACAAATTCCCAGATGTAGTGAGTCAGAACCTCTGGAGATAGGGTCTGGTCCACGGATTAGTATTAGGCAACCAAGAGAATCAGTTTAGGGAAAGACTTTATGCAAATACAAACATTCAGCCAATGAAACTAGGATTGCTGTATTGAAGAAAGTCTAATGTGAGGTAAATTATGAGTGATTTGAAAAGATAGGGTTACTAAGAAGTAAGGGCCCACCCTAAGCACAGCTGAGAAATCGTCATTTGCACTTTTTTCCTTTCTATGGTTTGTGCCTTCTTCCAGGAAATCCTTCTGGGCTGTTGGGAATCTGTTATCAGTAATGTACAGCTAATGTAGATTTAACTCCAGTTATATTTCTCCTATCAGGAAGATTTGTATTTTAAGCCTCATCTCTACATGAAAAAAATCTTTCTTCTGAAAGATTTGGGTCTTCAGCAAGCAGATGATGGCTGAGAATGCTGACGAGAAAGGGAAGAAGGTTTTATATTCATTTAAAA
The DNA here is from genome assembly GCF_019923935.1 of Bubalus bubalis. Taxonomy (NCBI): domain Eukaryota; kingdom Metazoa; phylum Chordata; class Mammalia; order Artiodactyla; family Bovidae; genus Bubalus; species Bubalus bubalis. The sequence continues at coordinate 7,014,802 of NC_059179.1, read as the reverse complement.
TCCCATCAGAGAACCATGGGTGATTCAGCCAATCACCCAGGAAGGTAACTAGTGAACTTCTAGGTTTTTGAGGATTCCAGTTTTAAATTAAACAAGGATTCATTAAATTATGGGCTTCCCTTGTGGCTCAGCTGGTAAAGAATCTGCCTGCATTGAGGGAGACCTGGGTTCGATTCCTGGGTTGGGAAGATCCCATGGAGAAGGGAAAGGCTACCCACTCCAGCATTCTGGCCTGGAGAATTCCATGGACTATATTGTCCATGGGGTCACAAAGAGTCAGACACGACTGACTTTCACTTTGTCAAATTATGGAATATCCTGGGCATTCAGGATGTTACATATTTGTATACTCAGCTGCTTTGAAGCCCTCCAGAAAGTCTGTGAAGGGTAGAAATTTGTACCTAAGTGCAATCACCAACCAGAACCTTGAACTCTAAAAGACCATTTTATGGAAGTAACCCCTTAGGGTAGACTAGCTGACCATCCAGAACCTACATTTCAATATGGCCTTGTATAGTCCTCTCATCCTTAAATATGCAGCAATTCTCAGGAAATTTTGTTCTTGGGGGAAATTACCAAATAGAAGACAAAACAGATATAATTTAAAGCTTTGCAGGATATCCCTTTTATGACTACTTCCCCCAACCCCCAAATTAAATACCTTCTATTATTTCCTAGCAAAGAAATACTATTTAACAAACATTTGTGTATTACTCACCATATGCCATTCCTTGTCCTCAAATATTTGTAAATACTAATGTGTTTAATCCACATGATAATGCTTTGAGTTAAGTCTAGTATTATCCTAGGAGCATCCGAGGAAGAGGTACATTTTCTAAGACTGGTTTTCTAGTAAATAAGGGTGATGGGATTGAATTGATGCAATTTGGTTGCAGAGTTCCTGCTTTTAGGGACTATATTATGTGGCCTTGCACACTCTTGCACTTTAATTTTTTCAATTAAAAGAGAAGTCAGTGAATCATCAGACTAGGATATGCTGTGGTAGCTAGTGACCTCAAAAATCTCAGTGGCTTGCAACCTCAAAAATGTATTTTATATTCTTGCTACTAGTACATCTCAGGGTGGTTGCAACTGTACTCTGTTTTCTTCACTTTTGGGCTTAGACTGATAGAGATGCTTCTATCTGGAACACTGCTTGTCACTGTGATAGAGAAAAAAAGATATAGCAAACCATATTTTGGTACTTAAAGTTCTCAGCAAAGTAATTTATGCTATGTTCTCCCACAATTTGTTGGCCAACAAAGTGTCTCCTATTGGCCAAAAAGCCTGCCATTAATAGGACTGGGAAGTAAAATCCTTCCCCAAGAAAGGATATCAGACATTTGTGAGAAACCCATCATAGTCTTAATTATTTATTGCAATTTTAATGACATATTTATTATTAATACCATTATTCTCCCTTATTCAACATTAAGCCCCAAAGCTCTGTTAATCACCTATTCATATTTAGTGTCACATATGGTGTTTGGCCCCGAGGTCAGGGGCGGCGGCTGAGAGGAGCACCCCCACATCCAAGGAGCAGCGGCTGCGCAGGCACAGGAGGGCTGAGAGGAGCTGCTCCACATTTAAGGTCAGGAGGGATGACCTTGTCCAAGGTAAGGAGCAGAGGTTACGCTTTGCTGGAGCAGCCGTGAAGAGATACCCCACGTCCAAGGTAAGAGAAACCCAAATGAGACAGCAGAAGGGCATCAGAGGGCAGACACAATGAAACCATAATCACAGAAAACTAGCCAATCTGATCACACGGACCACAGCCTTGTCTAACTCAATGAAACTAAGCCATGCCATGTGGGGCCACCCAAGACGGATGGGTCATGGTGGAGAGGTCTGACAGAATGTGGCCCACTGGAGAAGGGAATGGCAAACCACTTCAGTATTCTTGCCTTGAGAACCCCATGAACAGTATGAAAAGGCAAAATGATAGGATACTGAAAGAGGAACTCCCCAGGTTGGTGGGTGCCCGATATGCTACAGGAGATGATTGGAGAAATAACTCCAGAAAGAATGAACGGATGGAGCCAAAGCAAAAACAATACCCAGTTGTGGATGTTACTGGTTATAGAAGCAAGGTCCGATGCTGTAAAGAGCAATATTGCATAGGAACTTGGAATGTCAGGTCCATGAATCAAGGCAAATTGGAAGTGGTCAAACAGGAGATGGCAAGAGTGAACGTCGACATTCTAGGAATCAGTGAACTAAAATGGACTGGAATGGGTGAATTTAACTCAGATGACCATTATATCTACTACTGTGGGCAGGAATCACTTGGAAGAAATGAAGTAGCCATCATGGTCAACAAAAGAGTCTGAAATGCAGTTCACTTCAGTTCAGTCACTCAGGCATGTCCGACTCTTTGTGACCCCATGAATTTCAGCACCCCAGGCCTCACTATCCATCACCAACTTCCGGAATTCACCCAAATTCATGTGCATCGAGTCAGTGATGCCATCCAGCCATCTCATCCTCTGTCGTCCCCTTCTCCTCCTTCCCCCAATCCCTCCCAGCATCAGAGTCTTTTCCAATGAGTCAACTCTTCACATGAGGTAACCAAAGTACTGGAGTTTCAGCTTTAGCATCAGTCCTTCCAAAGAACACCCAGGACTGATCTCCTTTAGAATGGACTAGTTGGATCTCCTTGCAGTCCAAGGAACTCTCAAGAGTCTTCTCCAACACCACAGTTCAAAAGCATCAGTTCTTTGGCGCTCAGCTTTCTTCACAGGCCAACTCTCACATCCATACATGACCACTGGAAAAACCATAGCCTTGACTAGATGTACCTTTGTTGGCAAAGTAATATCTCTGGTTTTGAATATGCTATCTAGGTTGGTCATAACTTTCCTTCCAAGGAGTAAGCATTTTTTAATTTCATGGCTGCAGTCACCATCTGCAGTGATTTTGGAGCCCCCCAAAATAAAGTCGGACACTCTTTCCACTGTTTCCCCATCTATTTTCCATGAAGTGATGGGACCAGATGCCATGATCTTTGTTTTCTGAATGTTGAGCTTTAAGCCAACTTTTTCACTCTCCTCTTTCACTTTCATCAAGAGGCTTTTGAGTTCCTCTTCACTTTCTGCCATAAGGGTGGTGTTATCTGCATATCTGAGGTTATTGATATTTCTCCCAGCAATCTTGATTCCAGCTTGTGCTTCTTCCAGCCCAGCGTTTCTCATGATGTACTCTGCATTTAAGTTAAATAAGCAGGGTGACAATATACAGCCTTGACGCACTGCTTTTCCTCTTTGGAACCAGTCTGTTGTTCCATGTCCAGTTCTAACTGTTGCTTCCTGACCTGCATGTAGGTTTCTCAAGAGGCAGGTCAGGTGGTCTGGTATTCCCATCTCCTTCAGAATTTTCCACAGTTTATTGTCATCCACACAGTCAAAGGCTTTGGCATAGTCAATAAAACAGGAATAGATGTTTTTTGGAACTCCCTTGCTTTTTTCCACGATCCAGCAAATGTTGGCAATTTGATCTCTGGTTCCTCTGCCTATTCTAAAACTAGCTTGAACATCTGGAAGTTCACGGTTCATGTATTGCTGAAGCCTGGCTTGGAGAATTTTGAGCATTACTTTACTAGCATGTGAGATGAATGCAATTGTGCGGTAGTTTGAGCATTCTTTGGCATTGCCTTTCTTTGGGATTGGAATGAAAACTGAAGTTTTCCAGTCCTGTGGCCACTGCTGAGTTTTCCCAATTTGCAGGCATATTGAGTGCGGCACTTTCACAGCATCATCTTTCAGGATTAGAAATAGCTCAACTGGAATTCTGTCACCTCCACTAGCTTTGTTCGTAGTGATGTTTTCTAAGGCCCACTTGACTTCACATTCCAGGATATCTGGCTCTAGGTGAGTGATCACACCATCGTGATTATCTGGGTCATGAAGATCTTTTTTGTACGGCTCTTCTGTATATTCTTGCCACCTCTTCTTAATATCTTCTGCTTCTGTTAGGTCCATACCATAAATCAGTACTTTGATGCAATCTCAGAAACAACAGAATGATCTCTGTTCATCTCCAAGGCAAACCATTCAATATCACGGTGATCCAAGCCTATGTCTCAACCAGTAACGCTGAAGAAGCTGAAGTTGAGCAGTTCTATGAAGACCTACAAGACCTTTTAGAACACCCAAAAAAGATGCCCTTTTCATATAGGGGACTGGAATGCAAAAGTAGGAAGTCAAGAAACACCTGGAGTAACAGGCAAATTTCATCTTGGAATATGGAATGAAGCAGGGCAAAGGCTAATAGAGTTTTGCCAAGAGAACGCACTGGTCATAGCAAACACACTTTTCCAACAACACAAGAGAAGACTCTAAACATAGACATCACCAGATAGTCAACACCAAAATCAGATTGATTATATTCTTTGCAGCTAAAGATGGAGAAGCTCTATACAGTCAGCAAAAACAAGACCAGGAACTGACTGTGGCTCAGATCAGAACTCCTTATTGCCAAATTCAGACTTAAACTGAAGAAAGTAGGGAAAACCACTAGACCATTCAGGTATGGCCTAAATCATATCCCTTATGATTATACAGTGGAAGTGAGAAATAGATTTAAGGGACTAGATCTGATAGACAGAATGCCTGATAAACTATGGACGGAGGTTCGTGACATTGTACAGGAGACAGGGATCAAGACCATCCCCATGGAAAAGAAATGAAAAAAGGCAAAATGGCTGTCTGGGGAGGCCTTACAAATATCTGTGAAAAGAAGAGAAGCGAAAAGCAAAGGAGAAAAGAAAAGATATAAGCATCTGAATGCAAAGTTCCAAAGAATAGCAAGAAGAGATAAGAAAGCCTTCCTCAGCGATCAAGGCAAAGAAATAGAGGAAAACAACAGAATGGGAAAGACTAGAGACCTCTTCAAGAAAATTAGAGCTACCAAGGGAATATTTCATGCAAAGATGGGCTCGATAAAGGACAGAAAGGGTATGGACTTAACAGAAGCAGAAGATATTAAGAAGAGGTGGCAAGAATACATAGAAGAACTGTACAAAAAAGATCTTCATGACCCAGATAATCACGATGGTGTGATTACTCATCTAGAGCCAGACATACTGGAATGTTGAAGTCAAGTGGGCCTTAGAAAGCATCACTATGAGCAAAGCTAGTGGAGGTGACAGAATTCCAGTTGAGCTATTCCAAATCCTAAAAGATGATGCTGTAAAAGTGCCACACTCAATATGCCAGCAAATTTGGAAAACTCAGCAGTGGCCACAGGAATGGAAAAGGTCAGTTTTCATTTCAATCCCAAAAAAGGCAATGCCAAAGAATGCTCAAACTACTGCACAATTGCACTCATCTCACACGCTAGTAAAGTAATGCTCAAAATTCTCCAAGCCAGGCTTCAGCAATACATGAACCGTTAACTTCCAGATGTTCAAGCTGGTTTTAGAAAAGGCAGAGGAACCAGAGACCAAATTGCCAACATCCTCTGGATCATGGAAAAAGCAAGGGAGTTCCATAGAAACATCTATTTCTGCTTTATTGATTATGCCAAAGCCTTTGACTGTGTGGATCACAATAAACTGTGGAATATTCTGAAGGAGATGGGAATACCAGATCACCTGACCTGCCTCTTGAGAAACCTATATGCAGGTCAGGAAGCAACAGTTAGAACTGGATGTGGAACAACAGACTGGTTCCAAAGAGGAAAAGGAGTACGTCAAGGCTGTATATTGTCACCCTGCTTATTTAACTTAAATGCAGAGTACATCATGAGAAACGCTGGGCTGGAAGAAGCACAAGCTGGAATCAAGATTGCTGGGAGAAATATCAATAACCTCAGATATGTAGATGACACCACCCTTATATCAGAAAGTGAAGAAGAACTAAAGAGCCTCTTGATGAAAGTGAAAGAGGAGAGTGAAAAAGTTGGCTTTAAGCTCAACATTCAGAAAACTAAGATCATGGCATCTGGTCCCATCACTTCATGGGAAATAGATGGGGAAACAGTGGAAACAGTGTCAGATTTTATTTTTTTGGGCTCCAAAATCACTGCAGATGGTGATTGCATCCATGAAATTAAAAGATGCTTACTCCTTGGAAGGAAAGTTATGACCAACCTAGATAGCATATTGAAAAGCAGAGATATTACTTTGCCTACAAAGGTCTGTTTAGTCAAGGCTATGGTTTTTCCAGTAGTCATGTATGGATGTGAGAGTTGGACTGTGAAGAAAGCTGAGCACCAAAGAGTTGATGCTTTTGAACTATGGTGCTGCAGGAGACTCTTGCGAGTCCCTTGGACTGCAAGGAGATCCAATCAGTCCATCCTAAAGGAGACCAGTCCTGGGTGTTCATTGGAAGGACTGATGCTAAAGCTGAAACTCCAGTACTTTGGCCACCTCATGCGAAGAATTGACTCATTGGAAAAGATATTGATGCTGGGAGAGATTGGGAGCAGGAGGAGAAGAGGATGACAGAGGATGAGATGGTTGGATGACATCACTGACTCGATGCACATGAGTTTGGGTGTTCTCTGGGAGTTGGTGATAGACAGGGAGGCCTGGCGTGCTGCGATTCATGGGGCTGCAAACGGTCGGAGATGATTGTGTGACGAACTGATTTGAACTGATGGTGTTTGGCACCTGGTAGGCCCACCATACATATGCCTAATGGAGGAAATGATAGCGAAATGTTGGTTTGGTTAAAGTACAAACTATTGTAAGACAAACTGTGGACTCCAGTCTTAATTCTGTTCTGAAATCACTGTGGAATCCTGTGGAATTGGGCATATGAGCCTTAATAAGCCTCAGTTTTTTCATCTTTAAAATAGGGAAAATAATAGTGCTTACCTCATAGGACTATTCCCCTATTAAGTGTGATAATATTTGCCACCAGGGAATAAGATAACTATTATTGTTTGCTTCATGCTATCTAATCTAACACTGCAACACATATAAGATGTACCATTAGTTTGCAGACTACAAAGAAAGAAGAGAATTGCCATTTAAAGAATTATATAATATCTTAAAGGTAAACTCAATCTCTGAGATATTTAAAAATAAAAAGATGTGCATTTTTAGAATTAATAACATTTAAGATGCCCTGGAGAAGGAAATGACAACCCACTTCAGTATTCTTGCCTGGAGAATCCCACGGACAGAGGAGCCTGGTGGGCTATAGTCCATGGGGTCAGAAAGAGTCAGACACAACTAAGTGACTAACAGACACACACGTGTATTAGACATGAAGAAGCATTTTTGTTTTAATGAAGTTGGTGATTTATGAATGGCCAGATTATATTATTTTTTATTTCCTCTGATTTCTTCAGTGATCCATTGCTTAGTAACATACTGTTTAGCCTTTACATGTTTGTGTCTTTTTACAATATCTTTTCCCAGTAACTGATTTCTAGTCTCATAGCATTGTGGTAGGAAAACATGCTTGATATAATTTCAACTTCCTCAAATTTAGTGAAGCTTGATTTGTGACCCAAGATGTGCTCTATTCTGGAGAATGTTCCATGTGCATTGGAGAAGAAAGTGTATTCTGCTGCTTTTGGATGGAATGTCTGTAAGTGGAGTGGTAAAGTCCCCCACTATTATTGTGTTACTGCTAATTTCCCCTTTTATGACTGTTAGCATTTGCCTTATATATGGAGGTGCTCCTATCTGGAGGCATGTGCATATATGTTTTCAGTTGTTACATCTTTTTCTTTGATGGATCCATTGATCATTATGTAGTATCCTTCCTTGTCTCTTATAACAGTATTTAAAGTCTACTTTTTTATGATATGAATATTGCTGCTCTAGCTTTCTTTTGATTTTCTTTGCAATGACTATCTTTTTCTATCCCCTCACTTTCAGTCTGTGTGTGTCCCTAGATCTGAAGTGTGTCACTCGTATACAGCATATATGTGGGTCTTGTTTTTGTGTCCATTCAGCCATTCTGCTCTCTTTTGGTTGGAATATTTAATCTATTTACATTTAAAGTCATTATCAACATGTATATTCTATTCCCATTTTGATAACTGTTTTGGGTTTGTTTTTGTAGGTCTTTTTTCTCACCTTTCTCTTATATTTTTTCCTATCTCTGTAGTCAGACATTACAAGTTTCTTACGCAGTAAAACCTTGTCCCCACCCTCTATCCCCCCTTTCTGGAAAAATCTTGACTATGTTTTGGTGTTTACACCATAACCAGGGAAAGAGATAAACTCTATTTTCCAGCTTCAAAGAATTGATGATAAATTTAATTCAATCATGGCCTTATTCCCTTTACTAGTGATTGGTTTTAAATGTTTCTTGACCTAATTCTAACAAATTGGATCTGAGAGAAAATCTTTCACTACCTTCTGGGAAAGTTTTTCTTCTAGAAAAACTTCATATGAAGAAATAGCTCTTCATATGAAGGAAATATGAAGGAACATTTCTTCCTTCATATGAAGAAATAGCTCTATTATTTGCTGGTGGAGATATGTGCACTGTGGTACCTGGAAACATTGCAGTTATATTGAAACAGAGTAGAGAAAAAAGTTGAAAAATATAGGTGAAAGCCTCCAACTCAGAAAATAAGGACTAGTCATTTGTTCCAAAAAGTAGCTGTATGAAATGCGACCTTGTAATTGTGAGGCTGGTTTTCATTTGGGAGAAACCAGTATAAAACTTCGCATTTATTTTCATATTTTTTTTCTCTTCCTTTTCAGTTCATTATATATGTGTGTGTATGCATATATATGTGTGTGTGTATATATATATATATTATATATACCTACATACATATGAAGAATCTGGCTATATGGAGAATTTTTAGAGTATCTACTGTAATAGATGCTTGAGTTCCTTTAACCCATACCTAGGAAATTTGAACAGCATTGGTAAATCTTGGTATGGATATTAAAATTTTGCAGGTTTAAAGTTTTAGTCTTGCTAAGAAAATCAGTCCTGAATATTCATTGGAAAGACTGATATTGAAGCTGAAACGCCAATACTTTGTCCACTTGATGCGAAGAACTCACTCATTTGAAAAGACCCTGATGCTAGGAAAGATTGAAGGCAGGAGGAGAAGGGGATGACAGAAGATGAAATGGTTGGATGGCATCACTGACTCAACAGACATGAGTTTGAGTAAACTCTGGGAGTTGGTGATGGACAGGGAGGCCTGGTGTGCTGCAGTCCATGGGGTTGCAAAGAGTCGGACACAACTGAGTGACTGGACTGAATTGAACTGGTTATTTGGGGAAATTCTTGGCTAGGACAAATGAAAATGAAAGCACCTATAACAAAAAAATTTTTATAGTACAGCAATTAGAAAAACAATGACTAAGTTTTTTGGGCCCTTACTATGTGCCAGCTACTTGACAAAGCTTAAAATTAAATATTTTATTTTGAATAAGTTTCAAACCTACAGAAAAGTTGCAAAAGCAAACAAAGAACTCTCACATATCCTTTGCTCAGAGACCGCTTTCAAATTTCACCAATTATCCCACTAATATCTGAGCAAAGAATTCAATCCAGGAATTATACTTTGTACCCATTAGTCTTGTCACTCCAGTTTCTTTAAACTGGAACAGTTCCTCAGTCTTTTCTTCACTTTCATGACCTTGAAATTCTTAAAGAATTATGGACTCTTCCTTTTGTAGAAGACCCTTGAAGTTAGGGTTAGTAACTAACTTTTGTACATTTTTTGAGTGGTAATGATTTTTACTAGTGCTATTCACTTTGATCATTTGATTAACATGATGTCTGCCAAGTTTTTCTCCACTGTAAAATCAGTTTTCTCCCTTTGCAATTAATATTTTGTAGGAGGATATTTAGAGACCATATAAAAATCCCATTCCTTGGATTTGCAAACAGCTTCTGGTATTGAATAAAATGTATATTCCTACTAATGATAAAGGTTGGTGAAATGATCATATTAAATATGCATAATGACAATTTGAATATAAACTAAAAGGCTTGCCTTTGAATCAGGTGCAATCCTCATGTGAGCTATCACAAGGGTGTCTTAAGTAGAAATGTTCAGTTCTTTTTGAAATAAATTTGTGATAGTTGAAAAAAAAATCCAGTTCCTTAAATCATGTTTTATCATAACATCATTAATATTTATTTTCTGAATTGTTATACTGATGGTTGCTAAATGGTGGTTTTCTACTCTTATCATTTCTTCTACATTTATTAATTAGCTTTCTATAAGGAGGAACTTTCTCACTAATTTCTTTATTTCCCTGGGAACCCATGGGTTTCTATTTTATTGAATGCTTATAATTTACTGTTCATACTCTTCATGGGATTCTCAAGGCAAGAATACTGAAGTGGTTTGCCATAATAATTTACTACTATTATGATTTATTTTGATGATCAAAGATTATCCTAGATTTGACTAGTTTACCTCCTTTAAGTTAGCTTCTCTTATTATTTTGACAAGTCCTTATTATTCTTTAAGTATTTTCTTACTATCTGGTATAACAAGAAATTCTATGCTCGTTCTGTTCATTTCCAAAACCAGACCTAGAATCAGTCATTTCAGTAAGGTGCCCTGGTTCCTTTTAATGCAAAATATTCTTTGGGAACATTAGCAAGGTCTTAATATGAGGCATGCTCATTGCTATTGTAATATTTCTTTTCCCAAGCTCTTCATGGGAAATAGGAAATACATGCACGCACACACACACACACACACCCCACAGACTTAGTCCTAACAAAATACCAGAGAGTAGTGGCTTATAAACCATAAAAATTTACTTCTCATAGTTCTGGAGGCTGGAAATCTGAGTTAGGGTGCCAACATGGTTAGGTGAGAGCCATTTTCCAGGTCCCAGACTTCTCATTGTATCCTCACATGGTAAGAGAGGCAAGAGAGCTCTGGGTGGGGGGGGGGGGGGTCTGTTTTATAAGGGCATTAATGCCATTCATGAGGGCTCCACTCTCATGATCTAAGCACCTCCCAAAGGCCACACCGCCCAGAACCATCACTTTGTGAGTTATGTTTAAACATATGAATTTAGGTCAAACATTCAGACTATAGACCATATAGACCATAGCAAATGCATATATATATATATATATAAAATCTATAAAATAAGGAGTTTCTGTTGATACCTCAACTCCAGTCCAACATCACAGGGTCCGTCTGGCTTTCCCTGCCACATTTGTATCTCCCTTCTTTGACAGTGAAGAGTCCGGCTCTCATTACCTCAAGTGCCTAAGTGTAGTCAATTTCGTGATACCACTTGGCTCCCTCTCTCTTTGTACACTGGCTCCAACTGTCGTTGAGGCCTGACAAGTCTGGACTATCTGCTTTTTTAATGACTTTTTGATGAAGGAAAGAAGAAAGGCAATAAAAATATAATACTTTTGAATTGGAAGAATCAATATAATCAAAATCACTATACTATTCAAGGCAACCTACAGATTCAATGCAATCCCTATTAAATTATCAATGGCTTTTTTCATGAAACTAGAAGAAAACATTTTAGAGTTTGTATGGAACACAAAAGACACTGAATAATCAAAGAAAAAATAAGAAAAAAGAAGCTGGAGGAATCAGGCTTCCTGACTTCAGACTACATTACATAGCTACAGAAATCAAAATAGTATGGTACTGGCACAAAAACAGAGATATAGATCAATGAAACAGGATGGAAAACTCAGAAATACACCTACATACCTATGATCAGTTAATCTCACTTCTGCGGGTATATCCAGAGAAACCACACTTCAAGATACATGTACCCCAGAGCTCACTGAAGCGTTGTTTACACTAGCCAAGGCATAAAAGCAACCTAAATGTCTATCGACAGAAGAATGGGTAAAGAAAATGTTGTACATATGGAATATTACTCAGTTACAAAAAGAATGAATAATGCCATTTGGAGCAGCTGAATGGACTTAAAGATTATCACACTAAATAAAGTAAGTCAGACAGAAAAAGATAAATATTAATATGATATGATATCACTTACACTTGGAATCTAAAAAAAATGGTACAAAATGAACTTATTTATTCAACAGAAACAGGCACACAGACTTCAAAAACAGACTTATGAATATTAAAGGAGAAAGGTGGGGAGGGATAAATTAGGAGTTTGTTTTTAACATATACACATTACTATATAAAGTAGATAGTCAACAAGGACCTACTATATAGCACAGGGATCTCTATTCAATATTCTGTAAAAATTTATGTGGGAAATGAATCTGAAAAAGAATGGATATATGTATGTATATAACTCAATCACTTTGCTGTACACCTGAAACTAACACATTGTAAATCAACTATTCTCCAAAGTAAAATATTTTTTAAAAGCAAAAAAAAAAAAAAAAAAGAAAGAAAAGAAAGAAATCAAGAGAAGGGAAAGTAAGAAAAGGAAGGAGAGAAAACATTACATACATTAATACATTTAAGTCTTATTATAATCTTATGAGAAAAGTATGATTATTATCTCCATGTCACAGAGGCTAAGGACTTGCTCAAGGTCATACAGTTAGTAACTAAAGAAGCTGAAATTAAATGCAGGGAGTTTACGTCTGGCCTGCAGACCCAAACATGATAGTCTGTAGGCTTTTATCTGCCTTCCCTTGCTATTATCTACATCGTGCATTTAAGATATTTCTTCCCTCATTATTCTTTGTGCCTACCCTGGTTGAAATTGCTTAGCACCTAATACAAGAAGAGTTTGCTCTAAGTGCTAGAACTAATGTAAGCAGGGAGTCGCATTATCACAGCGACATGTGGTGTTATAATTCCATCAGAATGCAGCTCAGTCACTGGCGCATCGTCCGCGCCACAGTGTCGCCATATTTGCAGATGTTCAGTCTTACTTTTATTAAGCATGACAATGCCCAGCAGGATCCATTTTGTCTGATTATCCTCAAATGGAGAAGAATATTAAAAGGCAAGATAATTAAAAATATATGCCCAAACAAAGGATGTGTCTACAATTCCTTTTCTAGTGCTTTGAAATAGTTCAAATTTCTCAGCTGGCTCTCGTGCACACAGCACTAAAAGGATGTCTTAAATTTAGACATATGTCTTCATTCTGTTTAATGTGCCAGAACAAAAACATAGCTTGAGACCACCATGAATTGATGTCTAAGTGCTGGAATGCTAGAGAACACTCGTATTTCCATGGGGCTAAATGTCATCATAGAGCTTGTGATTGCACTTTCCCCTGTGAGAACATAGCCTTCTATTTTTAAGATTTTCCTTTTCCAATTCTGTGTCCTTATTCCTCCTTGAGCCCACTTAATGGTTTTCTTTTATTTGCTGCAGCTTCAGAGAATTCAAATTATACTTCCATTAGCAGATTCTTTTATTGAGAGAATGGAAAAAAAAAATTGCATCACTTCCATACAAGGCAGTAGGCCTAACATATTATTTTAAAAGATGAAAAATGTTAGGTAAATTTATTAGGTTATTTCCAGGTTTTAATGTATTTTAAAAACCTCTAAGAAAAAGAATCCCATAGGTTTATATCAGACAGGTAAGAAATTTCTAACTTGTGGCATGCCAAACAATGCTAGGGGTTAGGGTTTTGATGAAAATAGTGTGGTAGTGAGAGTGTTGGAAAGGAAATTTCACCCTTCATTCTTACCAATGTGCGGTTGTACCAATAATCTAGTCCCTTGAATGCTGGACCATGAAATTTTCAAAACTTAGGACAGTTTCTTTTGGAGGTGGAGTCAAACTGAAATGTCTTAAGAGGAGCAAAAAGCTGAAATTATATGATATGAGTACCTGTTGAAGCAATTAAGTGAATGTACATACTCTGAAATAGAAAAAAAAATAATTGGGCTGATATTTATCTTAACATATTTGAAAGAATATCTTGTAAACAAAAGATTACATTCTGGCCTGACCCAAGCTTGTAGAACTTAAACCTACAAATAGAATTCATGGAGATATAAACTTGATTTCAGTGTAAGGAAGGGCTTTCACTTTCACTTTTCTGCATCACTAGGGCATTTAAGAAGATATTACCACATATCAGTGACATCATAGAGCAGTGCTTCTATAATGTAATATGCATACATGTATATCACCTGAGGTCTTGTTAAAATGCAGATACTGATTCTGTGGCTCTGAGCTGGGGCCTGGATTCTGCTCCTAGGTGATGCGCATACTGTTGGACCACAGACCACTCTCTGAAGAGTAGCAAAGTCTTAGAGAAATGAAGAGAATGAAAAGTTGGTTCCCATGATGTCAGGGACTTAAAGGCTTAGCATATCATTATGAAATGGTAATATACTTTCAACTTGATAGGAATAGGAGGGAATTAAAAGAAAATGAAGTGAGAAATCATCTTACTGCTACAGCTGAGGGTTCCAGTGAAAAACTTGGCAGAACAAAAGGAGATATTCCTAGGATCAAAACAGTCTCAAAGCAAGGGGAGAACCATCCCAAAGAGGAAAATATTTGGTGACATCATCAAGGGAAACTGACAGCAGTGGGAGCCACACACAACTTAAAAAAAAAACAACAAAAAACTTTCAGCTAAGTCCATGAGCTCACTAATTGGCCTTAAAGGCAGCTGAGCAAATGCTAAAAAAAGGGAGTGAACTTCATCAGTGGGATTTTAAAGACAGCCTTCTGTCCTTAAGTGAGAATGAGTGGCGATATTATAAACTTCTGAAAATGCCAGCATGAAGCAGTAAAAATCCTGATCTCAGATAGACTCTCCTCATCATTGGCTGCTCGGTGGTATTCAATGATGGTCCAAGAGGAAAACGTAGCCAAGACTCTACATGCATTTACCCATCTAGAAACCAAAAGCAACTTTCTCAAAATGTCATTCTACTCTTGAAAGGGAATCTTTTCTTTTCCCTTGTGGCAGTATCATAGAACTGAGAAACTTTAGGAACACATATGATTTTGATTAGTTGAAGAATCTTTCATAGCTCTTAATTGTCAAGTCTATTAAAAGTCCAATTTGACCATTTAGATGTGGTCATAACAGGTTCTTTCCACATACAAATGCTCTTTCCAAAACTCAGCTTTCATCCAAATTTGGGATTCCTATATTCATGTATGTGTTCTGTATTTATTATTTCAATTTCACATTTCAATATGGGCTCCCACAAAAATGTGTGCTTACTTTAAAAGGATGACTGAGTAACTCATTACATTAGGGGTTTTCACAGATCCGTGGTGTCTCACTGAGGTTGACCTTGGCTCTCTGATGTATCCAAATTGGAGCTTCAACCCCTTGGCATTAACAGAAACCTCCTACTTTCTTTTAAGGTGGCATTCAAATTTAAATGTTCAAATAACAATCAAGCTTTTTTTTTTTAATTAGAAGAAAGTGATAATAAAATGTAAAGAAAAATTGTGTAGCTTCCTTAAACCAGCGTCTCTACAGAGAAGCAACATACTGGTATATTTAGTGCAATTCTTTTGATACTAAAGTCAATAGTAATACTGGTTGTTTGACTTCTTTGATTTAAAACAATGAAATCATTACAGAGATGTCAACTAATACTGGATATTATCTCAAAATTATATTCAGGTGTGTATACTGTATTAAATTTGGAGAGAGTTCAAAAATAGTAAAGATGAATAATGCTGAAAAATAAGCCTGGTAATAAAGAAAGAATTGGGGAAGAAACATCTGTAGAAAAACAAAGAATGAGAATAAAGTATTTTCAATATTATTATACATTTATTTTAAAATATTTGAAAGATCATGAAAAACATAAAAAATTCACTTATAAACTACATAAATCAAGGAAGTCTTTAAACAAGAATTCTGTGTGCGTGTGTGTAATGGTGTGAAAGCACAAAAGAACATAAATTGACTATTCAGCAAGGATGATTCAGATTATTTACAACAAAAAAAACCTCTTATGAATGTTTTTTGTTGTTTTCCTTTGGTTTTTAACACTGAGGCTCAAATTTATGAAATTATTTTTAAAGAAGATATGTAGAATGAGCTTTACCAGCCTGACAATTATAGAAAGAGCAAATATTAATAATTATTGGTAACCTTGTCTTACTTCAGTTGCCAATATATCTGTAGAAAGACCATGCGCTTGTATTCTTTTTGAATCTTGTTGTTGCAATGAGGGTTGATAAGCTTACAGTTTTTTCTTTCTTGGGGGTGAGATACAAATATTCCTTAACTTTTGTAGTTCCAGTGCAGTTTTAAGGGAATTTATAGAAGTTTTCCCTTTGAATGTCTTGCAACTGTTTTCACTTTAACACGTGACTTATAAATTTAACAGTATTCTGGCCCTCAGCAAATCTTTCTTATGCCAAATACAGAGGACAGGAATGTGTTAATAATTAGACTGCCAAATATGTGCATTTTCTAGAAAGCTCTGTTTTAAAAATATTCACTTTCAAATGTTTTGCTTTATACCTAAGTTCAAAAGAAGTGATGTGTAGTCCTTAAAATGCTTAACTCATTGTCCTGAAAGAATAATTTTGTGAATGATACAAATTACTTTTAATTCCAGAATATATATCAATTTTAGACATTTTTATCAGCTAGAGCATTGCTTTAATATGACAGGATTGGCACAGATCCACACATTAAACCTAAGCCTGTGTTTGGATATTTTTTAGATGTATGATAAAATAAGCTAGTTACTTCTGTTTGATGTTATTTTAGAGTCGATAAGAAGAAATAAAAATACAAAATGCTAGGCGGCACAGTGAAATCTGGGCTAATTATAGTGATCTGAGGGTTAAAAATTTATGTTTTTGTTTGTTTAAGCTGAAATGTATATATAGATCATCACATACAATAACTTTATCAGACTTTTTGAAAAACACGAGTCTAGGTTAGTGTATGATAAGAAATATGAGGCATCAAGACAGATTGACATATCCTGGAGCTTCAGGGGTCTTCTAATGTAATCAGGGAAGCAGGACAGCCGGAGAAAACATAATTAACAGAATCAACTAGCAGATATAGAGTGATAGAATGGAGATATAATTAATATGTTCTAAGGACTTACTATTAATATTTTTAGAGTACTATGTCATATTTTAAGAGGACAGTGACCAAGGAAGAATAGGTTTTTGAGGTGGAAGGAAGATATTGAAATTTTGAGAAGAAACTAATTCTACTTAACTTAGATTAAAAAAAAAAATAGGGCCTCTGAATGTTAAAGTAAATATATGTAGTATGTCTTCCCACCAGGGCCTCATTATCTGGAATATTATTATATCCAGTTTTTTCCTGAAGGAGTAGTCAGAGTCTGGTGGGTATGTTTCTATCATGTGACCCTCACTCCCTAAACCACAGCTGATTAAATAAAGGTTCAGTGGTTTCAAATTCATCAGGTTAGGAATAAAATATGGGCCCCAGTTCTAAGTAATTTCCAGTTGTTAGGATCAAACTTGCTCTTATTTTCTCTTGAATCATCTTCACTGAGAAGCATACTTAGGAACTGGTATGCCTTGGATAAGCCCTCTGTCCCATATAGCTGTTTTTATTTGAGTATTTCCTATCTTCTTTCTATTGTTATTGGGTTGACCAAAAAGTTCTTTCCAGTTTTTCTGTACGATGTTACAGAAAAAAGCCAAATGAACTTTTTGATCAACGATTAGAATAGGAATTCTGCTTGCTTCCATTTTTAAGGGTTTATTTTAAGTCTTCTAAGTGACTTGCTTTCGAACTTCAAAGACCATCAGAAAAAAACCTGGAAGGCTTGTTGAAACACTGGTTTCAGGTTCCACCTTTACAGTTTCTGATTCAGTGGGTCTGGGGTAGAGCTCAGCATTTGCAGTTCCCAGTTGAGACTGATGCTCTTGATTCAGGGAACTACACTTTCAAGACCACTGTAAATTATATAGGGTATCTTTTAAAAATTCTCACAGTAATCCTGTGAGATAGTAATAATTATTTCCTCCATTTTACAGTTGCGGACACAGATGCTCAGATATTAAAAGAAATTTGCTTCAAAATACACAGGTTAGAGGGAGTAAGCTATAGTCTCTTCCCAAGTAATCTGATTCCAGAAACAATGGTCCTAACATAACATGGAGCCTGTCATATAGCTTTGCTTATGCCTCAAGCACCCTTTAGAAATGAGGCACTGTCTTGCATCTGCTGGCAGCTGACACCCTTGAATATTGCCTTGTTCTTGCTAAGCTTTCTTTTCAGTTCACATATCTTCATACTTAAATGCTGTTACCTAAGCTATTTTTAATTATGCTACAATCCTGAAACACCATTTGCTTAGGACTGACAAGCAATTGTGACTCTTTATCACCACCTGGTGGCAAAAAGTACTGTATAGCAGAAACTGTATAGCACTGAGTGCCTTCGCTCAGTGGTACCCAACTCTTTGCGACCCCATGGATTGCAGCCGGCTAGGCTCCTCTGTCCTGGAAAATCCCATGGGCGGAGGAGCCTGGTGGGCTGCAGTCCGTGGGGTTGCTAAGAGTCGGACACAACTGAGTGACTTCACTTTCACTTTTCACTTTCATGCATTGGAGAAGGAAATGGCAACCCACTCCAGTGCTCTTGTCTGGAGAATCCCAGGGACAGGGGAGCCTGGTGGGCTGCAGTCCATGGGGTCGCAAAGAGTCGGACACGACTGAAGCGACTTAGCAGCAGCAGCAGCAGCAGGCTCCTCTGTCCATTGGATTTCCCTGGCAAGGATACTGGCGTGGGTTGCCATTTCTTCCTCCAGAGGATATTCCCTGCCCAGGGATCGAACTCACGTCTCCTGTGGTTCCACTGAGACACCTGGGAAGCCCCATAGTCTACAGAAAACATAGTAATAGAAAGAGACAATTTTGAGTCTCAAAAACACAACGAAGTAGCAGCGTTGGTCATAGAACTGACAGCTGTTTACTTCATGTTCCCTGGCTGAGGTTAACAAAGATCCACAAGCCAGGGCGAGTGTCGATCAATCCCTTTTCTGGTCTTGTTCGAGACTAATTTTTATTTTACTTTCAAACGTAAAGCTGTCAACTAAGTAAAATAGAAAATAATCTTTTTTCCTATTGTACTTTTTTTTTTTTTTTAACATGAAAGCTTGTTGAAGTTTGGCTAAAGTTAGTTGACAATGATTTGGAAGGATTCAGATTGGGTAAGAGTAATTGTCATTTTCAATTATTAAAAAGTGAGCATAATAACCATATGATAAAACATGTATTAACTACAATTCTTCAAAATTACCTGTTTCCAATTATCACTTACCTGTTACCAGTTACCAGTTTAAACTTTAATTGTTGCTTTATAATTATACACCAGGGGAGACAGTTCTGGAAAGGCAGAAGTGATCATTTTTGAATGCTTATATACTCAATTCATCAACTGTGTGACTTTAATTAAATAATTTAAACTTTCTGAATCTCAGTTTCTTTGAATATAAAACAGGGAGAATATTTATATACATTATGTAGCCTAATGCCTAGTTTGTGATAAATGGTAAATGAATTAATTATTACTAATACAAATGATGGAAGCTGCCCATATTTGAAAAGTGAATTGGGCAAGTAACATGATTTGCTAAACAATTTATATTTTGCTTAGATTTATTATATATTCACTACCTAAGAGCACAGACTTTGAAGCCAGACTAATATATCAAATCCTGACTACTGTGCTAATTTAGCCTTGTGATCTCAAGCTTAAGTTCTCTAACCTCAGTTTTTTTTTTCCATCTGTAAAATGGAGATGCTAATTATAACTACCTCATCACATAACTGTAAAATGTGCTTTTCTATGTCAAATTACTTAGAATAGGTATGAACACATGGAATATTTTCAATAAATGTTTGTTGTAGTTGCTTTTGCTATTGTTGTTCGCATTATTTACCAAGTAATGCATTAGGTTCCAAGACACTAATGCTGTCCAAAATTATTAAAAAGCTTGCTGCTGCGGCTAAGTCGCTTCAGTCGTATCCGACTCTGTGCGACCCCATAGACAGCAGCCCACCAGGCTCCCCGTCCCTGGGATTCTCCAGGCAAGAACACTGGAGTGGGTTGCCATTTCCTTCTCCAATGCATGAAAGTGAAAAGTGAAAGTGAAGTCGCTCAGTCGTGTCGGACTCTTCTCGACCCCATGGACTGCAGCCTACCAGGCTCCTCCGCCCATGGGATTTTCCAGGCAAGAGTACTGGAGTGGGTTGCCATTATCTTCTCCCTCTTACAGCTTCTGCTGCTGCTAAGTCACTTCAGTCGTGTCTGACTCTGTGTGACCCCATGGACGGCAGCCCACCAGGCTCCCCCTTCCCTAGGATTCTCTAGGCAAGAACACTGGAGTGGGTTGCCATTTCCTTCTCCATTAAAAAGCTTAGTAAACAGTAAAAAGGGAACATGCTGAAAATATTAAATTGTACTTAAATATACCAAAAAATATAAGCAAACATCTCAACTGTGTGCCTGTATAACTTCAGTTTTACAAGATAGTTGAGGAAGTCTTTCATTAATTTACTGTCCCTTACTTTTAGATAGAATATGTGAAACTTAAATTGGAATGAGTTTTGGAGTCTGTATCTGCTACCTTTTCTTTCTCTCTTCCTGTTGCCCCCCTATCTCACATTACCTGCTGTTAGCATAGTGGAGGGAGGATAAGCCTGACAGCATTTGGGAGGAAATAGAGGGATATTTCGGAGAAGGCAATGGCACCCCACTCCAGTACTCTTGCCTGGAAAATCCCATGAATGGAAGAGCCTGGTAGGCAGCAGTCCATGGGGTCGTGAAGAGTCGGACACGACTGAGCGACTTCACTTTCACTTTCATGCATTGGAGAAGGAAATGGCAACCCACTCCAGTGTTCTTGCCTGGAGAATCCCAGGGATGGCAGAGCCTGCTGTCTATGGGGTCACACAGAGTCAGACACGACTGAAGTGACTTAGCAGCAGTAGCAGCAGCAGCAGAGGGATATCTAAACCACCAGAAACCCATAATTGTGCCTCAGTAGTCTCTTCTTCTCAAGGTTGACATTTAATCTACAGCAGTGAATAATTTAGGAAACCATTTAGTGCTCAATTCCCAAGTGGCACCAGCAGCAAAGAGTCTGCCTGCCAATGCAGGAAACACAAGAGACACGGGGTTCGGTTCCTGGGTTGAGACAATCCCCTGGAGAAGGGAATGTGAACCCACTCCAGTATTCTTGCCTGGAGAATCCATGAGCAGAGGAGCCTGGCGAGCTGCAGTCCATGGGGTTGCGAAGAGTCGGACACAACTGAGCACACACAGATGCATTCCTTTAATTTAATATTTAAATTATATTTAGGCCAACCCATATTGTTGATGTTTGTTGTTGATATACTCAAGACACATTTATTTGCCTAATAGGATCTATTTAAAATACATGACCTTTAAATTTGTGTATTTGCCTAATTAAAGCAAAACATGCATATAATTGTCTGTCTACAGGTTTCAGTTTAAAAATCTGGACATAGTGAATAAAGGCAGGAATTTCATGTAAGACTGTTAGTACAACATTTTGTAATAGCCTTCACATGTTCTAAAATATAGGAAAACCATAATCAAAGAACCAGTAATTGAAAAGGAAATGCTCTCATTTAATGTATTACCTTTGATCAAAATATCACTCAAAGTTTCCAGAATCAACTCATTCTTTCTACTGAGAATTTTTATGAATCATCACAGCAGTTTGGCAAGTTCAGGACTTTGAGGAATCAGTTACCATTCCAGCGTGTTCATTCTTATTAACTCTTCTTGGTCTAAGATAATAATTGCTATTCCTTTCTTCTCTTGTACAATTGAAGGAAAGAAGTATATAGCTATTCACAAATGAAGAAAATAACCTTTTCTTTTCTTACTTTGAGAAGAAGAAGAAAGAAATAGCTCCCATCATGAGCTAAAACCTCTAAGTGATACTTTTACACAATTGAACAATGTAAAGGAAGGAAAATCAGGATTACATTCCAGTGGTAATAAATACTATATTTTCAAAGTGCCTTCATACTTATGTGATTTTATTTTTATAAACATATGTTAGCAAAGAGATGTTTCAACCCAAACTCTTTATTTTTATCCTTATAAAGTATTCAAAGAACAATGTGGCAGTTATACCTGCACTGTAAGAAATGTAAAATAAAAAATGCATTAGTTAAACATTTATTGTTAGAGATACTCTAAAGCTTATGGTTATTATGTTGAACAAATGTCCCTTGAAAATGACCCTGGGATAAGTTTATTACCTCTAATCACTTGATTAATTTTGATATTTTCGTTTATCAGATATTATGCTTCTTATTTCATTGTGATGACTAGATGTTGAGAGATAAATATAATGTTCACAGTAGTTATGTTAGCTTAGATAATTGCTTTTGGGTTATTTAAGAACACTCTACATTTCCATTTATTTTTAACAGTCTTACTCTATGTCTTACAAAAAAGTTTATAATTTTTCCCCAAAGCAAAGCATTATAATAAAATAAGAGAATTAATTCTTAGAGTGATCAAAGTTGGGCTATGTATAACATCACAAACATCTTGGAAAGGTTTATGTGGTGTAGGCTGACAAATACAATAACTTCTTGCCAACGGACTGAATTGTATTAAAAAAAAAATGTGTTTTCAACCACTTTTCCTATTCCAACCAGAAAAATAAATGAATTTATGGCCAATCAAAAGGGCTGAAACAAATATTGGATCTCAATTTTAATTTTTGCATTGGTCTCAAGACTGACTTGTATGTAACATGAGACCTTAATTATCTGCTCATTGAAATGAGTCACATGTAAGAAGCATATGAATCAGTTTTTCTATGAAGAAATATACTAAAAAAACTGAATAAAATTTTTCACACATTCAACAGATTCTCACCCTTCTTGACTCTTCTGCATTAAATTCAAAATGCAGAAAATAAATATTCATTATTCTAGAAGTGTTTGAATACATCTACCCTAGTTATTCTGAATTTTGTATTCATAGTTTTTAGAGATGGAAAATGTATACTTCAGCAATATTCTTATCTGGCAGGTGCTTAGAAGAATGAGATGATTTTCCTATAGTCCTTCAAGTTCATGAATGAAACACTCTTGAGGCTAGGAATTTGAATGTCTTGTACAGGGCCTAGTTAAGAATGTGGGCTCCAGAACAAATTATGTAGTGATCTTTAGCTTCAGTTTTCTCATCTGAAAATGGAAACATAATATCTGCATGAAAGTGAAAGTCACTCAGTCATGTCAAACTCTTTGTGACCCTATGGACCATAGTCTGCCAGGTTCCTCTGTCTTTGGAATTCTCCAGGCAAGACTACTGGAGTGGGTAGCAATTCCCTTCTCTAGGGGATCTTCCGAACCCAGGGACTGAACCCCACATCTCATGCATTGGCAGACAGATTCTTTTCCACTGAGCCACCTGGGAAACCCTAAGTGGCATATGGTAAACACTAAATACTTTTCTGATTATTTTTAAAAATATGTTTTTAATACCTTGTCCTAATGTCAGAAGTTTAGAGGGCTGTTCACCCTCTCTCTTCATAAATGTTTAATTCCCTTGGGTGTAGACTCCCTGTACAAATCAGTAATTTGATATCTTGAAGGCAATGGAATAAGTGCTTCTATATAATTTATGAACTATTTGAAGAATAAAGAAAGATGAAATACCTTCAATACACTCTCATGATTTCCTAGGTACACACAATATGGACAAACCAAAATAAGGACAAAATCTGCCTAAATATTTTAGCATCAAAATTAAGTAATTATTACTCCTGTTCTGGATGTTGTTTTACCTGGCAGGTGTAATGTTGCTTGGTCTCAGTTTCTATAACTGTAAAACAGAGAATTTGACTTATTAGGCCAAGATTCCTTTTAAACCAAGACCTTCTTTTTCAGATGGTTGTATGAAAATAATTTCTCCTAGGAATTTAGTCTCATATCTATCAGTATTTTCCCACCTACTTTTTTAAAATCAGTAGTGATGATATGTTTTAGAATTCAATAGAAAATTGGTACAGATTTTCCAAGTCATTCAGCTGTGGTAGAACTTGAACCTTAGCAGTAATTTAGGGGTAAGAGAGCTTTCTCAGTATATAAAAAGTATCTGTGGACACACGGGAGCTGGGGGCAGCTGTAGTAATCAGAATTCTTAACTATTATCTGACTGCTAGTGTGTCAGAGACCTTCCTTTGGCTAATAATTTTCCTTTCTTCCTATCTCCATTTCTGTCACTCCTTTGCTTAGCCAGCCTCCATCCTGTAATTGTAGACAGAGAGTCCACACATTCAGGGTCCCAGTTCTTTCTATACTATAATTACATATAAGATATTTATAGTAAATAATTTCTTATTGAGGACATATTATATCAGAGGCACATTCTGCTAACTCTATTACATACATTACAGTGCAACTTCATGTTTTATGCAGCTGAGTCACTTCAGTCGTGTCCGACTCTGTGTAACCCCATAGACGGCAGCCCATCAGGCTCCCCGGTCCCTGGGATTCTCCAGGCAAGAACACTGGAGTGGGTTGCCATTTGCTTCTCCAATGAATGAAAGTGAAAAGTGAAAGTGAAGTCGCCCAGTCGTGTCCGACCCTCAGCGACCCCATGGACCGCAGCCCATCAGGCTCCTCCGTCCATGGGATTTTCCAGGCAAGAGTATTGGAGTGGGTGCCATTGCCTTCTCCATCATGTTTTATGAATTAGGTGATTATGTCCCAACAAGCAGTGCTATTTATGCCATTCATCTCTATTGTCTCAGTATCATTAAATATTGTGCCCCCTTTTCTTTCCCAAAGTGACTCATTTAAGACAACAAATTATATAGTCATGATATCTGTATAGTAAATGAGTTTCCTAGGGCTGTTGTAACAAATTGCACAAACTTGGTGACTTAAAAGAATAGAAAGGTATTCTCTCACAGTTCTGGAAGCCACAAGTCTGAAATCAAGATGTCAGTGGGGTTATATTCTCTCTAAAGACTTTGAGGATGAATCTTTTCTTGCTTTTTCCAGCTTCCAGTGGTGCCTGACATTCTTGATTTATGATATCATATTCCCCTCAGTCTTTGGGCTTCCCAAGTGGTGCTAGGGTAGTTAAGAAACCACGTACCTGCAGGAGAACATAAGAGAAGTGGGTTCAATCCCTGGGTCAGGAAGATGCCGTGGAGGAGGGCATGGCAACCCACTCCAGTGTTCTTGCCTGGAGAATCCCATGGACAGAGGAGCCTGGCGGACGACAGTCCATGGGGTCATAAAGAGTCAAACATGACCTAAGTGACTTAGCACCCATGCACACATCCCCTCAGTCTTTACTTCCATCTTCACATGGCCTTCCTCTCAGTGTCTTTGTGTCTTTCTTCTTCTGTCTATTATAAAAAGACTTACTGACCTTAAGACCTACCCTAAACCAAAATAATCTTATTTCAAGACCATTACCTAAATTACACTGCAAAGACCCTTATTCCAAATTAGGTCACATTCTGAGGTTTGGGGTAGACATATCTTTTGAGGACTATAAATCAACCCAAAATTTATATGTGTGTGTGTTATAAAATTAGCAAATAAAGGAAAATTGTGTCTTGTTAAAACTGCCTATGACAAATTCCCCATATAAGTACGGCATACACAATATTGAATATACCATCTCTATATAGTAATTTTTATTCACATTAAAGTTTGAAACTTGGCAAACTAAAAGCAAAAATATAAGAAAAGTCCATATTCAGTTATAAGGAAATTTAAATATTTTGTTATATTTTTAAGGTGATGACCAACTTCCAGGTCTTTAAGGGGGAAGCATGGAGAATTAAGAGAAGATACTGTCTCCAGAGTACACTTCATTCTGTTATATTAAGCCTGCTCAAGCTTGCTGCTGCTGCTGCTAAACCGCTTCAGTCGTGTCGGACTCTGTGCGACCCCATAGACGGCAGCCCACCAGGCTCCCCCGTCCCTGGGATTCTCCAGGCAAGAACACTGGAGCGGGTTGCCATTTCCTTCTCCAATGCATGAAAGTGAAAGTGAAGTCGCTCAGTCGTGTCCAACTCTTAGCGACCCCATGGACTGCAGCCTACGAGGCTCCTCCATCCGTGGGATTTTCCAGGCAAGAGTACTGGAGTGGGGTGCCATTACCTTCTCCCTGCTCAAGCTTAGACATTAATAAGTTCAATTTGCAAGAATTAAGTGAAATAGTTAATTCTTTCTTAGTTGTATCCCATTTAATCCTTATTTCCAATTCATAAGCTCTCCTTACATCACAAGAAATATGTTTTTGACTCACAGATGTTAAGTTTCCAGTCTAAGTTCACAACTAGACAATTGTATAACTAATATTCTAGTCCTGATAGTAGATTCTTTGAAATATTATGTGTTTGATAGGAATGAATTATTATATAATAATTATATTAGATGTAATAATTATATATAGCAGGTATAATGTAATATAAATAACATATATGACAAGGTTTAATAATATATACTAATCAAATAATTAGATAACACTTTTGATAACAAATGCAGTAACTTTTAAATTAGTATTTTTAAAAAGTAATTTGCACTCATAGCTTTAAAAAATAAAAATGGTAATAAAGATATAAAGATTGTTTTTATGATTCTTATAGGTTTCCCAGTTTGTCTAGAGAAATTACTATGATTCTAATGTATATTTTCTATGCATTAATGAGAATTTTCTATGCATATGTAAGCATATACATGTAATAATATAAAACACTCAGAATCCTTTTAATTGTATGCAAATGAGATCAAACTAGGCACAATGTTCTATAATCATTTTCCACTTAATAGAAAAAAAATACTGTCATAAAGGTCTTTCTTATTCTTTGTAACTGCTGCCTCCTATGTATGGATTTTTAAAAATAATTTATTAGATGGTTTTATAAATAATGCTCCAAACAATATAACAGGTATTTTTGAAAATATGTGTGTTATAGTTTCAGGATTAATTGCTTTAAATAGAAATCCTTTGTCAAAAGGCCTGCACATTTTGAATATTGAAAGATACTGTTAAGTAAAGGACATGATACATTTTGAAACGGAAACTTTATTGTTGAACATTATAATTGTTATAAATTCATCCTTACATTTGAACCAAAATCAGTCTTACTGTAAATTTCAACTATTGGTCCTGCTATGCTGTTTGGAAGAATAAAAAATAAGTAGTTTCACTCATCACTATAACATACATTTGAACGTTTTTTAAAGGCCCCATGTGAATATTTTCATCTGCCTGTAAAACATTCTGTTATTGCAGCTATTTATCTTTGCTATAATTTCCAGAACTTTTACCTTCCTTTTTATAATCCTCTGATTAAGTTTAGTTTATCAATATCTGTTTTTATGTGTAATGCCAAGTACAGTCTTATGGTAAACAAACAGATTCCCCTTAGGTTTTGATGTGGTCTAAGGGACAGCCCTCCTATATCCTCACCTCATGTATCAGTGTGTAACAACACACTGTTTCATTTGTTGAATTTATTTGTTGAATTGAAATGAATTGAAGCTACATTCCACCATGGCCTAGACATATATTTGTCCTACTTAGTATGAGATAAAACATATATTATTTTAGACAGAAATTTTTAATGAGTATATACTACATTGGTAACATTTTTTTCTGAAAGCATCATAAACCATTTGTTCAGCAGCTGGTTCTAGTACTTTTGTGGGAATTAACATTGTTCATACTTCTCCATAGTTTCTATTTCTTATCTGTTCCCTGTTTAGAAGATTATAAATCATTCCTCCAGTTTTCTCCACTATTTCTCAAAGATTTCTCCAAGATTGCTAAGTTTTGCTCTAAGATCATATCAAGCAAATCTTCTCAGTACCCTGAGATAAATGAATTTGGATCTTGATCCTAAATATTTTGGATAGGCACCCTCCTACTATCTTCTAACCTGACTTCAAATATCTCTGAATGTTGTTTTCTAAACCCTATAGGATTTGAGTATCCTTCTTTCAAGGAGTCAAAAAAGCCTTTTTTTTTTTTCTTTTTTGTGTATGAATATACACCATCTTCTGGAGAGGTGTTCATTTCTACAGTTATGTTTTATTAGAATCTTTAGAATTTTATCTTCATAAAATCTAGAAATTCATAGATTTCATGGTGTTGTTTTCATCAAGAAGATTGTGCATTCTTTATATGAAGCATCTAAATAAAACATCTGCAATAAATTCCTGTTTCTGATTATTCAAGTAGGTCTATAAGACATTATGGTCTGCACAGTATCAGAATTGTAAGGTGTTTCAAGATTTGCTACCCATTTAATCTGTAATTCTCTAGGGGAAAGAATACTAAAAACTATAGAATATAGTGAAAAAACTATAGAATATATTTTCTATATACTAGAAAATATGGGTATTTAAAAATAGGGTTTAATTTTCTCATGTCCCAGGATAGTACAATTATGGTAGCCCAAGGACTATTCCTTTATTTTTATTCCTTTGATTGTAAATAACTAGTACTCCTACAAATAGAAATAGACAAGGAGTCAATGATTTAAGAAGATATGATGACAGAACTAAAACCGCATGTAACTTAGAGCCAAAGGTATGTTATAGGTATGGGGGGACTTTTTCCATCTGGTGTATGAGCTTGTAAATCCCTTGGCAGAATTTCAGACTTTACCACCAAAGTCTTGTAACTACAGAGAAGAGTGAAAATAGCCAGGTTCTGGGGTATTTTAAAGAGTTAGCTAGATCTAGCCCATCATAAGTGTTAAATTGTAATATCTAGAGTTTTTATCTTGAGAAGTGATTCAGTTTTGCTTTATATGTTATATTAACTGTATTTATGTTGTTTTAATACAAAGAAAATCTAAGCATTGAGTATTCCTTTCAAAACTCCTGGTAAAACTCACAGTCCAGGAAGATGTCCCATTTAAAAAAAAACAGATTTATTGATGTATAGTGGACAAATAATTAACTGCACATATTGCAAGTGTACAATTTAATGTTATGATATATACACACATGCACACACACACACACATTTATGTATGTATTAGTGAAACCATCACCACAATCAAGATGATGAACATATCCATCACTCAAAGCCTTCCTGTGCCCCTTTGTAATTCCTCCCTTCTACCTGTCTCTGACATCTCCCCATGAGTAACCTCTGATCTACTGTAACTATAGATTTGTTAGTATTTCTGCTACTGCTGCTAAGTCACTTCAGTTGCGTCCGACTCTGTGCGACCCCATAGACGGCAGCCCACCAGGCTCTCCCGTCCCTGGGATTCTCCAGGCAAGAACACTGGAGTGGGTTGCCATTTGCTTCTCCAATGCATGAAAGTGAAAAGTGAAAGTGAAGTCACCCAGTTGTGTCCGACTCTTTGCGACGCCATGGACTGCAGCCTACCAGGCTCCTCTATCCATGAGATTTTCCAGGCAAGAGCACTGGAGTGGGTTGCCATTGCCTTCTCCATAGTGTTTCTAGTATTTCTAGTTACTATTTTATATAAGCAGATTCAAACAGTATTTACTCTTTTCCCCCATTTTTTACTCTATATAATGGATTTGAGATTCATCCATATTATAGCATGTATAATTTGTTCTTTTTTATTGTTAAGTATTATTCCATTTTATGGATGTACCATACAATGGAATGATAAACATTCTAATGATAGACATTTGAGTTGTAGTTTGGGGATGTTACAAATAAATGAACACTCATGTGCAAATCTTTGTATGAGCATATGTTCTGTATTTATACTACAGTTTTGTAGCAACTGAGTACACATATCCTTGATAAGAGCATGGCCTTAATATACTCCCAAGAGTATACTTCCTGGAGTATAAGCCTTGCACATGGCTTATGGTCAGTCAATGTTTTTTTAGAGTGAATAAATAAATAAATGAAGACCTTTGTAAAATAAAAAAAAAAAAAAACAAAACAAACCAGAAATGCTATTATGTAATGAAAAGGGTCTTCAGTTGAGTCAGGAAATTTCAACACCTATCCCACCATGAAGCATTATGGCTATTGCAACCCACAGACTATAGCCTGCCAGGCTCTTTTGTCTGTGGAATTCTCTAGTCAAGGATACTGGAGTGAGTTGTCATTTCCTTCTCCAGGGGATCTTCCTGACCCAAGGATTAAACCTGGGTCTCCTGCATTGCAGGCAGATTCTTTACTATCTGAGTCATCATAATGAAGCATTATGCAAGTATTTAATCTCTTACATTGTAGCTCTTTTACCTGTAAAAAAGAAACGATTTAGGTATATGATTCCTTTGCTACAATACTGGAGTCTCAAATCTCTAAAAACCAAGAAATTTTTTATGATAATTTGGTGGTGAAACTTAACTAACCAGACCTGTATTGGTTTATTGGGAAAATCAGGCATAAACCAATGAGAAGCTATTTTTAACTATATTTATCTCATTTACTGTATTTTGAGATATTTCTGAAAAAATATTAATGAATTTGATTATATGTTACTGCTCCAGATCCCACTGATGTTTTACCTAACATACACTTTACACATTGTATTATCCTGCTAAAAATCTCACTATTTTACTTTTGAAACATGTCTGACACCTTAGCAGGGATTGTGAGCTCTTTATTTACCTATATTAGAATTAGACATGGTTATTTGGAGAAGGCAATGGCACCCCACTCCAGTACTCTGTCCTGGAAAATCCCATGGACGGAGGAGCCTGGTGGGCTGCAGTCCATGGGGTCGCTAGGAGTTGGACACGACTGAGCGACTTCACTTTCACTTTTCACTTTCATGCATTGGAGAAGCAAATGGCAACCCACTCCAGTGCTCTTGCCTGGAGAATCCCAGGGACGGGGAAGCCTGGTGGGCTGCCGTCTATGGGGTCGCACAGAGTCTAACATGACTGAAGCGACTTAGCAGCAGCAGCAGCAGGAAATCCAGTGTCTTTTTAAAGACACTTGAATACTTGGCATGTTTCCAGAAAGCCATAATACAAAGTTGAAACAGCTTTAGCTTCAAACATAGCTTTGTTCACTTTCTAGCCACCCCCTCCCCAACTAGTGCGTGTGCGCGGGTGCACACACACACACACATACACATATATGAACACACACATTTCTGAATCTTTTCTTAGAACTGCGAACTTGGTAACAACTCTGTGGCTAGTAATTCTTATTCTCACTTACTTGTGCAAGTGCTAAAATAATTTTCTAAATATCCTTTCTATTTCTGCAGGATGACTCTTTAATACTTGCTATCATAACTTAAAACAATAAAAGCCACAAGGCAATCTAACTAAGAGAAGAATAAAAGCAGAATAACTAAATTCAGTTTCATTTAGGTATTAGAGGATGTACATTTCTATAAGTTGAATATAATTGTGACAAATAGGTAAACAGTCTTGGCACAATTTTTTGATACATTCTCTCCATGCAGTAGATGACTGGAATTCTGCATCTTTGCCTATAACTGGTTGTTGAGTCACTCAGTTGTATCTGACTCTTTGTGACCTAATGGAGTACAGCCCACCAGATTCTTCTGTCCATGGAATTTCTCAGGCGAGAATACTGGAGTGGATTGCCTTTTTCTCTTCTAGGGGATCTTCCCAACCCAGGGATCGAACCCAGGTCTTCCTGCATTGCAGATGTATTCTTTACCACTGAGCCCTCAGGGAAGCCCTCTGTAACTGGTTCAGTTCAGTTCAGTTCAGTTCAGTCGCTCAGTCATGTCCGACTCTGTGTGACCCCATGAATCACAGCATGCCAGGCCTCCCTGTCCATCACCAACTCCTGGAGTTCACTCAAACTCATGTCCATCGAGTTGGTGATGCCATCCAACCATCTCATCCTCTGTCATCCCCTTCTCCTCCTGCCCCCAATCCCTCCCAGCAGCAGAGTCTTTTCCAATGAGTCAACTCTTTGCATGAGGTGGCCAAAGTACTGGAGTTTCAGCTTTAGCATCAGTCCCTCCAATGAACACACAGGACTGATATCCTTTAGAATGAACTGGTTGGATCTCCTTGCAGTCCAAGGGACTCTCAAGAGTCTTCTCCATGTAACTGGTTAAATGAGTTCAATTTAGGCAGCAAAGATTAAGATATCTAACTTTTCTGGGTTCAAGCTACATTTTTCACCTCTATCATGACTTCAATAAAGATAATATCATATTTTACTCCTCCTTGATTGTTGTACCAGTTTACAAACTAGCTTAGAATCTGAAAAGAAAATAGGATGATGCAGGACCCCAATACCCAGCAATACAGCATGGACAATTATCTGATAAATGGAGGATGGTTGGTTGAGTGAATAATTGAGCCAGGGGGCTTTCCAATGACAAAGAGGCCCTAGATGTTCAGTGAGTGATCTTTATATTCCAAAGTAATGTTTGTGCTATGTATAAGACAAATAAGGGAATTTCTGTTCTAGTGAGCAGAGAGTCAGAATTTGACTTCAAGTAAATATTGAGGGATTGAATCCAATGTGCTGGTGAGGCTATTTTAGGAGAGGGTGAACTGATGGCTGTTACCTAAGGAGACGCTCTGTAATTCAACCAAAAGAAGGATTCCTGGGATATCTATATCCTGGGATATCTATATCTGGTGGCTTCCCACATGATGCATTGGTAAAGAATCTGCCTGCCAATGCAGAAGATGCAAGAGATGTGGTTTCAATCCCTTGGTTGGGGCCATCCCTAGGAGTACAGAATGGCAACCCACTCCAGTATTCTTGCCTGGAAAATCCATGGACAGAGGCGCCTGGCAGGCTTCAGTCCATGGGGTTGCAAAGAGTCAGACATGACTGAGCATGCAGACTACATCTCTAGAAATAGTCTCGGTCACACTTACCAGTCTTCTAGTCAGTCAGTCAGTCAGTTCAGTCACTCAGTCATGTCTGACTCTTTGAATCTTGTTTTATAATAATTCTGGTAAATGTTTATTTTGGTTTAAAAAATTAGGAGATAAATACAAGCTGGGCTGATTTCATACAATAAACCTTCTGTTAGCAGAGTCTAAACTAGGATAGATTTTGGACTGGTACTTAGGAAGTGTTATTGGCCGAGGGATTTTGTCCAAAGGCTATCAATAAGCGTGTGTCTCTATTCTCAGTACAGCTTACCCTCTTTGTGTCCCTCACTCTTTTCTACTTACTGCTCTATCCCTCAGGATGAAATGATCATTTTCCTATAGGATTTAGGGAATTCAGTCTTGATGGCTACACAGTGTCCACACAGATGCTCTAGTTAAAACAGAAGAAGGCCTCTGGGTTGGTGCCTTATTTTATTCTATGTATTATTAGTTTCCATCCAATGAAAGGGAAATATGACATTTGATTTTTTCCCTTAGGTTTTCACCATGAACAGACACATTCAGAACTTTTACCAAGGGCAGTCCTTCAGAATATTGTGCTACAGCTGGTTTTTATTCTTGCTCCTAGGTGGCCTTGCTGAAATACAGCTTTTCTCTTTAAATGCATCAATATTTGGTTGGAAAGTGTAAGTAAATTGAGGGCCTTCTAGTTTGCATGAATAAATTTGTAGTAACTTAAAAATGTTAGAAATTTACAACTCCATTAGACCAAAGAAATAAAATAGGCTCAGTGTATTTTAGAATTGAATTTTTGTACTTTTAGAGACTTTAGAGATAATCTAAATGGAATGTCTTAAAAACAAGAAAGCCAAGGGGCAGAGATGTTAAAGCAATATTCCTAACATTACACAGCCATCAAGTGTCAGAAATAAGATTAGAACCCATGTTTCCCAGAGTCCAGTCCAAGACACCTTTTTTTTTTTCATGCCGTGTTGTCATTTTCTTAAAAAAATATTATTATGGTTGTTTCCTGGAAGTCAATTGACTGTTGCAAATAAAGTCTACTATGGTAAATGTTGACCAGCATTGTGCTACTGGAGGTAAAGGGATGTCTTTCAGATCGTAACTCTTTGTGGGGGTCAGGAAGTTTCCTTTCTCCCTCTATCTCTGCCTTTCTCTTTCTCTCTCTCTCTCTTTTATTATGAATACTCCTCCTATTTAGTAGTTCTTAGCTTCTCCACTTAAGTCCCCCTTTCTCCACAAAAGAGATGGTTATAAAGACGTTAGTAAGTAAAAAATGAATCTCCTCAGATTTGCTGAATATCTGTGAATCTTACTTTTATCAGCAACAACAGCAATAAAGTTTGTCTTGCAGGGGAGTCTCAAGGACCTACCTCATCTTTTCTGATCTTAAAGCTGATACCAGCTCAAGTAGGTTGTGGAAACCTGTGTTGTTTCTTCCAAAGATAATAAGGAACAGACCCTCTGAGTGTCTGTTGAAAAGAGGAGAAAAGCTGCTGTCTGCCTTTGTATTCCCCAGAGGGCGAGAGCTATTGTGAGGAAGCAGACGGGCCCCGTGCCACAGCCTGGCTCACAATGGCACATTCTAGTGACGAGAGACATAACATTGGAGCTGTGGCTCCTGCATGGCTGTAACTATTGATACAAGTTGTGTAGACTTGTAGTTATTACGACTTCAATCGAAATGCTGCATTCCAAGTGGTAATCAGTACCATACAAGCATTTCCAGTGTGCACTCCTCACCCTAATTAAACAAAATTTAAAAGTGATGGAAGTCCACGTTTGAAAGCAAGTTGTTGTCCCTTCTATGCATTAAATATCTTTTTATAAAGATTACTTTAACACTTGAATAGAGACAAATAGAAAGAAAAGCAACATTTACTTTATTACTGAAGGAAAGCAAAAATTTTAACATCCACAGATAAATTGAATGGGACTGTCTTTCATGTCTTTAGAGGATGTATTGTACATATGCAGTGCTTTGCAATCCAGCATGTTTAAATTCTGTGTGAGGTGTGTGTACTTGTACATGTGCAAAGCGAAATTAAGAGTTTTAAAATGAGAGAGGGACTTTAATATACCCTAATCCAACCATTCCATTTTACAGTTATAGAAATTGAAATGTATGGAAGATTAAAGATTTGTCTTTAGTGGAAAAATAAGAACACAAATCCAAATTCTGGTGAGTTTTCATTTTGCTCTTTTGGCCAAGATTTTTACCAGAAATTATCAGCTTCAATCACTGAATCCCGTGTTTAGTAGAAAACTCTGAAATTTATACCCATTATAACTCTGTTTGTGCAGGCAACCCAAAGTGAGCAATTTCTACCATATTCTGGTTAATTTAGTCATTTTTATTTCTTATATGAAGAAGAATTTTAAAAGTTGCTTATATCAAACAAGACAATCTATGTTTTTGACTGGATAAAATTTTTTAGATAATTTGTTATCTCTCTACTGGTATGAACATATTACTAGATGGTATTGTTTTCCATTAGAAAGAAAGTTTTTACATAAAGTTTCTAGCAAATTCCTATCACCAGAAAAGAATTAAAATCAAACTGGAGAAGGAAAACATAAAGAAGGAATCTTTTGCCAGGTGCTAATATAAGACTCCAGGGTCACACTTACCCTGTAAAAATTAGGTTTTTGGAAAAGGGAGAGACTTCATATCAGTTTCTAAGTGTGTTTGAAAGTTTATTATATAGGTGATAACAACTGAAAAGAGGAAATAGACTTAAATCATCAATTCTCAAACCTTAACATGATAATTGAACACTTGTTGA
This sequence comes from Bubalus bubalis, assembly GCF_019923935.1. Lineage (NCBI taxonomy): Eukaryota > Metazoa > Chordata > Mammalia > Artiodactyla > Bovidae > Bubalus > Bubalus bubalis. Next base: position 6,979,382 of record NC_059179.1, on the reverse strand, counting down.
AAAGTAAATTTCTATTTTTCACCTGAGAGATTCTTTAGCTTTGAGTTAAGGCACAAAAATCTATAATTTTAACCAGGAGCAATAGGATACTGTTACAGGTAATATCAATAACCTCAGATATGCAGATGACACCATCCTTATGGCAGAAAGTGAAGACGAACTCAAAAGCCTCTTGATGAAAGTGAAAGTGGAGAGTGAAAAAGTTGGCTTAAAGCTCAACATTCAGAAAACGAAAATCATGGCATCCGGTCCCATCACTTCATGAGAAATAGATGGGGAAACAGTGGAAATAGTGTCAGACTTTATTTTTCTGGGCTCCAAAATCACTGGAGATGGTGACTGCAGCCATGAAATTAAAAGACGCTTACTCCTTGGAAGAAAAGTTATGACCAACCTAGATAGCATATTCAAAAGCTGAGACATTACGTTGCCAACAAAGGTCCGTCTAGTCAAGGCTATGGTTTTTCCAGTGTGGATGTGAGAGTTGGACTGTAAAGAAAGCTGAGGGCCTAAGAATTGATGCGTTTGAACTGTGGTGTTGGAGAAGACTCTTGAGAGTCCTTTGTACCGCAAGGAGACCCAACCAGTCCATTCTAAAGGAGATCAGCCCTGGGATTTCTTTGGAAGGAATGGTGCTAAAACTGAAACTCCAGTACTTTGGCCACCTCATGCGAAGAGTTGACTCATTGGAAAAGGCTCTGATGCTGGGAGGGATTGGGGGCAGGAGGAGAAGGGGACGACCGAGGCTGAGATGACTGGATGGCATCGCTGACTCGATGGACGTGAGTTTGGGTGAACTCTGGGAGTTGGTGATGGACAGGGAGGCCTGGCGTGCTGCAGTTCATGGGGTTGCAAAGAGTTGGACACAACTGAGCGACTGAACTGAACTGAACTGACAGGTAATATGGGGCCACACTTAAGAAACTCTTTTTTCACCTATAGCATAAGGAATTTGGGTTATACTGAAGTAAAAAAAAAAAAAAAAAAAGATAATCTAATTAGGATCATAATGAATTGCCATGTGAAAAAGTGGAGTTTCTTTTTTAGAGCACAGTTTAACAATAATTATAAGTTACTTCTCATAAAGAAGCTCTCCTACTTAAATAATCTTGGGAAATCTGTATGATATAATCAAAACTTCGATATTTATGGCATATATTTCCATACAAAAGTTGTTGCTGTTGTTCAGTCACTAAGTCGTGTCTAACTCTTTGTGACCGCATGAACTGCAGCACACCAGGCTTCCCTGTCCTTCACTATCTTCTGGAGTTTGCTCAAACTCATGCCATTGAGTCAGTGATGCCTTTCAAGCATCTCATCCTCTGCCGCCCCCTTTTCCTCTTGCCCTCGACCTTTCCCATCATCAGGGTCTTTACCAATGAGTCAGCTCTTCACATCAGGTGGCCAAAGTATTAGAGCTTCAGCTTCAACATCAGTCCTTCTAATAAATATTCAGAGTTGATTTCTTTTAGGATTGACTGGTTTGATCTCCTTTCAGTCCAAGGGACTCTCAAGAATGTTCACCAGCACCACAATTTGAAAGCATCAGTTCTTCACTACAGCAGTATAGAAGCTTTTCTAACTCTGTTTAAACCAGTTTTCTAAATTTACTTAATTGCAGAATCCATTTTTACTTAAATAAAAATCTTGTTTATGTCCCATTAAATCTATTATAAGAAAAGCCACTTAGAGAAACAGTAATGTGATAAAAACATTTTAAACAGTAGGGTTGATGTGCAAACACGTATCTTATCAAACACCCCAGATGCCTGCTATGAAATCCCTTTACCTGTGAAAGAAGATGTCTGGGCTCTGGAACTTAATACTGGGGCGTTTTGCTGTTGTTGTTCCTCTGGCTGAGTATTGCTTGAAAGAATCTCCTCCATTTCTAGAATACTCTATTTGTATTTATTTAATTTATCTCCTTCTTGATTAGAAGTGCTCTTAGCTATAGCAGCTAGTGTTGTTATCCAAGTTAAGTGTTTCATGCTTAGCTACATATTTAGTTACCACTTTTGGACAGTGACAAAGTGATAGAACAAAGAGTTTTATGAACAATTCCAAGAGAAATTTGAAATGTGTCTTTTCTTTATGCAAAAGAGTCCAACTCCAGCCCTGACATAAGCAAACCATCTTCTGTTTCCATATCTGTCTGCTCATAAGCATTTGAGTTCTACTGGAGAAAGTCACAGAAGTAGAGATGAGTTCCACCATGAATTCATGATCACCAACTTCAGAGACCTTCCCTGTCGCTCTTCTATCCTACTGTACATTTCTCACACGCTTGCCGATGACAATTGCAGAAATTCTCTCATTCTATCTAACTTCCTCTTTTTCTTTCACCTCAATGCAAACCCCAACCTTACCTTATGAGAAAATAGAAGCTGTGAATTGAAAAGCATATAAATATTCCTAGATCTGCCCCTATATGTCAGTGACTCAAATTTATGTCTCTTGCTTTCTCAGAGCTTCAGATATATAAGACAGCTTATTTTGAATGCCTCAAAGCACCTCAAATAAACATGTCTAAACTCAAATCCATGACTCTGAGACTTCCTTAATCCTCTTTTTCATCCAATATTATCGATCTTCCCCAAGTCAGAATCCTAGAGGTATCCATTACACCTTCCTCTTCCTAACCCCCCAACATAGTATCACCATGTCCTATTATTTGGCCTCTTAAATATTTCTAGAGTCCATCCACTTTGCTCCATTTCCATTTCTGATCAAGGTATCATTTCTCATCTGAAACTTTACAATAGTCTCCTAAATGGATTATCGATATCTCTTCTTTTTTCCCTCCAATCTGTTCTCATTCAGCAGCAAGAATGCTCCTTTGAAAGGAAACGCTGATTATATCATCTTCTCACTGAAAGCCATCAACTGCTTCTATTGTACTTAAGAGTAAAACTAAACTCTCTACTTGGTTTGCAAGGCTGTCTACTTCCCAGCATTTGCTTATTCCATTTTCCTCTTGTTCTTTCTCTTCCAGCTGTACTGCCTCTTTCTGTCCCTTATAAACTTACTTCTACTTGTAATTGGGCTTTTCCCTGTGCTATTTTAATCAGTGGAATTCCTTCTGCAGGCTGGTATTTTAAAAAACATTTTTAAGGTTATAGGTGACAAATACCTTTTGTAAACTGAATCTTAGGTAAAGCCCAAGATAGTCCCCAGGTTAAAGTAGAATTGTTGGAGAAAGAGTCTCCAGGTCTTTGAAGGGCCCTGATATACAATAAGTGCTCTAAGCATCCATCTAGTCAAAGCTATGGTTTTTCCAGTAGTCATGTATGGATGTGCGAGTTGGACTGTAAAGAAAGCTGTGTGCCAAAGAATTGATGCTTTTGAACTGTGGTGTTGGAGAAGACTCTTGAGAATCCCTTGGACTACAAGGAGATCAAATCAGTCAATCCTAAAGGAAATCAGTCTTGAATAGTCATTGGAAGGACTGATGCTGAAGCTGAAACTCCAATACATTGACCACCTGATGTGAAGAGCTGACTCTTGGAAAAGAGCCTGATGCTAGGAAAGATTGAAGACAGATGACAAGGATAAGAAGTGGATGAGAGAGGATGAGATAGTTGGATGGCATCACCAAGTCAATGGACATGAGTTTGAGCAAGCTCTGGGAGTTAGTGATGGTCAGGGAAGCCTGGCGTGCTGCAGTCCATGGGGTCACAAAGAGTTGGACATGACTAAGCAACTGAACTGAAGCATTTCTTTTCTTTAGATCTATATGACCTATGTTTTATATATATATATATATATACTACTACTACTACTAAGTCACTTCAGTCGTGTCCAACTCTGTGCGACCCCAGAGATGGAAGCCCACCAGGCTCCCCTGTCCCTGGGATTCTCCAGGCAAGAACACTGGAGTGGGTTGCCATTTCCTTCTCCAATGCATGAAAGTGAAAAGTGAAAGTCAAGTCGCTCAGTCATGTCCAACTCTTAGAGACCCCATGGACTGCAGCCCACCAGGCTCCTCCGTCCATGGGATTTTTCCAGGCAAGAGTACTGGAGTGGGGTGCCATTGCCTTCTCCTATATATATATATATATATATATAGTAATTAGGTGAATGAATTATGTGATAGGTAAGGGTTAGTAAGGGGCTTCCCAGGTGGCACTAGTGGTAAAGAACCCATCTGCCAATGCAGGAGACACGAGAGACACAGGTTCAACCTCTGGGTCAGGAAGATCTCTGGAGGAGGGCATGGCAACCCACTCCAGAATTCTTGTCTAGAGAATTGCATGGACAGAGGAGCCTGGTGGGCTACAGTCCATGGGGTCCAAATGAGTTGGACATGACTGAAGCGACTTAGCACAGACCAGCAAGGATTAGTAAACATGTGATGTTAACCAGGAAATAGGAAGACTTGAACTATAATTTCTAGCTGAATTTTCAGTACTCTGGTTTTGGGACTAGGGAACAGAATGTACAAGGCATTCTTTCTCATTCTTCTAAATCCTAGTTACTATTTTGTAGAGTTAAACATATATACAAAGTAATCATTAAGCAAGTTAGTATATGTGCAGCATTCATAGCAGAGGTACCAGATGCTATAGGAGTTTGGATGAGAGGCATCATAGCTGCCTGCCAAAGATTTAGTGAAAGCAGTGGAACTGAGTTTAATATTGAAGATTTTCCATAATTTTAAAAAATATATAACTTTTTCCTGTCACAGAAGCAATATAAACTCTGTGGAAAATGCCAAGAAAAAATAAACACATATGTAATTCTACCAGATAAAAGTAGCCAAAGTTCACATTTGTGAATGTTTCTTTACCAAAAGTAGTAATAGAGAATATTTTATTACTTTTAAGCATAGTGTGAAATAGTTTCCATTTCAGTAGATATTCTTCTATAACACACTCTTTAGGGCTACATATGTACCTAAAGAATGAACCACGATTTATTTAAATAATTATATAATGATGGGCACTGTTCTGCTATTAGAGACATTATTGTGGTGAGATGGTTGAAAATTTAGTGGGGCATGGCAGGGGATGAAGGTAGGGATATTCAAAATACTTAGATAGACATGAGCTGAACTATGAAAATTAGATTACTCTATTTTGGGAGAATTGGCAAATATAAAGGACAGAGAAAAAGCCTAACAAACTTTTCTCTGTTTTGATTAAATATAGGGTGGATACTTTGTGCTAACAGAGGACTAAAGTTAAAGAAGGCAGTGCAGGAATACAGTAATTCAGAATATTATTAGCTATAGATTCAGGCTCTGTGGTTCCTAATTCTGCCACTATCTGTTGATCCAGGGCAAGTGATTGTATTCATCTGAGCCTCAGTTCCTCAGATACAAAACAGAGGATGAGATGGCTGGATGGCATCACTGACTCGATGGACGTGGGTCTGGGTGAACTCCGGGAGTTGGTGATGGACAGGGAGGCCTGGTGTGCTGCGATTCATGGGGTCACGAAGAGTTGGACACGACTGAGTGACTGAACTGAACTGAATAAGCTTAGTCCTTGGAAGGAAAGTTATGACCAATCTAGATAGCATATTCAAAAGCAGAGACATTACTTTGCCAACAAACGCCTGTCTAGTCAAGGCTATGGTTTTTCCAGTGGTCATGTATGGATGTGAGAGTTGGACTGTGAAGAAAGCTGAGCGCTGAAAAATTGATGCTTTTGAACTGTGGTGTTGGAGAAGACTCTTGAGAGTCCCTTGGACTGCAAGGAGATCCAACCCGTCCATTCTAAAGGAGATCAGTCCTGGGTGTTCATTGGAAGGACTGATGCTAAAGCTGAACCTCCAATACTTTGGCCAGCTCATGTGAAGAGTTGACTCATTGGAAAAGACTCTGATGCTGGGAAGGATGGGGGGCAGGAGGAGAAGGGGACGACAGAGGATGAGATGTCTGGATGGCATCACCGATTTGATGGACATGAGTTTGAGTGAACGCTGGGAGTTGGTGATGGACAGGGAGGCCTGGCATGCTACGATTCATGGGGTCTCAAAAAGTCGGACATGACTGAGCGACTGAACTGAACTGAACTGAAGGATTAATATGATGTATCTGAAGTGCCTGGCATGATGCTTATAACACAGTCAGTGTGTATCACACATTATCTATTGTTAAAAATATAAAACAAAAATTTTGAAACACCAATACTAACATGGTAATAAAGATGGGTCTATATAAAGCCCTAAAAAGAAAGAGTATAGTTTTGTATGTATAATTGATCTTTTCCCCCATTAACAATGGTTCATTTTCTTCAAAATCGGTTAAAGCCATTTCTGCTCTGATGCTTACCTGCACACTAAGAGGCTGCAAATTTTTAGGCAGTGCCTACCTCACCCTCCACAAGCATTTAATGAAAATCAAAAACATATAGCATTTTTAAGAAATCTCCAAATTCTTCTCTACAGTGGCTGTACCAATTTACATTCCCACCAACGGTGCAAGAGCTTCCCTTTTCTCTACCTTGTCTCCAGCATGTATTGTTTGTAGATTTCTTATAATGATTGCCATTCTGACTAGTGTGAGGTGATACCATGTATATTACCATATGTAAAACAAATAGCCAGTGGGGATTTTCTGTATAATGCAAGGAGCTCAACCTAGTGCTCTGCATGACAACATAGAGGGGTGGTACGGGGTGGAAGGTGGGAGAGAGGTTCAAGACGGAGGGGGTATATATGTATACCTATGTTGATTCATGTTGATTTATGATAGAAACCAACACAACTTTGTAAAGCAACTATCCTCCAATTAAACACACACACACACACACACACACACGGCATTGGTTAGCCATTCTCTTTTGTTATAAGTGATTTGGTCAAATGACAATGCTCTTAAAAAAAATTATCCATATATTTCATTTAGTTCTTTTTCCTAATGAGAAAAATACTTTCTGAATATGTGTCATATATATGCAAATGTATATATATGGAGATATATTAATAATTGTACTATAACATTACATTAATTTTAGGCATACAACATAATGACTAGACATAATTATATATTGCAAAATAATTACTACAGTAAGTTTAGTTAACATCCATCACCATGCATAATTACAAATTATTTTCTTCCGATGAGAAATTTTAAGATCTACTCTTTTAGCAACTTTCAAATATATAATAAAGTAGTTTCCTCTAGTCACCATGTTGTATATTAAATCCCCAGAATTTACTTACCTTATAACTAGGAGTTTGTAAAAAAGGTACTCTTGACCAGAAATCTACCTCTAGACAAGATCAGGCACATTCGGGGTGGAATGCCTATAGACTGAAATTTACCTTTAGAAATGTTAGGTAGTTAGAATAGGGAAAAGGAGTCCAGAATGGCGGTGGCTAAAAGATAAGAAAGAGAAAAGCCTGCAAAAATAGAACAAAGGAAGGTCAGAGGACCGAGGACCAGAGTGAGGACAAACAGGTACCTGCTGTTTGTCAGGTAGAATAAACAGCACTCCTGGCTGGCCCAATTTACATAGAGCAGGCCCGGGGGTGGGGGTGGGGGAACATATAAAAAGAGGAGCCAAAGAGCTCTCTCTCTCTCCCCAACACCTCCCCTGATCCCGCACGCTGGGACACTCTTATCTGAACCTTAATAAAAATGCACATTCACTTTTCTAGAGTTAGCACCATAAAGAATAAATCTCTATAAAGAGCAAAAAAAAGAAGGCCCTAAGTCCTTACATGTTAAAAGCACACTCAATATAAGAAAGCAACACACACACACACACACACACACACACACGCCTAACTGTTGCATAAGCAATCACTATGAGAACTTTATGAGTTCAGAGAAGACCCAAGCAATGACTCATGGTATGTATCAGAATAGTCCTACTTTATGGTTGAAAAATATGAATGTATGTTGAAGGAAGATCAAATGAGAAGGCAGAATTCCTGTGTCAACTTGGTCTACCATCATGACAGAAAGCCTTAGATGCTGGTTTTTATTGCAGATATTCTCTGTGTTATTATCACTAGACTTGTTTCATATCTAAATCTGCAAAGTTGTCTTATCAGTTAGGATTATTTAGATTGTGTATCACACACACACACACACAGCTACACACCCACACACCCCAAATCAAAATGCCTTAATCAAAAAGAATTTATTAACTCATATAACAAGAAAATGAAGAAAGGGAGACTGTAAGCTCAGCTCAATTTAAACTCAAAGGATATACCAAAATTCAGATTTTCTTTTTTGAAGGTCTGCCTGCTTCTGAGTATTGATTTTTTGCCAACACACAGTTTTGCATGCGGTATCAAGATAGTGAAATTAGCCTCAGCCTACATAAATGCAGTGATAAAATTCTAATCACTTTAAGTAAGACCATGTTTCATTGGTCTTACTGGATCATGTGTTCATCACTTGGGTAACCATTATGATCTAGGTGAAAGTAATCAGAACAAAACAGAGAAAAATCAATGAAACCATAAACTGATTCTTAAAAAAGATTATTAACATTTATAAGCCTTAGATAAACTGATCAAACCAAAAGAGAAAACACAAATGATCAATATCAGAAGTGAAAGAAAAGACATGTCTCTAGCTCTCACATACATTAGAAGATTAACAAGAAAGTGTCATGAGCAACTTTATGTCTATGGATTGCATTCTTTTGATGAAATGGACTTCAGAGATGACAATACTTTACAAATTATTACAATACTCTCAAATTATTGGTACTAAAAGTTGTAACATTAAGAAACATTCTTCCCTCTATTTGTAGGGCAATTTATGTCTGGTAACAAATGTGCAATATGCCTGTCTTCCCTTTCTCCTTTCATGGATTATCTTCTCATAAATAAGTATTTCTCAAACGGAAATTTGTTTCATTTTCTCTAACATCTGCCCTTGTCATTTACTTTTATAAAGAAGACTTATCAACGAGCTGATATTCTTCATCAGACCACTTGCAGATATGTTGGGTTTATAGGTTGATAGATTTGTAGTAAAAAAAGGATGCCACATGGCAAATCATTGATTGTGTAATATCATTGTTCTAAAGTTTTTAAAGATGTATTCTCTAAAACTTATAACAGAAAATGTATATGAGCTAAATTTTTCTTCTGTCTCTGACTGCTACCATCTTGCTTAACTCATCACTCTTCCTTTTCTCCCAGATTCTCCCATCTTTTCCAACAGCTGCCAACAGCCCATGAACGCTTTCTTATTGTTTTCTCTTATAAAGCAAGCTTAACTGTTTTTAGTTCATATGGGTACTGTATTAAGCTATCTATACCATGGGGAGGCTTAAACATATGCTACTAATTAACCATATAAATGCTATCCAAAAAAAGAAAAGATTCTTTCCTTGAAAGGGTTCTGTGTTTCTCTTTATACAACTGGCTCAAATTTTGCCTCATTTCAAGAACAATGTACCCCATTTTCTACCTTTTCATTGTTATTAACTGAATGCTATTACTAATATACTATATGCTTAATTATACTATGATATTGGTGCTATTATTGCCATAATACTGATGAGAAATCCAAGTCCTTCAAAAAGATTCTATAAATTTTAAACAAATTGTATAAGATCATGTTAATTAGGGGCAATGCTTCACCATAGTAGAATCTGTTTTATTGATCACTAATTTCTAGGTCCTACCATGATACTACAGATTAGAGGGAAGCAAATTATATTTTGTTTATTAATGTAGTGCTTTTATCTTACAAGTTTCAGGACATAGTAGCTGTTCTGTAAATATGTGTTGTTCGGTTATGAAAAGCTCCTAGCATTATAAACATATTTGTGGTTGATTGGAAACAATGATAAGAATGAAGAAATAATTTTACAAATCAGTGAGACAGTATGTTTTAGCCAGATGATCAGAAGTTAAACACATGTTACACAGACATAGAAATCTATTTATAGTTTCTTATTTTACAGACAAAGTACTTTGGGAAGAGAACATTCAAATTGAAATGGTCCACTTAGTTTTAGCTTACATTAGGGAAAATGAATCAGATGAAACCAACAATTGGCTGTTTTTATTAAGTAATTGAAATTAAAAGATGCTTACTCCTTGGAAGGAAAGTCATGACCAACCTAGATAGCATATTCAAAAGCAGAGACATTACTTTGCCAACAAAGGTTCGTCTAGTCAAGGCTATGGTTTTTCCTGTGGTCATGTATGGATGTGACAGTTGGACTTGAAGAGGGCTGAGCACCAAAGAATTGATGCTTTTGAACTGTGGTGTTAGAGAAGACTCTTGAGAGTCCCTTGGACTGCAAGGAGATCCAACCAGTCCATTCCAAAGGAGATCAGCCCTGGGATTTCTTTGGAAGGAATGATACTAAAGCTGAAATTCCAGTACTTTGGCCACCTCATGTGAAGAGTTGACTCATTGGAAAAGACTCTGATGCTGGGAGGGATTGGGGGCAAGAAGAGAAGGGGACGACAGAGGATGAGATGGCTGGATGGCATCACTGACTTGATGGGCGTGAGTCTGAATGAACTCCGGGAGTTGGTGATGGACAGGGAGGCCTGGCGTGCTGCGATTCATGGGGTTGCAAAGAATCGGACACAACTGAGCGACTGATCTGATCTGATCTGATCTGACTGAGTAATTAGAACAGTTTTTTTAAGTTTGAAAAAATAAAGAGCTTCTAATTAAAAGTGTTAAAAAAATCCTAAGCTCAGCTCCTGTAATAGTTGGGTGTGTTTTCTACACCTTGTTTTATTACATGGAAAGCCACAACAGAATCTCCTTAAAACAAGGTGTCTATGACCAAGGTTCTAACCACCCTTCTACTACTGTCCATAGTGTCTTGTTTCATTCTTTTGAAAACCTCAGACATAGTTTTCTAGGAAGAAAATCATTATTAAATCATCATTATTTCTAGGAAGAAAATCATTATTGAGACTTTCTAGGAAGAAAGTCTCAAACTCTAGACTAAAAAATAATAAAAAATGTACCCATAAAGCAAATATAGTTTTCCATGGAGGATCCTTTAAAAGTCATTATTACTTTTGATGAAAATTTTGGGAGATTTTCATAATTGTTTTTGTTTATCCTTCTCATGTTTTTGTCCTTAGTGCATTTTTTTATCTGTAATTACTGAGTACTGTATGTATTTATTCATTGATTGAATCAATGTTTATTGAACAATTTCTGTGTTTGACATTGACTATGCTAAATGTTGGAAATGTAGCATTGAAAGTTCCTTCTTAGGGGATCTCATATTTGATGGGGTGAAGCAGATAATGCTAGAAGAGATATATATATATATAGCCAAGAAGAAAAGAGAGTTTTGAGACACAGTTTCATTGCCCACTTTAGATACAATGGCAAAAAATTTCTCTCTCAAATGTGGAAAGTTGACATCTGAAATATGAGAAGGATCCAGTTTTACAAAGAACCAGGAGAACATATCAAAAGGAACAGCACATATAAAGGCCTTGAGTTGGGAATAACCTTGGTATGTTGGAGAAATGAACAAGACACAAGCATGGTTAAGGAAAAATGTCTGAGTTCAAGTTGAAGATAAGCTAGAACATGCAGGTTATACTCGGCCATGGTTTTTGAATTATTTTAGGAGTTTTGTTAAGCCATGGGAGGAGGGTGGTTAGTAAAGTAGTGACATTACATACTATATGTTCTTCAGAAAAAAAAAAAGAAAAACATCAATCTGGCATTTGACATTTAGATTGTTTCTATGTGTTGGCTATTGTAATTGTGAGGCAATGAGCATCAGGGTACACTTGTCTTTTTTTTTTTTTTTTTTCACTTGTCTTTTTGAATTATGGTTTTCTCAGGGTGGATGGGTGGGATGAGGGGTTGGGAGGGAGGTACAAGAAGGGAAGGGATTATGAATGCATATGGCTGATTCACTTCACTGTACAGCAGGAACTAATACAGTGTTGTAAAGCAATTATGAAAGAAGAAGTGAAAGTCACTCAGTCGTGTCCAACTCTTTGCGATGCCATGGACTGTAGCCCGCCAGGCTCCTCTGTCCATGGAATTCTTCAGGCCGTAATACTGGAGTGGGTAGCTGATCCCTTCTCTAGAGGATCTTCCCAATTAAACTCCAAAAAATAGAAAAAATCAATTTTGTAGCAATATGGAGAGTAGATCATTTTGTTGCAATGGGGCAAGGACGGTGATTAGGAGAGCAGTTAGCCATGTCATTGTTCAGGCCACCACTGATGATGGTATTGAGTAATGTGGAAGCAGGGCTTTGGAGAAAGGCAATGGATTCAAAGAATTTTTTTCTAAGACTGACAGTGTTTGCTAATGGATTAAATATGGTAGTGAGAAATAGAGCTGGAAATGGCTGAAGGATTTGGATATGGGCAATACGGTAGATGAGAGTTACTTACATGGGAGAGGGCTAGGGGAGAAGCCAAATGTTTTTAGGTGTTTGAGGAACCCTACAGTTTTGCTTTTCACAAAGGACAAGGCAAGAGGTCTTGGTTTTTGCTCTATTCTGTTTCTAAAAAGCTCTTTGATTTTGGCCTGACAAAATTTATTTGACTCTTGGTGTTCCTATTTGTAAATTATAATATGCTGCCAGAGTGCTTATTTTATAAAGCATAATATAATAGTTCCACAATAATGCAGGACTCGATGGACCTGAGTTTGGGTAAACTCTGGGAGTTGGTGATGGACAGGGAGGCCTGGCGTGCTGCGATTCATGGGGTCACAGAGTCGGACACGACTGAGTGACTGAACTGAACTGAGACGAGTGCAATTGTGTGGTAGTTTGAGCATTCTTTGGCGTTGCCTTTCTTTGGGGTTGGAATGAAAACTGACCTTTTCCAGTCCTGTGGCCACTGCTGAGTTTGCCAACTTTGCTAACATATTGAGTACAGCACTTTCAAAGCATCATCTTTTAGGATTTGAAATAGCTCAACTGGAATTCCATCACCTCCACTAGCTTTGTTCATAGTGATGCTTTCCAAGGCCTGCTTGACTTCACATTCCAGGATGTCTGGCTCTAGGTGAGTGTGTGTGATCACACCATTGTGATTATCTTGGTCCTGAAGATCTTTTTTGCATAGTTCTTCTGTGTATTCTTGCCACCTCTTCTTAATATCTTCTGCTTCTTTTAGGTCCATACCATTTCTATCTTTTATTGAGCCCATCTTTGCATGAAATATTGCCTTGGTATCTCTAATTTTCTTGAAGAGATCTCTAGTCTTTCCCTTTCTATTGTTTTCCTCTATTTCTTTGCACTGATCACTGAGCAAGGCTTTCTTATCTCTTCTTGCTATTCTTTGGAACTCTGCATTCAAATGGGCTTATCTTTCCTTTTCTCCTTTGCTTTTCACTTCTCTTCTTTTCACAGCTATTTGTAAGGCCTCCTCAGACAGCCATTTTGCTTTTTTGCATTTCTTTTTCTTGGGGATGGTCTTGATTCCTGTCTCCTGTACAATGTCATGAACCTCTGTCCATAGTTCATAAGGCATTCTATCAGATCTAGTCCCTTAAGTCTATTTCTCACTTCCACTGTATAGTCATAAGGGATTTCTATGCTTTTCCTATCTCAGCATTTGTCAACCAGCTTTACATTTGTCTGTGTGGTTATTTTATTAACTCTGTTGTGGTTATTTTATTAACTCTGTTTCCTCCACGAGGACAAGAGCTGTGCACATTGGCAGTGCCTGACAGTTGATAATGCTATTGAATAATGATTTGTTGAATGCAATAATGAGGGGAGAGAATCCATAATGGCTGGCTAATGTTCTTCCAAGCACTGAAAATTCCAGTTCTAAGCAATAAAATGATTTTTTTAAATGCATGTGATTTTTGTCAATGTGTCATTTTTCATACTTGATTCCTGTGACCTAGAATATTCCCTGCCTGTAGAAGTTTTTTCTAGTCTCTAGTTCAAGTCTCATCTCTTTAAAGAAAACATCTCTATAGTTAGGAAGTTTGGGATCATTGTATACATACTGCTATGTTTAAAATGGATAACCAACAAGGTCCTACAGTGTAGCATAGGGAACTCTATTCAATTTTACGTGGCAGCCTGGATGGGAGGGAAGTATGGGGGAGAATGGACACAATAATAAAATAAAAGTAAAAAAAAAGTAATTTCCTCCACTCACAGTTCTTATTATCTTTTTTTAGATATTCTGAGGTATATATTTTTATAGGTTGAATTATGTCCCCTTACAACCTCCACGAGCTTCCCAGGCGGTGCTAGTGGTAAAGAACCTGTCTGCCAATGCAGGAGAAATAAGAGATGTATGTTCGATCCCTGGGTCGGGAAGATCCCCCGGAGGAGGACATGGCAACCCACTCCATGTTCGTACCTGGAGAATCCCATGGACAGAGGAGGCTGGCAGGCTACAGCCTACTGGGGTGCAAACAGCTGGACACTAAGTTGAAGTGACTTAGCAAGCATGCAGCCCCCACAACAACCTTATGCTGAAGTACTAATCGCTAGTGCCAATGATCATGACCTTATTTGGAAATAAGTTCTTACAGATTTAAACAAGTTAAGATGAGATTATTAGGTTGGATTTCATGCACTATGACTAGTGTCTTTGTATGATGAGGGAAAATTTGAACACATGTGAAGATGGAGGAAAGAGATTGAAGTGATAGAGTCACTCCAAGGAATGTCCAGGCTGCTTCAACAGAAGCAAGAAGCACAGCTTCTCCCTCAGAACTCTTAGATGGAACCAACCTTGCCAATTTCTTGATTTTGGACTTCTAGCCTCCAGAACTGTGAGACCATGAACTTGTGTCATTTTAAGCTAGTTTGTGGTGCTTTGTTGTGAGAGTCAGGAAACCAATATAATCATCATGCAATTGCCTTTGTTTTCTACTTGTGTATCCTCTTCTCTATATACAAAGTCTCCATGCATTCAATGTCTGTCTTATGCAGTGCAGATATTGGTACAATCTTTGACATAAGTGACGGCTTTACATTTAATGCTGAATATAATGAATGAGGTTTTTATTTCCCCAAGGCTAAAAAAAGTATCCACTTTGATAACTCCCTTTCTTCCAACCTAGCAAGATGTGATTTATTTATTTTAATAAAATAATTGAACTTTTATTTTGGAGTCCACCTTGAATTTGAGGTATTTAAAGAAAAATTAATGAAATGACCCAAGAAGTTGGCAAAACAATACCTTTACTCTTCTAAGACATTTAAAGAGGTCTTATTTTAATACAATAAAAATTGGCTCAATTGTATAATTGATAATGACACTTGGAATCTGTTCAGTTTTAGGTCTTGGGTTCCAAAATTATCTCTTAAATATGTTTTTTAGAAGGGAAATGAATACCTTGTATTCTTTCCTGATTTTTTTTTTGTTCTTTTATAAAATAGACAAGACAAAGACAAAAGACAATGTCATATCTAAAATTAATCCTTGTTAATATTTTGATATATTTTCTTGGTTTCTTTAAAGAAGTAAAAATCATTCAGATAATGTCCATTTTGTTCCTCACCCTGAAGACTAAAAAAGTATTTTTAAATGTATATATACATAAATGCATCATATTGGAATACAAATCTGCAGCTTCCTCTTTTCTAAAAATCAAATTTTTGAGGTCTAATCATTTTAAGATATAGGAATCTAGTTTGTTTTTAAACTGTAGTATTACTTCTTACATTCCTCTTATATTGTTTCCCTATTGATGGTATTTCCAATATTTCTCTATTAAAAAGCAATACTGCAATAAATGCTTTCCCTATGTTACACATTGAGAAACAGAAATCCTGGTCCATAGAAAATATACATTTTCAACCATACTGCTGCTGCTGCTGCTGCTAAGTCGCTCCAGTTGTGTCCGACTCTGTGCAACCCCATAGATGGCAGCCCACCAGGCTCCCCCATCCCTGGGATTCTCCAGGCAAGAACACTGGAGTGGGTTGCCATTTCCTTCTCCATACTAGATTCTGACAAATTGTCCTTCATATTGTTTTATTAACATCAATTCCACCAGGATAAGCCATTTTTCATATCCTCCTGTAAACATTAATCATGTGTACTCTAATTGTATCTAATCTTGCTAGTGTGTGAGGTGGTATCTCAGTGTGTGCATGTGTGTGTGTCTAAGTGCATTTTTTAGCACTTTTGGGGATTTATCAATTTTGGGGATTGATCTTTTGTAGGCTGTATATTTTTAAAATATGGCCTCCTGATCAATCACTTATCTTTTAAGTTTAAATATTTTTAAATTTTAAATTAAATAGGCACAAATTTATGTAATTTTTATTAATAGTTTGTGATTCTGTATGCATTTTGCTTCAGAAATTCTTATCTGAAGTTCACACAGTTATTTTCTGTATTTTTTCCTAACTTCTTATAGTTGCAGTCTTTTCATTAAAGAAACAGTTGGCTCACATATAAGGTTGCTTTTTTTCCTTAGTAAGTCTTAGTCCATTTTTCTGCTTCTTCTAAAAATTTCATCTAAATCCTAAATCTTACAAAGACACCTAGATTGTTTCTGTTAAAAATGGATAAATGTGGCTTTTTTTTTCTTGAAAACAGTAGGAGAAATTCCTTAACAGTGTCCCAAGTTCACATTTTTTTCCTAGTACATTTTGTACTATCTCCAAAAAACCTAAGCAATGTGATATTTTGTCTTTTATTTTATTGTTTTAGAATTTCACAATGCTATAAACCACTGAATGACTCACCTGCTTCTGCCCTGTGCTCTGCTATATCCTCTGCTGACTAGTAGCTCACCTCTACCTCTTCATAGATCCACACACTGCTTTTACCCTGAAGCCAGAAAAACCTTCCTTTGGTTATTTACTTGAATCTTCCTGGACTTAAGTTATGGAGTGGAGCCATGTTTCAGCATGTCCAAAACTGAGAGCTAGGTTGTCTCAGGATCATTAGGAAGTGAAAGACTTTAGATGCCATCCATCTATTGTGATGAGGGAACCCACACATTGCAGGGATCACACATTTCCCTTGGCTGATCTTACATTTTGATGCACTAAAGCAATTCATATTCATGCAATAATTCTTCCTTCTGTTCAATATTTTGTATCTCCCTCTCTTTTGAATATGGGGCTTGCCAGGTAGCGCTAATGATAAAGAAGTGTGTTAGTTGCTCAGTTGTGTCTGACTCTTTGTGACCTCATGGACTATAGCCTGACAGTTTCTCTGTTCATTGGATTTCCCAGGGAAGAATACTGGAGTGGGTTGCCAGAATCCACCTGCCAATGCAGGGGACACAAGAGACATGGGTTCAATCCACTATAGTCCATGGCATCACACAGATTCAGACATGATGTTTTGAATATGGCATTTTTTCTCTTCAAAGACATTTGAAATACTTTTATAGTGGTATAAATATGAGTCCTTAGCCCTAAATATATGGATAATTTATTTTGCTATATCATTCTGAGTTTTATATCAAGACTTCATTCTGCAGGAATAGTAAAGGGTTTTTCCCAAGGGCTTGGGTAGTACTGAGATATTGTGGCATATCTGGCCCTTGAGTCATCTACTGAAGTGAGAATTGTCAGAGACCTACCTTTTCCTATTTAGTCCTTAGTCATTCAGGAATTAAGATTCCTTTTGAGTCCACCCATGTTCCTGTCCTCAAGGTTCCTTCTAGTCTGCTGGCATCTCTCTTCTACATCAGAGTCAGACTTTGGGTATAAACATTATCCTGTAGCTTTTATTCCAAGATGTGACAATGGAAACTTCCAGTGACTGTCCAGAGATCTGTCTGGATCCATTATACAGATGTTCTTCATGGTTTCCTGACTTCCCCAACCCTACTCTGAGCATCCTGTTTTGAGATCTGGGCTCTGGGCCCCTTTCTCAAACACTGTAATTTCTCTTTTTAAAGTTCTTTACCATCTCTTCTCCTCTCTACCCGGTGGATTATTTTGCTAGTGCAAGTGGAAGTGAGCATGAAACATCCCTTTTTATTTTTCTTTTCCTGTATATTTTATTTTAAATCCTTAAAATTTCTCCAAAGGAGTTTAAGCTTTTGGAGTACAAAAGGCAGAGTCTGACAGGCTCCATCTGCTTTGTGTCCTGTGACATTCTGTTCAAATGATGAATGCAGAGTCAAGTATTAGCCTGTATACAGCATCAGATTGAGGAAAAATTTTTGAAAAGGAAAATATAGGTTAATTTCTTTAAAGTATATTCCTGCCATTGTTGTTATTTAATCACTAAGTCATGTCTGAATCTTTTGTGACCTCATGGACTGTAGCTCACAGGCTCCTCTGTCCATGGGATTTTCCAGGTAAGAATACTGGAGTGGGTTGCCATTTCCTTCACCAAGGATTCTTGCCCTGCTTATACTTATTATTTTAGTCTTATTAGCTTTGATTTCTGTATTTGAAAATTACTATTATAATTTGGTCTGTTTTTGATTGCCACTGATGAATCAATTTAGTAGGGGTCATACTGAAAGTTCTATTTCTTTTCAATCATTCTAAGCTCTACTGTCTGCCAGACTTCTACCTATTAAAATCCGTATTTATTAATGCTCATGGGTCATGGTTAGCTTTGAGCTTTTCTAATCACACTGTCCTTCCTGCTTTAGCTTTCTTTTAAATCAGACTTTAAAACATGTCTTCATTTCCTACTGTTAATCATTAGCTGAGCCTTGATTTGTTAAAACCTCTGTCTAAAGCATTATGTTAGTAAAATGATTAGATTTCAGGTCCATGTCTCTTATCATTAACTAGAGTTTCTGCATCTGATCCCTATAGCGATTCAAGTGGAGAACTGATTTCCATGAACTGTTGTGGAGAAGGAGGTCATTATGACAAAAGATTCCTGCCTAATTTATATAGTGAGGCTTGCTCACTAATTCTGGCGTCAGAGATCCGACCAGTTACCAATTGATTTCTATCAGTGCAGTGTGAGATGATAAATTTTAATCAGAGCTTTTTGGTCTCTATTAGTCTGGTTTTCTTTTTATAATGGATTTCTCTCATTCATGCTTTCCCTAGTCTGCATTTTTATGACTGTGATGTGCTTTGATTTACTTCATTCAAAGTACGATGCTCTGGCTTCAATTACTCCATTTAACTTTAAATAGACATTACTACAAGTCGTTCTTATACAAAAGAGCATCTGGTGTCAATAAATTGCAGCAGGAGGTGCCATGTGGGAAAGAACCCAAGAACTAAACACATCTCTGGGCACATCCATCAGGACATGAGCATACACGTCATGGCATTGTGCCACTTATCTTCTTAAATGCTATCAGAGTGGAGCTAGCTCTAGGAGTTGAAGCCAGCATGGCATTTTGATTTTCACTGTAGCAATGCTTGACTCACTGATCTAAGGCTCCAGACACTAAACATTCTGTTCAGTTGATAACATCTTTAAGGATGACTTCTGCTAAACCAGAAAGAAACAGAGAGCCAGGGGACACTTTTTTCTATGTCTTGTACAGAGTGTTTAATGAAGAATGTTGTAAAGAAGTCAGAATAAAGAACACTATTTCTCACGTTCCCTCCCTACCAAACACACCAGAACAAAAAGTGCTGGGGTTTCCACAGGGAAATACACTGACTCTCTGCTATTTTTGAGGTTGATCCCAACTACAATTTTTAATAATTACCTAAGACTACCAAATTTAAATAATAGAATACACAATAATTAAAGAGAAACCTTTGCCTGTTTTTAAGGTTTGACAATAAAGTCTCTTTAATTGCTAAAATAAGCATAATGCAGAAATAATTTACCCAAGATGTAATTCACATTTAAATTTTATTCCGTATACAAGAGCTTTGTTCATAATCAGAGTTATGCACTGATAATTTGAGTCTTGTAAAAAAGAGTGTCCTTAATAATAGGCTTTATTTACATGATCTTTAAGTGAAATTATTTATGGATAATATATTGGGAAGCATGTGTCTGTCACAGCATATTTTGAAACTCAGATTCTCAAGCATGAGAACAAGGAACCCAATTTGACCTTGCTCTTCTTGTTTCCACTGCTTATTTCTGCTCAGCTTCATAGCCTTTTTCCTGTGTTGGAGCAGAAGTTGACCGGCAGCCAGAGATATCACATCTTCCTAGTTTAATGAACTCTGTAGAAAGAGAGAGTTGCTCTTTCCCAAAGTTCATGTGTTAATCTTGCAAAAGAATCCTAATTAGCCCAGTTTTGTGATGTGCTCATCTCTGGACCCATCACAGCTGCCAAGAAAAGAGAACATGATGAACCAAGAACTGAATCTACAGTGGAAGAGAGCAGGTTCTGTTCCCAGAGGGAAGGGGATGAGAAAGCTTATTGGGTGAAAAACAATTAAAAAAAACTAAACCAAACAAACAGTATTACCAGTATCCATGATTCTTAGCCAACCAACTCTGGATAAGGGTTTAGAGAATGAGAAAGGCATGCGTTTCAGACTGGTGACACTTTGTTCTACCTACTCAGAGATGAAATGTTCTCATAAGACAGTCTGTCTTGTTCTGCCATGAGGGGGGACATCGCTTTAGCATTTTGGAAGAATGCAGTAGCAGTGAGAAAGAATGTTTCTTTGGATGCAAATTTCAGAAAAGGGTTAGACCAGGTTAGCGCTGCTCCAAAGGAGTCCTCATAAGATGGTGAAATAGGGCATTAAGTGAGTGAAAAAAAAAAGGAAGATTAGGTTACACAAAGTGAAAAAGCTTTTTTTATTGGAGATTTTCATAAAACTTCTAATATAGCAAAATACTTCTGAGAATTTCAGAAGATGATATGGCATGCATGATTTCCAAAACATATTTAATGAGAGAGCTCTTTTTATTTTCATTCACTAAGAAGTTGAAATATTAGATGATTTTTTAAATACCTTGCTTATTCTGATAGTCTCCCAATTTTACGATTTTAAGAGAACAATATAAAGTTGAGATTCCAATCCTGGAGCGTATGTTTTTGTTTTTTTAATTAATAGTTTTTTTTTTTTAATTGGAGGATAATTGCTTTACAATCTTGTGCTGCTTTCTGCCATACAACAAAGTAAATGAGCCATAAGTATGCATATGTCCTCTCTCTCTCTTGGATCCACCTCCTACCCCATCCCACATCTCTACGTTGTCACAGAACACTGGGTTGAGCTCCCTGTGTTATATATTACCTTCCTATTAGCTGTCTGTTTTACATATGATTCAAGAAGATCCCAGGGATGCAGGAACCTGGCAGGCGGCCGTCTATGGGGTCGCACAGAGTCCGACATGACTGAAGCAACTTAGCAGCAGCAGCAAGAATATCCAACCAGTCCGTCCTAAAGGAGATCAGTCCCAAGTGTTCATTGGAAGGACTGATGTTGAAGCTGAAACTCCAATACTTTGGCCACCTCACGCAAAGAATTGACTCATTGGAAAAGACCCTGATGCTGGGAGGGATTGGGGGCAGGAGGAGAAGGGGACGACAGAGGTTGAGATGGCTGGCTGGCATCACTGACTCGATAGACATGGGTTTGGGTAGACTCTGGGAGTTGGTGATGGGCAGGGAGGCCTGGAGTGCTGTGATTCATTGGATCACAAAGAGTTGGACACGACTGAGCAACTGAACTGAACTGAATGTTTATATTCATATTTAGGTGCTATGCTATCAATTTGTCCCACCCTCTCCTTCCCCCACTGTGTTCACAAGTCTGTTCTCTATGTCTGTGTCTCTATTCCTGATCTGCAAATAGGTTCATCAGTACCATTTTTCTAGATTTCATATTTAGCGTTTATATAGGATATTTGTTTCTTCTCTTTCTTTTTTTAAAATATAAATTTATTTATTTTAATTGGAGGCTAATTACTTTGCAATATTGTGTTGGTTTTGCCATACATTGACATGAATCTGCTACGGGTGTACATGTGTTCCCCATCCTTAACCCCCCTCCCACCTCCATTCCCATCCCATCCCTCTGGGTCATCCCAGTGCACCAGCCTCGAGCATCCTGTATCCTACATCAAACCTGGAATGGCAATTTGTTTCACATATGATAATATACATGTTTCAATGCCATTCTCCCAAATCATCCCACCCTCGCCCTCACCCATAGAGTCCAAAGACTGTTCTATACATCTGTGTCTCTTGCTGTCTCTCATACAGGGTTATCATTACCATCTTTCTAAAGTCCATATATATGTATTAGTATACTGTATTAGTGTTTTTCTTTCTGGCTTACTTCACTCTGTATAATAGGCTCCAGTTTCATCCACCTCATTAGAACTGATTCAAATGTATTCTTTTTAATTGCTGAGTAATACTCCATTGTGTATATGTACCATAGCTTTCTTATCCATTCATCTGCTGATGGACATCAAGGTTGTGTCCATGTCCTGGCTATTATAAACAGTGCTGCGATGAACATTGGGGTACATGTGTCTCTTTCAATTCTGGTTTCCTCACTGTGTATGCCCAGCAGTGGGATTGCTGGGTCATACGGCAGTTCTATTTCCAGTCTTTTAAGGCATCTCCACACTGTTCTCCATAGTGGCTGTACTAGTTTGCATTCCCACCAACAGTGTAAGAGGGTTCCCTTTTCTCCACACCCTCTCTGGCATTTATTGCTTGTAGACTTTTGGATGGCAGCCATTCTGACCGAAGTGAAATGGTACCTCATAGTGGTTTTGATTTTAATTTCTCTGATAATGAGCATCTTTTCATGTTTGTTAGCCATCTGTATATCTTCTTTGGAGAAATGTCTAGTTTGAAAAGTCTAGAAGATATGTTTAGTTCTTTGGCCCATTTTTTGATTGGGTCGTTTACTTTTCTGGAATTGAGCTGCAGAAGTTGCTTATATATTTTTGAGATTAATTCTTTGTCAGTTGCTTCATTTGCTATTATTTTCTCCCATTCTGAAGGCTGTCTTTTAACCTTGCTTATAGTTTCTTTTGTGGTGCAGAAGCTTTTAATTTTAATTATGTCCCATTTGTTTATTTTTGCTTTTATTTCCAATATTCTGGGAGGTGGGTCATAGAGGATCCTGCTGTGATGTATGTCGGAGAGTGTTTTGCCTATGTTCTCCTCTAGGAGTTTTATAGTTTCTGGTCTTACGTGTAGATCTTTAATCCATTTTGAGTTTATTTTTGTGTATGGTGTTAGAAAGTGCTCTAGTTTCATTCTTTTACAAGTGGTTGACCAGTTTTCCCAGCACCACTTGTTAAAGAGATTGTCTTTTCTCCATTGTATATTCTTGCCTCCTTTGTCAAAGATAAGGTGTCCATAGGTGTGTGGATTTATCTCTGGGCTTTCTATTTTGTTCCATTTATCTATATTTCTGTTTGTGTGCCAGTACCATACTGTCTTGATGACTGTGGCTTTGTAGTAGAGCCTGAAGTCAGGCAGGTTGATTCCTCCACTTCCATTCTTCTTTCTCAAGATTGCTTTGGCTATTCAAGGTTTTTTTGTATTTCCATACAAATTGTAAGATTATTTGTTCTAGCTTTGTGAAAAATACCATTGGTAGTTTGACAGGGATTGCATTGCAACTATAGATTGCTTTGGGTAGTATACTCATTTTCACTATATTGATTCTTGTGATCCATGAACATGGTATATTTCTCATCTATTAGTGTCCTCTTTGACTTCTTTCACCAGTGTTTTATACTGTTCTATATATAGGTCTTTGTTTCTTTCAGTTCAATTCATTCATGTCCAACTCTTTGCGACCCCCATGAATCGCAGCACGCCAGGCCTCCCTGTCTATCACCAACTCCCGGAGTTCACTGAGACTCATGTCCATCGAGTCAGTGATGCCATCCAGCCATCTCATCCTCTGTTGTCCCCTTCCCCTCTGCCCCCAATCCCGTCCAGCATCAGAGTCTTTTCCAGTGAGTCAACTCTTCGCATAAGGTGGCCAAAGTACTGGAGATTCAGCTTTAGCATCATTGCTTCCAAAGAAATCCCAGGGCTGATCTCCTTCAGAATGAACTGGTTGGACCTCCTTGCAGTCCAAGGGACTCGTAAGATTCTTCTCCATCACCACAGTTCAAATGCATCAATTCTTCAGTGCTCAGCTTTCTTCACAGTCCAACTCTCACATCCATACCTGACCACTGGAAAAACCATAGCCTTGACTAGACGGACCTTAGTTGGCAAAGTAATGTCTCTGCTTTTGAATATGCTATCTAGGTTGGTCATAACTTTCCTTCCAAGGAGTAAGCGTCTTTTAATTTCATGGCTGCAGTCACCGTCTGCAGTGATTTTGGAGCCCAGAAAAATAAAGTCTGACACTGTTTCCACTGTTTCCCCATCTATTTTCCATGAAGTGATGGGACCAGATGCCATGATCTTCGTTTTCTGAATGTTGAGTTTTAAGCCAACTTTTTCACTCTCCACTTTCACTTTCATCAAGGGACTTTTTAGTTCCTCTTCACTTCCTGCCATAAGGGTGGTGTCATCTGCATATCTGAGGTTAATGAGATTTCTCCCGGCAATATTGATTCCAGCTTGTGCTTCTTCCAGCCCAGTGTTTCTCATGATGTACTCTGCATATAAGTTAAATAAGCAGGGTGACAATATACAGACTTGATGTACTCCTTTTCCTATTTGGAACCAGTCTGCTACATGTCCAGTTTTAACTGTTGCTTCCTGACCTGCATACAAATTTCTCAAGAGGCAGGTCAAGTGGTCTGGTATTCCCATCTCTTTCAGAATTTTCCAGTTTATTGTGATCCACACAGTCAAAGACTTTGGCATAGTCAATAAAGCAGAAATAGATGTTTTTCTGGAACTCTCTTGCTTTTTCCATGATCCAGCAGATGGCAATTTGATCTCTGGTTCCTCTGCCTTTTGTAAAGTCAGCTTGAACATCTGGAAGTTCACCGTTCATGAATTGCTGAAGCCCGTCTTGGAGAATTTTGAGCATTACTTTACTAGCATGTGAGATGAGTGCAATTGTGCAGTAGTTTGAACATTCTTTGGCATTGCCTTTCTTTGGGATTGGAATGAAAACTGACCTTTTCCAGTCCTGTGGCCACTGCCGAGTTTTCCAAATGTGCTGACATATTGAGTGCAGCACTTTCACAGCATCATCTTTCAGGATTTGGAATAGCTCAACTGGAATGTCATCACTTCCACTAGCTTTGTTCGTAGTGAGGGCCCACTTGACTTCACATTCCAGGATGTCTGGCTCTAGGTCAGGGATCACACCATTGTGATTACCTGGGTTGTGAAGATCTTTTTGTTCAGTTCTTCTGTGTATTCTTGCCATCTCTTCTTATCTTCTGCTTCTGTTAGGTCCATACCATTTCTGTCCTTTATCGAGCCCATCTTTGCACGAAATGTTTCCTTGGTATCTCTAATTTTCTTGAAGAGATCTCTAGTCTTTCCCATTCTGTTGTTTTCCTCTATTTCTTTGCATTGATCACTGAGGAAGGCTTTCTTATCTCTCCTTGCTATTCTTTGGAACTCTGCATTCAGATGCTTAGATCTTTCCTCTTCTCCTTTGCTTTTCCCTTCTCTTCTTTTCACAGCTATTTGTAAGGCCTCCCCATACAGCCTTTTTTTTTTTTTTTTTTTTGCATTTCTTTTCCATGGGCATGGTCTTAATCCCTGTCTCCTGTACAATGTCATGAACCTCAGTCCATAGTTCATCAGGCACTCTATCTCTCAGATCTAGGCCCTTAAATCTATTTCTCTCTTCCACTGTATAATCATAAGGGATTTGATTTAGGTCATACCTGAATGGTCTAGTGGTTTTCCCTACTTTCTTCAATTTAAGTCTGAATTTGGCAATAAGGAGTTCATGGTCTGAGCCACAGTCAGCTCCTGGTCTTGTTTTTGCTGACTGTATAGAGCTTCTCCATCTTTGGCTGCAAAGAATATAATCAATCTGATTTCGGTGTTGACCATCTGGTGATGTCCATGTGTACAGTCTTCTCTTGTATTGTTGGAAGAGGGTGTTTGCTATAACCAGTGCATTTTCTTGGCAAAACTCTATTAGTCTTTGCCTTGCTTCATTCTGTATTCCAAGGCCAAATTTGCCTGTTACTCCAGGTGTTTCCTGACTTCCTTCTTTTGCATTCCAGTCCCCTATAATGAAAAGGACATCTTTTTTGGGTGTTAGTTCTAAAAGGCCTTGTAGGTCTTCATAGAACCGTTCAACTCCAGCTTCTTCAGTGTTACTGGTTGGGGCATAGACTTGGATTACTGTGATATTGAATGGTTTGCCTTGGAAACGAACAGGGATCATTCTGTCATTTTTGAGATTGCATCCAAAGTACTGCATTTCGGACTCTTTTGTTGACCACGATGGCTACTCCATTTCTTCTGAGGGATTCCTGCCTGTAGTAGTAGATATAATGGTCATCTGAGTTAAATTCACGTGTTCCAGTCCATTTTAGTTCGCTGATTCCTAGAATGTCAACGTTTTTTTAGGTAGATATATTCCTAAGTATTTTATTCTTTTCGTTGCAATGGTGAATGGAATTTTTTCCTTAATTTCTCCATTTTCTCATTATTAGTGTTTAGGAATGCAAGGGATTTCTGTGTGTTGATTTTATATCCTGCAAATTTACTATATTCATTGATTAGCTTTAGTAATTTTCTGGTGGAGTCTTTAGGGTTTTCTATGTAGAGGATCATGTCATCTGCAAACAGTGAGAGTTTTACTTCTTCTTTTCCAATATGGATTCCTTTTATTTCTTTTTCTTCTCTGACTGCTGTGGATAAAACTTCCAAAACTATGTTGAACAGTAGTGGTAAGAGTGGGCACCCTTTACTTCTTCCTGACTTTAGGGGAAATGCTTTCAATTTTTCACCATTGAGGTAATGTTTGCTGTGGGTTTGTCATATACAGCTTTTATTATGTTGAGGTATGTTCCTTCTATTCCTGATTTCTGGAGGGTTTTTATCATAAATGGAAGTTGAATTTTGTAAAAGGCTTTCTCTGCATCTATTGAGACAATCAAATAGCTTTTATTTTTCAAGTTGTTAATGTGAAATAGCAAGAAGAGATAAGAAAGGCTTCTTCAGCAATCAATGCAAAGAAATAAAGGAAAACAACAGAATAGGACAGACTAGGGATCTCTTCAAGAAAATTAGAGATACCAAAGGAACATTTCATGCAAAGATGAGCTTGATAAAGGACAGAAATGGTATGGACCTAACAGAAGCAGAAGATAAGAAGATATAGCAAGAATACACAGAAGAACTGTACAAAAAAGATCTTCACAACCCAGATAATCACAATGGTGTGATCACTGACCTAGAGCCAGACATCCTGGAATGTGAAGTCAAGTAGGCCTTAGAAAGCATCACTACAAACAAAGCTAGTGGAGGTGATGGAATTCCAGTTGAGCTATTCCAAATCCTGAAAGATGATGCTGTGAAAGTGCTGCACTCAATACACCAGCAAATTTGGAAAACTCAGCAGTGGCCACAGGACTGGAAAAGGTCAGTTTTCATTCCAATCCCAAAGAAAGGCAATGCCAAAGAATGCTCAAACTACCGCAGAATTGCACTCATCTCACACGCTAGTAAAATAATGCTCACAATTCTCCAAGCCAGGCTTCAGCAATATGTGAACCGTGAACTTCCTGATGTTCAAGCTGGTTTGAGAAAAGCCAGAGGAACCAGAGACCAAATTGCCAACATCTGCTGGATCATGGAAAAAGCAAGAGAGTTCCAGAAAAACATCTATTTCTGCTTTATTGACTATGCCAACGCTTTTGACTGTGTGGATCACAATAAACTGTGGAAAATTCTGAAAGAGATGGGAATACCAGACCACCTGATCTGCCTCTTGAGAAATTTGTATGCAGGTCAGGAAGCAACAGTTAGAACTGGACATGGAACAACAGACTGGTTCCAAAGAGGAAAAGGAGTTCGTCAAGGCTGTATAATGTCACCCTGTTTATTTAACTTCTATGCAGAGTACATCATGAGAAACACTGGACTGGAAGAAACACAAACTGGAATCAAGATTGCCGGGAGAAATATCAATAACCTCAGATATGCAGATGACACCACCCTTATGGCAGAAAGTGAAGAGGAACTAAAAAGTCTCTTGATGAAAGTGAAAGTGGAGAGTGAAAAAGTTGGCTTAAAGCTCAACATTCAGAAAACGAAGATCATGGCATCCGGTCCCACCACTTCATGGGAAAGAGATGGGGAAATAGTGGAAACAGTGTCAGACTTTATTTTTCTGGGCTCCAAAATCACTACAGATGGTGACTGCATCCATGAAATTAAAAGACGCTTACTCCTTGGAAGGAAAGTTATGACCAACCTAGATAGCATATTCAAAAGCAGAGACATTACTTTGCCAACGAAGGTTCGTCTAGTCAAGGCTTAGTTTTTCCAGTGGTCATGTATGGATGTGAGAGTTGGACTGTGAAGAAGGCTGAGTGCCGAAGAATTGATGCTTTTGAACTGTGGTGTTGGAGAAGACTCTTGAGAGTCCCTTGGACTGCAAAGAGATCCAACCAGTCCATTCTGAAGGAGATCAGCCCTGGGATTTCTTTGGAAGGAATGATGCTAAAGCTGAAACTCCAGTACTTTGGCCACCTCATGCGAAGAGTTGAGTCATTGGAAAAGGCTCTGATGCTGGACGGGATTGGGGGCAGGAGGAGAAGGGGACGACAGAGGATGAGATGTCTGGATGGCATCACTGACTCGATGGACGTGAGTCTGAGTGAACTCCGGGAATTGGTGATGGACAGGGAGGCCTGGCGTGCTGCGATTCATGGGGTCGCAAAGAGTCAGACACGACTGAGCAACTGATCTGATCTGATCTGATGTCCCCTGCTGGCATTGATCCTTTGATCATTACGTAGTGTCCTTTTTTGTCTCTTTTCACAGCCTTTTTTTTAAAGTCTATTTTATCTGAGTATTGCTACTCCTGCTTTCTTTTGGTCTCCGTTTGCAAGGAATATCTTCTTCCAGCCCTTCACTTTCAGTCTGTATGTGTCCCTTGTTTCCAGGTGGGTCTCTTGTAGACAACATATTTAGGGGTCTTGTTTTAGTATCCATTCAGCCAGTCATTTTCTTTTGGTTGGGGCATTCAACCCATTTACATTTAAGGTCATTATTGATAAGTATGATCCATTTACTTTTTATGATGCCATTTACTTTTTTGTTTTCTGTTTGAATTTATACACCCGTTCTGTGTTTCCTATTTAGAGAAGATCCTTTAGCATTTGTTGGAGAGCTGGTTTGGGGGTGCTGAATGCCCTCAGCCTTTGCTTCTCTGTAAAGCTTTTGATTTCTCCTTATACAAAGAAGAGAAAAGGGAAGAAGGAGACAGAGGTGGCCAGGAGGCTAAAGGTGGGATTCAAAAGGAGAGAGACAGATTCAGCCAGTAATCACTTCCCTAAGTGCTCTCCACAGTCTGGAACACCCAAAGAGATTCACAGAATTGGGTGGAGAAGAGAAGGGGGAGGAGATAGAGGTGACCTGGTGGAGAAAAAGGAGAGTCCAAATGGGGAGAGAGCAGTCAAGCCAGTAATCTCACTCCCAAATAAAAATGGATACTGAAGATTGGGTTCTTAAAGGTACAGAATTGATAACAAATAGCAAAAAGCAAAGATTAAAAATCTAGAGTGGAGGGTAGATTCTCAAAAATACAATGTTAAAAAAAAAAACAAAGTCACAGTAATTATAATATATATATATATATATATATATATATATATATATATGAAGTTTGCTTTAAAAATAGGGTCTTTTTTTTTTGCCAAGTAATAGTAGGTTATAAAAATGAAAATTAAAGGAGTAATAGAGGCCAAAAAATATGATTTTTTTTTTCAATTTAACAAACGATAATAGTAATAATATATCTAGGACTTTCTCTGGTGTTGTTGTGGGCAGTGTGAGGTCAGTTCATTTTTGGATAGTTTCTTGATCCTGCTTATATTACTCAAGATCTATAGGCCCCTTCCTATATAGTCAGTACTGACTACAGGGTTTTAATCTATTACACCTGTCACTTCCAAGGCGGTTCCCTCTGTTTTAGCTTTTGTTTGCTGGTCTCTTCAGTGTCTAATTTCTGCCCTAACACAAGGGAGTGGTGGTGGACACTTTTTTAGGCTCACTTGTTCAGTTGTGCTGTGGGGAAGGAGGAACACCGCAAACAAATAACACTGGCGTGTACTCGCAGGGTCTCAGCCACCCTGGGTTTGCCCTGCTCATGGAGTGTGTGCTTTCTCTGCCTACACTGCCTAGGCTCTAGGTTGCTCTGCTGGGAACTGTCTGAGGCCGGGCCTGGGTTGTATGCACTTTCCAAGTCTAAGCTGCTCAGGTTCAGGGACTCGGGTACTCCATAAGGGCGCAGACTTGGTTGGGCCTGTGTTTTGTGTCCTTTGCAGGTCCGAGCAGCTCAGGTGGCCCGATGCTTGGTGAGCGTGGTCGCTGCAACTTATCGCTTCCCCTGTCCCTGCCGCTCAGTTTTCTGGGTGTAGAACAGGCGCACCTTCTCAGGTGTGCCGTGTGTCTCTTCTGGGGACCTGATCTCTGGCTGCGACCATCCCAGTGGATATGACCGTCCAGAATCCCAAGAAGTCTTGGTTAGTAATGAAGCCTGCTTGCAGTTTGGTAAATGATGCCTCTCTGGGGCCGCGATTTCCCCCTTCTGGCTCTGGCTGCCCTCACCTGCCTGTCTCCAGTGGGGTATTGGTCAGTCTGCAGCCGGCTAGCTCTGCTCAGTCCTTTGTTTTGTGAGCTAGCCTGGGGGTGTCTTAGGTTAGGGCTTTTTGCAGGATAGCTATCCCACAGTCTGGTTTGGTATTTGAAGTTAGTTTCCTCAGATTGCCCTCGGGACATTCAGGCCCAGTCCTTACCCTAAGCAATACAACCCGCACCTCCCTGCCCAGCTCCCCCTTGCTGATGACGGATGCGGGTGTCTCTGCTGCTTCTCTGCTGGGAGTTACCGTTGGGCAGGTTATCTATGAGTTTTAATTATTTATTTATTTTTTCTCCCGGTTCTATTGCCCTCTGACCTTCCAAGGCTCGCCACAGACTCGCCAGTGAGAGTGTTTCTTCGTGTTTGGATACTTATTTCTTTTTTAAGACTCCCTTCCTGGGACGGATCTCCATCCCTACCTCTTTTGTTTCTCTTTTTCTCTTTTATATTTTTTCTACCTCCTTTCGAAGACAATGGGCTGTTTTTCTGGGTGCCTAATGTCCCCTGACTAACAGAAGCAGAAGATATTAAGAAGAGATGGCAAGAATACACAGAACTGTACAAAAAAGATCTTCACAACCCAGATAATCACAATGGTGTGATCACTGACCTAGAGCCAGACATCCTGGAATGTGAAGTCAAGTGGGCCTTAGAAAGCATCACTACGAACAAAGTTAGTGGAGGTGATGGAATTCCAGTTGAGCTATTCCAAATCCTGAAAGATGATGCTGTGAAAGTGCTGCACTCAATATGCCAGCAAATTTGGAAAACTCAGCAGTGGCCACAGGACTGGAAAAGGTCAGTTTTCATTCCAATCCCAAAGAAAGGCAATGCCAAAGAATGCTCAAACTACCGCACAATTGCACTCATCTCACAAGCTAGTAAAGTAATGCTCAAAATTCTCCAAGCCAGGCTTCAGCAATATGTGAACCGTGAACTTCCTGATGTTCAAGCTGGTTTGAGAAAAGCCAGAGGAACCAGAGACCAAATTGCCAACATCTGCTGGATCATGGAAAAAGCAAGAGAGTTCCAGAAAAACATCTATTTCTGCTTTATTGACTATGCCAACGCCTTTGACTGTGTGGATCACAATAAACTGTGGAAAATTCTGAAAGAGATGGGAATACCAGACCACCTGATCTGCCTCTTGAGAAATTTGTATGCAGGTCAGGAAGCAACAGTTAGAACTGGACATGGAACAACAGACTGGTTCCAAAGAGGAAAAGGAGTTCATCAAGGCTGTATATTGTCACCCTGTTTATTTAACTTCTATGCAGAGTACATCATGAGAAACACTGGACTGGAAGAAACACAAACTGGAATCAAGATTGCCGGGAGAAATATCAATAACCTCAGATATGCAGATGACACCACCCTTATGGCAGAAAATGAAGAGGAACTCAAAAGATATTGATGAAAGTGAAAGTGGAGAGTGAAAAAGTTGGCTTAAAGCTCAACATTCAGAAAACGAAGATCATGGCATCTGGTCCCACCACTTCATGGGAAAGAGATGGGGAAATAGTGGAAACAGTGTCAGACTTTATTTTTCTGGGCTCCAAAATCACTACAGATGGTGACTGCATCCATGAAATTAAAAGACGCTTACTCCTTGGAAGGAAAGTTATGACCAACCTAGATAGCATATTCAAAAGCAGAGACATTACTTTGCCAACGAAGGTTCGTCTAGTCAAGGCTTAGTTTTTCCAGTGGTCATGTATGGATGTGAGAGTTGGACTGTGAAGAAGGCTGAGCGCCGAAGAATTGATGCTTTTGAACTGTGGTGTTGGAGAAGACTCTTGAGAGTCCCTTGGACTGCAAGGAGATCCAACCAGTCCATTCTGAAGGAGATCAGCCCTGGGATTTCTTTGGAGGGAATGATGCTAAAGCTGAAACTCCAGTACTTTGGCCAGCTCATGCGAATAATTGACTCATTGGAAAAGACTCTGATGCTGGGAGGGATTGGGGGCAGGAGGAGAAAGGGACGACAGAGGATGAGATGTCTGGATGGCATCACTGACTCAATGGACGTGAGTCTGAGTGAACTCCGAGTTGGTGATAGACAGGGAGGCCTGGCGTGCTGCGATTCATGGGGTCGCAAAGAGTCAGACACGACTGAGCAACTGATCTGATCTGATCTGATGTCCCCTGCTGGCATTCAGAAGTTGTTTTGTAGAATTTACTCAGTGTTCAAATGCTGTTTTGATGAATTTCTGTGGGAGAAAGTGGTCTCCCCATCCTATTCCTCTGCCATCTTAGGATTGTCCCCCCTTTTCTCTTTCTAACTTACTTCATTTTGTATAATAGGCTCTAGGTTCATTCACCTCATTAGGTTGATTCAAATTCAACCCATTTGCATTTAAAGTCATTACTGATTATTATGATCCCATTGCCATTTACTTTTTTGTTTTGAGTTCGAGTTTATACACAGTTTCTCTTTCTGACTTACTTCATTTTGTATAATAGGCTCTAGGTTCATTCACCTCATGGGTTGACTCAAATTCAACCCATGTGCATTTAAGGTAATTACTGATAAGTATGATCCCGTTGCCATTTACTTTTTTGTTTTGAGTTCAAGTTTATACACAGTTTCTGTGTTTCCTGTCTAGAGAAGATCCTTTAGCATTTGAGGAGAGCTGGTTTGGTAGTGCTGAATTCTCTCAGCTTTTGTTAGTCTGTAAAGCTTTTGATTTCTCCTTATACAAAGAAGAGAAGAGGGAGGAAGGAGACAGTGGTGGCCAGGAGGATAAAGGGGGGATCAAAAGGAGAGAGACAGATTCAGCCAGTAATCAGTTCCCTAAGTGTTCTTCCCTGGTGGCTCAGAGGATAAAGCGTCTACCTCCAATGCGGGAGACCCAGGTTCAATCTCTGGGCTGAGAAGATCCCCTGGAGAAGGAAATGGTAACCCACTCCAGTATTCTTGCCTGGAGAATCCCATGGACAGAGAAGCCTGGTAGGCTATAGTCATGGGGTCACAAAGAGTTGGACATGACTGAGTGACTTCACCTTCACCAAGTGTTCTCCACAGTCTGGAACACACAAAGAGATTTACAGAGTTGGTTAGAGAAGAGAAGGCAAAGGGAAGAGATAGAGGTGACCTGGTGGAAAAAAAGGAGAGTCCAAATAGGGAGAGAGCAGTCAGGCCACTAAACTTGCTCCCAAATAAAAATGGATACTGAAGATTGGGTTCTTAAAGGTAAAAAATTGATAACAAATACCAAAAAGCAAAGATTAAAAATCTAGAGTGGAGGTTAGATTCTCAAAAATACAATATTAAAGAAAAAAAACAAAGTCACAAGAATTATTTTATATATATATATATATATATATATATATGAAGTTTGCTTTAAAAACTAGGTCTTTTTTTTTTTTGAAAAGTACTAGTATGTTATAAAAATGAAAATTACAGGAGAAATAGAGGACTTAAAATATATATTTTTTTAATTTAAAAAGTGATAATAGTAATAATATATCTAGGACTTTCTCTGGTGTTGTTGTGGGCAGTGTGAGGTCAGTTCATTTTTGGTTAATTCTTTGATCCGGCTTATATTTCTCAAGATCTATAGGCCTCTTCCTATGTAGTCAGTACTGACTACAGGGTTTTAATCTATTACACCTGTCACTTCCAAGGCGGTTCCCTCTGTTTTAGCTTCTGTTTGCTGGTCTCTTCGGTGTCTAATTTCTGCTCTGACACAAGGGAGTGGTGGTGGACACTTTTTTAGGCTCACTTGTTCAGTTGTGCTGTGGGGAAGGAGGAACACTGCAAACAACACTGGCGTGTACTCAGAGTGTCTCAGCCACCCTGGGTTTGCCCTGCTCGTGGTGTCTGTGCTTTCTCTGCCTACATTGCCTAGGCTCTAGGTTGCTCTCCTGGGAACTGTCTGAGGCCTGGTCTGGGTTGTATGCACTTCCCAAGTCTAAGCCGCTCAGGTTCAGGTACTCGGGTACTCCATAAAGGCGCAGACTTGGTTGGGCCTGCGTTTTGTACCCTTTGTAGGTCCGAGCAGCTCAGGTGACCAGGTGCTTGGTGAGCATGGTCGCTGCAACTTATCACTTCCTCTGTTCCTGCTGCTCAGTTTTCTGGGTGTAGAACAGGCGCACCTCCTTAGGTGTGCTGTGTGTCTCTTCTGGGGAGCTGATCTTTGGCTGCAACCATCCCAGCGGGTATGACCGTCCAGAATCCCAAGAAGTCTTGGTTAGCAATGAAGCCTGCTTGCAGTTTGGTAAATGATGCCTCTCTGGGGCCGCGACTGCCCCCTTCTGGCTCTGGCTGCCCTCACTTGCCTGACTCCAGTGGGGGATTGGCCAGTCCGCAGCCAGCTAGCTCTGCTCAGTCCTTTGTTTTGTGAGCTAGCCTGGGGGTGTCTTAGGTTAGGGCTTTTTGCGGGATAGCTATTTCACAGTCTGGTTTGCTATCTAAAGTTAATTCCCTCAGATTGCCCTCGGGACATTCAGGCCTGGTCCTTACCCTAAGCAATGCAACGCTCACCTCCCTGCCCAGTTCCCTGTTGCTAGTAACGGATGCGGACGTCTGCGCTGCTTTTCTGCTGGGAGTTACCATTGGGCACGTTATCTGTGGGATTTAATTATTTATTTATTTTTTCTCCAGGTTATGTTGCCTTCTGAGGCTCACCACAGACTCGCCAGTGAGAGTGTTTCTGGGTGTTTCTGAACTTCTCTCTCTTTAAAGACTCCCTTCCTGGGACAGATCTCCATCCCTACCTTTTTGTTTCTTTCTTTTTTTTTTTTTTTCCTCTTTTATATTGTTTCCTACCTCCTTTCGAAGAAAATGGGCTGCTTTTCTGGGTGCCTGATGTCCCCTGCCGGCATTCAGAAGTTTTTTTGTAGAATTTACACAGTGTTCATATGTTTTTTGATGAATTTCTGGGGGAGAAAGTGGTCTCCCCATCCTATTCCTCTGCCATCTTAGGATCACCCCCCTTTTCTCTTTCTGACTTACTTCATTTTGTATAATAGGCTCTAGGTTCATTCACCTCATTAGAACTGACTTAAATTCACTCCTTTTTAAGGATGAGTAAAGGATAGAAATAATATGGACCTAAAAGAAGCAGAAGATATTAAGAAGAGATGGCAAGAATACACAGAAGAACTGTACAAAAAAGCTCTTCACAACCAAGATAATCACAATGGTGTGATCAGTCACCTAGAGCCAGACATCCTGGAATGTGAAGTCAAGTGGGCCTTAGAAAGCATCACTACGAACAAAGCTAGTGGAGGTGATGGAATTCCGGTTGAGCTATTCCAAATCCTGAAAGATGATGCTGTGAAAGTGCTGCAGTCAAATTGCCAGCAAATTTGGCAAACTCAGCAGTGGGCACAGGACTGGAAAAGGTCAGTTTTCATTCCAATTCCAAAAAAGGCAATGCCAAAGAATGCTCAAACTACCGCAGAATTGCACTCATCTCACACGCTAGTAAAATAATGCTCACAATTCTCCAAGACAGGCTTTAGCAATACGTGAATTGTGAACTTCCACATGTTCAAGCTGGTTTGAGAAAAGCCAGAGGAACCAGAGATCAAATTGCCAACATCTGCTTGATCATGGAAAAAGCAAGAGAGTTCCAGAAAAACATCTATTTCTGCTTTATTGACTATGTCAAAGCCTTTGCCTGTGTGGATCACAATAAACTGTGGAAAATTCTGAAAGAGATGGGAATAGCAGACCACCTGACATGCCTCTTGAGAAATCTGCATGAAGGTCAGGAAGCAACAGTTAGAACTGGACATGGAACAACAGACTGGTTTTAATTAGGAAAAGGAGTACGTCAAGGCTGTATCTTGTCACCCTGCTTATTTAACTTCTATGCAGAGTACATCATGAGAAACGCTGGGCTGGAAGAAGCACAAGCTGGAATCAAGATTGCTTGAAGAAATATCAATAATCTCAGACATGCAGATGACACCACCCTTATGGCAGAAAGTGAAGAGGAACTAAAAATCCTCTTGATGACAGTGAAAGCAGGAGTGAAAAAGTTGGCTTAAAGCTCAACATTCAGAAAACTGAGATCATGGCATCTGGTTCCATCACTTTATGGAAAATAGATGGGAAACAGTGGAAGCAGTGTTAGATTTTTTTTTGGGGGGGGGGCTCTAAAATCACTGCAGATGGTGATTGCAGCCATGAAATTAAAAGACGCTTACACCTTGGAAGGAAAGTTATGACCAACCTAGATAAATATTCAAAATCAGAGACATTACTTTGCCAACAAAGGCCTATCTAGTCAAGGCTACGGTTTTTCCAGTAGTCATGTATGGATGTGAGAGTTGGACTGTGAAGAAAACTGAGCGCTGAAGAATTGATGCTTTTGAACTGTAGTGATGGAGAAGAGTCTTGAGAGTCCCTTGGACTGCAAGGAGATCCAACCAGTCCATTCTAAAGGAGATCAGTCCTGGGATTTCTTTGGAAGGAATGATGCTAAAGCTGAAACTCCAGTACTTTGGCCACCTCATGCGAAGAGTTGACTCATTGGAAAAGAGTCTGATGCTGGGAGGGATTGGGGGCAGGAGGATAAGGGGACGACAGAGGATGAGATGGCTGGATGGCATCACCAACTCGATGGACATGAGTTTAAGTGAACTCTGGGAGTTGATGATGGACAGGGAGGCTTGGGGTGCTGTGATTCATGGGGGTCGCAAAGAGTCGGACACTACTGAGTGACTGAACTGAACAGAATATTCCATTGTGTATATGTTCCATATCTTCTTTATCCATTCATCTGTGGATGAACATTTAAGTGGCTTCCATGTCCTGGTTTTTCTAATTAGTGCTTCAGTGAACATTTAGACTGTTGATATGTATTTTTCAGTCATAGTTTTCTCAGAGTTTATGTTTAGTAGTGGGATTGCTAGGTCATGTGGTAGTTTTACTCCTAGTTTTCTAAGGAATCTCCATACTGTTCTCTCTAGTGACTGTACCAGTTTGCATTCCCACCATCAGTTCAAGAGAGTTTAATTTCTCCACATCCTCTTCAGCATTTATTGTTTTAGATGGCCATTCTGACAGATTACACCTCATTGTAGTTTTGACATATATTTTTCTAATAATGAGCAATGTTGTGTAGTTTTGTCATATGTTTATTGGTCATCTATATGTCTTTTTTGGAGAAATGTCTGTTTAAGTCTTCTGCCAGTTTTTCAGTTGGGTTGTTTGCTTTTTTGATATTGATCTGCTTGTATATTATATAATGAGCTGCTTATATATTTTAGAGATTAATCCTTTTTCAATTGTTTCATTTGCAATTATTTCCCCCCATTCTAAGTGTTGTCTTTTCATCTTGTTTATAGTTTCATTTGCTTTGCAAAAACTTTTAAGTTTAATTCAGGCCCATTTGTTAATTTTTTATTTTTATTTCCATTCCTCTAGGAGGTGGGTCAAAGAGGATCTTGCTATTCATGTCAAAGAGTGTTCTGCCTATGCTTTCCTTTATGAGCTTTAATAATTTCTGGCCTTGTATTTAGGTCTTTAATCCATTTTGAGTTTATTTTTGTGTATGATGTTAGGTAGTGTTCTAGTTTCATTATTTTGCATGTAGTTGTCCAGTTTTCCTGGCACCACTTATTGAAGAGAATGTCTTTTCTCCATTGTATATTCTTGCCTCTTTTGTCAAAGATAAGGTGCCCATAGGTGCATAGGTTTATCTCTGGACTTTCTATCTATATTTCATTGATCTATATTTCTATTTTGGGGTCAGTATTGTACTGTCTTGATTACTTTAGCTTTGTATTATAGTTTGAAGTCAGAAAGATTGATTCCTCCAGCTCCATTTTTCTTTCTCAAGATTGCTTTGGCTATTGGGGGTCTTTTGTGTTTCCATACAAAAAATTGTGAAATTTTTTGTTCTAGTTCTGTGAAACATGCCATTGGCAATTTGATAGGGATTGCTTTGAATCTGTAGATTGCCTTTGGTATATAGTCATTTTGAAAATATTGATTCTTTGAATCCAAGAACATGGTATATCGCTCCATCTTTTTGTGTTGTCTTTGATTTCTTTCATCAGTGTCTTATAGTTTTCTGCATACAGATCTTTAGTCTCCTTCAGTAGGTTTTTCCCTAGATATTTTATTCTTTTTGTTTTAATAGTGAATGTTATTGTTTCCTTACTTTCTCTTTCTTATTTTTTGCTGTTATTGTATAGCAAAGCAAGGGATTTCTGTGTATTAATTTTGTATCACACAACCTTACTAAATTCATTGATTAGCTCTAGAAGTTTTCTGATGATATCTTTAGGGTTTTCTATGTGTAGGATCATGTCATCTGCAAACAGTAAGAATTTTACTTCTTTTATATCTGGATTCATTTTATTTCTTTTTCTTCTCTGATTGCCATGGCTAGAACTTTCAAAACTAGGTTGAATAATAGTGATGAGAGTGGTCACCCTTGACTTGTCCCTGATCTTACCAGAAATGCTTTTTCACCATTGTGAATAATGTTTGCTGTCAGTTTGCCATAGATGCCAGGGCTTATGTTAATACACTGGATAGCTATGGGGTCATAAAGCTTAGTCAGAAGCTTAAAAACCTTTCTGTGCCCTGTTCTTGTCTTCCTATTTTTTGATTACCACCAGGTCCTGGTAGTGGAAGGGCATTGGAATCAGTGTTACCTCAGTGTAAGATACCCGCCCTGATGAAATACAAAGAAAACCATGCCAAGAAAAGCATTGGCTACATAAGATATCTTCACTTAATAAGTGTTTAAATTTCAGGGTTTAAAATACAATCCATAGAAAGTTTTCAGGAGCAGATTCTTGAGTTATCTATACTATATATTATTATTTTGTACTTATTTATGTATTTATTTGTTGGATTGCATCAGGTCTTCATAGTGGCACACTGGCTTCTCTCTAGTTGGGCTTAGTTGCCCTCCAGCATATGGGATCTTAGTTCTCCAATCAAGGATTGAATCCAAGTTCCCTGCATTAGAAGGCAGATTCTCAACCACTGGATCACTGGGGAAGTCCCTGTAGTACGTATAGTTTGACATGGAAGCTGAAGGACAGGGGTGGAAATATCTACCTCCACCACCTTATGCAGTTTCTGAATCTGAATCAAGTCTACTTCATGCCAGAACTTCTTGATCTTCTACATCAATTCAAAAATTTTGGTACACATAGCTAAAACCTGTAGGTTAAAGGAAAGAATGCTCAAAACAGGTAAAAGTCTATCTTTCTATATCAGTTTCTCTGTGCAGAAACCAGTCATCTGACTATCTCTGGCTAATGAATAAACCTTATTTTAAATCATAAAAGAACACCTGGGCAGAGGATTTTTTGTTAGCCATTTTCAATCTTTTTTGTTTTACCTAGTTCCATGGTTTTAAAAGTCATTATGTTTGTGACATTTTGCTTGTCTCTCATTTATTTTACTTTCTCCTTTTTCCATAGAACAAGGTTAATTTGTGAA
Source organism: Bubalus bubalis (assembly GCF_019923935.1). NCBI lineage: Eukaryota > Metazoa > Chordata > Mammalia > Artiodactyla > Bovidae > Bubalus > Bubalus bubalis. The sequence goes on along the minus strand of NC_059179.1, from coordinate 6,939,473 downwards.
ATGGGAGAGTTTGACAGAAAGCATTTTTGGTGGGGAAGGTTAAGGGAGTATAACACATTCTCCCTTCGAAAACTTGGTCAAATACAGTGGATTCTTTATTTAATAGCCCAGGAAAGGCACAGACAGTCCCTGTCTCCACAGGCAGATGCATAAACACATTAACTTTTATCTATTCAGGGAAAACAGTTGTGTTAGTTTTTGTAGAATGAACATGTTTTTAGTTTTGGATTGTTTCAACCACACAGAAGTGCCACTGTAGTGAATAGATGCCACTAAATTCTGGTCAATTTCTGAAATCACTAATACGTTTTCAGGAATTGATGCATACTTTTACTTATGCTTTGGAAGCTCATGTTTGGACAGTATGGTTAATTTAGAGGTTGGATCTCATGTAAATGAAAAGAGTATATGACTTATGAAGATTTAGAATCAAACTCCTTTTTAAATATGTATGCATTTATCTGACTATGCTGGATCTTAGTTGTTTCATGCAGGATCTATGATCTTTGTTGGGGCATGTGGGATCTTTAGTTGAGCATGTGAACTTTTAGTTGTGGCATGAGGGATTAAGTTCTCTGACCAAAGACTGAACCTGCAGAGTCTTAGCTACTGAACCACCAGGGAAGTCCATAGACTCAAACACTTGTTACCAATCTGTCTCTTTTTGAGCTCATTATTTCACCTCCCTGAATCTCAGGCCCCCATTTGAAAACTGAGGTGATAACAATGGCATTTATTTCTCCCATTCACAGAGGTGTGATGATCAAATGAGAGAATGTCTGTGGCAGCTTGTATATTTTGAAATCTGTCACAAAATTTTATGTTAGGAACTAAGGCTGCAGTGATGGAAGAGAGACCCCTTGAATATATGGACTTTGCAGATAAGCAATTGCCATATATTAATATAAATGAAGAAGGAATATATAACAACCAGCTTCCCTGGTGATTCAGCGATAAAGAATCCACCTTCAGTGCAGGAGCCACAGGAGACATGAGTTCAATCCCTGGGCCAGGAAGATCCCCTGGAGGAGAGTATGGCAACCCACTCCAGTATTCTTGCCTGGAGAATCCCATGGTTAGAGTAGCCTGGTGGAATACAGTTCATAAGGTTGCAGAGAGTCAGACGTGACTGAAAAGACAGCATGCACACACACATATAACAAGCACAATGTTATACGGATAAATGCGAGAAGGCTATCTAATACAGTCTTAGAGGAGTGGAACAGACTTCTGGGAGGGGCTGACAACTGTATGAATCGAAAGATAACTAGGTAAAATGAAGAGGGAGAATTTTTTCAGATGAAGAATTTGCAAAGTTCAGAATTGGAAGGAGAACATACCTGCTGAATAAAAATGAGCTCAATTTGTTTTGGAGCATTAAGTTTGTGGGATTGGGCCAGAGAATGGCAAGATATGGAGTAAGAGAGGCAAACGGAGGACAGATGATTTTAAATCATGTGCAGAAGTTTGGACTTTAATCTGACAGCAATGGAAAGTGCAAATAAAAATTATCTTTAAAATTTTAGAAAAAGAGATAAGCCAGTTTATGAACGTTGGTTATTACTGGATTTTTGTTAATTATTTTATCAATAATATTCAAACAGTAACTCTAATTTGTCAACATTTAAGGTAACATATTGAGATAGTGTCTTAAGAATGCTGCTTAACTATTTATATAGCATCTGCCCCTTTAGATGCGTCTGTTTTTTGTTACTTTAGTTTTAAGCATACATTTCTAACAGACTTAACCTGCCACTAAAGAAACTTGGAAAAATAGTGGCAAAACACAAAATAATTTGAAAATACAGAAGAAATACAGGCATTTCTAGAATTTTAGCAGAATTTTGATGATTCCTTAAGCATTTCCCATTAAAGGTTAATTGTCAGCATTGGTGAGCTTGTAAAGCAACATAATTTGTATGATTTGCAAGCCAATCAATGCTCTGTCAAAAAATAGAAATCATTTTCCAGGAAATGATCTGTCCAACTGATGATTCTTAAAGTTCACAACTTAACTGAGAGAGCTGTGATGAGAAGTGAATCCTTTACCATGTTTTCATTTTATTGTGTGTCCTTAGCTGGTATGAACTTATAGCATTCTCTTGAGGAACTTGCCTGTCTTGCTCCTTTAATCCTCATTATTTGGTGATGATGTTAGATTAAAGGAGCTGTCCCTATTAACTTGAGGAAAGGGGCAGTTTCTGTTATCACAGCTATTTGGATACATATGGAAACACTTCTCCAGCAGATTGTTCAATTGCTCCCTCTTTCTTGCCTTTGCAGTAATCAGCTGTGTAAGTTACATTCCAGTCATGGTATAGTGATAGAAAGATATGGCCAGGGCATGATTTTATAAGTACCTCTTCATTAAGATCTTCTTTTAAGATAGAGATCTTAATTTACCAATAATTCATGTTCCCTATTAGCTTTAGAGCTTCCCAGGTGGTGCTAGTGGTAAAGAACCCGCTTGCCAATGCAGGAAATGTGAGATGAGGGTTTGATCACTGGGTCAGGAAGATCCCCTGGAGAAGGAAATGGCAACCCACCACAGTGTTCTTGCCTGGAGAATCCAATAGAGAGAGGATCCTGGTAGGCTACAGTCCACAGGGTCACAAAGAGTCGAACATGACTGAGCGACTCCACTTTCACTTTAGAAAATCATGGTGAGTTGAATTATTAGCTTTTTAAATGTGTTAATTATTCATTAAAACTTTTGTGAAAAGGAAAGTAAATCTAGAATGCTATTGAATGCTAAGGTAAAACAAATATGAAATTGTCTCTTCAAAAACCAAGTTTACTCTAAAGATGCAAATTTATTCATTGTGATAGTCTGGCAAAGGCTGCAGAGTGCGATGTTTAAGAGCCTAGTTCTGGAATCAAGAATCCTGACTTCAAATCTTGACTTTGTCACTCGTTAGAACTGACAAATTCTTAAGACTGAATTTCCTCTGCTGCAAGATAGCAGTAATAAAATAACAATTTTATAAGGTTTATAATTAAAATTAACCTATATAAAGCACTTAGCACAATTCTAGGCACAGAGTGATGGTGTTTTATCCTATCCTCTACCAACTTTAAGATTTCTCACAAGCCATATCCCATACCTAGAACATTCTTTTTTTCTGCTTTGCTTAGCAACCACTTCTGAACTCAAAAGAATCTTCTAGAAAAATTAAATAGACCTATTAGAAATAAAGTGATTCCTTTAGTGTTTATAGAAAGTATACATCTGTGTCCATGTAATCCTAAGGGTGTTTGGGGTTAACTATAAGATTACTGCTGTGGACTGAATGTTTTTGTCTCCCCCAAATTCCTATGTTAAATCCCTTATCCCCAGCGTGATGATATTTGGAAGTGAAGGCTTTAGAAACTAATTTAGATGAGGTCATAAAGATGGACCACTTTTGTGGGATTAGCATCCTTGTAAAAGGAGGAAGGAATATGAGATCTCTCTCTCTTTCTGCATGTACACACCAAGAAAAAGCAATCTGAGGACTTAACAAGGAAGAAGACCCTCACTAAGAACCCAATTGTGCTGACAGCTGGATCTCAGGCTTCTAGCTTTCAGAGAAATGCATGTTTGTTGTTTAATTATCCAATCTATGGAAATTTGTCCTAGCAGCCCAAACTGACTAAGATAGTAATTCAGTGGTATTGTGAGAGATTTTGTTGGTAGGACAATATTTTGATGGCTGTGCCAAAGGTAGGAATTGATAGAGCTCTAGTTCCCCTTAGTTAAAGACATTTAAATTCCTAGACAGATATTCAAGGCTTAAGATTCAGGCCAAGTGTGCTTCAAATTTTGATTGCCAAGGTGTTTACACTGAAGAATTTTTTTTTATCAATTTGACATGAAAGTAGTGCATGATGTGTTTGTGGCCATGGGAAAAAAAGTAGTGATTTATAAAGCTTCAGAAATAAACAACCTAGAAAACCAGTGAAAGTTGCCTTTTGCTCAAATAATATTAAAATGTTTGATCTTTCAGAATGGAAACTTACTGATAATACAGCCAAATTTTACTAGTTAATTACTACTTAATGATGCATGCTGTCAATTAACAACACTTGTATCAAATACCAGAAAGAGTGTGATTGGTAAAAAAAGAACATGAGTCCCCAAGGTCCCACTTAGCCTTTGTATGTATGTAATGGGTCATAGATTCACTATACCACCTTCCTGATTCTATTAGTTCACCTGCTGAATGAAGTGTTTGGGGCCTCAGATTCTTTCCTGTCCCAATGTTTTGTAATTTTCCTTTGTCACTTGTTTTCCTTCTATTGTCTGCTCTTCAGATGACTGAAGTAAAAGAATATTTCATGTGTTTTGTGGCCTGAATGGCTTGACCCAGTGCAGCCTTTGGGTATCTGGATCAAATTTGCAGTCAATAATATTCAGTTTCTCCTTCCCTCAGCCTTCTTCATTTCCTACCTCTTTCCATGATTTTTCAGTCTGTCCTAGTTTTATGAGATTTAAAAAAATTCACTGTGGAAGATTTGGAGGAAATGATGAAGTCCTTGGTTGCTGGGTAACTGGTCTTTAACCGTGATTCAGTGTTTAATAAGATTGTTTTATCTGGTTCCAGGATATTCCCAGAATTTCACTGTTGCTGATTTTGTGTTCCTTTGGTGGGGGAAAAAAAAACAACCAGTAAACTTAGAAGCTTTTTTTTTTTTTTTTTTTCATAATATTCCCCAAATTTATACTTTGTCAAAGGATATTTCAGCATGATCAAGGCCTGTCCTTTGTTCTATTTATAGAAAGGGATTTTCTTAAGAAGTATTTCAAATAATACACATCAGTTCTCTCAAAGCAGTTCCAAACACCAAATGTGAAAAATAACATACTCCCTATAGTCTATTTAAATAGGTTTCAAAGATCAGAAACAAACCTTCTAACATAGCTCCTCCATTGCTGAATTCTTTATTCATAAATTATTTCTGAAGTGGCTACAATTTATTGTTGAATAGTATTTTCAAGAGGGATAATGAGTGTTACATTTCTTGAGTTCTTTGAGGTTTAAAAATACCTGCCTGTTGGTCTTACAATAAATGGCACCATGGCTGGATGCAGTCCTTGGGTCACAATTTCCTTACCTTGGAAATTCTGTGGCAATTGCTCAATTTTCTTTTCTGTTTAAATTTGCTTTGGAGAAGGCTAAAGCCAGATTAAATTTTTCCATCTGGTAGAAAAATACCTTTTGCTGCCTAGATGAGTAAAGAAATTGTCTATTGTCCTAGATTAAATAATCAGAAAATATCTTTATATTAATTGATATGTATAAAATATTCTGGTACATATAACTAAAGATTCAGCATTTATCTATTTTAGGGAAAATCTCCTAAATTATATCAATGAATACTTTTCTGTTATGTCTGTTGAGTTTTTTATATTTCAGTGGTTCTAATTATCCCTGCTCTCCTGCTTACACAAAAATACGACTGTCCTGCTTCTAACAAGGCTGAGAGCAAGCCCCAAGCACTGAAATTAAACTTGCCTCTTATACTTTCTGTCCTCTGATAGGAAGATCAGTCCACTCTCTCAGGTATCCTCAACTTTGTTATAAGGATCAGAGGACATTACTTTCCCATCATCCTTATCTTCCAATTTTCATAACGTTGACTCTTCCAGGACATTTATCTTTGAGTATGGCATCACAAGAATGTATAGACTATCAGATCATCCTGTGTGTATCTCATTTTGATTCCTATAAGGATGTACATAAACCCATCTTTGCCCCATATTTCATCTATTAACACTTCCATTGTACTTTTCTCAAATTCATAGTCCATCATCACAGAATCTTTTCAGTTCTCAGACTCTTCACTGAACAGTTGCTTAACGTTAATGCTATCACATAGACCTACCTTTCACTTGATGATCCTCCTTCCCTGCAGCTTTTTCAAGTAGTGGTCACTGGGTTTTTTGTTTTGGTTTGGCTTTTTGCTCATGACTTTCAAACTACAAATTTGCTTACATTTACTTTTTTAAATTACTTTTTGGGGATATGAGTTAAGAGTGGATCCAAAGAGTCGGATACAACTGAGTGACTTCACTTTCACTTTTCACTTTCATGCATTGGAGAAGGAAACGGCAACCCACTCCAGTGTTCTTGCCTGGAGAATCCCAGGGACAGGGGAGCCTCGTGGGCTGCCATCTATGGGGTCGCACAGAGTCGGACACGACTGAAGCGACTTAGAAGCAGCAGCAGCAGCAATGCAATTTCTAACTCACTGAGGTTGGAACTCTCTCCTCACTTGGCATAAGCAGACACCTTGAAAAATTTATATTTTTGTTGTTACTCAGCTGGCTTACATTTTCTGTTTATGGGTTTAAGTATTTTACAACTTCTGGGCTAGTATCAGGCATTGTGAACATTCTGAAATCAAAGCCCTAATGTGTGAGTTTGTATGTAAATGGATGGGAAATCCCACCACTAACTGGTAACTTGTGTGCGTGCTAAGTTGTTTCAGTTGTGTCCTACTCTTTGTGACACTATGGACGGTAGCCCACCAGGCTCCACTGTCCACTGTAACTGCTGCTGCTGCTAAGTTGCTTCAGTCATGTCTGACTCTGTGTGACCCCATAGATGGCAGCCCACGAGGCTCCCCCATCCCTGGGATTCTCCAGGCAAGAACACTGGAGTGGGTTGCCATTCCCTTCTCCAATGCAGGAAAGTGAGAAGTGAAAGTGAAGTCAGTTGTGTCGGACTCTTAGCGACCCCATGGACTGCAGCCTACCAGGCTCCTCCATCCATGGGGTTTTCCAGGCAAGAGTACTGGAGTGGGGTGCCATCGCCTTCTCCAGTCCACTGTAACTAGGAAAACACAAATCAAAAGAAAGAGAGATTGCATCATATACATCATTTAGGAAAACATTACTCCTGCTGGTAATGACAAGTGTTGAAGAAAAGGCAGAGAAGAGGAAACTTATATAAAACTAGGGGGAATGCAAATTGGTACATCTACTTTGGGGAACAATTTGAAAATGACTGGACCACAAAGAAGGGTGAGCACTGAAGAACTGATGCTTTCAAATTGTGGTGTTGCAGAAGATTCTTGAGAGTCCTTTGGACAGCAAGGAGATCAATCCAGTCAATCCTAAAGGAAATTAACCCTGAATATTCATTGGACGGACTGAGACTGAAGCTGAAGCTCCAATACTTTGGCCACCTGATGCAAAGAGCTGACTCATTGGAAAAAGACCCTGTTTATGGGAAATATTGAGGGCAGGGGGAGAAGGGGGCAACAGAGGATGAGATTGTTGGATGGTATCACTGATTCAATGGACATAAATTTGAGCAAACTCTGGGAAATAGTAAAGGACAGGGAAGTCTGGTGTGCTGCAGTCCATGGGGTTGCAAAGAGTTGGGCATAATTTAGTGACTGAACAACAACAATGACAACAAAATAAAATTTAAGATAGGCATACTCTCTGAGTCATAAATTATTCTTCTCACGGTCTTCCCTGGAGAAATTTGTTCTCATGGAGACATATGTAAAGATAATAATTGCAGGACTATTTGTTCATGGCAAAGAAAAAAAAAAAAACTAATTGTCACTCAGTAGGGAACTAAATTAATCATGATTTTTCATATAGCCAAACAGTGCAGAGGAGTCTGGTAGGCTGTGGACCATGGGGAAGCAAAAGAGTTGGATATTACTTAGAGACTAAACCACCACCGTGTTCATCAGTGAAAATGAATAAACTTGATTTACAAGCATAAATGTGGAAGATCTTCAAAAACATTAGACTAGTAAAAATACAAGTTGTAGAAAGAGATGCAGAGTATGACAAGATTCATGCAAATATTAATATAATAATAGTATATATTTTAATGAATATATTTATGTAATAAATGTATAAAACCATACATACCTTCCTCTGAGGAGAAGGAGGGAGAAAGGTTTTGGTTAGGGCTTTAGCTATTTGTGTATCATCTTCTTGATTTAATGCTTTTTTTTTAGAAAGGTAAGGTCTAAAGCAAATATGACAGAATGTTAAAATCTGTTTTAGTGCTGAGTACACATGATAAACTGACTATTTTCTGACTTTGTAAGAATGTTGCATAACATAAAATTTTAAAAATTAAAGGAGACTAAGAAAAAAATTTAACTTCAGATGCTGCAATATTTTGGAAATAAAATGAGAGAAAATTTGTAAGAACAAATAATCATTTTAAAAATAATGACTGGGAAAAATATTAGTTTAGTAATAACTTTCAAAAGAGTAGCACCATGAAATTGTTGAGTGAGAAGCAAAGTAGCCAGGGGCTCTTTGGAAACTTGGAAGAAGTTAAATTTAGATAGCATGACATAAAGCATTAGATAGACAAGAAAAGATATTTGAGAATAAAATATTAAATATTCACCAATATGTGCATGTGTGCTTGGTCACTCATGTTACTCATGTCTGACTCCTTGCAACCCTATGGGCTGTAGCTTGGCAGGTTCCTCTGTCCATGGGATTCCCCAGGTAATAATACTGGAGTGTGTTGCCATTTCCTCTTTCGGGGGATCTTCTAGACCCAGGGATTGGACTTGTGTCTCTTGCATTGGCAGGTGGAATCTTTACCACCGAGCCACCTGAAAAGCCCTATTTACCAATAAAACATTAAATAAAAAAGAGCATAGACAAATATCTAGATTAAATAAAATGAGCACTGTGATTTCTGGAAACTGACATGAAATGGGAATTTTTATGCCTTGGACAAACATGTCCCCAAGTTTAAGATTTTTCCTAACTATTTGTATTTTGGTCACTTCAAGTGAAAAAAAAAACAAAAACAAAACTTTACAATTAAATTAATAAAAGTGGTTCTTTATGAAATAATTCCATTTGCAGCAACATGGATGGAGCTAGAGATTATCATACTAAGTGAAGTGAGTCAGAAACAGAAAGACAAAAATCCTATGACATCACTTACATCTAAAATATGGCAGAAATGAACCTATCTACAAAGCAGAAACAGACTCACAGATATAGAGAACAAACTTGTGATTGCAAAGGGGGAGAGGGCAGGGAGGACTGGGAGTTTGGGATTAGCAGATGTAAACTGTTGTGTACAGGATGAATAAGCAACAAGGTCCTACTGCATAACACGGGGAATTAGATTCAATACCCTGTGATAAACTATAATAGAAAACAATATTTAAAAAGAATGTCTATATGTGCATAACTTTCAGTTATACAGTAGACTGGCACAACATTGTAAATCAACTATATGTCAATTTAAAATTTTTGATAAATAAAGTGCAAAAAGAGGAGTAGATAAATATCTAGATTAAATAAAATGAGCTGATTAAGCATTTTGAAATATATTTTGGAAGCATTCCATATATAAGACTGTGAGTTATTTTTGAGAATTACCTAACATTGCTGATATATAGATGTGTGTGTGTAAGCAGATTTAGTAACTGATTGCTGACATAGCACTTTTAAACAACATTTAGTTTCCATTTCTTATATTAAGTATGACATCCAAAATATTTATCTAATCATGTGCAAATGCATTAAATTATTAATTGAAAAGGCACTTCCTCTTTAGCGTGAAGAAAAGGACTAAATTAGTATCATGTGTGAAAGATGGTGAGCACACTACTGCTAAACTCAATTCTCATTTCTTAGGAACATTAAAAATCCTTTGAGTATTTAAAAATTATATAAATCTAAAATAAATGTGTTTTGTGAAACAATAGCTACATTATATTTATATACTTACAAAAGAGTACTATAAAGAAGAGTGACTTGAAAGGCAGATTTTTTATTTAGTAGTCAACAATTTTGAACTGTGGTGTTAGAGAAGACTCTTGAGAGTCCCTTGGACTGCAAGGAGATCCAACCAGTTCATTCTAAATCAGTCCTGGGTGTTCATTGGAAGGACTGATGCTAAAGCTGAAACTCCAATACTTTGGCCAGCTCATGCGAAGAATTGATTCATTGGAAAAGACCCTGATGCTGGGAGGGATTGAGGGCAGGAGGAGAAGGGGATGACAGAGGATGAGATGGCTGGATGGCATCACTGACTCGATGGACATGAGTTTGGGTAAACTCCGGGAGTTGGTGATGGACAGGGAGGCCTGGCGCACTGCGATTCATGGGATTACAAAGAGTCGGACATGACTGAGCTACTGAACTGAACTGAACTGAACTGAGTCAACAATAATTGAGAAATAAATATGAAAATACTTCATTTCCAGTTATACACATGTGACCTACATTTATGACTATGTGAGGTATAGATGAGAGCTTTGACACTGCTATTTTTGTGTCTACAGGACATGTGAGAATGTTGGGGCCACTTAGTGCAGTTAGGATACCTGTAATTGCCACTGCAACCATAGAATTAGCCACTGCACTATAATCAGTTCCCAGGAAGCAGAAATTTTGAGGGAAAGTTAAGCTTTGCATTGCACAGTGCTTAAATGCATGCTATAACAACTCCCCTGTAAAATGTCATGATCCTATTTATTCAAATTAATCCCAATGAAATAAAATTTTTTTCAACAGATAGTTTAAGTAATAAAATTATACTTTTGATGGATCATAAGACACTTTAATAAGATTACTCCAGTAATGATAATACTTGCTCTCTTGCTGGAGAGATTCTTCATGATTTTCTTTGAAACTAGTATTTAGTTCCCAATTGTAACCTCTCTTAATTTTCCACTCTCAGTTCCATTCTTACTTGCCTTTCACTTCCCGACTTCAGTGTCCACCACTTCAGTCTACTGGGAATATATTCTACTCAGGACTTGCAAAGCATTGATGAGCATAGAATTACCAGGGTTTCATTAGGGATGCAGATTCCAGAGTACGATCCTAAAGATTCTGATTTGGAATATGCTTTAGTATAGGATTTTCCACAAACCATGTGTGGACTTCTTTTTATTCTTCTGCCACACCATATAAATTCCAGCATTGGTAATTTCTCTGATCTGCCTTCTCTTCTCCCTGAGCTGAACCCTGCTACAAAAGATCAAGGCTTTACTGAATAATTCCACCACAAATGTGTCATTAAGCATATGTGTCTTATAGTCAGACAGACGAAGGTTGATCCTATTACATGCTAGCTATGCATTGGACAAATTCTCAAACCACTTTCTGTTGTTATTTCTTTATCTGGGAAATGGAGACTCATTTATCATTCATTCACTTATCCATCCATTGATTTAACTTATTGATTTATATTTATTCATGTTTTAATTTTAAAACAAATATTTTAATATTTGTTAAGTAAATACTGTTCAAAGTATTGAAGATAGAATAATGACCAAGATCTAAAGATGTCTGCCCCATGGACCTTACAATTTCTTTCAGTATTTGTATTTAATACATATGGCTACAGAAAAGATTAAACAAAAGAATAGTAATAGCTAACACATTTATTAGACTTTAAGTGCCAGGCAAGGTTTTAAGCGCTCTATCTAATTAACTAATTTATTTTTTATAACAATAGTATGAGGTAGGTAGCATTATTATTTTCATTTTACATATGCTGAAATTGAACTGCAGAAACTTTAAGCATTTTCTTCTAGGTCACTCAGCAAGTGGTAATGCTGGGATTTCCAACCAGGTGGCCTAGGTGTAGAATGCATGCTCTTCAGTTCAGTTCAGGTCAGTCGCTCAGACGTGTCAGACTCTTTGTGACCCCATGGACTGCAGCACAGCAGGCCTCCCTGTCCATTACCAACTCCTGGAGATACTCAAATTCATGTCCATTGAGTTGGTGATGCCATCCAACCATCTCATCCTCTGTTATCCCCTTTTCGTCCTGCCTTCAATCTTTCCCAGGATCAGGGTCTTTTCAAATGAGTCAGCTCTTTGCATTAGGTGGCCAAAGTATTGGAGTTTCAGCTTCAACATCAGTCCTTCCAATGAACACCCAGGACTGATTTCCCTCAGGATGGACTGGTTGGACCTCCTTGCAGTCCAAGGGACTCTCAAGAGTCTTCTCCAACACCACAGTTCAAAAGCATCAATTCTTTGGCACTCAGCTTTCTTTATAGTCCAACTCTCACATCTATACATGACTACTGGAAACACCATAGCCTTGACTAGACAGACCTTTATTGACAAAGTAATGTCTCTGCTTTTTAATATGCTGTCTAGGTTGGTCATAACTTTCCTTCCAAGGTGCATGCTCTTAACTTCTAGTATAATACTTCCTCTCTATAAGGCAAATAAGTACTGAAATAATAATTTATCTATCAGAAGTAATTTTGAAAAAGTAAAGTGGAAATACAAAATGTCTCCAAGTCAAAGTCTATACCTTAGTCTGACACTAACAATATTTAAAGAAAAAAAAGTCTCAGCAAACAGGAATATTCTCAATGAATATTGCAAAAAAAGCACCCTCCTGAGAGCAAAAATTGGCAGAAACTATGTGGCCCTTGTAAAGGGTAAATCTAATGTTAACCACCACAACAACAGTGGGTATAGAATATTTACCACCTGGTCAGTCATTGTGCTAACTACATTGCACAGGTTAACCCAATTCATCTTGACAGTAATTTACAAGGCATATACTATACATATAGTACAAAGTTGAATTGTAGGTCCAAGGTTTTACAAGCAGAAAGCACCTCTAACCAGATGGTTAGACCCCAGAACACACCCTCTTCATGACCACTAAGCACCATTTTTTTTTTTTTAACCAGCTGACACTTTCAATGTGCATGATACAAAGCTTATGGTCATTAGACACATGTTTTTCTAAAATATCAAGAGTTAGGTAAAATATACTTCAAGACTCTATTGTAAAATGTTAATTAAAATATGCTTTTTCAGAGAGGTCTCCACTGGTAACATCAATTAAATAAATTCCTCTAATAATGTTCTCTCTTAGAATTCTATTTTTTTAAATTTTATTTTATTTTTAAACTTTACAATGTTGTATTGGTTTTGCCATATATCAAAATGAATCCGCCACAGGTATACATGTGTTCCCCATCCTGAACCCTCCTCCTTCCTCCCTCCCTATACCATCCCTCTGGGTCGTCCCAGTGCACCAGCCCCAAGCATCCAGTATCATGCATCGAATCTGGACTGGCAACTCATTTCATACATGATATTATACATGTTTCAATGCCATGCTCCCAAATCTTCCCACCCTCTCCCTCTCCCACAGAGTCCATAAGACTGTTCTATACATCAGTGTCTCTTTTGCTGTCTCGTACACAGGGTTATTGTTACCATCTTTCTAAATTCCATATATATGCGTTAGTATACTGTATTGGTGTTTTTCTTTCTGGCTTACTTCACTCTGTATAATAGGCTCCAGTTTCATCCACCTCATTAGAACTGATTCAAATGTATTCTTTTTAATGGCTGAGTAATACTCCATTGTGTATATGTACCACAGCTTTCTTATCCATTCATCTGCTGATGGCCATCTAGGTTGCTTCCATGTCCTGGCTATTATAAACAGTGCTGCGATGAACATTGGGGTACACGTGTCTCTTTCCCTTCTGGTTTCCTCAGTGTGTATGCCCAGCAGTGGGATTGCTGGATCATAAGGCAGTTCTATTTCCAGTTTTTTAAGGAATCTCCACACTGTTCTCCAGAGTGGCTGTACTAGTTTGCATTCCCACCAACAGTGTAAGAGGGTTCCCTTTTCTCCACACCCTCTCCAGCATTTATTGCTTGTAGACTTTTGGATCGCAGCCATTCTGACTGGCGTGAAATGGTACCTCACAGTGGTTTTGATTTGCATTTCTCTGATAATGAGTGATGTTGAGCATCTTTTCATGTGTTTGTTAGCCATCTGTATGTCTTCTTTGGAGAAATGTCTATTTAGTTCTTTGGCCCATTTTTTGATTGGGTCATTTATTTTTCTGGAGTTGAGCTGTAGGAGTTGCTTGTGTATTTTTGAGATTAGTTGTTTGTCAGTTGCTTCATTTGCTATTATTTTCTCCCATTCTGAAGGCTGTCTTTTCACCTTGCTAATAGTTTCCTTTGTTGTGCAGAAGCTTTTAATTTTAATTAGGTCCCATTTGTTTATTTTTGCTTTTATTTCCAATATTCTTGGAGGTGGGTCAGAGAGGATCCTGCTGTGATGTGTGTCGGAGAGTGTTTTGCCTATGTTCTCCTCTAGGAGTTTTATAGTTTCTGGTCTTACATTTATATCTTTAATCCATTTTGAGTTTACTTTTGTGTATGGTGTTAGAAAGTGCTCTAGTTTCATTCTTTTACAAGCGGTTGACCAGTTTTCCCAGCACCACTTGTTAAAGAGATTGTCTTTAATCCATTGTATATTCTTGCCTCCTTTGTCAAAGATAAGGTGTCCATATGTGCATGGATTTATCTCTGGGCTTTCTATTTTGTTCCATTAATCTATATTTCTGTCTTTGTGCCAGTACCATACTGTCTTGATGACTGTGGCTTTGTATTAGAGCCTGAAATCAGGCAGGTTGATTCCTCCAGTTCCATCCTTCTTTCTCAAGATAGCTTTGGCTATTCGAGGTTTTTTGTATTTCTATACAAATTGTGAAATTGTTTGTTCTAGCTCTGTGAAGAATACTGTTGGTAGCTTGATAGGGATTGCATTGAATCTATAAATTGCTTTGGGTAGTATACTCATTTTCACTATATTGATTCTTCCAATCCATGAACATGGTATATTTCTCCATCTATTAATGTCCTCTTTGATTTCTTTCACCAGTGTTTTATAGTTTTCTATATACAGGTCTTTAGTTTCTTTAGGTAGATATATTCCTAAGTATTTTATTCTTTCCATTGCAATGGTGAATGGAATTGTTTCCTTAATTTCTCTTTCTGTTTTCTCATTATTAGTGTATAAGAATTCAAGGGATTTCTGTGTGTTGATTTTGTATCCTGCAACTTTACTATAATCATTGATTAGTTCTAGTAATTTTCTGGTGGAGTCTTTAGGGTTTTCTATGTAGAGGATCATGTCATCTGCAAACAGTGAGAGTTTTACTTCTTCTTTTCCAATTTGGATTCCTTTTATTTCTTTTTCTGCTCTGATTGCTGTGGCCAAAACTTCCAAAACTATGTTGAATAGTAATGGTGAAAGTGGGCGCCCTTGTCTTGCTCCTGACTTTAGAGGAAATGCTTTCAGTTTTTCACCATTGAGGATACTGTTTGCTGTGGGTCTGTCATATATAGCTTTTATTATGTTGAGGTATGTTCCTTCTATTCCTGCTTTCTGGAGAGTTTTTATCATAAATGGATGTTGACTTTTGTCAAAGGCTTTCTCTGCATCTATTGAGATAATCATATGGTTTTTATTTTTTAATTTGTTAATGTGGTGTATTACATTGATTGATTTGTGGATATTGAAGAATCCTTGCATCCCTGGGATAAAGCCCACTTGGTCATGGTGTATGATCTTTTTAATGTGTTGTTGGATTCTGATTGCTAGAATTTTGTTAAGGAATTTTGCATCTATGTTCATCAGTGATATTGGCCTGTAGTTTTCTTTTTTTGTGGGATCTTTGTCAGGTTTTGGTATTAGGGTGATGGTTACCTCATGGAATGAATTTGGAAGTTTACCATCCTCTACAGTTTTCTGGAAGAGTTTGAGCAGGATAGGTGTTAGCTCTTCTCTAAATTTTTGGTAGAATTCAGCTGTGAAGCCGTCTGGACCTGGGCTTTTGTTTGCTGGAAGATTTTTGATTACAGTTTCAATTTCTGTGCTTGTGATGGGTCTGTTAAGATTTTCTATTTCTTTCTGGTCCAGTTTTGGAAAGTTGTACTTTTCTAAGAATTTGCCATTTCTTCCACATTATCCATTTTATTGGCATATAATTGTTGATAGTAGTCTCTTATGATCCTTTGTATTTCTGTGTTGTCTGTGTGATCTCTCCATTTTCATTTCTAATTTTATTGATTTGATTTTTCTCCCTTTGTTTCTTGATGAGTCTGACTAATGGTTTGTCAATTTTATTTATCCTCTCAAAGAACCAGCTTTTGGCTTTGTTGATTTTTGCTATGGTCTCTTTTGTTTCTTTTGCATTTATTTCTGCCCTAATTTTTAAGATTTCTTTCCTTCTAGTAACCCTGGGGTTCTTCATTTCTTCCTTTTCTAGTTGCTTTAGGTGTAGAGTTAGGTTATTTATTTGACTTTTTTCTTGTTTCTTGAGGTACGCCTGTATTGCTATGAACTTTCCTCTTAGGACTGCTTTTACCGTGTCCCACAGGTTTTGGGTTGTTGTGTTTTCATTTTTATTCGTTTCTATGCAAATTTTGATTTCTTTTCTGATTTCTTCTGTGATTTGTTGGTTATTCAGCAGTGTGTTGTTCAGCCTCCATATGTTGGGATTTTTAATAGTTTTTATCCTGTAATTGAGATCTAATCTTACTGCATTGTGGTCAGAAAAGATGCTTGCGATGATTTCTATTTTTTTGAATTTACCAAAGCTAGCTTTATGGCCCAGGATGTGATCTATCCTGGAGAAGGTTCCATGTGCGCTTGAGAAAAAGGTGAAATTCATTGTTTTGGGATGAAATGTCCTATAGATATCAATTAGGTCTAACTGGTCTATTGTATTGTTTAAAGTTTGTGTTTCCTTGTTAATTTTCTGTTTAGTTGATCTATCCACAGGTGTGAGTGGGGTACTAAAGTCTCCCACTATTATTGTGTTATTGTTAATTTCTTCTTTCATACTTGTTAGCATTTGTCTTACATATGGCAGTGCTCCCATGTTGGGTGCATATATATTTATAATTGTTATATCTTCTTCTTGGATTGATCCTTTGATCATTATGTAGTGACCGTCTTTGTCTCTTTTCACAGCCTTTGTTTTAAAGTCTATTTTATCTGATATGTGTATTGCTACTCCTGCTTTCTTTTGGTCCCTATTTGCATGGAAAATCTTTTTCCAGCCCTTCACTTTCAGTCTGTATGTGTCCCCTGTTTTGAGGTGGGTGTCTTGTAGACAACATATGTAGGGGTCTTGTTTTTGTATCCATTCAGCCAGTCTTTGTCTTTTGGTTGGGGCATTCAACCCATTTACGTTTAAGGTAATTACTGATAAGCATGATCCCGTTGCCATTTACTTTATTGTTTTGGGTTCGAATTTATACACCGTTTTTGTGTTTCCTGTCTAGAGAATATCCTTTAGTATTTGTTGGAGAGCTGGTTTGGTGGTGCTGAATTCTCTCAGGTTTTGCTTATCTGTAAAGCTTTTGATTTCTCCTTCATATTTGAATGAGATCTTTGCTGGGTACAATAATCTGGGCTGTAGGTTATTTTCTTTCATCACTTTAAGTATGTCTTGCCATTCCCTCCTGGCTTGAAGAGTTTCTATTGAAAGATCAGCTGTTATCCTTATGGGAATTCCCTTGTGTGTTATTTGTTGTTTTTCCCTTGCTGCTTTTAATATTTGTGCTTTGTGTTTGATCTTTGTTAATTTGATTAATATGTGTCTTGGGGTGTTTCACCTTGGATTTATCCTGTTTGGGACTCTCTGGGTTTCTTGGACTTGGGTGATTATTTCCTTCCCCATTTTAGGGAAGTTTTCAACTATTATCTCCTCAAGTATTTTCTCATGGTCTTTCTTTTTGTCTTCTTCTTCTGGGACCCCTATGATTCCAATGTTGTAGCATTTAATATTGTCCTGGAGGTCTCTGAGATTGTCCTCATTTCTTTTTATTCGTTTTTCTTTTATCCTCTCTGATTCATTTATTTCTACCATTCTATCTTCTAATTCACTAATCCTATCTTCTGCCTCTGTTATTCTACTATTTGTTGCCTCCAGAGTGTTTTTAATTTCATTTATTGCATTATTCATTATATATTGACTCTTTTTTATTTCTTCTAGGTCCTTGTTAAACCTTTCTTGCATCTTCTCAATCCTTGTCTCCAGGCTATTTATCTGTGATTCCATTTTCATTTCAAGATTTTGGATCAATTTCACTATCATTATTCAGAATTCTTTATCAGGTAGATTCCCTATCTCTTCCTCTTTTGTTTGGCTTGGTGGGCATTTATCCTGTTCCTTTATCTGCTGGGTATTCCTCTGTCTATTCATCTTGTTTAAATTGCTGAGTTTGGGGTGTCCTTTCTGTATTCTGGCAGTTTGTGGAGTTCTCTTTATTGTGGCATTTCCTTGTTGTGTGTGAGTTTGTACAGGTGGCTTGTCAAGGTTTCTTGGTTAGGGAAGCTTGTGTCGGTGTCCTGGTGGGTGGATCTGTATTTCTTCTCTCTGGAGTGCAATGAAGTGTCCAGTAATGAATTATGAGATGTCTATGGTTTTGGGGTGACTTTGGGCAGCCTGTATGTTGGAGCTCAGGGCTGTGTTCCTTTGTTGCTGGAGAATTTGTTTGGTATGTCTTGCCCTGGAACTTGTTGGCCCTTGTGTGGTGCTTGGTTTCAGTGTAGGTATGGAGGCATTTGATGAGCTCCTGTCAATTAATGTTCCCTGGAGTCAGGAGTTCCCTGGAGTCAGGAGTTCCCTGGAGTCAGGGTTTGGACTTAAGCCTCCTGCTTCCAGTTATTGGTCTTATTTTTACAGTAGTTTCAAAACTTCTCCTTCTATACAGCACCATTGATAAAACATCTACGTTAAAGATGAAAAGTTTCTCCACTGTGAGGGTCACCCAGAGAGGTTCACAGCATTACATGGAGAAGAGAGAGGGAGGAGGGAGTTAGAGGTGACCCGAATGAGATGAGGTAGAATCAATAGAGGAGAAAGTGGGTTAGCCAGTAACCACTTCCTTATGTGCACTCCACAACTGGACCGCTCAGAGATGTTCACGGAGTTATACAGAGAAGAGAAGAAGGAGGAAGGTGACAGAGGTGGCCAGGAGGATAAAAGGGGGGAATGAAAAGGAGGGAGACAGATCCAGCCAGTAATCAGTTCCCTAAGTGTTCTCTACCGTCTGGAACACACAGAAATTCACAGAGTTGGGTAGAGTAAAGAGGGGTTAGGGAGGAGACACAGGCGACCTGGTGGAGAAAAAGGAGAGTCCAAAGGGAGAGAGAGCAGTCAAGCCAGTAATCTCACTCCCTAGTGAAAAATGGGTACTGAAGATTGGGTTCTTAAAGGTACAAAATTGGTAACAAATACATAAAAGCAAAAATTAAAAATCTAGAGTAGAGTTTGGAATTTCAAAAATACAATGTTAAAAAAAAAGAAGAAAAAGAAAGAAAGAGAGAGAAAAAACAAACAAAAACAAAGTTGCAAAAATTATAAAGAAAATATAGGTACAAAACTGATAACAAATATCAAAAAGCATAAATTAAAAATCTAGAGTTGAGTTTGGAATTTCAGGTATACAATGTTATATAAAAGAAGAAGAGAAAGAAAGAGAGGGAAAAAATGTCACAAAAATTATAAAAAAAATATAGGTACAAAATTGATAACAAATACCAAAAAGCTAAAATTAAAAATCTAGAGTAGAGCTTGGAATTTCAGAAATACACTGTTAAAGAAAAGAAGAAAAAAAAAAAAAGCAAGGTCAAAAAATTATAAAAAATATATATATGAAGTTTGCTTTAAAAAAAATAGGATCTTTTTTTTTTTTTTGCAAAGTAATAGTAGGTTATAAAAGTGAAAATTAAAGGAATAATAGAGGACTTAAAATTTTTTTAAAAAATTAAAAAAAAGAAAGAAAGAATGATTGTAAAAATATATCTAGGACTTTCTCTGGTTTTGTTGTGGGTATTGTGGGTTCAGTTCATTTTCAGCTAGTTCCTTGGTCCGACTTATATTTCTCAAGATCTATAGGCCCCTTCCTATGTAGATGGTACTAACCACAGGGTTTTAATCTATTGCCTGTAGCTTCCAAGGTGGTTCCCTCTGTTATAGCTTCTTCTGTTTACTGGTCTCTTCAGTTTCTGGTTTCCGCCCTGACACAAAGGGGACGGTGGAGGACACTTTTTTTTTTTTTTTTTTTTTAAAGGCTCACTTGTTCAGTTGCGCTGTGGGGAGGGAGGGATGCTGCAAACAAATAACACTGGCGTGTGCTCGCAGTGCCTCAGCCACACTGGGCCTGCCCCCACTCACAGCACGTGTAGCCTCCCTGCCCACACTGCTCGGGCTCTAGGTTGCTCCACCAGGAACCATCCGTGGCTGGCCCTGGGCTGCTTGCACCTCCCAGGTCCAACCTGCTCAGGTTCAGGCACTTGGGTAGTCCTCAGAGGCGCAGACTCAGTTGGGCCTGCTTTTTGTGCCCTTCCCAGGTCCGAGCAGCTCAGGTGCTGAGGTGTTTGGCGAGCGCAATTGCTGAGACTTATTGCCTCCCTGCTGCTCAGTTATCTAGGGGTACAACTGGTGCACCTTCTCAGGCAGATGTTGACCGTCCAGACCCCCAAGAAGTCTTAGTTAGCAAAGAAGCCTGCTTACAGTTTTATAGATAGTGTCTCTCTGGGGCTGCTATTGCCCCCTTCCGGCTCTGGCTGCCTGTCACCAGAGGGGGAAGGTCTGCAGCCAGCTATCTCTGTTGAGTCCTTTGTTCCGTGTGGGGGCCTGGTGGTGTCTTAGGTTAGGGCTGGCTTTTCGCGTGGTAGATATCCCACATTCTGGTTTGCTAGCCCAAATTATTTCGCTCAGATAGCGCTCGGGGTATTCAGGCCAGATCCTTACTCTAAGCAATGCAGCCTGCGCCGCGCCTCCCTGCCCAGCCCCCGCTTGCTAGTGGCGTGTGCAGGCGTCTGCACTGCTTCTCCGCTGGGGGAGTTACCGTAGGGCTCGTAATCTGCGGGTTTTAATTGTTTATTTATTTTTCCTCCCTATTATGTTGCCCTCTGTGCTTCCAAGGCTCGGCACAGATTCGGCAGTGAGAAGGTTTCCTGGTGTTTGGAAACTTCTTTCTTTTTAAGACTCCCTTCCCAGGATGGAACTCTGTCCCTCCCTCTTTTGTCTCTTTTTTTGTCTTTTATATTTTTTCCTACCTCCTTTCGAAGACTTGGGTTGCTTTTCTGGGTGCCTGATGTCCTCTGCCAGCATTCAAAAGTTGTTTTGTGGAATTTACTTGGCGTTTAAATATTCTTTTGATGAATTTGTGGGGGAGAAAGTGTTCTCTCCGTCCTACTCCTCCGCCATCTTTGCTCCTCCCCCTGAATTCTATTTTTTATGATTATTACTTTAATGTTTATCTCCACTTCTAGGCTCTAAAACCCTTGGAGTTGATAATGTGCTTCCTTTATTTTTCAGTGCATGCCTCATGCTTGGTTTATGACATGTGAAAGCTCAGGGAAGGAATGAATGCTCTGCCTCTCTGTTCATTATGTATATTTCTAATCATTTTTTCAGTTCATTAGGTGCTTTGATACAGACAAAAATGCAGGCACAAACTTATACGCACCAGAAAAATTTTTATCATGAATAAAATAGTGTGAGGAAAAGATATACTAAAAATGAGAATATCTAGATTGCTCGTAATGTTTCTCACTTTATTAATTCATTTTGTTTTTCATTTACAATCAATCTTTTTCATTTACCAACAAACAATCTTGTTTGGTATATCCCTAAGAGATTAGTCAAATAACTAACTAAAATTAAGGAAAAGACCCATCACTCTATGCAGTCACTAACTTGATACTGTTCTTTGTACATGTCCTAAGCAACCAGCCAGAAACTCTGTTATTAGAAACCCAATAGGCAGACTAAACATGAATTTGGGGCAGCATCAAAGCAGACGCAGTAAACATAATTTCTTTTGAAATAACTCAATATTTTAAAATAAGGAACCAAAGTGTGCATCAAGGGAAATACCAAAACTTTGTTGAACTTCAATACAACTAATTTATTTTCAATATTATTTTGATTTATACATAGAAGTCAAATACCACAATCAACTCAGTATTTGATGTTCCTAAAATTATCACTCCAGCCCTGAGCTCCAAATGAGCACAACTGCTATCTTCGTAAATCACGTGGCAACCCTTGCCTTCTTCCACATTGCTGATATTGTGTGTGCTTGTGTGCATGCTAAATCACTTCAGTCATGTCCAACTCTTTGCGACCCTATGGACTATAGCCTGCCAAGCTCCTCTGTGTGAATTCTCCAGGCAAGAATACTGAAGTGGGTTGCCATACCCTCCTCCACGGGATCATCTGACGCAGGGATTGAATTCGTGTCACCTGTGGCTTCTGCTCTGTAGGTGGCTTCTTTACCTATGACCAGTGAGGGAAGCCCCAGAAATTTTGTTATTTAAATTTTTTTGTTTTTTCTCAAGAAAGAAACACCCCAGTTCTTTGACCAGGTGAACCTTTTCCTTTAGGATTGATCTCAGTACTCACAGTAGCAATTCTTCTCTTGACTTCTTGAAACTCCGTCTTCAATAGCTGTATTCTAAACACAGATTCTCTCAATTCTGCTTTCTCTTCAAGCTGCTATTCTTATTTACAAACTTCCTAAAGGGCTATTTGTGTTTAGTGCTTCCTCAGTCCCCATAGTGGTTATGCCTTTGCTGCCAGGCTTTCTACCAGTCCGGCATTCCTCTGTGTTTTGTATGAACTTAGCCTGGCCTAAAGCACCTACCTTGTGTGTATTTTTCTCTTCTATTAATTCAGTAATCACCTTACGCATCTTTATAGTGCTTGTAAGAGCAACTAACATTACTTACACATATAGTTGTTGTTGTTCAGCTGTTAAGTTGTGTTCAACTCTCTGTGACCCCATGGACTGCAGCACACCAGGCTTCCGTGTCCTTCACTATATCCCAGAGTTTGCTCAAACTCATGTCCATTGATTCAGTGATGCCATCCAACCATCTCAGCCTCTGTTGTCCCCTTCTCCTCTTGCCCTCAATCTTTCCAGCATCAGGGTCTTTGCCAATGAGTTGGCTCTTTGCATCACGTGGCCAAAGTATTAGAGCTTCAGCTTCAGCATTAGTCCTTCCAATGAATATTCAGGATTGATTTCCTTTAGGATTGACAGGTTTGATCTCCTTGCTGTCCATGGGACTCTGAAGACTCTGAAGTATTCTCCAGCACCACAGTTTGAAGGCATCAATTCTTCGGCCCTCAGCATTCTTTATGGTCCAACTCACATATGCAACTGACTATTGGAAAAGCCATAGCTTTGCCTAATGGATCTTTGTTGGCAGACTGACGTTTTTGCTTTTTATTATGCTGTCTAGGTTTGTCATAGCTTTCCTATCCGAAGAGCAAGTGTATTTTAATTTCATGGCTGCAGTCATTATCTTTGGAGCCCAAGAAAATAAAAACTGCCACTGCTTCCACTTTTCCCCATATATTCACTATGAAGTGATGGGATATCATATTTGATATTAGTAATTTTTTGTTGTTTGCCACTTTATGTTTTAATTGAAGGATAATTGCTTTGCAGAATTTTGTTATTTTCTTTCAAACAAGAATATTTGTGTCCTTTCTTCTTTGATCCTTTCAAAGAACTAGCTTTTGGCTTCATTGATTTTTCTCTAATGATATTCTGTTTCCAATTTCATTGACCCCTGCTCTAACTATTTCTTATGCTTACTTTGGATTTAATTTACTCTTCTTTTTCTGGTTTCCTAAGGTGAAAGCTTCAGAGAAGGCAATGGTACCCCACTCCAGTACTCTCGCCTGGAAAATCCCATGGATGGAGGAGCCTGGTAGGCTGCAGTCCATGGGGTCGCTGAGGGTCGGGCACGACTGAACGATTTCAATTTCACTTTTCACTTTCCTGCATTGGAGAAGGAAATGGCAACCCACTCCAGTGTTCTTGCCTTGAGAATTGGAGGGACGGGGGAGCCTGGTGGGCTACCGTTTATGGGGTTGCACAGAGTCATACACGACTGAAGCAACTTAGCAGCAGCAGCAGCAAGGTGAAGGCTTAGATTATTCATGTTTTTCTACTTTTCTATTATATGCAACCAGTGCTACAAATTTCCCTCTAAGTACCGCTTTCATTGCATCCCACAAATTCTGATCAGTTGTGGTTTCATTTTCATCTAGTTCAAAATTTTTTTATTTCTCTTGAGATTTTTTCCCCCATGATTCATGTGTTATTTAAATATGTATTATTTAATATTTTGAAAATTTCCAGTTATCTTTCTACTCTTGATTTCTAGTTCAATTTCTTTTTGGTCTGAGAGCAGACATGGTATGATATCTATTATTTAAAATTCATTATGATTTGTTTTATGAACTAGAATGTAGTCTATCTTGGTTGGCTTTATATTATTAATTTTTATCTTAAACCTTTGTCCAAAGAACGCACAAAATTTCTTGCTGCAATCAGTGGTGTGCTGGAACTGGCTCATATTGCAATGCTGCTGCTAAGTCGCTTCAGTCGTGTCCGACTCTGTGCGACCACATAGACGGCAGCCCACCAGGCTCCACCATCCCTGGGATTCTCCAGGCAAGAACACTGGAGTGGGTTGCCATTTCCTTCTCCAATGCAGGAAAGTGAAAGGTGAAAGTGAAGTCACTCAGTCGTGTCCGACCCTCAAGAACCCCATGGACTGCAGCCTTCCAGGCTTCTCCGTCCATGAGATTTTCCAGTGGATTGCTAAATTTTACATAATTTTAAAAGCTGGTTTTTAAATGAGCCATTATTAAAAATAAAATTATATAAATTTGGGGCTTCCCTGATGGTCAGTGGTAAAGAACCTGCTTGCCAATGCAGGAGACACAGGTTCGATCCCTGATGTAAGAAGATCCAACATTCCACAGAGTAACTAAACCCCTGTGCCACAGCTACTGAGCCTGTGCTCTAGAGCCTGAAAGCAGCAACCACCAAGCCTGCCTGCTGCAACTCCCGAAGCCCGCATGCCCTAAAGCCTGAAAGCAGCAACCACTGAACCTGCATGCTGCAACTCCCAAAGCCCGCATGCCCTAAAGCCTGAAAGCAGCAACCACTGAACCTGCATGCTGCAACTCCCAAAGCCCGCATGCCCTAGAGCCTGAAAGCAGCAACTCCCGAGCCTGTGTGCTGCAACTACCGAAGCCCTCATGTCCTAGAGCCTGTGCTCTGCAACAAGAGAAGCCATGGCAATAAGAAGCCTGCATACAGCAATTAAAGGGTTGATCCTGCTCACCGCAGCTAGAGAAAAGTTCATGCAGCAATGAAGACACAGCACAGCCAAAAAATTTTTTTAAAGTTCATTTTTTAAAAAAATATAGAAATTTATAATCAACTAAATTTAGTAATAATTTTTACATTAAAAACAAAACTAACAAATACCCAAAACTCAGCATTTTTAAATTTTTTACACATTATGCTATTATCTATGCTCTTTAGGTTGTTTATTGTGTCTACATACTGGCAATGCTATATAATTGTAAACTACTGAGCAACATTTTATAACTGTGTTAAATGATACTACATTATTAGTTTAAAATGAGCCATAGTAAGAATATTTGTATCACAGAAATAAGCAGTGCTACAAACACAGGCTTCAGTTAATTTCTTTATAGTCTCTAGACTTGAGAACGTGATGGAGAAAATATTGCAGATTAAACTTAAAAGTGTGTCAGTTGTGCAGCTATTCCATTGTGAGGCACAGAAAATTAAGGAAATGATCTTCTAGTATCTTAAAACTAGAATTATCATGTTGCTCATATCATGGTGAAGGGTTCAAGTTCTGACATTGGTCTTCATTGTTTTACTTTTATCTTAATGGGTAAAGAAAAGAAGAATATCAATCTACATCCATATCTGGACCAGACACATTTATCAATTGCAATCAACAGGTTGCTTGGTAAGGTTACAAAAGCTTAGAAAAATCAACAGAAGTATTTACAGTCTTCCCATCAGTATAACTTATAATAAACTGATGTACATACTCATGCACACATACACAATCTTTTTTTCTAGAGAAGTCATTATTAAATGATTACCAGTATACCACTGACTACAACTGTTTACTGTGCTTTTTACTTGATTCATTAAAGGCTTAGTTAGAAAAATAAGAAATTTTCAACAATGTTTGAGATGTCAAGTTAGCATAAGAAAGCAACATACAAGCTCAGAAGACACTGGGTCATTTTCTTGTGAAAGATTCAACTATTCTGTCCTCTTCCTGGTAAAGCTTCAATTATTCTCTTTGACTTATTGCACAAAATCAACCTTTCTATTGAGGAGCTGAAAGAAATTGCTTTTAGTGGTAAATGCTAGGATAGCAATAGCTAAATATTTTATGAAGAATCTTTTTATTCTTAGAAACTGATAATGTAAGTAATTTTCAAATAGGACAGATTCCCGAAAATACAAATGTTTTTATTCCACTTTGTTTCTTGTTTCCTCATGTTTTTATACCATCTATTTCCTCCAGGGTAATTCTGCCCCCTGCAGGAAATAAGTAGATGATGATAGCTTCCTACTATAAATTCAAGTTATTAAAATACTGTAAAAAACACTTTAAAAAAAACAGACTTATTATTAGTGCCATCGGGTCAATGTGCTTCTCATAAAACTGTACTGTGTTTGTTATTATAAATGTTAACATTTATCTCATACCTCATGATATATTGCTTCTCCTCTTAGGTTTATTAAGCTTGTACTTTTTTATGTCAGCAAACTACTAAAGTTCTCTGCACATGTTAGTGATTAAATATACTACAAAATAATACAATTCTTTGTTACCTTTTCCCATTTCCAAACATCTCTATTTTGTAGAGAAAGATTTGAGTAATTTATTAAATGTGTCCTGTATCTATATTCTTGTAGAAAAATGTAGCGTATTTCCAAAACCCTTTTAAGCCTCCATTCTTTCATTTTGAACCAATAGAACAATGTTTGTCTGTCAATTTTGTTTCCAATGCATGACAGTCCTTATAAAATATGGGAGAATGGATTTCACATTGGTACCTGCTCTAACAGGATACTTAAAGAGGATTTCGTAGGACTAGGTATACAGTTCTTTCAGGCAGCCATTGACCTCTGCTCTTTCTACTCATAGCAGAAATGGAAAACAGCTGCTTCCCAGCTTCCCTGCACTGCTTACTAGTTTGACAGAGCAGAACCTCAGACACCATTTGTTGTTTTTCATGGTAGAGGCAAGGTGATTAAAACAAGATAAACATGCCAGAAGAAGAAAGAGGGAAAATACCTCAGAATAATTTGGGTGTGAAAAAAAAAAGTCCCCTTTGAACTTTATAAAGAAAGACTCAGGGGACTATGTATAATGGGGATAAGTGTATGTGGTTAATACTAAGAAGAAGTTCATGTTACAGGGGAGGAAATATAAGGAGAATACATGTCTCTGAGGAGTTATAAAATAATATGTAGAATTTTATCTTCATGCAGAATTATCACAAGTCATTTTTCACATTCATTGTGCTTCAAAGAATTTTGTATTGTTTGTTGTCCTGGCTAGTATGCTTTTTAAATTTCTTAGCTAACTTATGCTAATTTAAAAATTCACCTTCTCTTGCTACTGGTTTTCCTTCTAAAATTTAAAGATATTATCCTTTACCCAAAATGAATAATCACAAGCCTATTTAATATTAGATATCTCAAGAATCTTCTTTAAAATAAGCTTTAATTTTAGATTTAAAGAATGGTCAAAGATAATGCAAAGTTCCTCTATATTCCTAATCCAGTTTTGACAATGTTAATGTCTTATGTTAACATGGTACATTGGTCAAACCAAGACATTGACATTGATATTTTATTACTAACTAAATTTCAGAAATTATTTAGATTCCACCAGTTTTCCAACTATTATTCTCTTTCTGTTCCAGAATCCTATGGAGCCTACTATACTGCATTTAGTTATGTTATCTCTTCATTCTCTTCTGGTCTGTGGCAGTTTCTTGGTCTTTTCTTAGTTTTTATGACCTTGAATGTCTTGAAGAATAATTAGGTATCTGGTAGAATGTCTGTTATTCTGGGTTTATCTGATGCTTTTTCATGATTACGCTGCATTTACAGAGTTTGTAGAAGTATATCCCAGGTGACGTGCCCTTCTCATCATATCATATCGGGAGTAAAAGATATCCACATGATATCACTGGGGATGTTAACTATCACTTAATTAAGCTAGTATTTGCTACTACTTTTTCCCCCTTTCCATGCTCTAACATTTGAAGCAAGTCATTAAGTCTATCCTCAGGTAGAGTGGAATAGGATTAATCTCTGCCTCTTGGAGGGCTCAAGAGTCTTTCAAACACTGTACTATGGCTTTTTATTGGGGCTTCCCTGATGGTTCAGTGGGTAAAGAATCTGCCTGCAAGAGACACAGGAGACACAGGAGACATGCATTCAATCCCTAGATCAGGAAGATCTCCTGAAGTAGGAAATGGCAACACACTCCAATATTGTTGCCTGGAAAATTCTATGGGCAGAGAAGCCTGGTGGGCTCCTGAGCCTGGGGTTGCAAAGAGTCAGACACAACTGAATGACTAAGCATACACTTTTATTGGTCAGGCGTCAATAAAGTAGACATTAGCAAATCAAGTTTAACAGATTAAGCAATTTAATTAACAGATTAAGCAGTTCAGTTAATTCTATGTCTGTTCATCTATTTATTTTGAAGTATTTCAAAAATATAAAGATATACATCAACTTTCATAAAATCATTAAAATGAAAATTTCCATTGTTCAGTCACTAAGTCGTGTCTGATATTTTGCGACCTCGTAACTGCAGCACACCAGGCTTCCCTGTCCTTTGCTATCTCCAGGAGTTTTCTCAAACTCATGCCCACTGATTCAGTGATGCCATCCAACCAACCATTTCATCCTGTGTTGTCTCCTTCTCTTCCTGTCCTCAATCTTTCCCAGCATCAGGGCCTTTTCCTATGAGTCAGCTCTTTGCATCAGGTGGCCAAAGTAGTGGATCTTCAACTTCATCATCAGTTCTTCCAAAGAATATTCAGTGTTGATTTCCTTTAGGGTTGACTGGTTTGATCTCCTTGCTGTTCAAGGGATTTCCAAGAGTCTTCTCTAGCACCACAGTTTCAAAGCATCAATTCTTTGGCACTCAGCCTTCTTTATGGTCCAACTCTACATCTGTACATGACTACTGGAAAAAACATAGCTTTGACTATACAGACATTTGTCAGCAAAGTGATGTCTCTGCTTTTTAACACAGTCTAGGTTTGTTATAGCTTTTCTTCCAAGGAGCAAGTGTCTTTACATTTCATGACCACAGTCACCATTTGCAGTGATTTTGGAGCCCAAGAAAATAAAGTCTGTCACATTTCTAACACAGTTTAAATCAGTTCCCTGGTGAAATGGTGAAGGACTCCAGGGCATACTCACATGGTAAGCCCATGTTATAGTCTAAAGAAATGAGTCATGTATCAGATGGTGAAAACTGGAAGGAATGTTCCCAGCTATTCATGTTTTCCCACATTGTTCCATCCAGATTTTAAGTTGAGATATAACCAGTTAGGATTAAAGGCCTACATAAATTTCCACACAAGGTAATTCCAACTTGCAGTGCAAAAAGTCTGCTAAGATAGTAAATGTACCTTCACATTCTACTGTCATTAAACATTTGTGGCCTTAAATTTGTCTCTGCCAAACTGTTTAAATACAAAAAAGAAAAATGTTTTTTTTTTTAAAGTCATTTTGATTTTTCTTTGTTCTTTTTTTTTTTTTTTTTCCAGAAGCATGGGTGATCTAAAATAATTCTTTAAGATAGTAGTCATAGATTCAGTTTTTCTGCTAACCAATAAGCCTGTGTTTTTAGCACTGTGCCAAATTGTTGGGAATTTTTTCCACCTTGAGGAGCCTTCAGATATTTCCCTTTTGCTTCTTCTAAATAATTGTTATGAGCTGGTAAACATCTTGACAAACCAAGTGTAAGTAATCCCTCAGATGCCCCTTTTTCCTTGTCCTGTTATATAGTTGGACGAATTTTGTGAATCTTTCTAGGATCACAGGATAAAGGCTTTTGAATTAGCCTCATTCTTAACTTTATTTAATGTACCAGCACTTCCTTTTCTTATTTCTTACCTACTTATGCTGCTGCTGCTGCTGCTAAGTTGAGTCAGTCGTGTCCGATTCTGTGCAACCCCATAGACGGCAGCCCACCAGGCTCCCCGTCCCTGGGATTCTCCAGGCAAGAACATTGGAGTGGGGTGCCGTTTCCTTCTCCAATGTGTGAAAGTGAAAAGTGAAAGTGAAGTCGCTCAGTCATGTCTGAGTCCTAGAGACCCCATAGACTGCAGCCCACCAGGTCCCTCCATCCATGGGATTTTCCAGGCAAGAGTACTGGAGTGGGTTGCCATTGCCTTCTCCGTACCTACTTATAATTTATATCAATTTGAAGTATTTTATATATCTTAGAAGTCACTTTAAATCCTTTTGGGAGTAAGATAAAACAAAAATATAGAAATAAAACAAAATGTTGGGGTATATTCAGGAGAAGTCTAGGTATTTATAAGGAGCTTGCAGTGTACTTAGAGAAGTATTTATCTGTAACCCAACATGCTTAGGCACATAAACTTATGGTTCCTTGGCCCCTTTTTGCTGAATGCCTGATAGGATCAGAGAGTAGAGGACAACTGGCAACTTAGACCAGAAGTGCCAAACTGCGAAATTTTGTTTCATGATACTCAGTCCATTAGAGCTACAAATAAGGAAAAATGTAAATCTAAAAGGCTTTGTGATCCTTAGTGTAATTTGACTTATCCCTTGGTTATAATGATCACTTGATTCTGCTCCCCACTCTGGAATAATGACAGGTTATTACCATAGGGCCATGAAAAGTTTCATTCTCTTAAACTGTCTAGTTTTGTCACTTTCCCTTGCTAATAGTCATTTATTGAGTTAGAGAAGTTGCACACGCTGCTTCCTCATATGTCTCTAGGGATACAGTTTTCTGAGCTACAAATCTACCAAGGGCATGAGAAAGAGAAGAAACAAAAAAAAAAAAAAAAAAGAAAGAAAAGAAATCATCTCTGCTAATTCAATTGTGGGTTTCCTTGGATCAAAGACCAACTACTATAGCATACCAGTTCAAGACTTTACTCATGGGATGCTGGAGGCCCACTCATGATTTATATTAAGCCCTAAATGATACACATGTGGTCTCTATGGAAGTATATTTAAAAGATTCTTTTTTATCACTAGCAAACTGAACAATAACACACAAGGAGGTCTCATTCCAGTGATGCTGTTTAAGTACTAGAGGCTTGTAGTACTTATTATTGAGGATAATAAGTAGATAAAAGAAGAAAGATTCATATATTAAGCTTTAAGTAAGATCAAATCTCAAAGGAACAAATAAAAATCTCTAGCACATGAAATCATCCCATTTGAACATATAACCAAATAGTTAAAATGTTGGAGAGTTTGGTTCTCAGGGCCTTGAAACAAAGGGAGAAAAATCTTAAAAAAAAAAAAAAAGCACTGTCAGGCATGGGGATCAGTTGTTGTTGTTGTTTTTTTAATCCTTATTTTCAACCTCTGGCTTAGAGAACACATTTTTTTTTTAAAAGGAAAACTATGTGAAAAATAGTTAATGGGAAACATTTTCTCAATTCTGCTGTTGAGTAATTACTACAAATTTTAGTATATAAACATAAATGTCCAAGAAAAGGAATTTTGTGTATCTTGTTATAACTTTATTTCCATCTCAAGCCTATATTCCATTAGTGACCGAAGCACAATTACTGTTCAAAATAATCTCACCATAATCAGAATTTCCTCAGTCAGTTGGGAAATTCATTTTCTTCCTCCCTCTCCTTTTAGCTGTTTCTCTTATGTTTGGCTTTCAAATCTTTATTAGTTTTTCTCTTCTGGTAAGAAAGGAGAAAGAAAGGTGAAAAATTGTATCAGCTAAATTTTCTCTTTCTTAGCAACTGGTGTACTTTGGATGAGAATACATGTAAATCAGATGATATTCTGTAATTTTATAGTGTTTTCCATTTGAGTAATTTTATTGGATTGGCCAAAATGTTTGTTTGGGTTTTTCTGTAGCATCTTATGGAAAACCTGAATGAATCTTTAGGCCAACCCAATATGTGTATTCCTCTGCAAAGTTTGTCAAAATCTTTTACACACAATGGAAGAGTCTCTGAAGTTAAATATGTGGCTTTTGCCTTTTGAAATTTGTTTAAAAAAATATTATCTTTGTAAACAGTATTGAAAAATAATTCTTAAGTTCCCGATCAGCCAAAAAGGTAGATAGCAGATAAGTGACTTTAAATAGCAGGCTCAGAACTGTGGATTCATATTGTTTTGACTTTCTAGAATCATCTTATTCTGAAAAATGTCACTTCACCTATTCACATGTGTTACTCTTTTCCAGTAGTTGGTAGCTGACCAAATCTGAGCCAATTCTAATCTTCTCCATAGTGACAACTCACTGGACCAGGAATAAGCAAATTATTCAAGTTGAATTTGTTAGTTTCTCCGGGAATTTGGAATCAAGACTAAGATTACAGGTGTCTGAGAGGACTGTATAAATTTAGATTAATAGTATTTTTGCTCTACTGTACAGACTGAGGTGGGAGAAAATATTGCTTAGCATTAAACAAATAAAACAGAAAAATCAGAAACAGAAAAAAAATATCTTAATAGAACTTGAGTTCTTGATTTCAGTTGTTACCAAGACTCAGTAAAATGTGCATTTCATGATCATGAGAAATACTAATACTATCCTTTCTCCTTTTGGCTTAGGTTTATGTTACTTGGAACCAAACAAACACTAACCAATAGTCCCTAGTGTCTTTTATGCCAGGCTAATTCGCATAGACTCCATTACTATACTGCATAGAGAACAAATGACTTTATATTTCTCACTAGCCTTAAGTCATTTCTCTTCCATGTGGTTTCATTTAAGAATTGAGGCGCAAGAAGCAAACCATGTGTTTATAACTTCAAAACACCAAATGGAAAATTCATTCTAGGAAACTTTCTAATAATCAGAGAGATATTAAAAATGATATAAGCTCATATTCACTGCATTTAATTTTGGTTTGACCAATAAATAGCCTAAAACATAATGAGAATTTTTGTCAGTTTACCTGTGAAAAGTCTGCTGACGGTTGAAGGAAGAAATAAGTCTATGCATTTTTATAGGTTTTCTAGAATATGTAATTTAGGCCCTATAAAAAAAGAAAGCAAGTCATTGTCTACAGCTTATCAAAAAAAGAAAAGAAAAAAAAAAAAAAAGGAAAACCATGAAGCTGTGTAAACAGTTAGATGACATAAAGTAATTGAATGGTTCACATCCCAACTTTATTGCATGACTTGAGTTAATTACTTAATCTCTCAGTGCTCAATATTCCTGTCTAAAAAATAAGGGTAAGAGCTCCTGTATCATAGGAGGGTCGTGAGTTATAAATGAGTTAATACATGTAAGTCATTTAGAGTAGTGCCTTATACCTAATATAAATATAGTAAGGGCTCAACTAATGTTAGCAATTATTTTCTCAGATAGAAATTCTAGAAAATGTTGTAGGATTCATAGAGTTTTGATTATCTGCAATTGAAGCACTGGCCCTTAAACAAGTCTTTCACAGTACTCCATTTATGCCTTTTTCTCTCAAGTTATTTAAAAACAAAAACAAATTTTAAAACGAAAGGAAAAAAAGAGGTATTCTCTATGAAATTTTTAGGAAGAGAGGTAGCTGTCACAAAGTCTAATGTTGACAGAGTGCTCATATTTCAGCATATTTATAAATCTTCCCAGTGTAGCAGACATATTATTTTTTCCTATTCTCTTCCTTTTCCTTCCTTTTGGTAATAGAACCTCCATTTCATGTGGAAAACATTCACATGATTCGATTGGGAGTGAAACTGAACCCCTTGTCCCAAGCTAATGGTGGGCAGGTGACCAAGGTAGCTAATCAGAATGCTTAATCCAGAGCTTTAGGGAAGGCACTCAAGCTTCTTTGTGGTAGTGAGACAATATATAATTGCTAACCTGTATCCAGCTACATGAAGAGAGCTATTGGACTTATTTCCTAATGGAATTCTATGAGACCTTGGATCCCAGACACGTTTGAGGAAATGTATCCCTGGATTTTAGTGACAGGGTCTCAAAGTCTGTTGAGTATTTTTTCTCTTATGCTATTTTGACTATGGTTTTTCATTAGTTCTAACTAAAAGAGTTCCAGTGATTGCATCTAACTATATCTGCTTTAACTTTTAGATGCTAAAGGAGAATGAAAATGGGGTCCATTTGATTCACTTTACCCCAGTAGAACAAAACTAAGAGACATTTGAATATGTATATTTATTTATTTTTAAGGAATAGATCCATTTGCTGGAAATCAGTTCAGTTCAGTTCAATTGCTCAGTCATGTCCGACTCTTTGCGACCCCATGAATTGCAGCAGGCCAGGCCTCCCTGTCCATCACCAACTCCTGGAGTTCACTCAGACTTACGTCCATCAAGTCAGTGATGCCATCCAGCCATCTCATCCTCTGTCATCCCCTTCTCCTGCCCCCAATCCCTCCCAGCATCAGAGTCTTTTCCAATGAGTCCATCACCAACTCCCAGAGTTTACTCAAACTCATGTCCATTGAGTCTGTGATGCATCTCATCCTCTGTCGTCCCCTTCTCCTCCCACCTTCAATCTTTCCCAGCATCAGGTCTTTTCAAATGAGTCAGTTCTTCGCATCAGGTGGCCAAAGTATTGGAGTTTCAGCTTCAGCATCAGTCCTTCCAGTGAATATTCATGAATGATTTCCTTTAGGATAGACTGGTTGGATCTCCTTGCAGTCCAAGGGACTCTCAAGAGTCTTCTCCAACACTGCAGTTCAAAAGCATCAGTTCTTCGGCACTCAGCTTTCTTTGTAGTCCAACTCTCACATCCATACAGGACTACTGGAAAAACCATAGCTTTGACTAGATGGACTTTGTTGGCAAAGAATGTCTCTGCTTTTTAATATGCTGTCTACGTTGATCATGAAGGCTTTTCTTCCAAGGAGCAAGTGTCTTTTAATTTCAAGCCTGCAGTCACCATCTGCAGTGATTTTGGAGCCCCCCAAAATAAAGTCCCTCACTGTTTTCATTGTTTCCCCATCTATTTGCCGTGAAGTGATGGGACCAGATGTCATGATCTTCGTTTTCTGAATGTTGAGCTTTAAGCCAACTTTTTCACTATCCTCTTGCACTTTCATCAAGAGGCTCTTTAGTTCTTCTTCACTTTCTGTCATAAGGGTGGTGTCATCTGCATATCTGAGGTTATTGATATTTCTCCTGGTAATCTTGATTCCAGCTTGTGCTTCCACCAGTCCAGCGTTTCTCATGATGTACTCTGCATGTAAGTTAAATAAGCAGGGTGACAATATATAGCCTTGACGTACTCCTTTTCCTATTTGGAACCAGTCTGCTGTTCCATGTCCAGTTCTAACTGTTGCTTCCTGACCTGTATACAGGTTCTCAAGAGGCAGGTCAGGTGGTCTGGTATTCCCATCTCTTTCAGAATTTTCCACAGTTTCTTGTGACCCACACAGTCAAAGGCTTTGATAGAGTTAATGAAATAGATATTTTTCTGGAACTCTCTTGTCTTTTTGATGATCCATTGGATGTTGGCAATTTGATCTCTGATTCCTCTGCCTTTTTTAAAACCAGCTTGAGCATCTGGAATTTCACAGTTGCTGTGAATGTGTGCTGAAGCCTGGCCTGGAGAATTTTGAGCATTACTTTACTAGCGTGTGAGATGAGTGCAATTGTTCAGTAGTTTAAGCATTTTTGGCATTGCCTTTCTTAGGGGTTTGAATGAAAACTGACATTTTCTAGTCCTGTGGCCACTGCTGAGTTTTCCAAATTTGCTGGCATATTGAGTGCAGCACTTTAACAGCATCATATTTTAGGATTTGAAATAACTCAACTGGAATTTTATCACCTCCACTAGTTTACTTAAATAATTGACAATAAATTTAAAAATTTTTGAGTTAGAAGAGTGGATTGCGACAAACAATATGCAACTTGATGAGACTAAATAAGAGGACTGAATAATGGCTCAGAAAGTCAGCTGTGTAGTTTCATAATGAGAGACCTCTACAGGAACAGTTTTAAATGCCCACCATAAGATAACAATAAGATGTGGCTGCTAAAATAGCTTACATTTTTAAAAAATGCTTTGTTAAATTTTATTGTATAGACTAAAGAGAGCTCTGTGCTATACAGTAGCTTCTACTTAGTTCTCTGTTTTACACGTAGTAGTGTGTATATATATGGAGAAGGCAATGGCACCCCACTCCAGTACTTTTGCCTAGAAAATCCCACGGATGGAGGAGCCTGGTGGGCTGCAGTCCATGGGGTCGCTGAGTCAGACACGACTGAGCGACTTCACTTTCATTTTTCACTTTCATGCGTTGGAGAAGGAAATGGCAACCCACTCCAGTGTTCTTGCCTGGAGAATCCCAGGGATGGGGCAGCCTGGTGGGCTGCCGTCTATGGGGTCGCACAGAGTCGGACACGACTGAAGCGACGCAGCAGCAGCAGCAGCAGCAGCAGCAGTGTTTATATATCCCGATCTCCCAATTCATTCTACCTCACCCTCCCCGCTTGGTAAGTATGTTTTTACCAGGACTAGTTATTTATGGATTAATCAGGTTAACAAGAAAAGACTGGAAAATAGATCTTGATGAAAAAATCTTTGATAAATTGATTATAGCACATCAATCTAAATATACTATGGTCAACAATAAAATCATCTTAAAAATATATACTTCAGAATAATAACTTCAAATTCATGTATCAGGAGATCATATAGACATAAATTTTCTACCTTGTGCTAAGATCATTAAGATTATAAAATTTAGTTTTTAGATCAAGTGTTAAAGTATTCTGAAATTCAATTCAAAAGTGCTTTAGAGTTCAGCTGTAAGCCTAAAACAGTTCTTGAGGATGAGATATAAGAATACGCAAATAAACAATAACTGATCAAAAAGGACAAGAATTAAAAAATAGGGTACTTCTCATCTTTGTACCCACCCCTATTCCCCTCTGCATTTCTCCTTTACAATTGGTAATCCTCATCCCATTGCGTGTATTGGGCAAGAAAAGGGCAGAAAGGTGGGGCTGATGACTAAAAGCTCCTTAGAACGTCACTTAAGACTTTCTCCTTTGGAATTAGAAAGTTTCCCAAGGTTTTAATATTGACTCCTACACTTTGAAGCATTTTGCTTTCCACCCATCCATCCTCTAAAAGTTACTAGTCTCAACACAATTTTTATCCTTAAGAAACTGAGGCATAGATGACTTTAAATGCCTCTCTATAAAACTCACAATGAGATTATGGGACAGATGAAATTAAGACTCCATTACAGTACCCCATCATACTATTTCCTACATGACTATTATTCTTGCTTGCCAGGCTTTGTTGTTTCTCAGTCTTTCCTGTGTGCTCAGATATCCAGAGGATATGGGAAAATATAATTAACTGGGAAGACTGAAGTTTGGCTGTAATTATCGCTTCTAGGCAATCCACTGTGACAAGAACCTTACATGGCAGGCAGGTATTATTATCCAAAGCGGTATTTTAAACTCATGTTAAGTCCCACTACTTCTGACTTTTTCCAGTTCTCTCAGTTTGGGACATTTTCTTCATCTCCTTGAACTACTGGAGGGTCTCATTGTAAATAATCTGTTGTGTATGATTTTTTTTGTGTATGATATATTGTGTACGATTTTCCAACATAAACGTAGGGTCCTCACAGGAAAATCTGTACGACTAACTTCCACTTAATCCTTTTTTCCACAACACCTCATATTGTTCTGAGTTAAATATATATGTGTGGAAGGACTTGCCCGTAGTCTTGCTATGTGTCAGTTAATGGTGGTTTCTCCGTTCAACATTCACAGTTTCTCCTGAGTATTTTTATTAAGCTTTGCATAGCAGTACACACAAATGCACTATTTACTGTTTCAGACCAGATTATACTCTCTTGAGTAGTCACATACCTAATAAAGCTAATTAGTAGCATAAAGAAAACCAGTATTTAACAAAATCACTTTTGTGGCACAATCATTCAATCTGCATGAGTGGTTATTTGCTAAATTACTCAGGGAACAACCTGTTTCTGAGTCTTTTGGAGAGGAAACAGGGTGAGGGGATTGAGATGGAGAAAAGAGGTGTTTATATAGGAATTACTTCAAAAGTAAAAGTGAATTAAATTTGAAAGAAAAAAAAAAGAAAAGCAAAAGAATAAGATATAAGGGAAATTACCCATGTGTGCAAAAATACGATTGTATTATTTTCCTGTGTGCCTGTGTACAAACACATGAGAGAAATGTAAGGGAATCTGTTTCTTTTTATGGTTGACTCTTCTGACTATAGTGGGATTTTTCTGGCTACATTTGAGCTAAACATTATGGCAAATAGCAGAACACAGTAGTTATTGCACATGACTGTCTGTGAACTGGGTGGGCAGGAATTTTTCATTTCATAAATCATTTCAGCTTGCTGTCCTAATTCCTTGGCACTGAGAGACTAAAAAAAGCTCAAGAAAGGAAAACATGCTATGTGTTTTTTCTTCTTATTTCACCCTTTCCCAGTTTTGATAGATCTTTGGTGTTAATGATCAGTTTTTTAAGATCTTTTGAAATATATTGCTCTGCTTTTAAAACCAATTATGTTTTCCTTTTTTATTTTCTTCCTTGCCAGGGAAATTTAGTACTGAAAGCAATGTAGTCTATTTATTCCTTCCTTTATTTCTGCTTACTTATAGTTTAGTTTATATCAATGAAATAATGTTATATTATTTTCCTGCTGATTGCTTAATGTTCATAGTTCAAAATTCCAGCCAAGGTCCTGAAGTGGTTTTGCCCTTATTTAAGATTTCCTGCTAAAGACATTCTATTACAGCTTTGCAAATAAGTACCTCCCTGGCCTCAAGTCACTGTAAAGGTAATTTAGTAATTTAAATAAACACTCTTGGCCAATCTGTTTCCTCCCTTCAAGGAGACTGGAGAGAAGTTGTTTCCTCAATATTTCAGATATCTCCCCATTTTCCTTAAATGATCCTTCTGCCTTCAACCAAGATATTAGTTTAGGTAAGTCATCTGTAACATGTCTCCAATGCAAACATGGAATGCATTTGGTGGGACAAAGGAAAATAGGTTAAAAAAATGTGCTTCAGAGTTAATCAGTGAAGATTGTTTTGTATTTTGCTTACTGTTGGGGAAAGACATTTAAATCGGTCCTTGAGACTAAATGGTTATCATAATCAAAGTCCAGAGCAGAGCTATGGTTTCTGTCTAGAGAAAGGACCTCCCCCGCTCCCCTACTCTACCTTCTCAGACTTCCCCTCACAATGGCCAAAAAGACATTTTCCTTCAAGTCTTCCCATTTGCTAATCCTGCCTTCATAACTAGCATTTTCATAAATCCCTCACATTTGTTACTGATCTCATCTTTAGAATTGGCTACCAGAAAGTAATGTTCGAATGTGACTTAGAGAAGGTACCCTTTATATTTATTTAAACAAACTTCTAATTTGTGATAGTAATAACTATGACTAACAGAATCACCGCTGAGTTCCGCTAACATGCAAATAACCACTTGTGCTAAGTGAGTTTGTTGGTTTTAGTTGATAGGTTTCTGATTGGATTTTCATAAAGAGCTTGAGTGTTGTTTGCTCTTAATTCTTCTAAAATCCTGAAAACTCCATTATACAGTTAACAAATTTTGAGAAAATTAAAAAGAATTATATAAAAGCAAATGTATTATTATTATATTGGCTGCATTTAGTGTGGTTCTCCCTATATATAGTGATTTTATTTTTAAGTGTGAAAAGTAAAACAATACAAGAGGTAGTCCATAGCCACAACTAAGAGATATAGAAATGTTGATTTAAGTAGAGAGTTAAATTTCTGAAATGCTTCATTTTCCTCAATGTAAATAGTCTGTGTAAGCATGAATTAAATTGAAAATCCTTGATATAGTCATTAGAACTCAAGAGAAAAATTTAAAAGTCAGGTGAATATGTTGTTGTTTAGTTGCTAAGTCATGTCTGACTCTTTGCAACCCCATGTACTATAGACTGCCAGTCCCCTCTGTTCATGAGATTTTCCAGGCAAGAATACTGGAGTGGGTTGCTACTTCCTCCTCCAGGGCATCTTCCTGGTCTAGGCATCAAACCTCATCTCCTGCACTGCAGGAGGATTCTTTACCATTGAGCCCCCAGGGAAGCCCCCAGGTGAACACTGTGCAGTACAAATGTACTGCAATTAATTCTCAAAAAATTCACTTGATAAATTATGAAGTAGAAATGAATGGCCCAGCTTAGGTTAGAACCAGTCTGAACCCTTTCCTACGATTTTTGAACACAAACGATAGAAAGTATCTCTCAGCCTTTCTCTGATGGCAAGACTGTGATTGGGATCTAGTTGTTTACCAAGAGCCCAGAGTCAGAAAAGTCTGGAGACTGTCTGTGGATTGTCTCTTGTCCTAGCTAATTGTCCCCTACATCCACAACTGGTTTTCTTGGGGTTTGGTTATAGGGACCAATATATGGGCTCCCTAGTTAGAGCTAGGGGTAAAGAACCTGCAGCCAATTCAGGAGATATAAGAGAAGTGGGCTTAATCCCTGGGTTGGGAAGATTCCCTGGAGAAGAAGGGCATGGCAACCTACTGTAGTATTCCTGCCTGGAGAGTGCCACAGACAGAGGATCCTGGCAGGCTATAGTCCATAGGGTTGCAAAGAGTTGGACATGACTGAAATGACTTAGCATGCATGCACCTGCATATATATACATATATATATAGTCATATATATACATATATACACATATATGTATATATGTATACATACATATGTATATATATGTATATATACATATATATACATATGTATATATATATATGTGTATATGTATATCAGATCAGATCAGATCAGTCGCTCAGTCGTGCCCGACTCTTTGCGACCCCATGAATCGCAGCACGCCAGGCCTCCCTGTCCATCACCAACTCCCGGAGTTTACTCAGACTCACGTCCATCGAGTCAGTGATGCCATCCAGCCATCTCATCCTCTGTCGTCCCCTTCTCCTCTTGCCCCCAATCCCTCCCAGCATCAGAGTCTTTTCCAATGACTCTACCATTTCCTAATCAAGTTTGATTTGGATTTGTCACTTCCAAGAAAAGGGTTCTAATAAAACAATCATAATGTGTATTTTTGTATACCTTGTAGAAAGAAAAATATACATGTGTATACATGTATATCATTATTATTGCTACTCTTATTATATAGTATTGTATTTTCCTATTGAATTAGGTCCTGGAAGCACTCCTGGTATATGGTTACATTAATAAGAAATAAAGAAAACTATGATTTTTGAAAGAAACAGAGATTTTTTTTCACACATATTAAAACTTGTGGACAGCATCTTT
Organism: Bubalus bubalis; assembly: GCF_019923935.1. Taxonomy (NCBI): domain Eukaryota; kingdom Metazoa; phylum Chordata; class Mammalia; order Artiodactyla; family Bovidae; genus Bubalus; species Bubalus bubalis. The sequence goes on along the minus strand of NC_059179.1, from coordinate 6,898,317 downwards.
TTATATTCATCTTTTCTTTTCTGAGTACTTTTTTTCCCTTCTGTAGTTAAATGTTTCCAACACCCTTCACACCAAGACAATCATAGGCACTCTAGTTACTATGGCCTGAAGACAAGTCTTTTAAAAAAGAGCCAAGAAAGGCAGAGTAGACCAAAGCCGAATTGCTTATGTGTGGAATCTAAAAAACGGGGTACAAATAAACTTACATACAAAACAGAAGTCAGTCATGGGTGTAGAAAACAAACTTATGGTTACCAGGGCATGGCGGGGGGAGGGCAAGGATAAATTGGGAGATTGAGATTGACGTAACCATATGTAAAATAGATAACTAATAAGAACCTGTTGTATAGCACAGAGAACTCTACTCAATACTCTGTAATGACCTATACAGGAAAAGAATCTAAAAAAGAATAGATTTATGAGTAACTGATTCACTACACTGTACAGCAGAAACTAACATAATAGTGTAAGTCAATGATATGCCTATAAAATTTTCTTTAAAAAAATTTTTAAAAGGGTAGAACAGAAGTGATGAGAGGATGCAGGTTGAAGACATGCATCTTGTAAACAATTTTTTTCTTCTGAGTTGCTGCAAGGTATAATTAGTCATATGCTGCTCATTTTAGGTTTCCTTTTCCTCCTTCTCCAATTTGCCTTCTTCTGGCCAATTTGTGTGTGTATCTATTTGTGTAAGTGAATCAAGGCACATCCAGTGAGGTTAGGACAAAGATGAAATATAATAGGAAATTGATACCAACAAAAGTCTGTATAGATGAAGCTATGATTTCTCCAATAGTCATGTATAAATGTGAGAGCTGGATCATAAAAAAAGGCTGAGTGCCAAAGAATTGATATTTTCAAACTGTGATGCTGGAGAAGATTCCTGAGAGTGCTTTGGACAGCAAGGAGATCAAACCAGTCAACCCTAAAGGAAATCAACCCTGAATATTAATTGGAAGGACTGATGCTGAAGCTGAAGCTCTAATACTTTGGCCACCTGATACGAAGAGCTGACTCATTGGGAAAGCCCTAATGCTGGGAAATATTGAGGGCAGGAGGAGAAGGGGGCAACAGAAGATGAGATAGTAGCCGGCATAAAGTGAGTTTGTGCAAACTTTGGGAGATAGTGAAGGACAGGCAGGCCTGGCGTGCTGCAGTCCAGGGGGTCACAAAGAATTGGACATAACTTAGCAACTCAACAACAACAGCAACAACTGTACCAATTTAAAAGCTGGAGAAAATGCTCTGCAGTTATTTTGAGTCAACAGTACTCTACAAAGGTTTTCAATGTCTGATGACATTGCATCCTTTCACTGAGGACATTAGAGAAGGGAGGCTGAGATTTGTTTTATGTTCTTAGATGATCTTAAGCCCTGTGATTTTGATCTTCTACAGTCTAGCTATGCTTAACAGAATAATGAAAAAAATCTTGAGGTATTCTTGCTTTAATGATTTATAATTAGACTGCAAACTCTTTGTGGTTAATGGGGATATAATTCCTCCTAGTAAGTGTAGTTGTGGTAGTATAGGTTGTAATAATGGTCATAGTTATCATTGTGAGTAATAGTAATAGTAGCTAAGTTTAATGAGTACTTATTTGCTAGGCTCCTCTGTCCATGGGATTTCCCAGGTGAGAATACTGGAGTGGGTTGTCATGCCCTCCTCCAGGGGATCTTCCCAACCCAGAGATAGAACCCAGATCTTCCGCATTGCAGGCAGATAGATCCTTTACCTTCTGAGTCACCAGGGAAGCCCTTTACCAAATATCATGCAAAGAGGTTTAGATACATTTTTCATTTAAACTGTAAGAGAATTGGGTACTACAGCAGTGGCCACAGGACTGGAAAAGGTCAGTTTTCATTCCAATCCCAAAGAAAGGCAATGCCAAAGAATGCTCAAACTACCGCACAACTGCACTCCTCTCACACGCTAGTAAAGTAACGCTCAAAATTCTCCAAGCCAGGCTTCAGCAATACGTGAACCGTGAACTTCCAGATGTTCAAGCTGGTTTTAGAAAAGGCAGAGGAACTAGAGATCAAATTGCCAACATCCACTGGATCATGGAAAAAGCAAGAGAGTTCCAGAACAACATCTATTTCTGCTTCATTGACTATGCCAAAGCCTTTGACTGTGTGGATCACAAGAAACTGTGGAAAATTCTGAAAGAGATGGGAATACCAGACCACCTGACTTGCCTCTTGAGAAACCTGTATGCAGGTCTGGAAGCAACAGTTAGAACCGGACACGGACCAGAGACTGGTTCCAAATAGGAAAAGGAGTACATCAAGGCTGTATATTGTCACCCTGCTTATTTAACTTACATGTAGAGTACATCATGAGAAACGCTGGTCTGGAGGAAGCACAAGCTGGAGTCAAGATTGCTGGGAGAAATATCAATAATCTCAGATATGCAGATGACACCACTCTTATGGCAGAAAGTGAAGAAGAACTAAAGAGCCTCTTGATGAAAGTGCAAGAGGATGGTGAAAAAGTTAGCTTAAAGCTCAACATTCAGAAAACTAAGATCATGACATCCGGTCCCATCACTTCATGGGAAATACATGGGGAAACAGTGGAGATTGTGGCTGACTTTATTTTTCTGGGCTTCAAAATCACTGCAGATGGTGATTGCAGTCATGAAATTAAAAGACCCTTGCTCTTTGGAAGAAGTTATGACCTACCTATACATCATATTAAAAAGCAGAGACATTACTTTGTCAACAAAGGTCCATCTAGTCAAGGCTGTGGTATTTCCAACGGTCATGTATGGATGTGAGAGTTGAACTATAAAGAAAGCTGAGCACTGAAGAATTGATGCTTTTGAACTGTGGTGTTGGAGAAGACTCTTGAGAGTCCCTTGGACTGCAAGGAGATCCAACCAGTCCATCTTAAAGGAGATCAGTCTTGGGTGTTCATTGGAGGGACTGATGTTGAAGCTGAAACTCCAATGCTTTGGCCACCTGATGCAGAGAGCTGACTCATTTGAAAAGACCCTGATGCTGGGAAAGATTGAGGGCTGGAGGAGAAGGGGACGACAGAGGATGATATGGTTGGATGGCATCACCGACACGATGGTTTTGGTTTGGGGTGGACTCTGGGAGTTGGTGATGGACAGGGAGGTCTGGCGTGGTGCAATTCATGGGGTCGCAAAGAGTTGGACACGGCTGAATGACTGAGCTGAACTGATTGCTATTTTGGGTACTACTATTGCCACCTCAGGGAGTTGGTGATGGACAAGGAAGCCTGGTGTGCTGCAGTCCATGGAGTTGCAAAAGTCAGACACGACTAAGCGACTTAACTGAACTGATTGCCATTTTACATATAGAGAAACTGAGGCATAATGATGATAAAAACATGCCCAAATTCATGCACACTGCACTAGTAGCAAAGCTAGGATACAAACACAGGTTTACTTGATGTGGAATAAGCATACATCTGGATTGGTCCTGAGTTATCAGCGAGAATGTCTCATATTTACATTGGTTCTTTCTAGTGCAAGGCATCAACCAAAAATATTTAAGAATAAAGACCAGGACTCTCACTGTCTCCACAGTCTCATATATCTGTAAAGCTGTGAATCAACTGAATGTCCAAAACCAAAATGAGCAGTGATGGCAGCCAGCCTCTGTGGCCAATCACTACGGAATCTTTAAACACAAATTCTCTCAGTAGCAAGGTTATTGACTGAATTATTGACTTAACTCTCCATTTCCCTTTGCCTTGAAAAGTCAACAATTAACTAGATGTCTTGGCTCTTTGCCTAAATGGACAGTGATAATTCTAACACATGATATACATATTGTGACAGTTATTATTTTGCAAACATGTAATGTCACAAAGACAGTTTGAGAATTTTAAGTGTTTGGTTGGAGTTTACCACTTTGTTATATGACCCAATTGCCTAGCTAGCATTTTCTCAGGCAGTTATTTCCTGTGTATTTCCTGAGGTTTCCACAACTAGCCTTTTTTTTTTTTTTTAAGAGAATGGTAGTTAAAATAATAGAGCTTTTAAGGAATCTGAAGTTCAGGGATTAGGGCTGTGGCCAATGGGTGTACTTCCTGCTATCTGTGAGAATAAAGAAGCTAGAATTCCTTCCTAATTATTGCAAAAATAAACATCCTTAGCATTTTTTTTTCCTCTAGCAGATTGATAAGAAAAAGACTCGGCAGAGCATAGAGCCCCAGGAACAACTTGATGCCATTGTGCTTTAAGAGAAACAAAACAGGAAACCAACCAAGAAAACCAATCTTAATTTCCCCATACAAACTGAGAGACAGGAGAAACATGTTTAGATAGAAGTGATGCAATCAAAGGTTTACTATATCATAACAAAGAGATCTGCATATGATCAAACTTCTGAACATTCTCTTACAGAAGCTATTTGGAACCAGTATTATTTATTTTCCTGTAGATCTTGAATGGAAAAGCATAGATCTTTAGAAAAGAGCTGGTTCATAATGAAGAACAGTTTGAGCACACCGAAGATAGAGCAGTTTTCCATTTCAAGCTAACAAAGTTTAAATTTGGGGCCTGAAAGGGCAATAGAGATTTTATCGAAGCAAACACAAAAACATTTATAATGTGTTTATGTCTTTTGCAGTGCTTAGCACCGCAACGTCTCCTTTCTCAAGGACCCCCCTTTCCTTACTTGTAAAGAAATGCCATCCTTTAAAATGAAAATTACATTCAATTCACTCAAGCTTATTATCATTATGGTGCCCTAATGATTTTCCTGATCCATATCTCCTTTAAAATCTCTTGCTAATTACTTCTGCCACCCTCGTGCCAGGTCCAGGGGACTCTGATGGCCTGAGACAAGACTTGGATATGGAAGATTTCTATAGTTTAGGTGATATTAAAGACAAATGAGCACAAAGAAGTTCAGCAAGCTTGCCCTTTAAGTGGAATTCTAGAGATAAGAAATCATACTGGTATATGGAGACTTTGTTTTCTGGCTACATTGTACCTGTGCTTCTCTTTGTTTGGTGATCCCTCATTCCTGTTATCCTCTAAAGAATGATACTTTCTCTTCTCTCAGCACAAGTGGCTTGAGTAAGACTTACACCAGCTGAGGATCTGAGAGGGGAGCACAAGATCCTGGGCTACAACAATCTTTTTTCATTTATTCATATCTGTCTAGCAATTGGCACATATTAGGAATATGATATAATTCTATTGATTTTAGAGAGAGTGGAAGATGCATGTTCTGTTCTAGTGAAATTCTAGTAAAGAAAAAGAAAAAAATATATATATATAAAGGGAAAGCAATTTATAGCTTAAGAATAGGTAAAGGAAATGGAATCACAGTTATTGTTATTTATGCCACCATGAATCCTGCTTATCTTACACTGAAGCAGTCAACAACTCGATATTTGTGTCTTTCTTCATGTTAGTGAGTGTAATCTTTTCTCTGCTTTCTTTGCTACCATTAGGTCGCCCCTAGCCCTGAATCATCTCTTAAAAGTGAAAGTGAAAGTCGCTCAGTCAGTCGTATCTGACTCTGCAACCCCAGGGAATATACAGTCCATGGAATTCTCCAGGGCAGAATACTGGAGTGGGTAGCCTTTCCCTTCTCCATGGGATCTTCCCAACCCAGGGATTGAACCCAGGTCTCCTGCATTGCAGGTGGATTCTTTAACAGCTGAGCCACAGAGAAGCCCAAATCATCTCTTACTTTTCCTATATAAGCAGCATTTGTGCCCATTTTCTATTAGTATCTGGTGTCAGAAGGTTTCATATGCCTCTCATAGGTCAAGCAGTGGGACACACATTAGAAAATGTTCTCCAAATTATCAATTAGTGAATGAAAATATGGGTTAGGGTTAGTCTTAAAAAGACAACAATAAATCTTAAATTAACTTCTGGAATGTCAGTCCCCTGAATGTGGGGATCCTTTCTTTATACAGTTCAAGCTGGGAAAAATAATACATGGATCAAGTTAATCATTTATCAAGTGCTTTTTAGCACTGTGCTACTGATTTTAGTAGCCATAGTGCCATGTCCTCCTCCAGGGAATCTTCCCAACCCAGGGATTGAACCCAAGTCCCCTGCATTGCAGGTGGATTCTTTACTGACTGAACCACCAGGGAAGCCCCATGCATGTCTAAATTAGATCAAATAGGAAACAGAAGTTCAAATAATGCAGCTACTGTTTTTATCTTAATACTTTAATTCTTCAACACCAGGACAAGTGAACCATAAAACAAATCAACAAAAAATAAAGTGGTCTTTATTGGTGGTCTTTAATATTTTTTCTTGGGACTGATCACTGCTGCTGCTAAGTCGCTTCAGTCGTGTCCAACTGTGTGCGACCCCATGGACTGCAGCCTACCAGGCTTCTCCATCCATGGGATTCTCCAGGCAAGAACACTGGAGTGGGTTGCCATTTCCTTCTCCAATGCATGAAAGTGGAACGTGAAAGTGAAGTCGCTCAGTTGTGTCTGACTCTTAGCGACCCCATGGACTGCAGGCTACCAGGCTCCTTCATCCATGGGATTTTCCAGGCAAGAGTACTGGAGTGGGTTGCCATTGCCTTCTCTGGGACTGATCACAGGAACTTAAAAATTAATTGGACATAAAAGAAAACATACCCTTCAATTTTTGTTTATCTATTATAAACAACTTTTATCCATTATAAACAACCTTTGAATCTTTTATCTGTTACTTTATTATTTGAGTTTCCATCTTACTCCAATGAATTGGATCCTGATATTCTATTTGTCAGAGTAGTGGTTTTAAGTTCTCTTCTATTCTTAAGTTTCCAGTACATTTCTTCTTCATGTCTATTTTATGGTGAATATTTTCCAGCAATTTCTTATAACAATAAGTTATTAAAATAGCTCTAGTTTTGATATTTTTAGCACAGTTCAGTTCAGTCGTTCAGTTGTGTCCAACTCTGCAGCCCCATGAAGTGCAGCACTCCAGGCTTCCCTGTCCATCACCAATGCTCAGAGCTTGCTCAAACTCAAGTCCATCAAGTCAGTGATGCCATCCAACCATCTCATCTTCTGTCGTCCCCTTCTCCTCCTGCTTTCAATCTTTCCCAGCATCAGGATCTTATCCAATGAGTCAGTTCTTTGCATCAGGTAGCCAAAGTATTGGAGTTTCAGCTTCAGCATCAGTCCTTCCAATGAATATGTTTCTTCTTCATTTCTACTTTATGGTGAATATTTTTCAGCAATTTCTTATAATAGTAAGTTATAGAAATAACTCTAGTTTGATGTTTTTAGCACAAGGCCTCATCTATTCACAGGAATACTCTTTGCAGGGTTATTTCCCCTAGGTACTAGAAAAGTCTATGCTGCTGACTAGAGAATATCTTACTCTCTATTCTCACTACGTTTGCTGTTGTTCAGTTGCTAAGTCATGTGAGACTCTTTGTGACCCCATGAACTGCAGAACGCCAGGCTTCTCTATGCTTCATTATCTCCTAGAGTTGATGCAGACTCATGTCCATTGATGATGCCATCCAACTATCTCATCCTCTGTCACCCTTTTCTCCTCCTGCCCTCAGTCTTTCCCAGCATCAAGGTCTTTTCCAATGAATTGGCACTTTGCATCAGGTGGACAAAGTATTAGAGTTTCAGCTTCAGTATCAGTCCTTCTAATGAATATTCAGGGTTCATTTCCTTTAGGATTGACTGGTTTGATCTTCTTGTAGTCCAAGGGATTCTCAAGAGTCTTTGTCAACACCGCAGTTCAAAAGCATCGATTTTTCAGCACTCAGCCTTCTTTTATGGTCCAAGTCTAACATCCATACATGACTGCTGGAAAAACCATAGCTTTGGCTAAATGAACCTTTGTCAGCAAAGTGATGTCTCTGCTTTTTAATATTTTGTTTAGGTATGTCATAGCTTTTCTTCTAAGGAGCAAATGACTTTTAATTTTGTGGCTGCAGTCACCAATCACAGTGATTTTGGAGCCCAAGAAAAGAAAATCTGTCACTGTTTCCACTTTTCCCCCATCTATTTGCCATGAAGTGATGGGATGAGATGCCATAATTTTAGTTTTTTGAATGTTGAGTTTTAAGCCAGCTTTGTATATGACTTCATAACATACATCAAATTCTCAAAGTAGAATTAATATTCAGTTCATTTAAAAGTATATTTTGTGAATTAGTGTGCTATTATATCTTAGTCCTCAGTTTACAGTAATTCTTTAAATTTTTGTTAATTTTTCAGGAAAAGCATATTTATATTTGTCATGAAGTATTTTTTTTTCTAGAATATAGTTAGCCATACATAATGCTTGTTAAATTTTAAAATTTACATTTGTTTTCTTTATATGTGTGTGTATGTGTTTTTGCTTCCTTATTTTGTATGATGATTTTTTTAGACTCACAAGATACTGAAATAAGAGTTCAAGTGAATTCTATTGGTTCGTAAAATGTTTAGAGATAGTAATGATAACTTGAAAAGATCTATCAAGGAAAAGAAAATAAATTATAGTTATTAGAAAAGCAATATACATAGTATCTTTCAATATGGCTGATACTGAAGCTTTAGAATTTATCCAAACTAACAGCTTACTATTCCTGCATATATTAGGAACAAAGAGGAGACATGAGACATATATATCCCCTTAACTGAACTGACTCTTCAGTAATGGTGGTACAGTGCTGAAGGACATTGTGGTGTGTGTGTTAGTGGAAAGAAGAGGAAATATAAAGATAAATGTTGAATTCTTAATTGCTTTTTTCCATAATGCTTATAGAAATTGAGAGTTGTGACATACATATGTTATATACACAACTTATACAGACTTCTAGTGAAATGAATTAGGATATAAGAATTGATCAACTTGTTGGCAAGTTGATGCCCCAGAAACTTTACCCAAGGTTTTTTCTCCTGTAGCTTCCTAAGGTAACAACATGGTAATAATGTGTTTCTTTGTTCTGTGCTGAATATTCCTCAGCAGTATCATGGAGGCATTCTATGAATGTAATCATGTTTCAAGCTAACACAGCATACATACACTAGTTTTATGATTTTCCCTTTATTGTGGTGCTTCAACCTGTAACTTGGAGATGTCATAAGTGAGTGATGCATTCTTTACCTTTATAACTTTGTAAGCATTCTCAATAAAAATTATAGAGAGATGGCTTATTAATACTTGTAGATTTTGCTGTCAGCTGTAACCAAGTTGCATGTGACCAACAGAAAAACCCTGTTGAGAGCTAGAAACCTGGATAAAATATTAAAAATAAACAAATTAAACACCAACCACCCAAAAATCTATGAGAATACTTACCAAAGCAGTGTGGATTTGAGAGAACAAGGATATAGAAAAAGCAAAACAATAAGTTATTTTATTCTTTTCTGGTTTGCAAGCATTAATAATACAAAGTTATAGAGAGAGTTATAATTTAGCTCCCAAGTATTAAACGATGAGTGATGGGAATTTGTGGCAACTGTGACTTTCACCTGGATTTTTCATTTTACTTAGAAAATTGTAATTCTGTAGTTACTTTCATCTGTGACATCTGCTGGCTATTTTAGATTTTAGACGCAAGCAGCAATTAGAATTCTTCACAGCAAATCATAGACAGAATATTTTGTCTGATTGAACCTTAAATGGTATATATGTATTTACATGGTATGAACGAGACAGAAACACCCCTTTTAAACTGTGCACTCAGCCACAGCGGAGCTTCCAGCCTGTGCCTTTCAGCTGACCGACTCCTACAAGTCTTCACTGTCGGCCCTGCTCCTGGTCATGAATCAAAAGTGAATATTTGGAGTAGCTTTTCAATCTGTCTCTTCAAAGATGGTATTAAGACTCATCAGCAATTGAACAAGCATTCTGATATCCTTTAAGCCCTTTTCATACAGAGAAACTAAATTTAAAATTCTAAAAGCAAAAACAAAACCCCTATTTACAGGGTTAGATTTTCAAACAACAGCAGTGGTATTCTTGCTAAATTCTTATTTGTGTATGATAAGAATTATTTTCATATCTACATATTTTCCCTTTGACCTTGAGATTTCATTTCAATAATTACAAAATTATTTTGTAAATAATTTTATGCTGTAAAATAAGCTCGAAGAACGATGCTTAGTTGATTAGAAAAACATACTTATTTGATTCTTAGTGAAGAAAAACTAAATGCAGTCCACATAAGTAGTATAGCCCGAGTCTGCCATGAGTGTGTGAAGAGTGATTTAAGTCCCCTTTCTCAGCGTGAGATAACAGGACGGAAGATGCGAAGGCACTGGCAATATACTGCTCAAGCACACATCGAAGGCGGTCCTAGGCCTTCTAAAGTCTAGGTCAAGCTCCTAAACACGGAAACCACAGAGAGTTAATGATAATTGAGATCATATGTTTCTTATCAAAGCTTCCTCAAGAAAAGCAGCTTAAGGGAAAATTCATAAATATGTGTCTTGACCACAGTCTACCAATCCCCTTCCGCATTGGAGCCTTCATCTAATTTGTTGACTTAATTACCCAAGGCACAGGAAGGTTAAACAGTGATAATCTGATTTTCGCTGATTGCTGATCACTGCAGAAAGTGGCTCCTACAATACAAAAATAAACCTAGAACCTTAGGCTATGTAAAATGGAGAGGTGAGGCAATTATCCAGATAATTCAGGCAAAGTTGACTGTTTACAGTAATCAAATTATCTGGATAAGTACTCAACTCTGTCTGCCGGAAGAGCAGCTTCTTTCACTTCATCTGGTCTGATGAAATGGGTTATTCCTTATATCTAAATTTAGTGTGAAGTATTTATGATTAACAGGAAAATTCATAAGGAAAAACCCATTATAATATCTTATAATAATATCACCCCAAATGATAGGGATAACAAATAGCATTTTGCCCAAATAAAGAATGAGTATTTGTTTTAAATAATTAGAAAACATGAGACTACAGAAAGAAAATAGCATGTGGAAAAAAACAGATGAACTGTGGTTGAGTCTAATATAAGGACCTATGTAAAAAGTGAGGTAAGGAAAGTTGAAGCTCTTATGATAAATGGGAGGTTATCCCACACCGTGTCCATTGGAAACCTATACTCTGATGATCTCTGATTGTCAAGAGGGACCAAAAATCTTTAAATAGAAGAGAATCAGTTAATTTCTATTTTTCTGCTTATAAAAGTAACACTTGCTCATTTTAGAAATTTAATAAAATATAGAAAATTATAAAGAAGGAAACCAAAATCACACTGCAGGGAACACCATTCTTAATGTTATTATACATGTTTTTCTGTACTCTATAATAATATACAGTGTTATTTGAGCCTCTAGATCAAACCAGGCATGATTTTTAATTATGCAGGTCAATAAAATATTCAAATTATACCAAATATACTATTTTGAAGCATGCACTTTTCATAAGATGATATTTTGGGTGTATTCCTATGTCAATAAATATGTATGTACAGCATCATTTTTTATTCTCTTACATGAATATAATATAAATCCAACCTCTATTTTTGGGCACTTAGGTTTCCAATTTTCTTATAAATAACCAGGTGTTGGATATCCATGCATCTTATGTTTGCTTGTTTTTTTTCTCTTAGATTAAATCCCTAGAAATGAAATTGCTGGGTCACAGGAAATGCATATATTTATGGACTTTGATACATGTTGGTTAACTGAATATCATATTTGTTTATGACTTATTAATACACAAGCTGAGTAAAAAAGTGCAACCACGAGGTAAACTCAAATGAAGTTTAAGTAATTGATGAGGCATAAGAAAGTAAAGTTCATTTGATGCTGATGTTGGGACCAATCTGCTTTAATTTGCTCAACAGTTTTGGCAATGAGCCTATAAATATGAAAATGTAATTCTAGCACTTTACTTGACCCAATATATATTATTTACCTAGTCACAATAATGTAAACCCTACTATTGACCCATTGATCTCCAACTCTTGGAGCCAACTTATAGAAAAGGTGTGTATCAAAACTATGCATTAATAGTTGTCAGGTGGAATGAAATTGTTCCCAATTTGATAATGTATACATAAAAATGTAGCTGACAGAAAAATGGGAAATAAACAGAAGAAAGGAGAGAAAATGGTGGGGTTGTTAATATGTTCATTTTACAAGGTAGAAGTCAAAGGATACTCTGAAAAATTAATGGAATAAGAATCAGTGATGTAAGCATATTAAAAATTATAACGATAGCCAATGAAAGAAATAATAAAATAAATATTAAGCCCTTGATACAAATGAGTAGATGGGGGAATAGGATAGAGAGGGTGAATAAAATCTTCACCTCCCATGCCAGAGAATTAGAATTAATAGATATTATCTAAATTAGAGGGCTTCCCTGGTAGTGCTAGTGGTAAAGCACCTAACCACCAATGCAGGAGCCATAAGAGACTTAAGAGACCGAATCCACGGGTTTGATCCGTGGGTCGAGGAGATCCTCTGGAGGCTGGCAAGACATGAGATCAAACCCACAGGTTTGATCCATCGAATGAGGAGATCTTCTGGAGAATGGCATGGCAACCCATTCCAGTATTCTTGCCTGGAGAATCCCCATGGACAAATGAGCCTGGAGGGCTACAGTCCATAGCGCTATGAAGACTCAGACATGACTGGAGTGACTTAGCACTCAGGCACACACATCTATGTGTGTGTGCTTAGTTGCTCAGTCATGTCTGACTCTCTGGGACCCCGTGGACTATAGTCCACCAGGCTCCTCTATCCATGGGGATTCTCCATCAAGAATACTGGAGTGGGTTGCCATGTCCTCCTCCAGGGAATCTTCCCAACCCAGGGATTGAACCCAAGTCTCCTGCATTGCAGGTGGATTCTTTACTGACTGAACCACCAGGAAAGCCCCATGCATGTCTAAATTAGATCAAATAGGAAATGGAAGTTCAAATATATATAGCTATAGAAGTAACAACCACAACAATTAAAAATAGGAACAGATTGAAGTCTATGTACAGAAGGAGTGACTATTGATTTTCATTATAAACTTCTCTGTAGTATTTGATTTGTTATCAAGTCCCTGGAGTATTTTGATAAAATTCAGACCTAAAAATAAGGAAGAAAATTATTCTTGGAGGCTCTTGGAAATTTGTTTGCACATTTGAGAGGGCTTTTATTATCACAAAAAGTGTGTTATTAGAAACATGTAAAACACTTTCTCATTGAAAGATACAAACTGGCCATGCAAATCAAGTAAAGGGTTCCAAGCACTGACCGGTCAGTCATGTCCAACTCTTTGTGACCCCATGGACTAACTCTGTCCATGGAATTCTCTAGGCAAGAATATTGGGATGGGTTGCCATTTCCTTTTCCAGGGGATCTTTCCCACCCAGGGATTGAACCCACATCTCTTACATCTCCTGCACTGGTAGGCAGGGGCTTCTTTACCACTAGAGGCACCTGGGAAGGTATAAACTAGCCATGCAAATCAAGTAAAGGGTTCAGTTCAGTTCAGTTCAGTCGCTCAGTCGTGTCCGACTCTGCGATCCCATGAATCGCAACACGCCAGGCCTCCCTGTCCATCACCAACTCCCGGAGTTCACTCAGACTCATGTCCATTGAGTCAGTGATGCCATCCAGCCATCTCGTCCTCTGTCGTCCCCTTCTCCTCCTGCCCCCAATCCCTCCCAGCATCAGAGTCTTTTCCAATGAGTCAACTCTTCGCATGAGGTGGCCAAAGGACTGGAGTTTCAGCTTTAGCATCATTCCTTCCAAAGAAATCCCAGGGCTGATCTCCTTCAGAATGGACTGGTTGGATCTCCTTGCAGTCCAAGGGATTCTTAGGAGTCTTCTCCAACACCACAGTTCAAAAGCATCAATCTTTCAACGAAGGGTTCAGTTCAGTTCAGTTCAGTCACTCAGTCATGTCGGACTCTTTGCGACCCCATGGTGAAGGGTTAGTGGGCCTCAATCATGAAGTCTGATAGAAGAATCACTGTTCTGTCTCATCTCTAGCAGGTAATTCCTCTGAATTTAGCTGAGAATATAGTTGCTCTGAATTAAGATCGTTTCCTAGCCTCCCTAATTCGCATAACTAATTTCTAGGCAACCATATGTGAATTTGAATTATGTGTGTACTATTCAGATTGAGCCTTTAGGAGGAAGGCATATGCTTACCACCTCCCCTTTCCTTTCTTCCAGCTGCCAGGAACAAGGTGTTATAATAAAACTACATAAAGGAATACCAAGATTGGAAAGGGAAAGTGACTTGCTAAAGATCATAATCAATAAACAGAAGAACTGAAAGAAAAATGTAAGTATTCTAGCACAACTTCTCTGTGAAGCAGATGTCTGACTATTCTATTGAATTATTTACTCCCACAATAATTTAGCATTCTTTCCTCTTTAAATGTTTATTTACTTATTTTTTTTACTGTTGTTGTTTTGGGCCTCCCTGGTGGCTCAGTTAGTAAAGAATCCACCTGCAATGCGGCAGACCTGGGTTCGATCCCTGGGTTGGGATGATCCCCTGGAAGAGGGCATGGCAACCCACTCTGGTGTTCTTACCTGGAGAATCCCCATGGACAAAGGAGCCTGATGGGCTGCAGTCCATAGGGTCACAAAGAGTTGGACACTACTGAGCAACTAAGCACAGCACATTTGTTTGGCTGTGCTGGGTCTTAGTCGAAACACATGGCATCTTTTAGTTGTGGCATGCAAAATCTTAATTTTGGCATGTGGGATCTAGTTCCCTGACTAGTGATGGAATCCAAGATCGCTGAATCGGGAGCTCAGAGTCTTAGCTACTGTAGCACCAGGATATTTGCTAATTTAGCATTCTAAAACATTAATTAAACAAATGTTAATTGGATTTCAGATGAATTAGGCCACTTACTAAAAACATTACTGGAGAACAGTTTACAGACAGACATTTAGGTTATGTGAAACTATTTATGCATGAAAAGAATTTTTAAAAATACTTTATAAAAGCAAATTATGTCTCCAGGCTTTCTCAGTTCAAACATTTATGTTGTGATTTTTACTATAATTATGTTAAAACTATCATACACATCTAAGGCAACCTTGAAAGAAGAACAAATGTGAAAGATTTACACCTCTCAATTTCAAAACTTACTACAACACTATAATATTCAAGACTGTGTAGAACTGGCAAAAGGACAGACAAATAAATCAATGGAATAGAACTGAAAGAAATAAACCCAGGCATGGTCAATTAATTTTCAACTGTGCCTTGACCATTCAGAGAGGAAAGAATAGTCTTTTCAATAAATGGTGCCAGAATAACTGGATATCCTCATGCAAAAGAATTAAGCTGGATTCTTACCTCTCACCATATCCAAAAAATTAACTCAAAAGGGAATAAAGACATAAGTGTAAAAACTAAAACTATAAAACTCTTAGAGGAAAACATAGGAATAATCTTTAGAATACAGGATTAGGCAATGATTTCTTAGCTGAGACAGCAAAAGCACAAGCAACTAAACGAAAAAAAGAACAGATAAACTGTATAACACTTTCAATAAAGTGAAAAGACAAACCACAAAATGGGAGAAAACATTTGCAAATCATATATTGGATAATGGCTTAGTGTCCAGAATATATAAAGAAAGTTTACAACTTAACAATAAAAGACAAATAATCCAATTAAAACTGGGCAAAAAAATTAAATAAACATTTTTTCAAAGAAGATATACAAATGGTCAACTAGAACATAAAAAGTTGCTTAATGTCATTAGTTGTTAAAGAAATGCAGACCAAAACTTTAAGACAACACTTCATATCCACTAGGACGACTATAATCAAAATAATAGACAAATAGGCAAAGCTGTGGTAAGGATATGGAAAAACTGGAATCTTCATAGGTTACTGGTTCAAATGTAAAAGGGTTCAGCCACACTGGAAGACAATCTAGCAGTTCTTCAACAAATAAAGCAGAAAGTTACCATATGACCCATCAATTCCACTTGTAGGTGTATAACTCTGATAATTGAAAGCATATGCACAAAAATTCATATATGAATGTATATAAAAGCACTTCAAAATGACTAAAAAGTAGAATCAATCCAAATATCCATCACGAAGTGAATGGGTACACACAGTGCGTCTATCTATACACTGGAGTATTATTTAGCCATAAAAATGAGGTACTGACACACACTACAATGTAGATAAGCCTTGAGAACATGCTGAGAGAAGCCAGTCCCCAAAGGCCACATATTGTATGATTCCATTGACATGAAATGTCCAGATTAGGTAAATTTACTGAGACAGAAATTAGTAAAGAGGTCACCAGAAGCTAGTGGGGAAAGGGATAAATGGGGAGTGATTGCTAATGGATATGGAGTTTTTTTGTTGGGTGATTAAAATGTTATTAAACTAGATAGTGGTAATAGCCATACAACTTTGAATATATATACTAAAAATTACTGACTTGTACACTTTGAAAAGGTGAATTTTATGGTATGTGAATTATATCTAGAAACACACACACTAAATATACACATATTGGGAAAGAATTAGTATCTTTTACTTTGGTAGTCATTTTATTCTTCTAATCATCTTAAAGAAATAATTGCAGGGGATTCAGATAAATTAAAGACACACTTTTTATTTTATTTTTTTAAAGTATACTTTAATTTTATTAGTATGAAATATCTTGAGAAAATTTATTGTGTTTGTGACCCAAGTACATGATTTTTAAACATGAAAGGGTTTTAAGCAGAATCATACAATCATTTACTAAAAGTGCTAGTCTTAAGTAAGACTTACACATAATTTTATTAAATTTTATCTCATTTTATATTTTTCAGTGATTTTTTTCCTGTTTACCAAGTGTTTTGCCCTTTCTTAAAAAACTGTACCATTCTTTTCTTTTTAAACTTGAATGTTATTTGAGAATGCAAGGCTCACATTAGCTTTAACTGCCAGTGGCGTAGACCTGCTGGCACCATTAACAAAAAAAGGAGGATTCTAACACTCAGGGAAGATGTTCTTATTTGCCTGGTTCACAAAAAGTCAAGAGCAAGCCCTATTATTAGAGTTAGTGAGACCAGATTCACCATGTGATTAATCACTGAAGTAGAGTCAAGAATTCGGCCTGGATTGCACCTAGTGTGTGGGTCAAAGAGCTTTTCCAGAGCTTGTTTAGGGCTTCAGGCTTGTAATTTTCCTCTTCTACAATAAACTTTCTTCCAACATGCAGTAAAAACTGAAGTTTGGGTAATACTTCCTGTTGGAAGCAAGCTGGTTGCCAAACATTAGGCCAGAGAAATGGCAAGAGGACTTCAGTTTATTCTTCAAGGATACACACCATTCTTTCAAATATCTCAAAATGAGATAATGAAGGATTACCTTCTCATTATCATTTTGATTCTTGCTCCCTTACAATTCTATCTTCCTCTCTTTTTGGAGGGAGGGAGGGAGGAACAGAGAGTGAGAGAGAGAAAGGGAGAGAAAAGTAAAGTGGTATTGTAAGGTCATGGTTTAAAAATACCTTGCCTTTTCCCAAGGTCTTTAAAAATATCTGCGATCAACTAAGCAACCAATTACTGTACATCCCAAATGCATGTTTTCACAGATATTTTTAGGGGCAAGATTCAGTGACTACACATCCTGTCCACACAAAACAACAGACAGCATGGAGGGAAGCTAATGAGTAGGTAGCCAAATGACAATGTCTACTTACTTTGGACTTTGCTTCTAAGGCCCAAGTGGCTGCCTGGCCGTCTCCACTCTGGCGTCAAACAGTCCCCTTGCAGTATGCAGACAATTTAAATTATTACAAGGCAATGTTACAAGTATGAACCCTGGCACAAAATAAAGTAATTACATTCAATTAGCAGTCCGCAAAGTGATGGCCCAATCCTGAGAGCTTCAGATGTTGCCTTTTGTTGACTTACAGAAGCCAGGTAATGAGTGAAACTTCAAAGTGTAAGGGACTAAACTGCTGCTTAATTAGTGGAAACTAGATCAGAAAACATGGCAAAAGAGAAAAAAAATATATACTCACCATTTTCTTTTGTTGTAGGGATTCGGATAATATGCTCCACTTCCCACATAACAACAATGGGATACCTAAATGCAGAAACGTTCTTCTGAGGGAAAACCCACTGGAATGATGTTGTTGTTAGAGATAGTTTGTTGAGGGGAGCAGTAGGGGGAGAGGGAATTTATTTAATGTCATATCTGCACCTTAGGGGTTTATCTTCTCTTCTTATCAACAACAACAAAACAACTTTTCTTGTTTGAAGTTTAAAAAATAAATTTAAATAGAATTATATTACTTTAGAGAAAAAAAAAGAAAACCTTCCTAAATCCCACTACTTGCTCCTCTGAAGAACAATATGGGAATCAGACCAGAGAAATGCTGAAAAATGACAAAATATAGGGGAAACTAGGCTAGCTAATTACTAAAACATTATATTTTTTATTTTTTAAAATGTATGTATCTTAATGTAATTTATTGGGTAAAACAAATTAAATGAAACAAAGTAGCATTGCCTCCTGTGGAGTAAAGATGGTTAGTCAATAAATGGATTGAGGCAAATATTATATTCAATATTTCACTCATTATTCCAAAATACATTTCAGGTAGATTAGAGATGTAAACAAGAAAAGTAAAACTAACAATTAGAAGAAGATAAGCTTTTAAAAAACATCTAGGAATCAACCATTCTAAGATTGACACCAAATCCAGACCATAGAAGAAAACAGATGAATTATATCTATAACAGTAGTAAACATGACCTATCCTAAAATGAGAAAGTATGTATAATAAGGATAATGAAATTTTTAAAAGGTAAGAGACTTAAATAATCCTATTTACCATAAATGTTACATACAGAGGGCTAATTTCTTTAATGCTATAAAGAGCAATTACAAATTAATAAAAATAACCAAATCCTAAATAGAACAAAAATGAGCAAAAGATACAAACAGCAGGAAAAAAAATAAAAGTTCTTCGACATTTAAAATGATTCACACTCATTTATAATCAAACAAACAAAATGAAAATTATATACTATTTTTTATTCATCAGATCTGCAAATATCAAAAAGTTTAGGACAGTTTGTGCATGAGAGTAAAGCATTGCAGGTAACTCACACACAATTAGTGGAACTGGTTGGATTGCTGCAGAAGGCCATTTGGCCAAAATGTAAAATGCATATACCTTTTGACTTCTAGGAATTTCCCCACATATACACAGGACATGTGCAAAGATATTCATTGCAGTTTTATTTATAACAATGTTAGAAAAACAATGTAGACGTCTAAAAATAAGAGAATGATTAAATAGGCCATATCACTTCAGTTCAGTTCAGTTGCTCAGTTGTGTCTGACTCTTTATGACCCCATGGATGCAGCACGCCAGGCCTCCCTGTCCATCACCAACTCCTGGAGTTTATTCAAACTCTTGTCCATTGAGTTGGTGATGCCATACAATCATCTCATCCTCTGTCATCCCCTTCTACTTCCTCCTTCAGTCTTTTCAACATCAGGGTCTTTTCAAATGAGTCAGTTCTTTGCATCAAATAGTCAAAGTATTGGAGTTTCAGCTTCAGCATCAGTCCTTCCAGTGAATATTCAGGGCTGATTTCCTTTAGGATGGCCTGGTTGGATCTCCTTGCAGTCCTAGGGACTCTCAAGAGTCTTCTTCAACACCACAGTTCAAAAGCATCAATTCTTTGGTGCTCAGCTTTCTTTATAGTCCAACTCTCACATCCATACATGACTACTGGAAAAACCATAGCCTTGACTAGACGGACCTTTGTTGGCAAAGTAATGTCTCTGCTTTTTTTTTTTTAATTTTATTTTATTTTTTAACTTTACAATATTGTATTGGTTTTGCCATAATATGTTGTCTAGGTTGGTCATAACTTTCCTTCCAAGGAGTAAGCATCTTTTAATTTCATGGCTACAGTCACCATCTGTAGTGATTTTGGTCCATATGCAGCTAGTTAAAAAGCACTATATGCTGTGTATGTACTGAATTGAAGCTACATGGTGTATAGTCACCCCTCCTATCTATGGAGAATTTGTTTCAGGACCATCCATCCCACAACACCTACAGACACCAATATCTGCAATGCTCAAGTTCCTCATATATAACTGTATATGGGAAACATGGGCATCTGGAAAGCCAACTGCAGTGTGAAGTAAGAAAAAGCATAATGCTTTTTGATAGTATATTTAAAAGGCTACCATTTATGTACAAAGCAGTAATACACACACATACATATTTTTGTCTGTCTCTGGAAGAATATCTGGTAAACTGATGGTACTGGGAAAGAAGGAAGGGTAGGAGAGAATCCTTCCTCTATTAACATTTTTAATATTGCACCAAGCTTATGTATTTCATTTTCACATATACATCAATTGTATGTACATGGCAACATTTAATATTTAATATGCACAGATAATCTCATCTTAAATTTATGATTTGTGATTTATACCTTTCCAATGTCTTGAGCCTGTTTTAGCAATTGCACTATGATTTTACGCCTCCAAAATCCATAGATATGAAAATCTGAATGAAATCTAGTCTTTGAAAACTAGAAGCAATGAGTGAATTGCTGATTGGATTAGCCACTTACATCCTTTAATTAGAAGATAATTATTCAAATAAATTAGATTATTTATTATAAGCATAATCTTTCTTCCAACCTGCCTTTCCAACCTTTTGTCCATATTGGAGGGACAAAAAAGATAGCTAGCAAGAGAATTAAAGCCATTTCTTTTATAAAGTGGACATTGCTACAAAATCCAGAACACATACATGTTACATGAATGACAGTTGAAAAACAATCTAAATATTCAGATCATGACCTCATTTTACTTGTTTGAAAATTGTTCTATGTCAACACTAGAACTTTAAGTTTTTAGTTTTCTGCCTTGAAAGAGGCACTATTAAACCTAATCTTATATGCCTCATCAAGTCTTAGTCACTCAGTTGTGTCTAACTCTTTGCAACCCCATGGACTCTAGTCTGCAAGGCTCCTCTGTCCATGAAATTCTCCAGGCAAGAATACTGGAGTGGGTAGACATCCCCTTCTGCGGATGGAACCTGGGTCTCCTGCATTGCAGGGGGACTCTTTACTGAGTCCTATATATGGCTATATATATATATATATATATATGACTATATATGTCTCATAAGTTTATATAAATGGTTTTCAATAGTTTAATCTTCTGCATATTATCTTTATTTGTAAAGTCACTTTTCTAGTTGGTAATAAAAATATCATTGTCATTTAAACAAATATTATATGTATCTATTTAATTGAGTATTTAATATTTTATGTAGCTACTTATTTTCTCAACATGCCAAGCGGGAGAAAAAAACATTCCCTAACTGAAAGAGTTATATCTCATTTTATTCTCCATCCACATTCTCTTTCTGAAAACTTGGGTAAATTGAGAAGTCAGGAGATGACAAAAGATACCAATTAAAGAGATTCCAAACCTCTCTCCTTCCCCAACTTTACCATTAGAAGGAAGAACATTGAATTCAGATAATTGCTTCTTCTGGTATGTCTTGAGATCTTTACTTATTCCTTTACTCCTCCATTAAAATATTTTCTATTTACTTTGAAGAATAATAATTCTCACAAACCCTTTGATCAAGAAATCCCAGATTTAGAAATCTACCATATCATAAGCAAGAAATTCATGTATTAAAATCATCATTTGAACATTATTAACAGGTGGCAAAACCCAGAAACAACCTATATGCCCAAGATAGGGGCAGGGGGGTGGGGAGTAGTGTCATATTTATATGATGGATCTAGTAAAATGATGTCAGGTTGATTTATATCTACAGACTCAGAGTTCATAATGTGTTGTTATAAAAAGTACATAGTATTGGGTTGGGCAATAAGTTCATTTGGGTTTTTCCATAACATCTTTTGAATGAACTTTCTGACCAACCCAGTAATTTAATTCTTAGAAAAACAAACCTCAACCAAAAGCTATTCTGTGAAATATGTGTGAGGATACATTTATGTGACCAAGGGAAAGGTGGAAGAGCCTGCACCAAGCCACTACCACCTGTCACTTGAGGTGGGGGAGCACTCAGTTAGTTTACCTTCATCTTCAGGGCTTGTTGTAGTTGTTCTGTTGCTAAGTCATGTCTGACTCTTTGGAACCCCATGAAGTACAGCACGCCAGGCTTCCCTGTCCTTCACTGTCTCCTAGAGTTTAGTTTGGGTCAGTGATGCCATCCAACCATCTCATCCTCTCTTGCCTTCAGTCTTCCCCAGCATTAGGGTCTTTTCCAATGAGTTGGCTCTTCGCAGCAGCTGGCCAAAGTATAGGAGCTTCAGCATCAGCATCAGTCCTTCCAATGAATATTCAGGGCCTAGTGATCTAAATTCAAAATGATCTTGGAAGTGAGGAAAGAGATTGGAATAGAAATCCATTCTAGAATCCTAGCCCTTGGGTGATTCAGGGTCAGTGTCTTTCTGGCTCTGGTCTGTGATTTATTTGGCTGCTTCCTATTTGAAGCCTTTGAATACTACCTTTGTCCTCTCTCTGCTTTCTTTATACTGGCAAAAGAGCTATTGCCATTCTTTGTGTCATATTCACATGCCTGGGGTGACTTCCTGCCCGATTAATCACCTAAACTGGGAAATTTTGGAGGGTGAAAGGAGGTGCTATTAATACTCACTCCAGGACAATAGGCATAAGCCAGACTGGTCCTAGACCAGCTGGCATCTATGGCTACACTTCACAAGTCACAACATTCAGAGGAAGAGAGAGATGGCATTTTCTCCTGGCTTTACCATGAAAGAGAATACCATGATTTCTTTTAGAAGCCTTAAATAGAATTCTCAAGATTTCCTGGCATGAGCTGGATACTTTTGCTATCACTGACCCAAATCCTGTGACTGAGGGCATGCCGAATGCTGACTGTGTTTTTGAACTTCTCAGTCATTGGATGGAGAGATATATTACCTTAGACCAGCAGTTTTGAAACAACCTTAGGGCCAGTTGTGCAACAGAGTTGCCATTTCCTTCTCCAGGGGATCTTCCCCACCCAAGGATCAATCTCCTATCTCCCACATTTCCTGCATTGCAGGCAGAGTCTGTTTCCTACTGAGGCACCGTACTTGCATGCTCAGTCACTTAGTTGTGTCCAGCTTTTTGTGATCCCATTAACTGTAGCCTGTGAGGTTCCTCTGTCCATGGAAGTTTCCAGGCAAGAACGCTAGAGTGGGGTTGCTATTTTCTACTCTTGGGGATCT
Organism: Bubalus bubalis; assembly: GCF_019923935.1. Lineage (NCBI taxonomy): Eukaryota > Metazoa > Chordata > Mammalia > Artiodactyla > Bovidae > Bubalus > Bubalus bubalis. The sequence goes on along the minus strand of NC_059179.1, from coordinate 6,875,159 downwards.
TCCCGAAACAGGGCTCTTCCCGAATCGGGGCTCAAACCCACGTCTCTTGTGACTTCTGCATTGCAGGTGAATTCTTTTACTGCTGAGACACTGGGGGAAGCTAATTACTCATATAGTAAATATGAATTCATACAATCCAGATAAAAAACATTTTTGGAGTCCTCAGTAATTCTAAGAGTTGTCCAGGGGTTTGGAACCCCAAATTTGGAAACCCTACCTTAGGACCAATTATGCAACTGGGCAGTTGAGGTATGTGAAGGAATATTATATAACTAAAATTAATTTTTCATCAGAAAAGCCTTAGAAAAAATGGATGTTGGATAAGCAGTCAACATCAATCACTGAAGGAAGAAATGGAAGGTCCAAGTGGTCTAATTTATCAGCATTTCTTTCTTGTTAAATTGTCCCAAAGGGGCATGTGCTATGTTATTTTAGAAAATTTATTTAATTCAAATAATTGAAATTGTTTACTACTAATGTTTACTAATGTTTTAAATCATAAGAGCAAAATTCATTTAAATGTAGTCTTCAATCAAAAGATTATTTAGTGCCTATTATGTACCAGGTTCTCTGCTAGTTACTTGGAGGCTGTAGTGAACATAAAAAGCAAAGCCACTGACCTCACAGAGCTCAAAATCTTTTAGAGAAGGCAATTATTCAGTTGGTGATTACCTAGAGAGTACTGACTGTTCTACTGGGAGAGTTACAGGGTGCTACATAACCATGTGTTCTCTGCAACTCCAGTGTTTCATACTCATTTTATTGGCCTCATTACATTGAAAAATGAATATTTGTCTATGTACTAGTTTTCCTTCTTGGACAATAAACTCCCTGATTCCCAGCATCTTATTTATTTTTGTGATCCTAGAACCTAACATATTTTAAGCTCATAGTAGGTACCCAATAAATGTTCTTTGAATGGTTGCCTTATTATAACTAGTCTCTAATTAGGTAAGTAGTTTTCAAATCCCTCTTCTGTAACTCTCAATGATATATTATTTTATAGTAAAAATATGAATTCTGTGATTTACTCTAGTCAATATAATTTCTTGGAATTAAAAATAATGCAGTTTCTTCACTCCCTCATTCAACAAATATTTGTTCAATTTTGATATATGAAAATATTGCATTTTGGGACTTTCCTGGGAGTCTAGTGGTTAAGACTTCGCCTTCCAATGCAAGGAATATGGATTCAAACCCTGGTTGGGGAGCCAACATCCTACATGCCTCAGCCAAAAAATCAAAGCATAAAACAGAGGCAATATTGTAACAGATTCAATAAAAACTTTACACAGGGTCCATATAAAAAATCTTAAAAAAATACTGTGTTCTGAATCCTGCAGAAAGGACAGGAAAAAAGTTAGACATTAAGCTCACATTCAGGATTTTGACTCTAGTGAGAAACATTAGACAATGTCATAATAAAATATTGAAATGAACATTCCAGAATTCTGTGTGTATGTGTTGATACTGCTGCAAGTTCTGCATTCATCCAATCAAGAAAAAAATGACTTGATTGGAAGGAATGGGAGAGTGACTCATTCGCTAAGTAGTGTGGCTATGCCTCCCTTTCAGTCCTTTCTAATGACCATCAGGCTTGGCAGATGAATCACCAGAATGTAGAAGGGACACTTTGTGTTAGATCTGTCACATAAAGTTTGAAGATTTCATGTGGGTTGGTGTTTGAGATGACTTGGATCCAAAGGTTCGGATGCAGAAAGACTTCTGACAAGGATGTTGGTTTGTGTACCCAGATGGACTAGACATTAGACCCAGGGCTTGGAAACTTGACCAAGGATGAATCATAACCAAGCTGGTAATAAGACAATGAAATAACACTCAGAGCCACCCTCCTTTAAAAGACGAGGCAGGCATCTGCAGGGACCTGGCCTGAAACAATAGCAATAAGCAGAGGAAAGAAGCCCCCACAAGCTCAGCAGTGGCCTTGTATACCAACAAGCGATGGCAGGACAATCTGAGATGCCAGTGTTCTTCCAGGCAGGACCTTCAGAGGCTCAGAGCTCAGAAAAGTTTAAGAAACTCTCACCCACTTACCTCATAGATACATCATGTATGTGTGTGTGTTAGTCACTCAGTCATGTCTAAGTCTTTGTGATCCCATGGACTATAGCCTTCTAGGCTCCTCTGTCCATGGACATTTCCAGGCAAAATTGCTGGAGTGGATTAGCCATTCCCTTCTCCAGGGCATCCTTCTGATCCAGGGATCAAACCTGGGTCTCCTGCATGCTGGTGGATTCTTTACAGCCTGAGCTACTAGGGAAGCCCAAGATATATCATAGTCAGCTTAATATTTACCATAAAATGTAAAACTTCTATGTGTACCAATATTAAAATGCCTTTTAAAAATATTTTCAGATTTAAAAAAAAGGTGATTTTGATGGGTTTATTTTGCTGGTGATCTAAGCCTTTGCTTGTTTACTGTATATAAAGGGCAAGCACCAGCTCTTACCCTCTTGGAAAGGGAAAACTGGAGACCTATAAGAAAGCCTTCTTCAGCGATTAATGCAAAGAAATAGAGGAAAACAACAGAATGGGAAAGACTAGAGATCACATCAAGAAAATCAGAGATACCAAAGGAACATTTCATGCAAAGATGGGATCGATAAAGAACAGAAATGGTGTGGACCTAACAGAAGCAGAAGATATTAAGAAGAGATGGCAAGAATACACAGAAAAACTATAGAAAAAAGATCTTCACGAACAAGATAATCACGATGGTGTGATCACTGACCTAGAGCCAGACATCCTGGAATGTGAAGACAAGTAGGCCTTAGGAAGCATCACTACAAACAAAGCTAGTGGAAGTGATTGAATTCCAGTTGAGCTAGTCCAAATCCTGAAAGATGATGCTGTGAAAGTGCTGCACTCAATATGCCAGCAAATTTGGAGAACTCAGGAGTGGCCACAGGACTGGAAAAGGTCAGTTTTCATCCCAATCCCAAAGAAAGGCAATGCCAAAGAATGCTCAAACTACTGCACAATTGCACTCATCTCACACGCTAGTAAAGTAATGCTCAAAATTCTCCAAGCCAGGCTTCAACAATACATGAACCGTGAACATCCAGATTTTCAAGCTGGTTTTAGAAAAGGCAGAGGAACCAGAAATCAAATTGCCAACATCCGCTGGATTATGGAAAAAGCAAGAGATTTCCAGAAAAACATCTATTTCTGCTTTATTGACTATGCTAAAGCCTTTGGCTGTGTGGATCACAATAAACTGTGGAAAATTCTGAAAGAGATGGGAATACCAGACCACTTGATCTGCCTCTTGAGAAATTTGTATGCAGGTCAGGAAGCAACAGTTAGAACTGGCCATGGAACAATAGACTGGTTCCAAATAGGAAAAGGAGTACATCAAGGCTGTATATTGTCACCCTGTTTATTTAACTTATATGCAGAGTACATCATGAGAAACGCTGGACTGGAAGAAACACAAACTGGAATCAAGATTGCCGGGTGAAATATCAATCACCTCAGATATGCAGATACACCACCCTTATGGCAGAAAGTGAAGAGGAACTCAAAAGCCTCTTGATGAAAGTGCAAGAGGATAGTGAAAAAGTTGGCTTAAAGCTCAACATTCAGAAAATGAAGATCAAGGCATCTGGTCCCATCACTTCATGGGAAATAGATGGGGAAACAGTGGAAACAGTGTCAGACTTTATTTTTCTGGGCTCCAAAATCACTGGAGATGGTGACTGCAGCCATGAAATTAAAAGACGCTGACTCCTTGGAAGGAAAGTTATGACCAACCTAAATAGCATATTCAAAAGCAGAGACATTACTTTGCCAACAAAGGTTCATCTAGTCAAGGCTATGTCCTTGGTCCAAGTCTAGTCCTGCAGTCATGTATGGATGTGAGAATTGGACTGTGAAGAAGGCTGAGTGATGAAGAATTGATGCTTTTGAACTGTGGTGTTGAAGAAGACTCTTGAGAGTCCCTTGGACTGAAAGGAGAACCAACCAGTCCATTCTGAAGGAGATCAGCCCTGGGATTTCTTTGGAAGGAATGATGCTGAAGCTGAAACTCCAGTACTTTGGCCACCTCATGTGAAGAGTTGACTCATTGGAAAAGACCCTGATGCTGGGAGGGATTGGGGCAGGAGGAGAAGGGGACAACAGAGATGAGATGGCTGGATGGCATCACTGACTCGATGGATGTGAGTCTGAGTGAACTCTGGGAGTTGGTGATGGACAGGGAGGCCTGGCGTGCTGTGATTCATGGGGTCACGAAGAGTCGGACACGACTGATCTGATCTGATAATCTGGACTCATTTTCATGGATGATTCAGGTTAACAAATAACTATGGCTCAGATCATGAACCCCATATTGCCAAATTCAAACTTAAATTGAAGAAAGTAGGGAAAATCACAAGACCATTCAGGTGTGAACTAAATCAAATCACTTGCAATTATACAATCAGTTCAGTTCAGTCGCTGAGTCATGTCTGACTCTTTGTGACCCCATGAACGGCAGAACGCCAGGCCTCCCTGTCCATCACCAACTCCCAGAGTCTACCCAAACTCACGTAGAATGAGTCAGTGATGCCATCCAACCATCTCATCCTCTGTCGTCCCCTTCTCCTCCTGCCCCCAATCCCTCCCAGCATCAGAGTCTTTTCAAATGAATCAGCTCTTCGCATCAGGTGGCCAAAGTATTGGAGTTTCAGCTTCAACATCAGTCCTTCCAATGAACATCCAGGATAGATCTCCTTTAGGATGGACTGGTTGGATCTCCTTGCAGTCCAAGGGACTCTCAAGAGTCTTCTCCAAAACACAGTTCAAAAGCATCACTTCTTCGGTGCTCAGCTTTCTTTATAGTCCAACTCTCACATCCATACATGACTACTGGAAAAACCATAGCCTTGACTAAGGAGACCTTTGTTGACAAAGTAATATCTCTGCTTTTTAATATGCTTTCTGAAAAAGTGAAGTCAGTCAGTTGTGTCTGACTCTTTGCGACCCCGTGGACAGTAGCCTACCAGGCTCCTGCGTCCATCGGATTCTCCAGGCGAGAATACTAGAGTGGGTTGCCATTTCCTTCTCCAGGGGATCTTCTGACCCAGGAACCGAACCTGGGTCTCCCACATTGCAGGCAAATGTTTTAACCTTCCTTCCTAGGAGTAAGCGTCTTTTATTTCATGGCTGCAGTCAGCATTTGCAGTGATTTTGGAGCCCCAAAAATAAAGTCTACCGCTGTTTCCCCATCTATTCACCATGAACTGATGGGCCTGGATGCCATGAGCGTAGGTTTCTGAATGTTGAGCTTTATGCCAACATTTTCACTCTCCTCTTTCACTTTCATCAAGAGGCTCTTTAGTTCTTCTTCACTTTCTGTCATAAGGGTGGTGTCATTTGCATATCTGAGGTTATTGATATTTCTCCTGGCAATCTTGATTCCAGTTTGTAATTCAGCCAGCCCAGCATTTTCATGATATACTCTGCATATGAGTTAAATAAGCAGGGTGACAATATACAGCCTTGACCACCTCCTTTTCCTATTTGGAACCAGTCTGTTGTTCCATGTCCAGTTCTAACTGTTGTTTCCTGACCTGCATACAGGTTTCTCAAGAGGCAGGTCAGGTGATCTGGTATTCCCATCTATTGAAGAATTTTCCACAATTTATTGTGATCCACATAGTCAAAGGCTTTGACCTAGTCAATAAAGGAGAAATAGATATTTTACTGGAACTCTCTTGGTTTTTTGATGATCCAGTGAATGTTGGCAATTTGATCTCTGGTTCCTCTGCCTTTTGTAAAACCAGCTTGAACTTCTAGAAGTTCATGATTCATGTATTGCTGAAGCGTGGCTTGGAGAATTTTAAGCATTACTTTACTAGCATGTGAGATGAGTGCAACTGTGCAGTAGTTTGAGCATTGCTTGGCATTGCCTTTCTCTGGGATTGAAATGAAAACTGACCTTTTCCAATCCTGTAGCCACTGCTGAGTTTTCCATATTTGCTGGCATATTGAACACAGCACTTTCACAGCATCATCTTTTAGGATTTGAAATAGCTCCACTGGAATTCTACCGCCTCCACTAGCTTTGTTTGTAGTGATGCTTCCTAAGGCCCGCTTGACTTCACATTCCAGGATGTCTGGCTCTAGGTGAGGGATCACACCATTGTGATTATCTGGGTTGTGAAGATCTTTTTTGTACAGTTCTTCTGTGTATTCTTGCCATCTCTTCTTAATAGCTTCTGTTTCTGTGAGGTCCCTACCATTTCTGTTCTTTATTGAGCCCATCTTTGCTGAAATGTTTCCTTGGTATCTCTAATTTTCTTGATGTGATCTCTAGTCTTCCCCATTCTATTGTTTTCCTCTATTTCTTTGTATTGATTGCTGAGGAAGGCTATCTTATCTCTCCTTGCTATTCTTTGGAACTCTGCATTCAAATGGTTATAACTTTCCTTTTCTTTTTTGCTTTTCACTTCTCTTCTTTTCACAGCTACCTGCCTCCTGAGAAGTCTGTACGCAGGTCAAGAAGCAACAGTTAGAACTGGGCATGGGACAAAGGACTGGTTCCAAATTGGGAAAGTAGTATGCCAAGGTTGTATATTGTCACCCTGCTTATTTAACTTATATGCAGAGTACATCATGAGAAACGCTGGGCTGGAAGAAGCACAAGCTGGAATCAAGGTTGCTTGGAGAAATATCAATAATCTCAGATATACAAATGATACGACCCTTATGGCAGAAAGTGAAGAGGAACTAAAGAGCCTCTTGTTGAAAGTGAAAGAGGAGAGTGAAAAAGTTGGCTTAAAGCTCAACATTCAGAAAAGTATGATTATGGCATCTGGTCCCATCACTTCATGCAAATAGATGCAGAAACAATGGAAACAGTGAGAGACTTCATTTTTGTGGGCTCCAAAATCACTGCAGATGGTGACTGCAGCCATGAAATTAAAAGACGCTTACTCCTTGGGAGGAAAGTTATGACCAACCTAGATAGCATATTCAAAAGCAGAGACACTACTTTGCCATCAAAAGTCCATCTAGTCAAAGTATAGTTTTTCCAATAGTCATGTGTGGATGTGAAAGTTGGACCAAAAAGAAAGCTGAGCGCTGAAGAATGGATGCTTTTGAACTGTGGCGTTGAAGAAAAGTCTTGAAAGTCCCTTGGACTGCAAGGAGATCCAACCAGTCCACCTAAAGCAAATCAGTACTGAATATTCATTGGAAGGACTGATGCTGAAGCTGAAACACCAATACTTTGGCCATTTGATGTGAAGAACATACTGACTGGAAAAGGCCCTGATGCTGGAAAAAATTGAAGGCAGAAGGAGAAGGGGGTGACAGAGGATGAGATGGCTGGATGGCATCACCAACTTGATGGACATGAGTTTGAGTAGGCTCCAGGAGTTGGTGATGGGCAGGGAAGCATGCTGTGCTGCAGTTTATGGGGTTGCAAAAAGTTGGTCACAACTTAGTGACTGAGATGAACTGAAGGTGATTCTAGAAATAAATCTGTCTTTGTGACCCCATGGACTGCAGCCTGCCAGGCTCTTCTGTCCATGGGGATTATCCAAGCAATAGCGGAGTAACCGCTCTCCTCTAGGAGATCTTCCCAACCCAGAGATTGAACCCGGGTCTCCTGCACTGCGGGCAGATTGTTTACTGACTGAGCCACCATGGAAGCCCAAGAATACTGGAGTGGGTAGTTGTCTCTTCTCCAGGGGATCTTCCCTGACCAGGAATTGAACCAGTGTCTTCTGCATTGCAGGCAGATTCTTTACCAGATGGGCTTGGGCTTCCCTGGTGGCTCCATTGGTAAAACTACCATATGAACCAGCAGTCCCACTACTGGGCATATACCCTGAGAAAACCACAACTCTAAAAGACACATATATCCCAGTGTTCATTGCAGCACTATTTGCAATAGTCAGGACATGGAAGCAACCTAGATGTCCACTGACAGATGAATGGATAAAGAAATTGTGGTACATATATACAATGGAATATTAGTCATAGAAAGGAATGAATTCAAACAAATTTGAATCAGTTGTAGTGAGGTGGATGAATGTCGAGCCTATTTTACAGAGTGAAGTAAGTCAGAAAGAGAAAAACAAATACTGGATATTAACACATATATATGGAATCTAGAAATATAGTACTGATGAACTTATTTGCAGGGAAGCAGTAGAAACACAGGCATAGAGAACAGACTTATGGACACAATGGGGGAAGAAGAGGGTGGGACGAATTGAGATAGTAGCATGGAAACATACATTCAGTTCAGTTCAGTCACTCAGTCGTGTCTGACTCTTTGCAAACCCATGAATCGCAGCACATCAGGCCTCCCTGTCCATCACCATCTCCCGGAGCTCACTCAAACTCACGTCCATTGAGTTGGTGATGCCATCCAGCCATCTCATCCTCTGTCGTCCCCTTTTCCTCCTACCCCCAACCTCTCCCAGAATCAGAGTCTTTTCCAATGAGTCAACTCTTCACATGAGGTGGCCAAAGTACTGGAATTTCAGCTTTAGCATCATTCCTTCCAAAGAACACCCAGGGCTGATCTCCTTTAGAATGGAAACATACATTACCATGTATAAAATAGGTAAATGGTGGGAATTTGCTATATGATGCAGGAAGCTCAACTCAGTATTCTGTGACAACCTAGAAAGTTAGGAAGGGGTGGGAGATTGAAGGGAGGTTCAAGAGGGAGTGGACATATATATACAATTCATGTTGATGTATGGAAGAAACCAACACAACATTGTAAAGCAATTATCCTTCCATTAAATATAAATAAATTTAAAAACATAAAATATGATTCTGCACTTTGTACTAACCTACACTGGCTTTGTATTTCTAGAACATAATTATAATTTAATTTGAGAAATAAACAGTATCGTCTTATTCCTACCCTGAGGAGTGTGAAAGAATTCATATTTATTACAGCTAAAACAAAAGGGGGGAAGTGCCAAGAAGCATTTGAGAGGTTTCAATACATAATTACCAGAAATCAGCAAACAAAGGAAACTTACATGGGGAATCTGAAAGGATTCTTGGAGGAGTTTGTATGTAAGCTCCTAGTGTGATGGAAATGCAGGGATAACAGATATAGAGAACAGCTTCTGACTCTAGGGCTGTAAGAGAACCTGAGGGAGGAACTAACCTGGAGCAGCTGTCCTCCACCCCAAGCTGGCATCCAAGCGTTTCTGCAGAGATTGTGGCTCTGCCCACTGGACAATGAACTTTGTGAAGCAGGCAGGAGCTGTACTGAAAGAAACCAGACACACAGTAGGTACCAGAGAGACTTACAAAGAAGCTGACCCAGTACTGGGATACTGATGAGACTCACTGGGAAGATGCCCATGGTTGTAGGGGCAAAAATCTTTGGAAGGGTATGTGTCACTGAACCCCTTAATGCAATATCAGAGAAGCCCCCTTCCCACTAGCTGGGAGGCTGCCTGCTGACAAGGAAGCCTTGGTATCTGAGCCACTGGAGTAAGAGATAAAGCACCAAACAGAGAACCCCCTTTCCTCTTGCAGTGTATCCTCCCCCACCTCCACCCCAGCATATTCTACTGACAAAGCATTGTACTGGTTGTCAAAAGGGAAGCATGTCACAGGGCAAAGAAGGGTGGATTTGGACCTAAAAAGCCAAAATGGCTGGTATAATGGCTATGTATGTATGTGTGTGTATGTATATATATATATCTCAAAATGATTGAAGAATCTCTAATGTTCTACCTGTATTCAGGCTTTGAAGTATCAGAATAAAACTTATCTGAGGTGAGCTGAAAAATCTGGTTTTAATTATATCATTAAAGCACTGGCTTTTTATATCGTTATCTCCTTTTGTCTACTCAATAATACAGTTTAAGATTTCTCCACAGGGTTTAAACAGTTACAGTTTACTGACTTAGGGAAGTGAAGTGGGAAATGGACTTACTTCATTTCTAATAATTATACAATTTTGGACTAGACTGTGCCTTATAAATTGTACCTACCAAACCAAATCTGCTATCTGCCTTCCCTGAGTTCCTCATAGTATTTGGCTAGGGATATTCTGGAATATTTTTTATTGAATTGGATCTAAATAAAAAGTAAGTAATGAAAACTACAGTCTTTGGAGTCAGACAGATTGAAGTTTAGATTCCAGATATTTCACTTAAGTTTTGTGTGACCCTGAGTAAAATATTTAATTTCTCTTGGCACAAATTATAAAACCTATTTAATAGAATTGCTGTGAGGATTGAATGAGAATGTCTATAAAAAGTTTAGCATAGCACATAATAAGTCCTCAATAAATGGTAGCTATTGTTAATAGAATATATCTCAAGTTTTATTGATTCTTAAAATGAATGAAAACTTGACATACTTTTTTGGTACAATCTCTGAGCTGTGCATTCTTAAAATGAAAGAATAAAAACACAAAAAGATGTCAAGAAGAGAACAGAATTCTTGACAAATGACTACCGAAACTAGGAAGTTCATTCAATAAAGGTAATAAAAATGAAGAATTTACAAAAGGAATAATCAGATCTGGTTTGCATTTCATCAGGCTGTGTTACAGGTCAAATCTACTTTACTGTCTCATTTATGTGACAGATGGTGTGACAACTTATTGAATTGATAAATTGTTTTCAGTTATTTAATCACTGTGTAATCATCTTACTGTATTTCTACTCTCCTAATTTGAAACAGATTCAACCCTTTGTTGAGATGGTTTCCTGAACATGCAATGCCAGTCAGCAGGTTGGGCTGTACCCTTCTGATGGTTTGTCCATTCCAGAGTCTTGAGGACAACAGCATGCTTATATCACAAGCCACATTTGTCATGGCAGGATTTGCGTTTTTCCTCAGGTTAATAATATCTGATGGAAGCATCTGGTCCCCTTTCCTTAAAGGCAAGGATACCAGTTTAGGAAGAGATGCTTCAAAGATAAAAACCAGGTCTGTGACAGTGACTGTGGGTTTGTGAATTGAGAATGGCAATGTCAAATCTCTCCTAAGGCAAGCAAATAAAGTAGCCCTTGCATAGTAGAAAGAGATAGAGGCAAATCAAATAAAACACCCAGTTGTGGATGGGACTGGTGATAGAAGCAAGTTTAGATGCTGTAAAGAACAATATTGCATAGGAACCTGGAATGTCAGGTCCATGAATCAAGGCAAATTGGAAGTGGTCAAACAGGAGATGGCAAGAGTGAATATCAACCTTCTAGGAATCAGCAAACTAAGATGGACTGGAATGGGTGAATTTAACTCAGATGACCATTATATCTACTACTGTGGGCAGGAATCCCTTAGAAGAAATGGAGTAGCCATGATAGTCAACAAGAGTCTGAAACACAGTACTTGGATGCAATCTCAAAAATGACAGAATGATCTTTGTTCGTTTCCAAGGCAAATCATTCAATATCATGGTAATCCAAGTCTGTGCCCCGACCAGTAACATTGAAGAAGCTAAAGTTTAACAGTTCTATGAAGACCTACAAGATCTTCTTGAGCTAACACCCAAAAAAGATGTCCTTTTCATTATAGGGGACTGGAATGCAAAAGTAGAAAGTCAAGAAACACTTGGAGTAACAGGCAAATTTGGCTTTGGAGTACGGAATGAAGCAAGGCAAAGGCTAATAGAGTTCTGCCAAGAAAACACACTGGTCATAGCAAACACTCTCTTCCAACAACATAAGAGAAGACTCTACACATGGACATCACCAGATGGTCAACACCAAAATCAGATTGATTATATTCTTTGCAGCCAAAGATGGAGAAGCTCTATACAGTCTGGAGCTTCTCCAGAGTTCTATACAAGAACTCTATACAAGACCGGGAGCTGACTGTGGCTCAGATCATGAACTCCTTATTGCCAAATTCAGACTGAAATTGAAGAAAGTAGAGAAAACCACTAGACTATTCAAGTATTACCTAAATCAAATCCCTTATGACTATACAGTGGAAGTGAGAAAGAAATTTAAGGGAGTAGTTCTGATAGATAGAGTGCCTGATGAACTATGGATGGAGGATTGTGACATTATACAGGAGACAGGGATCAAGACCATCCCCAAGAAAAAGAAATGCAAAAAAGCAAAATGGCTGTCTGAGGAGGCCTTACATATAGCTGTGAAAAGAAGGGAAGTGTAAAAGCAAAGGAGAAAAGGAAAGATCCTTCCTCAGCAATCAATACAAAGAAATAGAGGAAAACAATAGAATGGGAAAGACTAGAGGGCTCTTCAAGAAAATTAGAGATTCCAAGGGAACATTTCATGCAAAGACGGGCTTGATAAAGGACAGAAAGGGTATGGACCTAACAGAAGCAGAAGATATTAAGAAGAGGTGGCAAGAATACACAGAAGAACTGTACAAAAAAGATCTTCATGACCTAGATAATCACAATGGTGTGATCCCTCACCTAGAGCCAGATCCTGGAATGTGAAGTCAAGTGGGCCTTAGGAAGCATCACTACAAACAAAGCTAGTGAAGGTGATGGAATTCCAGTGGAGCTATTTCAAATCCTAAAAGATGATGCTGTGAAACTGCTGCACTCAATATGCCAGCAAATTTGGAAAACTCAGCAGTGCCTACAGGACTGGAAAAGGTCAGTTTTCATTCCAATCCAAAGAAAGTCAATGCCAAAGAATGCTCAAACTGCACAGTTGCACTCATCTCACACGCTAGTAAAGTAATGCTCAAAATTCTCCAAGCCATGCTTCAGCAATACCTGAACCATGAACTTCCAGATGTTCAAGCTGGTTTTAGAAAAGGCAGAGGAACCAGTGTTCTTGCCTGGAGAATCTCGGGGACGGGTGAGCCTCTTGGGCTGCCGTCTATGAGGTTGCACAGAGTCGGACACGACTGAAGCGACTTAGCAGCAGCAGCAGCAGCAGCAGAGGAATGAAAGATCAAATTACCAACATCCGCTAGATCATAGAAAAAACAAGAGAGTTCCAGAAAAACATCTATTTCTGCTTTATTGACTATGCCAAAGCCTTTGACTGTGTGGATCACAATAAACTGTGGAAAATTCTTCAAGAGACGGGAATACCAGACCACCTGATCTGCCTCTTGTGAAACCTGTATGCAGGTCAGGAAGCAACAGTTAGAACTGGACGTGGAACAACAGACTGGTTCCAAATAGGAAAAGGAGTACGTCAAGGCTGTATATTGTCACCTTTCTTATTTAACTTCTATGCAGAGTACATCATGAGAAATGCTGGGCTGGATGAAGCACGAGCTGGAATCAAGATTGCTGGGAGAAATATCAATAACCTCAGAAATGCAGATGACACCACCCTTATGGCAGAAAGTGAAGAGGAACTAAAAAGCCTCTTGATGAAAGGGAAAGAGGAGAGTGAAAAAGTTGGCTTAAATCTCAACATTCAGAAAACTAAGATCGTGGCATCTGGTCCCATCACTTCATGGCAAATAAATGGGGAAACAGTGGAAACAATGTCAGACTTTATTTTTTTGGGCTCCAAAATCACTACAGATGGTGACTGCAGCCATGAAATTAAAACGCGTACTCCTTGGAAGGAAAGTTATGACCAACATAGATAGCCTATTTAAAAGCAGAGATATTACTTTGCCAACAAATGTCCATCTAGTCAAGGCAATGGTTTTTCCAGTGGTCATGTATGCATGTGAGAGTTGGACTGTGAAGAAAGCTGAATGCTGAAGAACTGATGCTTTTGAACTGTGGTGTTGGAGAAGACTCTTGAGAGTCCCTTGGACTGCAAGGAGATCCAACGAATCCATCCTAAAGGAGATCAGTCCTAGGTGTTCATTGGAAGGACTGATGTTGAAGCTGAGACTCCAATACTTTGGCCACCTGATGCGAGGAGCTGACTCATTTGAAAAGATGCTGATGCTGGGACAGGTTGTGGGCAGGAGGAGAAGGGGACGACAGAGGATGAGATGGCTGGATGGCATCACTGACTCAATGGACATTGGTTTGGGTAGACTCTGGGAGTTGGTGATGGACAGGGAGGCCTGGCGTTTTGCGGTTCATGGAGTCACAAAGAGTCAGACACGACTGAGCAACTGAACTGAAGTGAGTAGAAAGGGAACATGCTATATCGCTGCCCCAAATTAGAGAGAAATTTAGCAACGTAGCCACGTTCACTGGCAGTTTTTTTGGAAGTACTTTTAAGAATGTTAAAGAAAGAATGGGAAAGATATGAATTACAAGCAGATATTCATCTTCAAAGATGAGATCATAAAGAGTCACCTTCTCTCACCCCTCACTTTGAAAAGAGATTATTTTGCTCTGAAAAGGTTGGGCATTTTTAATTTCTAATTGGCATAACAAGTAAGAGGGATCTAAGAACTGAAATTCAAACCTGGTAAGTTAATGATGATAATAGTATTAGCTATGCTTCCTTAAAGACTTTAATAATACTATTTAGAGACTTTAATAATGTAATAGCAATAATAATGGTGTCGCCAATATTTACTAGTACCTATTATGTGCTAGGCAGCCACATATATTAATCCATTTAATCCTCGCTGAAAACCACACTAGAACTTTTCATCTATTATTTATTAATATATTGGACAAACATTTATTTAGCATCTACCCTATTTCTGACACATAGTGTTGTTTCTATCAGTACTTAAATATAGGTATAATTGGTACCTTATGGATCTTCAGAGAGGTTAAGTAATTTATCAAGGCTATACAACTAACAGGTGGTAGACTTGGTTTTCAAATTCATATCTGGCTCAAAATCAGTCCTTTATTCCTGGCTACCTCTAATCCTATGGCCCCTAACCTTTCCTTTCAGCCATTTATTAATACATTGAGAAAGCTACCTGTGGAGACATTGAGAAAGCTCCTAACTTCTTTTAGTTTCAGTCTCCTTATCTATGTGACCATCATCACCCATGTACCACACGGGGTGGTTGTGAAGTTAAATGAGGTATAATGTTAAACATCTTAGAATACTAACTGACATGTAAATACATTTTGGTTGGATCAAGCCACAGTGTGTTTCTTCTTATATTAGGAACCTTGATCCATTGACAGAATGTAAACATTTAATTTTTGTTTTTCATCAGGAATTACATAATACATAGTCCAATTGCAATTATTTTCAAAACTATGTTCCTCATTTCCCTAGTGCTTTTTTTTTTAATAGCTGAAAATCTTGCAGAAACACACAGAGAAATGTAAAGGATTTCACTTAAAAAACCCAAACTAAGAAACTATTCTCTTTTAGATAAGCTTTCCATCCAACTCCAAATCATCCATTTATTCAGAGAATGCTTGTCCAGTTTGAGTTCCTGACTTTTTTCCTTCTTTTTCTGTCCATCTAGGTAGTTTTCATAAAAGGAAAATTTGCAATTAAAGACTAAACTGAAACATGTTCCTCATAGGAAGTTATGCTTCCAAGAAAAAATGCATGGAAAATGTAATCTCTACTAAAGGAATGCATCTTATGAATAGAAATTTTGTTTGAATCAAACAGTTAAATATAAAAACAGCACCAACAGTCATGGCTTTGGCTCTGTTTGTTAGTTTTTCTCCTAATGCACAAACTCTCCCTACCTGTACTATTAGAGATATTTTCCCATCTAAGAGCCAAGGAGAAGATGATACTGATAACCTAATAAGAACCACACTTAAGGAGTCTTGAACAGTTCCTGTGTTAGAATTACTTCCTTTGTGAATGGGAAAATTCAAAATGGAAAGTTTGCTGTGATTTTAGATCTTCATCATGACTAGGTTTAGGAAAAAACCTATGTGGTAGACTGAAAGTAGAATGATAATAATCTTTATGATAATTTCATGCCTATCACTTGAACATATTTTACTGAATATCTGGTGGGATCAGCTACAACTTTGGGGGGAAGCTGTAATATCTATAGTTTGGAGAGTGTAAATTTAGACTGACCTAACAGTGAAAGTGAACTTAAACGTAGAACAGTAAACTATTGTATTGTTTTCTGCCATAATAATATTAACAAGAAATTAAATTCAATGATCTCTTTTACTAAACTTTGCCAAATTGTTGTTTTTGTGTTTAAGTTCATTCTTCTTTAATTAAACCATGAATGTGCAATTGTTGCTTATGATTATACCCTATTTTCCTTTCGGGAAAACAGTAAGGCATGTATATCCTCTATTAAGGGTTTCCTTGGTGGCTCAGGTGGTAAAGAATCTGCCTGCCATGCAGGAGACCCTGGGTTGGATCCCTGGGTCAGAAAGACCCCCTGGAGAAGAAAATGGCAACCCACTCCAGTAGTCTTGCCTGGAGAATCCCATGGACAAAGGAGTGTAGCAGGTTAAAGTCCATGGGGTTGCAAAGAGTTGGACATGACTGAGTGACTAAACCACCACCATTCTCTGTTGAAAAAGTTAAAAAATAAAAGTAAAGTGATGAGGCAATATGTATAATGAATAACAAAAAAGGTTAAAAAAATAAGATGAAACCAGCATTAAGATTGATACAGCACTTGCATACCTCAAGGTCCTACGTTGTTGCAGCAGATTTAGTTCTGTGCTTTCTAGTGATCAAAGCAAGAAAGAGGCATTTTTATTTATTTATTTATTCAATAAAAAGCAATTAATCTGCTGGGATACAGTATGCCATTGAGGGTCCTAGGTATTATAATCTTCTAAAGAAAGTTACAAAATTAGATATTCTTATATTAAAGAACAATGATTTATTCAAGAAAAGCACATCTTTTCCTAATGTTAAGAGCTGAAAGAAAGCCTTCTTGAGGATCCTTATAAAACAAGTCTAATTAATTTTGACAATAATTTTTACTATTCTGTAATGGTAAACAAGCAGTTTCAATGACTCAGTGAAGCAGTTGTAAGGATATTGTGTACAAAGTACAGAGAGAACCTAGGAGAGGACACTTGAGTCAGCCTGAAGGAATCAAAGAAGTCTTCATGGAGAGTTAGCATTTAGGTCATTCTTGAAAACTAATGAATTGCATAGCAGAACTGCCTGGCATTCCAAGAAAAGAGCAAAGTATATATGAACGCATAAGTCAAATGAGAAAGGAATGTTCAGGGATTCTTAGTAGCTTATATTTGCATTGTACAGATTTTGAGTGACAGATAAAGATGAGTGGGTAAACAGGAAGCCAGATCATAAAGTGCCTTGAATGTCATGCAAAATGAATGTAACTTGTTTTGCTACAAATGGAGAGCTATTGAAGAGTGACAAGTGATGATCAGATTTGTTAGAAAAGATAGAGAAAAACATGTTGAAAAAGCTCAGGAAAGATTACAGGGTGGAAGGAAGGAAAGGGAACTAATAGCCAGGGTCAGAGGTGATTAGATAGAACTTTAACTTGCAGTTATAACAAGACTCACCCTTTTGTTACAGAATTTTTGGAAAAAGTGAATGCTAAATAAGCATTTAAAATATCCCCAAAAGTGTTGCCTTGGGAATCTGAAGGGATGGTGGCACCTTCTACAAGTATAAATGGCACAAAAAGATGAGGATGAGGATAGGTAACAGTATCTTCCATCTACAGTTCAGTTCAGTTCAGTAGCTCAGTCATGTCTGACCATTTGCGACCATGGACTGCAGCACACCATGCTTCCCGGTCCATCACCAACTCCCAGAGCTTACTGAAACTCATGTCCATTGAGTTGGTGATGCCATTCAACCATCTCATCCTCTGTCATCCCCTTCTACTCTTTCGTTCAATCTTTCCCAGCATCAGGGTCTTCTCCAATGAGTCAGTTCTTAGAATAAGGTGGTCAAACTATGAGAGCTTCAGCTTCAACATCAGTTCTTTCAATGAATATTCAGGACTGATTTCCTTTAGGATGGACGTGTTGGATTTCCTTGCAGTCCAAGGGACTCTCAAGAGTCTTCTCCAACACCACAGTTCAAAAGCATCAATTATTCAGTCCTCATCTTTCTTTATAGTTCAACTCTCCCATCCACACATGACTACTGGAAAAACCATAGCTTTGACTAGATGGACATCTGTTGGCAAAGTAATGTCTCTGCTTTTTAATATGCTTTCTAGGTTGGCCATAGCTTTTCTTCCAAGGAGCAAATGTCTTTTAATTTCAGAGATGCAGTCACCATCTGCAGTGATTTTGGAGGCCAAAAAAATAAAGTCTGTCACTGTTTCCATTGTTTCTGCATCTATTCGCTATGATGTGGTGGGACCAGATGCCATAATCTTAGTTTTCTGAATGTTGAGTTTTAAGACAACTTTTTCACTCTTGTCTTTCACTTTCATCAAGAGACTCATTAGTTCTTCTTCACTTTCTGCCATAAGGCTGGTGTCATCTGCAAATCTGAGGTTATTGATATTTCTCCCGGCAATCTTGATTGCAGCTTGTGCTTTTTCGTCCAGCCTGGTATTTCTCATAATGTACTCTGTATATAAGTTGAATAAGCCCGGGTGACAATATACAGCCTTGACATACTCTTTTCCCGATTTGGAACCAGTCTGTTATTCCATGTCCAGTTCTAACTGTTGCGTCCTGACCTGCATACAGATTTCTCAGGAGGCAGGTCAGGTGGCCTGGTATTCCCATCTCTCGAAGAATTTTCCACAGTTTGTGGTGATCCACACAGTCAAAGGCTTTGGTGTAGTCAATAAAGCAGAAATAGATATTTTTCAGGAACTCTCTTGCTTTTTCAATGATCCAGCAGATGTTGGCAATTTGATCTCTGGTTCCTCTGCCTTTTCTAAATCCAGCTTATATATCTAGAAGTGCGTGGTTCACATACTGTTGAAGCCTGGCTTGGAGAATTTTGAGCATTATTTTACTAGCATGTGAGATGAGTGCAATTGTGTGGTGATTTGAGCATTCTTTGGCATTGCCTTTCTTTGGGATTGGAATGAAAACTGACTTTTCCAGTCCTGTGACCACTGCTGAGTTTTCCAAATTTGCTGGCATATTGACTGCAGCACTTTCACAGCACCATCTTTTAGGATTTGAAATAGCTCCACTGGAATTCCATCACCTCCACTAGCTTTGTTCGTAGTGATGTTTCCTAATGCACTTAACTTTGCATTCCAGCATCTGGCTCTAGGTGAGTGATCACACCATTGTGGTTATCTGGGTCATGAAGATCTTTTTTGTACAATTCTTCTGTGTATTCTTGCCACCTCTTCTTAATATCTTCTGCTTCTGTTTGTTCCATACCATTTCTGTCCTTTTTTGTGCCCATCTTTGAATGAAATGTTCCCTTGGTATCTCTAATTTTCTTGAAGAAATCTCTACTCTTTCCCACTGTATTGTTTTCCCCTATTTTTTTGCACTGATCACTGAGGAAGGCTTTCTTATCTATCCTTACTATTCTTTGAAACTCTGCATTCAAATGTGTATATTTTTCATTTTCTCCTTTGCTTTTAGCTTCTCTTCTTTTCTCAGCTATTTGTAAGGCCTCCTCAGAAAACCATTTTGCCTTTTTGCATTTCTTTATCTTGGAGATGGTCTTCTCACTGCCTCCTGTAGAGATTTTTGGTTAGAGGTGCTTTGGAAGAACCAGTTAGAGATGTTTAGTGAATATTTGGATCCACATATTTGTGTCTCTAAAGAGGGAAGCTTGAATTTTAAGCATAGATTAGAGAGTCACCAACTAAGAATTGAAAGAGAGGATATAAAAAATACACTATTTTCCTAAGCTAGAACAAAAACTGATCTCTCATAAATTTGAAAATTTGCATAGAACTGTCAAATTTCATGAGGGAAATATTTCATGTGACATATATTTGGCCCTGCTGATTTTTTAAAATGGAGAGTACTTTGGTATTTTTCAGTAGAGAATATTTCAAATCTTAACAGATGATGTTGCTGAAGTGCTGCACTCAATATACCAGCAAATTTGGAAAGTTCAGCAGTGGCCACAGGACTGGAAAGGTCAGTGTTCATTCCAATTCAAAAGAAAGACAATGCCAAAAAATGTTCAACTACCACACAATTGCAGTCATCTCACATGCTATCAAAGTAATGCTCATAATTCTCCAAGCCAGGCTTCAACAGTACGTGAACTGTGCACTTCCAGATGTTCAAGCTGGATTTAGAAAAGACAGAGGAACCAGAGATCAAATTGCCAACATCTCTTGGATCATTGGAAAAGCAAGAGAGTTCCATTAAAGCATTTGCTGCTGCTGCTGCTGCTAAGTCGCTTCAGTCATGTCCGACTCTGTGTGACCCCACAGATGGCAGCCCACCAGGCTTCCCCATCCCTGGGTTGCTCCAGGCAAGAACACTGGAGTGGGTTGCCATTTCCTTCTCCAATGCATGAAAGTGAAGAGTGAAAGTGAAGTTGCTCAGTCATGTCCGACTCTTCGTGACCACGTGGACTGCAGCCTACCAGGCTCCTCCGTCCATGGGATTTTCCAGGCAAGAGTACTGGAGTGGGGTGCCATTGCCTTCTCCATTAAAGCATCTACCTCTGCTTTATTGACTATGCCAAAGCCTTTCACTGGGTGGATCACAACAAACTGGAAAATTCTGAAAGAGATGGGAATACCAGACCACCTGACCTGCCTCCTGAGAAATCTGTATGCAGATCAGGAAGAAACAGTTAGAACTGGACATGGAACAAAAGACTGGTTCCAAAGTGGGAAAGAAGTACATCAAGGCTGTATATTGTCACCCTGCTTATTTAACTTATATGCAGAGTACTTCATGTGAAGTCCCAGGCTAGACTAAGCACAAACTGGAATCAAGAATGCCAGGAGAAATATCAATAACCTCAGATATGCAGATGACACAACCCTTATGGCAGAAAACAAAGAGGAACTAAAGAGCCTGTTGTGATGAATGTGAAAGAGGAGAATGAAAAGTTGGCTTAAAACTCAATATTCAGAAAACTAAGTTCATGGCAACCGGTCCCATCACTTCATGGCAAATAGATGTGGAAACAATGGAAACAGTGACAGACTTTATTTTTTTGGCCTCCAAAATCACTGCAGATGGTGACTGCACCCCTGAAATTAAAAGACATTTTTGCTCCTTGGAAGAAAAGCTGTGGCCAACCTAGACAGCATATTAAAAAGCAGAGACATTATTTTGCCAACAGATGTCCATCTAGTCAAAGCTATGGTTTTTCCAGTAGTTTTGTATAGATGTGAGAGTTGGACTATAAAGAAAGCTGAGCACCAAAGAATTGATGCTTTTGAAATGTGATGTTGGAGAAGACTCTTGAGAGTCCTTTGGACCACAAGGAGATCCAACTAGTCCATCCTAAAGGAGATCAGTCCTGGGTGTTCATTGGTAGGACTGATGTTGAAGCTGAAACTCCAGTACTTTGGCCACCTGATGCGAAGTGCTGACTCATTGGAAAAGACCCTGATGCTGGGAAAGATTGAGGGAAGGAGGAGAAGGGGATGACAGAGGAAGACATGGTTGGATGGTATCACCAACTCGATGGCCATGAGTTTGAGTAAGCTCCGGGTGTTGGTGATGAACAGGAAAGTGTGGTGTGCTGCAGTCCATGGGCTCGCAAATTTTAGACACAACTGAGCGACTGAACTGAACTGAACTGAGAGTGTACTTATCAATAGTACTGTAGTTAAACATTAATATGAGTTTCTCATTCTCTGAAGATGCTCTAAAGAAGGCAATGGCATATTCTGTGAAAAAGTTATACATATATGTACATTTTGTGGTAGAAAAGATTCTGTAATGTTTGTACTTTGTGATCAAAGGGGCCATTATGCTCTCTGATCCTAGTAGTATTCTTTATAGTTTGGGAATTTGGCAATTAAGCCCACAGATTATTTTCTTGGTATCCATCACTTCGGTAAATCTTAGACAGATATACGAATTCTTTAACAGAAATCATAAATTTAATTACTATACCTTAGTAACCATTTCTGACTATATTTATGCCCTGAAATCTAAAGCCTTAAGTTTTTGCAAAAGTTCTTTTAGAGAGTTAGAACATAACTTCAATTGTTATTTTCCAAATTTTATGAGACATTTACTGGGAAAGTCACATACCTTTTTTTTTTTTGTCCTTTCATTGAATGAGATTAAGTGACATCAGGGCTTAGAAACAGAATGCTGCATTCTTATTGAATTTCAATTTTTTCTTATTATTTCTTTGAAACTCCTTGAGCAATTTAACCAGATTGTTATAAGATGAATGCACAAATTAAATGGAATCAAAATTTCCCCAATTCTGTTATCTTGGTTTATAGGAAAATATTTCTGGCTAACTTAAAAGAATTGCTTCACTAATAAAATTTAATTTTCTATATCACTTTAAGATAAGGAACTTTTAGTTCAAATTTAAATTTTTAGCAATTGATATATTGGTTATAGTAACTTTATATGGTGCTGGATTTTCAAAAGTGTGAATGACTACAATCAGTTTTATATAAATGATCAGATCAGCTGTTTACATATAAATAATTGAACACACTATAGGTTCTAGAAAGGACCAAACTGAGCTCATGGTTTCCAATGTAATTGTTAGCTGTGTAGCTGTTTGACTACCAAGCCATCACTTTAGTTACAACATGATTGAATTTGTGGTACTATGTAAATAAAGGCTGAATTGATAAAAAATGGCCTGCAAACCACCTGTCAGTGCCAAAGGAAGAGATCACCACTATCCAGGAATTTAAAAAGTGATAGATACTGTTGGACAAGTATCTACAGTACTTGTACAGATCTCAGAACTTTAGGTTACCATTATGTGGAGGAGGACTTTAAAGTAAATAAAATTTGGGGGAAATTATTCAAGGTTGCACAGTTCCATGCTTTTGGATTGATCAAAGCATGTAAAGCATTCAATCTTTATAACCTATGTCCAGCTTGCTTAGTATCTCACTGTAGTCTTAGGTTTCAACAAGAAGTTGCACTACGGCAGTGTTCATTTATACAACATGTATTATGTTTTCCTGAGCCATATAGGAAATGTACTATTGGAGCATTAGATAGGCATGTATAGAAAGGTTTTTACATGTATCCTCACAGATAGGGTCTCTACTACATTAAAAATATCTAGACCATGCTTCCTTATGTATTTTATTTCCTTTTTGAATGCTAAAACTTTCACTTGAACTTTTTTAGTTCCTAGGCTTTCTTCTGATTTTCATAAATGAGCACTGACCCTGCAGTCCAAAAACAATGCATCTAAGTGTCTTTAGGAACCACTAAATAAAGTACAAAAATCTAGTTTTTCAAAATATTCATCCTTAGATATTCTCTCTGTCTTGTCCTACCTAGTAGTCTCTTTTAGGAGGTTCTCCTGATGGTTCAGATGATAAAGAATCTACCTATAATGCAGGAAACTCAGGTTCAATCCCTGGGTCAGGAAAATTCCCTAGAGAAGGGAACGGCTACCCACTTCAGTATTCTTGCCTGGAGAATCCCATGGACAGAAGAGCCTTGTGAGCTACAGCCCGTGGGGTCACAAAGAGTCAGGAACAACTAATGCTTTCAGTTTTTCACTTTGTCATGTAATCAACAATGACCCTTTATACTTAGAGCCTAATTACTATTTTTACTTATTACTACTAAAAAGTCATACTCTGGATAAATAGAGAAAAAATTTTTTTAAAAACTACATAAATCTAAAACACAAGTTTTCAAACTAGAGAATTATTGTGACATAAATGTGCTTTTATATGTTATATACAGATGTTTTTGTTTTTATTTTATTATCATTTGTTAGCCCCCATAAATCAAATGGAGAAAATTTTATAAACATCAGAGAAAATCTTTACTCTAATTAGAAAAATAATGTATATTCAGTTTTGAAAATTCTGATGTTTTGTGATGCATTGAGAAAAGAGATGCTAGAATCATGCTGTCTGATAGAGTAGTGACTGTGTTTAGCACTCAGAATATAGTTAGTGCACACTGAAATATACTATATGCATAAAACATTTGCTGGGGTTCTTGTCATGGAAAAACAGAATGTAACATATTAATGTTTTGATGTTGATTACATGTTGAAATGGTAATATTTTGGACATACTGAGTAAAAAATTTATCAAATTAATTACACCTGTTTTTTCTTACTTTTGTAATATAAGTGCAAGAAAAATTTAAATTACATATTTGGCTCAAAGTTTGTTGCACTCTGTTAGAGAATTCATTTTGTTTGTACAAAAAACCCTGAGCTAATTTAAGACACTTTGATATAAAAAAATGATCATATATTCTGATTTACAAAATGTTTGTGGAAGGGTGGTATCCTGGCAGAATGGTGGATAAGTACATGTAGATGTTTTTATAAATATACTGGGTGTTGTGTTGATATGTAACACAAAGGGCTTTGTATCCCTATGCTCCTATTAAGTTGTCTTCCTTCATTAGTTAAGGTGCCATCTGGGACTGACTATGCTTAATCTCAGGGCAGTGATGATCCAGTAGAATCCAGAGAACAAAAGCAAATATTTATTTCTAAGTTTTCAAAGCCTAGACCTTGAGGCATAAATACAAGATTTAGGAGGATACTTTAAGCAGTCTGATTGATTTTTTTCTTATCTCCAAAACTGGATCAAGTTTTTCCTAACTGGGGAAGGGTGGAGAGAAAGAGAGAGGAGAAGAGGATGCTAGAGAGTTTACATAGCATCATATCCTTAAAAGGCCTATGCCCTATATTTCATATAGACCACTAGCCAGGAAGTAGCCAAGGGGTTATAAAAGAATTCACACCCTGGGGACTGAGTCTTATGCAAATAAAGTATCAAGAACCCAGAGTTCTGACTTCAACCCAGCACAGCACTGGAACAAAAATGATTAGATGGTTTTTTTGGGAACATGGCCTTATTTAGCCTCATTATATTTCCAGAAGTCCCAGAAAGTCATGAGAGAGAGCACCTGCATGTTTCCCATACCCTCAAAAAGAGGAGGGAAATAACTGAAAGTGAGTCGATTAAGGAAAGGTTTATGGACAAATGTGAAAGATATCAAAATAGCAACTAGTGTGGGCATAGAACCAAGCACAGCCTGAGATCGTGTGTATCTCAATACATGGAGGAACTAAATCCGGATCCTTTTCTGATCTAAGAACTGACTGCTATTTCAGGAGTTCCTGGAATATACATGCAGCTTGAGGAAAAAAAAGAAAGTAGAAAAACTCTGGGTTAGTTGTGGAACATAAAGGAGGTTTAACTCAAATGTAATCTCAGAGCTTCATATCTTCTATGTGATCAGTGAGGTAGCAAGGATCATGAATCACTTTAAAATTCTGGATGACTTGAGAACATTTTTATTTAGTTTTTATGGGCATGTATTTACTAGTGAAAAAAAAAGTTTTAAATGTCACTTTGGTTTGTCTCCAGGGACCAATCCCATGACTAAAGGCCAATCTTTGGAAAACTTTTAGTAACCTCTCTTTTTTTCTTCTTAAAGAACTCTGGGAGATGGTGAGGGACAGGGAGGCCTGGCTTGCTGCAGCCTATGGGGTCCCAGAAAGTCATGACTTGGTGACTGAACAACAACTCTTTCTTCTTAAACCACTACTTCTCCATATGTACATAAGTCTGCTTTCTTTGAGCATTTTCGATGTCCAAAGCTGATTTTCTCTTTATTTCTTCAATTTTTTGTTGTGAAATATTGAAATAAACAGGAAAGTTGGAGCACTAGTGCAAAAACACTGTATTTCTGCCACATAAATTCAGCGAGTAACCATCTACTACATTTGTTTTATCTTACTCTCTATGGATACACACATTTATTCTGAAATGTTTAAAACATAAATTTTAGACTATTTATTTTCACCCTTAAATTTTTCAAAATGAGGACATTGTGTTACTTAAGTACAATACTAATCACAAACCTATGGAAATTAACAAAATTGACTTATCATTTAATCTTCAGTCCACATTCAAATTTCCCCACTTATGCCATGGATGTGTTTTCTAGTCCTTTTTTCTTCCTAAAGAATTCTATGTTCTTATGTTGTATGTGCTGGTACATCTTTTCAGTTTCTTTTAGAAAGTTCCCTCCATATACCCCTCTTTTTTTAATTACATTTTTTTTTTTAAAAAGCCCAGATCAGTGTTCTCATAAAATGTTCCACATTCTGAATTTATTTAATTGCTTGCTCCTTGTGTAGTTTAATATGTCCCCCCATCTCTTGTATTTCTTCTAAATTGAAATTTAGGTCTAATTGATGAGATTTAGGGTAAATATTTTTGGCAAGGCTACACTGTCAGTGACATTGTGTATTTCATGATGCATCACATCAGGACTGACATACGTCAGGTTCTCCCACCATTTGACCTCGGTAAAGTGGTTACTCTCCACTATACAGATACATTTTCCCATTTGCATTAAGTTATTTGTGGTGTTACTTTAGACACTCTCTAAATACATCCTTACTTTTTTCACCATTTTGATTCTTAGCCAATTGCTTGCCTCAAGGAAATTATATCATCTCCCTGAAGCTTCCTTTCTTCCCATCCATTAATTAAGAACAAACGTGAGATTGTAAAGATTCAGTGAAATAATGTATGTGAAATGGTTTTGGAAATTGCAAAGTATTTTGAAATTGTAAGACATCTTTATTCCTATAAAGAAATATTAATAGTTTCCGATGCTCTGAACAAACTCCTTTTTCAGTGGAAGCCGTGGTGATCTGGTACATGGCTCAGCAACCAGCTTTACAAAAAGAAAAGGCTTGCTTTTTAAATTTTGCCAATTTCTGTGGTGTTAATATTTAAGTCTCTCAGTCGTGTCTGACTCTTTGTGACACCATGAACTGTAGCCTATCAGGCTCCTCAGCCCATGGAATTTTCCAGGCAAGAGTATTGGAGTGGATTGTCATTTCCTCCTCCACGGGATCTTCCTGACCCAGGGATCAAACCCAGGTCTCCTGCATTGCAGGCAGATGCTTTACCGTCTGAGCCACCAGGGAAGCTCAAGGCAGAGGAACCAGAGATCAAATTGCCAACATCCGCTGGACCATCGAAAAAGCAAGAGAATTCCAGAAAAACATCTATTTCTGCTTTATTGACTATGCCAAAGCCTTTGGCTGTGTGGATCACAATAAACTGTAGAAAATTCTTCAAGACATGGGAATACCAGACCTCCTGACCTGCCTCTTGAGAAATCTGTATGCAGGTCAGGAAGCAACAGTTAGAACTGGACATGAAACAACAGACTGGTTCCAAACAGAAAAAGGAGTACGTCAAGGCTGTATATAGTCACCCTACTTATTTAACTTCTATGCAGAGTACATCATGAGAAACGCTGGGCTGGAAGAAGCACAAGTTGGAATCAAGATTGCCAAGAGAAATATCAATAATCTCAGATATGCAGATGACACAACCCTTATGATAGAAAGTGAAGAGGAACTCAAAAGCCTTTTGATGAAAGGGAAAGAGGAGAGTGAAAAAGTTGGCTTAAAGCTCAACAGTCGGAAAACTAAGATCATGGCATCTGGTCCCATCACTTCATGGGAAATAGATGGGGAAACAGTGGAAACAGTGTCAGACTTTATTTTTTGGGGCTCCAAAATCACTGCAAATGGTGATTGCAGCCATGAAATTAAAAGACGCTTACTCCTTGGAAGGAAAGTTATGACCAACCTAGATAGCATATTCAAAAGCAGAGATATTACTTTGCCAACAAAGGTCCGTCTAGTAAAAGCACTGGTTGTTCTTGTGGTCATACATGGATGTGAGAGTTGGACTGTGAAGAAGGCTGAGCGCCGAAGAATTGATGCTTTTGAACTGTGGTGTTGGAGAAGACTCTTGAGAGTCCCTTGGACTGCAAGGAGATCCAACCAGTCCATTCTGAAGGAGACTAGCCCTGGGTGTTCATTGGAAGGACTGATGCTGAGGCTGAAACTCCAATACTTTGGCCACTTCATGCATAGAGTTGACTCATTGGGAAAGACTCTGAAGCTGGGAGGGATTGGGGGCAGGAGGAGAAGGGGACGACAGAGGCTGAGATGGCTGGATGGCATCACTGACTCGATAAACATGAGTTTGAGTGAACTCCGGGAGTTGTTGATGGACAGGGAGGCCTGACATGCTGCGATTCATGAGGTCACAAAGAGTTGGACGCGACTGAGTGACTGCATTGAACTGAACTGAACAGTCCTACTCTGGCCAATTTCAAACCAGCATCTTGATGTCAACCAGACTGCAAACTTCCAGAAAACTTAATGATCAACTCTTTTGAGCTTGAACAGACCAATTTCACCACAACACTGAGAGGATGCTTGTAGGGAAGGGTTGATTTAATAAATACAAATATATCTGATATTTGAGACAATTTTTTGTTGTGGATCTGATTTCAAATTAGGCAGGTGTCCTGTATTTTCTCTGACAACCCTAGGTAAAGGTCATGTTTATGTGGTTATAAAGGTTGTGTATGTGTGTGGAGGTGTAAGTGAGGAGCCTAAAGAGACAGATACTAATCTTCCTCCCCCAATGACTCAACCATACATTCTCTGTATTTATTTGGCTTATTTACATTTTTTTTCTTTGCTTCCGTCAGGGAAATGCTACACCAGAATTTCCTCAGTTTATACGTTGTCTTTTTACTAAGATTTCAGGACAAAAAAAAAAAAAAAAAAGAGAGAGAGAGAGAGACTTTGAGAATTGAGAAGTTTATGTAATAAAATGAGTTATTAAAAAAAAGTGAATTATTTAGCAACTTTCTATCTTGACCAAACTCAATTCTAACCCTTTTCAAAACATACATAAGTAAACAAATGCCAAGCATTATTTAAAAGTTTGGAAATTAGAATTTTCTTTAGAGTATGTAAGAAAATGATTAATAAAAACTTTGGTAGTTTATGATAACTGCCTTATAGCTAGGCTTTGTTGGCATATTTAGGTGATCAATTCTTTTAAAAATGATGCATGTGCAAAATAAGCTGAAGAAATGAGCGGTCTCCAATTGCCACAGTGAGGTAGAATATAGACTGCCCAGCTATTTGTATTAAATATCGTTTTTAAAGATTTTTTGATGTGGATGATTTTGAAAATCTTTACTGAATTTGCTACAGTATTGCTTCTGTTTTATGTTTTGGTCTTTTGGCTACAAGGCCTGTGGGATCTAAGCTCCCTGACTAAGGATCACCGCCTGCATTAGAAGACGAAGTCCCAACCACTGGACTGTCAGGGAAGTCCCTTGTATTAAGTATTATATATTAAAGATATTTACCTTTACAGTACAAAGAATAGGAGGAAAAACACTTTGGTTGTCACTGTATACTTAATATCATATGAAAAATATGCTCTTTCCCTGTCAAAAGAAAATGTGCATTTGACTATATGGTTCAATAAGTCATACCTAGCTAGCCCAGTCAGTAGAGCATGAGACTCTTAATCTCAGGGTCGTGGGTTCGAGCCACACGTTGGGCAACTGTTTTGTTGCCTTGGGCTTCCCTGATAGCTCAGTTGGTAAAGAATCCACCTTCAATGCATTAGAAAGTGAAAGTGAAGTCGCTCATTCATGTCCAACTCTTTGTGATCCCATAGACTGTAGCCTACCAGGCTCCTCAGTCCATGGGATTTTCCAAGCAAGAGTACTGGAGTGGGTTGTCATTTCCTTCTCCAGGGGATCTTCCCAACCCAAGGATTGGACCCGGGTCTTCTGCACTGCAGGCAGACGCTGTACCATCTAAGCCACAGTTCAATTCCTGGCTCGAGAAGATCCGCTGGAGAAAGGATAGCCTACACACTTCCACAAGGGCTTCCCATGTGGTTCAGGTGGTAAAGAATCTGCCTGCAATGTGAGAGACCTGGGATTGATCCCTGGGTTGGGAAGATCCCCTGGAGAAGGGAAAGGTTACCCACTCCAGTATTCTGGCCTAGAGAGTTCCATGGACTGTATAGGCCAGACAAATTTGTTTGCTAGGGCTGCCATTACAAAATAACACAGACTGGGTAGTCTTCACAGGACAAATTTGTTTGCTCACACTTCTGGAGGCTGGAAATCCAAGATCAAAGTGTTGGCAGATCTGGTTTCTCCAGAGGCTTTCCTCCTTGGCTGGCCGATAGCTGCCTTCTCATTTTCTCCATGCATGTCCTTTCCTCTGTGCACTCCCTTCCTGTATTTGTACCCTAAGCATTTCTTATAAGGATACCAGTCACCCTGGATTGCATCCTAAGTCACTTCAGTTGTTTCTCACTTTTTGTGACCCCATGGACTGTTGCCCACTGGGCTCATCTGTCCACAGGATTCTCCAGGCAAGAATATTGGAGTGGGTTCTCATGCCCTTCTCCAAGGGATCTTCCCAACCCAGGGATCAAACCTGTGTCTCTGTGTCTCCTGCATTGGAAGGCAGGTTCTTTACCACTAGCGCCACCTGGGAAGCCCCACGCTGAATTAGGGTCCACCCTAATGGCCTGATTTTAATTTAATCACTTCTTTAAAGACCCCATTTCCAAGTTCAGTTACCTTCTCAGGAGTGGGGCTTAGGATTTCAATATACAAATTTTTTTTTTGGGGGGGGGCACAATTTAGCCCTAAGCAGCATACTTCTCTATAGTTAATTTAAGTTGACATATATATTTCTAATTCTTTCTCACCAGAAAAGTAGTCAGCAGTTCAACACACAAAACCAGATCTTGCACTCTTTTGTCAAAGCCCTTCAATCTACCCATCTTGCTCAAAATACAAAGTCTTTCCTCTATCCTACAAGACTATTCCATCTGCTCTCTTCAACCTCCTCTCTCTCAGAATCTACCTCCCACTACCATATCACTTGGCTCACTACTTCAGTGCCCTCAGCCTCTGTGACAGACCTCCTTCTGTGTTAAATGAATTTTCCTCTCTTTCCTCCCTTCTTTCAATTATTCTTCCTTTAAATATCATCATCTCATGAGAAGATCTCCGCCTGACTTTCTAATATATAGTCCTCTATCTTGAGTGTTTGAGTGTCTCCCGTGGAGGCATGGGTCAGCAATGGCCTGCCATAGGGACAGAGTCTCTGGGTGCAGCAGACCTGAGTCATACAGCATTACCCACCATAGAGGCGCTGAGCAAATGACCCACAAACTGCAGAATGATTATGCCAAAGAAATTCTTGCACTGTTAAGAAAGTCCTAGTACCCACAACAGATTTCCCAACCAGGGGATCCTGAAAAGGGACTGAGAACCCCAAGGGAATTTAATGTTGGAGGCCAGTGGGATTTGATTACAGAATTTCCACAGGATTGGGGGAACAGAATTGTGGAGGGCATAAATAAAACCTTTTGCACACCAGGAGCCAAGAGAAAGGAGCAGTGTCCCCAAAAGACTGAGTCAGACTTGCCTGTGGGTGTCCAGGAGTCTCATGTGGAGGCTTGGGTCAACAGTTTGGCCTCAGGCCAAACAACAGGGACAAAACACAGCCCCAGCATCAAGTGGAAAATTGGATTAAATATTTAATGATCATGGCCCTGCCCATCAGAACAAGACCCAGTTTTCCCCACAGTCAGTCTCTCCCATCAGGAAGCTTCCATAAGCCTCTTATCTTTATTCATCAGAGAGCAGACAGAATGAAAGCCATAATCACAGAAAACTAACCCAACTGATCACATGAACCAAGCCTTGTCTAACTCAATGAAACTATGGGCCATACTATGTAGGGCCACCCAAGACGGAGGTGTCATGGTGGAGAGTTCTGACAAAACATAGTCCACTGGAGAAAGGAATGGTAAACCACTTCAGTATTCTTGCCTTGAGAATCCTGTGAACAGTATGAAAAGGCAAAAAGATATGACACTGAAAGATGAGCTCCCCAGGTCAGTAGGTGGTCAATATGCTACTGGAGAAGAATGGAAAAATAACTCCAGAAACTATGAAGAGATGGAGCCAAAACAAAAACAATGCCCAGTTGTGGATGTGACTGATGATGGAAGTCAAGTCTGATGCTGTAACGAGCAATATTGCATAGGAACCTGGAATGTTAGGTGCATGAATCAAGGTAAATTGGAAGTGGCCAAACAGGAGATGGCAAGAGTGAATATTGACATTTTAGGAATCAGTGAACTAAAATGGACCAGAATGGGCAAATTTAATTCAGATGATCATTATATCTACCACTGTGGGCAAGAATCCCTTAGAACAAATGGAGTAGCCATCATAGACAACAAAAAAGTCTGAAATGCAGTACTTGGATGCAATCTCAAAAATGACACAGAATGATCTCTGGTCATTTCCAAGAAAAACATTCTATATCACAGTAATCCAAGTTTATGACCCAACCACTAATGCTGAAGACACTGAAGTTGAATGGTTCTATGATGACCTACAAGACTTTCTAGAACTAACACCCCAAAAAGATGTCCTTTTCATCATAGGGGACTGAAATACAAAATTAGGAGGTAAAGAGATTCCTGGTGTAATGGGAAAGTTTGGCCTTGAAAGACAAAATGAAGCAAGGCAAAGGCTAACAGAGTTTTGCCAAGAGAATGCACTGGTCATAGCAAACACCCTCTTCCAACAACACAAGAGATGACTCTACACGTGGACCCCACCAGATGGTCAGTATCAAAGTCAGATTGATTATATTCCTTGCAGCTGAATATGAAGAAGCTCTACACAGTCAGCAAACACAAGACTGGGAGCTGACTGTGGCTCTGATCATGAACTCCTTACTGCAAAATTCAGACTTAAATTGAAGAAAGTAGGGGAAACCACCAGACCATCCAGGTATGACATAAGTCAAGTCCCACATGATTATACAATCAGATCAGATCAGATCAGTCACTCAGTCGTGTCTGACTCTTTGCAACCCCATGAATCGCAGCACGCCGGGCCTCCCTGTCCATCACCAACTCCCGGAGTTCACTCAGACTCACGTCCATCGAGTCAGTGATGCCATCCAGCCATCTCATCCTCTGTCGTCCCCTTCTCCTCTTGCCCGCAATCCCTCCCAGCATCAGAGTCTTTTCCTCTTCGCATGAGGTGGCCAAAGTACTGGAGTTTCAGCTTTAGCATCATTCCTTCCAAAGAAATCCCGGGGCTGATCTCTTTCAGATTATACAATGGAAGTGACAAATAGATTCAAGGGATCAGATCTGAGGAGACAGAGTGCCTGAATAATTATAGAAAGAGGCTTGTGACATTGTACAGAAGGCAGTGATCAAGCCCACCCACCAAAAAAAGAAATGCAAAAAGACAACATGGTTGTCTGAGGAGGCCTTACAAATAGCTGAGAAAAGAAGAGAAACTAAAGGCAAAGGAGAAAAGGAAAGATGTACACATTTGAATGCAGAGTTCCAAAGACTAGCAAGGAAAGATAAGAAAGCCTTCCTTGGTGATCAATGCAAAGAAACAGGGGGAAACAATAGAATGGAAAAAACTAGAGATTTCTTCAAGAAAATTAGAGATACCAAGGGAACATTTCATGAAAAAATGGGCACAATAAAGGACAGAAATGGTATGGACCTGGACCTAACAGAAGCAGAAGATATTAAGAAGAGATGGCAAGAATACACAGAAGAACTATACAAAAAAGATCTTCATGACCCAGATAACCACAATGGTGTGATCACTCACCTAGAGCCAGACATCCTAGAGTGCAAGGTCAAGTGGGCCTAAGGAAACATCACTATAAACAAAGCTAGAGAAGTGATGAAATTCCAGCTGAGCTATTTCAAATCCTAAAAGATGATGTTGTGAAAGTGCTGCACACAATATGCCAGCAAATTTTGAAAACTCAGCAGTGGCTACAGGACTGGAAAAGGTCAGTTTTCATTCCAATACCAAAGAAAGACAATGCCAAAAATGTTCAGACTACCACACAATTACACTTATCTCACATGCTAGCAAAGTAATGCTCAAAATTCTCCAAGCGAGGCTTTAATAGTATGTGAACTGAGAATTTCTAGATGTTGCAAGCTGGATTTAGAAAAGGCAGAGGAGCAAGAGGTCAAATTGCCAACATCCATTGGATCATAGAAAAAGCAAGAGTTACAGAAAAGCATCTACTTCTGCTTTATTGACTATGCCAAAGTCTTTGACAGTGTGGATCACAACAAACTGTGGAAAATTCTTAAAAAGATGGGAATACCAGACCACCTG
Source organism: Bubalus bubalis (assembly GCF_019923935.1). Taxonomy (NCBI): domain Eukaryota; kingdom Metazoa; phylum Chordata; class Mammalia; order Artiodactyla; family Bovidae; genus Bubalus; species Bubalus bubalis. The sequence continues at coordinate 6,841,261 of NC_059179.1, read as the reverse complement.
ACCAGTCTCCTGAGAAATCTGTATACAGATCAAGAAGCAACAGTTAGAACTCGACATGGAACAACAGACTGGTTCCAAATCGGGAAAGGAGTATGTCAAGGCTTTATATTGTCACCCTGTTTATTTAGCTTACATGCAGAGTACATCGTGAGAAATACAGGGCTGGATGAAGCACAAGCTGAAATCAAGATTGCTGGGAGAAATATTAATAATCTCAGATATTCAAATGACACCACCCTTATGGCAGAAAGTGAAGAAGAACTAAAGAGCATCATGATGAAGATGAAAGAGGAGAGTGAACAATCTGGCTTAAAAGTCAACATTCAAAAAACCAAGATCATAGCATCCAGTCCCATCAGTTCATGGCAAATAGATGGGGAAATAATGGAAGCAGTGAGACTTTATTTTCTCTGGTTCCAAAAGCACTGCAGATGGTGATTGCAGCCATGAAATTAAAAGACACTTGATCCTTGGAAGAAAAGCTATGACCAAGCTAGATAGCATATTAAAAAGCAGAGACATTACTTTGCCAACAAATGTCCATCTAGTCAAAACTATGGGTTTTCCAGTAGTCATGTATGGATGTGAGAGTTGGACCATAAGGAAATCTGAGCAGCAAAAAATTGATACTTTTGAACTGTGGTGTTGGAGAAGACTCTTGGGAGTCCCTTGGACTGCAAGGCGATCCAACCAGTCAATCCTGAAGGAAATCAGTTATGAATATTCATTGGAAGGACTGATGCTGTGTCTGAAACTCCAACACTTTTCCACCTAATGCGAAGAACTGGCTCATTGGAGAAGACTCTGATGCTGGGAAAGATTTAAGGTGGGAGGAGAAGGGGACGGCAGAGGATGAGGTGGTTTGATGGCATCACCAACCCAATCGGCGTGAGTTTGATCAAGCTCCGGAAGTTGGTATGGACAGGGAAGCCTGGTGTGCTCTAGTCCTTGTCGTCGCAGAGTCGGACATGACTGAGTGACTGAACTTTCCTTGTCTTTTTTTTCTCTGTCACATTATCAACGTATTTAAGATTTTACTTAGTGATCCCATTTATCATCTGTCTCCCACAAGTACATATATTATATTTTTTTTCTGTTTCATTGACCATTATATTCCCTTCATTTTAGAACACTATCAAATTGTAAATATTTAATAAGCACTGCAAATAAAATAAATGATGTTCAGTTTGGATTTATCTTCTTTCAAGCTTTCTTGTTCCTACAGTGGGGAGAGGAATACAAGCAGTGTATTTCAGGTCTTGGAGGCAGAGAATTAGGCAGAAACTGACTAAAAGACTTGCTAATGCTTGGTTTGGGGCTAGAATCTTATCTATCTGAGCCTCAGGCTACTCAATGAAATTTAAAGGAACAGTGAGGTTAAATCAGTAAAATGATTAACAGCTATATTGTAATCCTAAATTCAAATCTGAACTCAGTGTTTGAATTGACTAATGAGGTCTGTTCTGGAAAGGATGGCTTTGGAGTTTCATAAGTGCTAGATGATGTCCAGAGTGAAATGCAGGCATACTCATCTTTGTGCTTCACAGATACTGTGTAGTTTAAAATGGAAGGTTTGTGACAGCTGCATGTGGAGTAAGCCTATTGGCTCTGTTTTTCCAACAGCATTTGCTCATTTTGTGTCTCTGAGTCATATTTTGGTAATTCTTGCAATATTTCAAACTTCTTCATTATGATTATATTTGTTATGGTGATCTGTGATCACTGATCTTTGATGCTACTCTTGGAATTGTTTGGAGGTAATGGTTTTATTATGATATTCTTTACTGCAGTAGTCTGAAAGTAAACCTGCCATATCTCCAAGGTGAGCCTGTAATCTGTCTCTATAAACATAAAGTCATACCATGTTGGTTTATCAGCTTGTTTTTCCTTTAATTGCATAAAGATCAGTTTTGAAACCAGTTAAAGGAAAATACAACTTATGTAACTTCTTTTGGTATCAAAGCTGAAAAACTAATTTAAAAACCATGAAAGATTCTTTACTATGTTTAATACTGTTTTTTTGATCACTTATATTTGGTTTTATAATTTTATTTTCCATTTTTGCCCTGCTATTTCAAGTTTCTTAGAGAACTGTATGAATTGGAAGTCACCTTTAAATCAGCTTTTCTATATCTTCAATTATTACAAGTTAGAGAGGTAAAACCCACACTAAAACGTGCCCAAAGACACAGATAGCTATCAGAGACTAGGAACAAATCTGAGATGCAGAAGAAAACTAACACTGCCTGCCCCGTGAGTTTGGGAACATAGCAGTTTTTCACTAAGGAAACCCAGGCTTGGCCGAAGTGATGTGAAATGGTCACAAGGTCACTTAACTGGAAAGGACTTCCTACCTGCAAGTCCGGTTCTTTCCCTTATTCTATTCTTAGTCTTCCCTCTTTTTACTAATGAAGGATTACAATCCCGGACTTTGGTCTCCCACTGAGAGGTACCTTGTTGCTTAATAGGGTCTCCTGGTCACAGTGAGAATGAACTAAATGGTGCTTTGTGAAGATTCCTCATGATTTAAATTGACCTGAGCTTGTGAGACCACATTTGAATTTATAACCTAACAAAGTGCCACCATCTATTTTGACAGAACACAACTCATGCATGATCCACCCTCTCCATTCACAATGCATACAAAATAATCATTCTTCTAAGGCTTTTTATATTTCCTGAGAGGAGTTTTCTTCCTCTTGCTTTTTCCTGAATGAGGAAGTGCTTATAATCTCACCTCTTAAATTACATTTTAAGGCCTCACAAACCATAGTAAAGGGACAGAGTCAGCACTAATTTCATAAGCTATCTCTAAGGGAATTAATTACAACCTGACTTATTTTTCTTTTAGAAAGACGTTGTAAAGAAATCCTGTAAATTTTGAAAAAGGAATAAATTCTTTCTCAAAAGAAGTGAGAACTGTAGTAAAATGTTAAAATAGCACACATTAAAGTTGACTGGAATCTCCTGTAAAATCAAACCGAGGCAAAGGGTAGTAAATATCACTCTGAAGAAAAATCAGTCTTTCCAGAAATAAAGCTGATTAATATATTACATTTAAATGTATATTGTGAAAGACAATCTGAGCCAAAATACACAGAAATTCTACATGTCAAGAAAAAGGATTTTGAGTCAAATTTAATATGCTTTCTCAAAATTAACACTCAAAAGGGAAAAAATACTGATTTTTTTTCTGAAAAGCTTATACATACTGGAGAAATAGTTAAAGCAAGATGTTACCTCAAAAAAAGTAGGGTCACTTTACCTCTCATCATATGAAATGGAAATATAATTATTTCTTTTTAAATTTTTTATTGTAGTAAAATTCATGTGATATAAAACATACTATTTTACCATATTTAACTGTACAGTTCAGTGACAGTAAGTACATTCACACTGCTGTGCAACTTACCATCATCCATCTCCCCAGTTTTTCACCTCCCTAAACTGAAACTCTGTACCCTTTAAACACAAACTCCCTATTTTCCTTCCCCACCTCCCCAACCCCTGACTTCAGGTATCTATCAAGGCCTGTGTACTTTCTGACTCTATGAATTTCACTATTCTATGTACCTTGTGTAAATGGAATAAAACAGTATTTGTCTGTACTTACTGTATATTGGAGAAGGCAATGGCACCCCACTCCAGTACTCTTGCCTGGCAAATCCCATGGATGGAGGAGCCTGGTAGGCTGCAGTCCATGGGGTCGCTAAGAGTCGGATACGACTGAGTGACTTCACTTTACTTCACTGTATATTGGACTATATTTTAAGGTTAATAAATGTCCTACAAACAAATTAGGACATATAATTTTTCTTTTTCCTCCATGTGTTATTCAATAAGTTCTCATTAATTACCTATTTTATACATAGGAATGTTAAATGTCAATCCCAGTATCCCAATTCATCCCACTCTCCGCCCCTTTCCTCTCTTGGTGCTCAAACGTTTGTTCTCGATGTCTACTTTGCAAATAGATTCACCTGTACCATTTTTCAACATCCCTAATTAGAGAAATGCAAATTAAAACTAGTTATTTTATTAATATTTTTAATTGAACATATAAATAGTTCATATAAATATATACATATAAGAATATAAAGTGTCATTTCTAAACTTTCCACATGAAGCTTCTCTGTATCATAATTTTCTTTCAATCAATTAAAATGTTATTTCTTGTTTTAATATCTATAAAACAAGGTATATATGATTGAAAGACTTGTTACATAAATTCTATTCATATATCTCATGGTGTTCTCCTTGCCACAATTAAAAATAATACATGATAGAAGTGATTTTAAATGGTAGAAAGTGCACCAAAGAAGTTAGAGAAGGATAACCTTGGCTTAGACTAAACCCCGACAGTAACTTAATTTGTCATTTTGCCAAGTTGCATATATATGGTCTGTGATTCTCTCATACAGGTACACTGTAAGAAATGAAGTGCCAGTGTGTCGTTTTATGCCAAACAAAACATGAGCCAGATAATATTTTAACAACTTTAGCAGAGTTTTTTAAAGTTCCAAGAATCCTTGTGTTCTACAAACTTGTACATACTCTAGCTCATTGGGGGCTGCGACCAGCATTTAAAATGTTACCAGTCAGGCTTAAAATATAAGATTTAATGCAGATTATCAATGTTGCCACATTCCCTCAAGAAAAAACAATAAAAATCTCTAATTTTCTTCAAAATTAATACAGGAAGAGAAAGAGATATCCGAGAGAATCTTTCAACACTTGGTAGACAAAAATACAAGACCCAAGTTATGTAACCTTCAGCAAGTTCTTTTGCTAAGTTTATAACATTTGGAAACCTCTAATTTGCATGTGCTTTCTTTGGATTTTTAAGTCTGTCCAATTTTGTCTGGTTTTAGAACATCATCACTGTAGGTCAAACAACTCTTGAAATTTTGGCAAGTTCCACCAATTCACTCTGATGAGTTGAAGCTACACTTTCCCATCTATCTTCATTTTTCAAATAAAATGCATTAGTGAAAATCGTAGGGATTTATAAGAGTGAGTTAAAGATCTTTCTCTGTTTCATTTGATACTAGATTTAAAAATACATGATGAGGTTAGCTGTGAGTATTGGTTGGCATCCATAAAAATATTTTGTACCCTTAAGTAGGGAAAGTCTCTGACTATGGTATGATAGAACCTTCAACAAAATTTATTTTGGCAACATTATTACTTTTTAAGTGTTTATTACTGTTATATTTAATTTATGTCTTTGTGTCCTGTGATGACTTAAATAAACATACATATTTTATTTCCTTTGAGATTATCAGAAATGGTCACTAAATAGACATTGACTACTAATTCATTAATTAATAAAAAATAAGTTATTTTTTAAACTCTCTGTTGGATAAATTGCTGAAAGTAAGAAGCTGTTTTCCTCTAAAGTAAAATAAAGCTACAATAATTTGTATTTAGACAGGCAGAAAGAAAATTTGGGTATTTCATTCAATATTAAACCTGTTTTCTTATGCTACTCATTTTACTGACAATAATTGAATACTGAGAGAAGTGAAAACTTATACTCTTTATTGATTAATTAGCCCATTATAACTTTTTGTAGCTTTAATCATATTAAATTATCCAGCTAAACATATGCCTTTTTTAATAGCTAAAAGTATTCCTAAGGATAGATATAAGAATATTTTTTCCACATTTGTGCATTGTTACTTCAAAATCTAAAATTACTTTGGATATATTTTCAATAGTATTCATAGAATCTTATAGCACTTGGTGTCACCTTTGGTGGACCTGTATAAAATAAGTCTAATTTATAAAAAAGTACCTCTGGCTTGGGAGTGACAATATAATAATTCATAAATGTGTTCCACATATACTTTTAAAATATGGATCAGTTCAGTCACTCAGTCGTGTCCGACTCTTTGCGACTCCATGAATCACAGCACGCCAGGCCTCCCTGTCCATCACCCACTCCCGGAGTTCACTGAGACTCACGTCCATCAAGTCAGTGATGCCATCCAGCCATCTCATCCTCTGGCGTCCCCTTCTCCTCGTGCCCCCAATCCCTCCCAGTATCAGAGTCTTTTCCAATGAGTCAGCTCTTCGCATGAGGTGGCCAAAGTCCTGGAGTTTCAGCTTCAGCATCATTCCCTCCAAAGAAATCCCAGGGCTGATCTCCTTCAGAATGGACTGGTTGGATCTCCTTGCAATCCAAGGGACTCTCAAGAGTCTTCTCCAACACGACAGTTCAAAAGCATCAATTCTTTGGTGCTCAGCCTTCTAAACAGCCCAACTCTCACATCCATACATGACCACAGGAAAAACCATAGCCTTGGCTAGATGGACCTTTGTTGCCCAAGTAATGTCTCTGCTTTTGAATATGCTATCTAGGTTGGTCATAACTTTCCTTCCAAGGAGTAAGCATCTTTTAATTTCATGGCTGCAGTCACCATCTGCAGTGATTTTGGAGCCCAAAAAAATAAATTCTGACACTGTTTCCACTGTTTCCCCATCTATTTCCCATGAAGTGATGGGACTGGATGCCATAATCTTTGTTTTCTGGATGTTGAGCTTTAAGCCAACTTTCTCACTCTCCACTTTCACTTTCATCAAGAGGCTTTTTAGTTCTTCTTCACTTTCTGCCATAAGGGTAGTGTCATCTGCATATCTGAGGTTATTGATATTTCTCTCGGCAATCTTGATTCCAGTTTGTGTTTCTTCCAGTCCAACGTTTCTCATGATGTACTCTGCATAGAAGTTAAATAAGCAGGGTGACAACATACAGCCTTGACGTACTCTTTTTCCTATTTGGAACCAGTCTGTTGTTCCATGTCCAGTTCTAACTGTTGCTTACTGACCTGCATACAGATTTCTCAAGAGGCAGATCAAGTGGTCTGGTATTCCCATCTCTTGAAGAATTTTCCACAGTTTATTGTGATCCACACAGCCAAAGGCTTTGGCATAGTCAATAAAGCAGAAATAGATGTTTTTCTGGAACTCTCTTGCTTTTTCCATGATCCAGCAGATGTTGGCAATTTGATCTCTGGTTCCTCTGCCTTTTCTAAAACCAGCTTGAACATCTGGAAATTCACAGTTCATGTATTGCTGAAGCCTGGCTTGGAGAGTTTTGAGCATTATTTTACTAGCATGTGAGATGAGCGCAATTGTGCAGTAGTTTGATCATTCTTTGGCATTGCCTTTCTTTGGGATTGAAATGAAAACTGACCTTTTCCAGTCCTGTGGCCACTGCTGAGTTTTCCAAATTTGCTGGCATATTGAGTGCAGCACTTTCACAGCATCATCTTTCCGGATTTGAAATAGCTCAACTGGAATTCCATCACCTCCACTAGCTTTGTTTGTAGTGATGCTTTCTAAGGCCTACGTGACTTCACATTCCAGGATGTCTGGCTCTAGGTCAATGATCACACCATTGTGATTAAGTGGGTCATGAAGATCTTTTTTGTGCAGTTCTTCTGTGTATTCTTGCCATCTCTTCTTAATATCTTCTGCTTCTGTTAGGTCCATACCATTTCTGTCCTTTATCGAGCCCATCTTTGCATGAAATGTTCCCTTGGTATCTCTAATTTTCTTGAAGAGATCTCTAGTCTTTGCCATTCTGTTGTTTTCCTCTATTTCTTTGCATTGATCACTTAGGGAGGCTTTCTTATCTCTTCTTGATATTCTTTGGAACTCTGCATTCAGATGCTTATATTTTTCCTTTCCTCCTTTGCTTTTCTCTTCTCTTCTTTTCACAGCTATTTGTAAGGCCTCCCCAGACAGCCATTTTGCTGTTCTGCATTTCTTTTCCATGGGGATGGTCTTGATCCCTGTCTCCTGTACAATATCACGAACCTCAGTCCATAGTTCATCAAGCACTCTATCTATCAGATCTAGGCCCTTATATTTATTTCTCACTTCCACTGTATAATAATAAGGGATTTGATTTAGGTCATACGTGAATGGTCTAGTGATTTTCCCTACTTTCTTCAATTTAAGTCTGAAAATGGTAATAGGGAGTTCATCTCAATAAGTCCTATGCATTTCTATTATTATTTTTCTCATCCAGGTGCTTTAGCAGGGCTTCCTGTTTATTTGTGAGACTGCAGTGAACTGTAAGTGTATCCCAGAGTCCTTGGAGAGTTTGTCGTACTCTAGATTCCTATGATTCTGTCTCTCCGAACAAAACTAACTTGTTCTGGGTGACCTTCCCTTAAGTACCCATTCTGCTGAACTCCTTAGAGGTGTCATGTTACACTCTTAAATAATGAACACATTTTTACAGATTTTTAAAATTAAAGCCCTCATTTGGAAGTGGGCATAAGTTTCAGACTTTTTTTCATATTGATTGGAAAGAGTTTTGAGCAGGTAAGCTAGTATATTATTTTAGAATCATATTTTATTATGTAGCTACTTGCCATTTAATATGCATTGATCTACTCTGGAGAGAACTGACATAAACACAATCCAGAGGTTAAGATGGTTTTTCAGGATGACTTGGTTCAACTAATAGATGTCTGAACAACAGGAGACACCCATCACATGAACTTTGGACTTGGCCCACATTTATACAAGGGGGCCTCTGTTTCAGAGAGGAAAAGAATGATGCATATATGGCTGGTACTTTAAAGAATCACTGGCCTGTCTGGCCTGCCATTTAGTGGAGTACACTGTTGAGTCAGCGGGGAGACTTCCAGGTATGTCCTGGTCTATTCTGATGTAAGCAGCAAATCAACTTTTGGCCAGGCAGTGCCCAAGCAACACAAATTTACTGGATGCCATCTCATCCACAGAATTCAATGTGTATGCAGTGAAAGAGGTGCAGATGCTACTAATTTCAATCTTTTAGAAATTTTGAGAGGATAAGGATACTTTCTTTTTAAAAGAAAAACTGAACTTGAGAAGAGAGTGGGACATTAGGAACCAAAAATAGCTGTGCAACATAGTACAGACTTAGCAGAGAACTCACGTTCTATTTTAGGTTCCACTGAGATGATCCAAATGTACCTGTGAATAGTTAGCATGCTAATTTCTTGTTAATTCTCTTCCTTCTACCTCAGAGCATCTTTTCCCTTTATTTTTAAGGCTGGTGTTCTAAAATAGCTAGTGAAGGAAAATAAAAGTGTTAGTCACTCACTCTTGTCCAACTTTTTGCCACCCCATGGACTGTAGCCCGCCAGGCTCCTCTATCCTTGGAATTCTCTAGGCTAGAATACTGGAGTGGGTAGCCACTCCAATTAGGTAGATCCTCTGGATTGAACCCAGGTCTCCTGCATTGCAGGCAGATTCTTTACCATCTGAACAACCAAGGGTTAGATGCTCTCTTAAAACAGTCCTCATCTTAGCAAACATTGTTGAGATAAGTTAGCTGTTGTCCAGATACAGACAATCAAAATCCATAAGAATTACTTTGGATCCTGGGACTTGAGTCTCTGGTTTAAATACATTAAAGTGAAGTCGCTCAGGCGTGTACGACTCTTTGAGGCCCCATGGACTGTAGCCCACCAGGATCCTCCATCCATGTGATTTTCCAGGCAAGAATACTGGAGTGGGTTGCCAGTGTCTTCTCCTTAAATACATTAGTTTCTCCTAAAAAAAGACAAGGATGGATTTCCCCTTCCTAAAGAGTTTCTAAGTTTATATTGAACATTTAGAACCTGGCAAATATACAAAATTCAACACTCTTCATTTTCCATCTGCATTTTATACAATCTTGGGCCACATGACTCAGCACATCAACCTTTCATCCTTGTGAAGTGGATCTTTTTGGTTTCTCCTGACAAATCACTTCCTAAATTTCTCCTGATTCTCCTTTGTTCTAGCACTGGTGTTCTTCAATTAAAGCTTATCCCAAAGGCCATAAAAACTTTCTTGACAATCACTGCTCTCAAAAAATCTTTCCATTGCAATACATCTACATTCCTATGGTTCAGTCCTTGTAATTCAGTACTCATTGATAGAATCATTTGTAATTATATAACAGTAATTTAATTGTGTACTATTTATACTGAAGACACTGTTTGGATACTAAACAATAAATTGTATTAAATCCTCCCAGAAACCAAATGAGGTAGACATCTTTTTAGAAAAAGAGGGGCAGATACCGGTATCCTCCCCAGCAATCAGAGGCATGCTTATGATGTTGACCAGCATATTCCCCTGTGAAGAATATGAGATTTTTATCTTCTATAGTACCTAGTTGCGTATGTATGTGTATTAACACTAAATAGTGACTGGCACAATGTCAAAATTAAATAGCAATTATATATGGATATACATGGTCTCATATTATTTCACAATTACCTTGAGATCTGAAAGGAAATAAGAAAGAAGAACCACAAGAGTGAATGGAAGTTCTCTACATCATCACATTTATGTGATATCTGAGAGTTCCATAAGAGCCAAATCAGTTAATATTTGGATGCCCAGGCATTTCTACTTTAACTTATATTGCAGATACAACTTTTACATGTATTTGTAACTCTTCCTTCCACCTTTCCAAAAGGGTGAATCCAGAAGGGTGCAGGATGGCAGACAAAAACAGAAATGATGAGAAGATAATTACATGCTCAACCAGACCAGAACAATTGCTCCAAGACCTGATATAGTGAAAAGGATGCCATGAATCATGAGGTAAAAGACAGCTTCAGAGTTAAGTGGCTAACCACAGAAAACTGCGTGTAAGCCAATTAGCCCTTGAGAGACACAGAGAGTCCACAAATGCACAGCATGCATTTTTTAACCACTCACCTGGGAACAGGAGAGAGTAATTGCAAAAATGAGATCATGAAAGTGTTTACCCTGTGTCCATATCAGGAGATGCTGGCAAAATGTTAACTGTGCCAAGAATAAAAGATAAAAATAAAAAAAAAGTGAGTGATTACATACTCCAGATGAATTTACTGCCAACCTTAAAAATAACTTTCTTGCCCAGTTTAAGTCTGATGGTATTTTCAGTGCTACGATAGTAGAAAAACAAAGCAAAAAAACACCCAAAACAATATGTCTTTCTTTCTTTCATGATTTTCTCTCTTCCTCCCTACTCATGCTCACTCACACCAATAATAGGAAAGAACATGTATATAGTATAGGGGTGGGCTATGTGTCTAAAACAACTTTCTGTGAATCTGTTCTTCATAAACATCTTTCAGGAAGATGACCAAAGACTTTTATGAAATGCATGGGGTCCAAACGTTTGCCCTTTCTTTATATTTCATATGCAGTATTGTGTTTATTAGAAAACTAATGAATAGTGAAGTACTGATTCATTAGTGATAACACAGCTTATTGTCATTATCAGCTTAGCAGTTGCTGCCATAAAATGTCCCTCCCTGTCTCCATTTTTACAAATTCAATGTAATTTTAAAAATTATTTGATTCATACTTTTTTTCTTTAAAAAATATTGTGTCCTTGAATCACATTTCTAAAGATTTTTACTTTTTTGTTTTGACAAGTTCACACTTTAGTAGGCATTTATATGTCATTCCCAAATAATGTTCCAAAAAGAAATCCCAACATGGTGGAAAGCTATTAATACGATTTATAGAGCTACATGGGCTTCTTAGATGGCGCTAGGGGTAAAGAACCCGCCTGCCAATGCCAGAGACTCAACAGATGTGGATTCAATCCCTGGGTTGGGAAGATCCCCGGTAGGAGGGCATGGCAACCCACTCCAGTATTCTTGCCTGGAGAATCCCATGGACAGAGGAGCCTGGACAGAGGAGCCTGGCATGTGTGTCCATGGGGTCACACAGAGTCCGTCACAACTGAAGTGACTTAGCCTGCATGCATGCAAATGTATAGCTACATACTGTGAATTTAAAGAATGTGAATTACTTTAGGCAAAAAGGAATGTGTCTATGAATTAGCCCATGGACAGAGGACCCTGGTGGGCCGCAGTCCATGGGGTAGCAAACAATCACGCATGACTGAGTGACTAATTACACACGAATTAGCCTAAATATATAAAATATCATGGTGAGCTTTATATGTTACTTAAAACTAAACAAAACTTTCCTTTTAATATTTATCCATGATAATGAATTTTCTTTAGCTACTTACTACCACTGAGTATAGGAAGTCGAGATTAAATGTATATTCTAACTGGTTCATGAACTATATTTGTACCTTTAAGTCCACTTTGACTTAGACTGCATAGTCATATGATTTGCAATTAATGCTGCATGGTAAAATTCTTTAGATACAATTTGCCATAAGAGAAAATGACAAAAACTCTTTTTAAAAATTATACATACATTTTTGTGTAGAAAGAGCAAACTATATTTCACTTCACTTATGAAAGATTTAAAATATGATCATGTATTCTTAAGTTTTGTTTTGTTGCTAATTTGGGAGCTATATCACAGGAGAGGTTTAAAGGCAATTAATTTCTAGGGAATAAGAAAAAACAACTAGATTAAAAAAACAAATCTCTAATATAAATACAGAAGGTCACCACCTTATAAATAGATTATTTTGATAAAATTCATTTATAAGACAATAGTTTGAAAGTTGGTGTACATGCTTACGCAGGCTTCCCTGGTGGCTCAGTGGTGAAGAATCCTCCTGCCAATGCAGGAGACACCAGTTTGACCTCTGGGTTGGGAAGTTCCCCTGGAGGAGGAAATGGCAACCCACTCTAGTATTCTTGCCTGGAGAATTCCATGGACAGAGGAGCCTGGCAGGCTACAGCCCATGGGGTTGCAAAAGAGTCAGACACAACTGAGTGACTAAAATCACACCGTCGTACATACTCACAGAGGGAGCAAAGGTGAAAACATTTGTTAAATCTGACACATTATAACTAAAAAACAGTGGAAAAGGACATTCTTAAAATAAGATTTTAGTGCTTATTTCCTAACTCTTGAACTCCTTTACTACTCCACGTAGTCGTTGTTCAGTCCCTAAGTTGTGCCCAACTCTTTGTGACCTCATGGACTGTAGTACACCAGATTTTCCTGTCCTTCACTATCTCCCGGAGTTTACTCAAATTCACATCCATTGAGTTGGAGATGCTATCTAACCATCTCATTCTCTGCTCCCCACTTCTGTTTGCCTTCAATCTTTCCCAGCTTCAGGGTCTTTTCCAATGAGTCAGTCTTCGCATCAGTTGGCCAAAGTATTGGAGCTTCAGCTTCAGCATAGTCCTTCCGATGAAATTCAGGGTTGATTTCCTTTAGTGCCTCAGTAAATATTTTAAATTTATGACAATATGGTTATTAAATAAAAGAACAATCTGAAAAATAATATCTACAGGGTGATGACATTTGAGTGAGAAAAGCTAAGTCTAAATAAAACCATATATTTCTCTATGTTTAAATACTTGTGTGACAGAATAGTATCTTAAAATAACCTTTCAGTTTCTCTGTATTCCTCTTTCTCTTATGCAAACCCCAAGGACATTTTCTGCTTCAGGAAACAGAAACATATATTCAAGGAAACTCCTGACTGATGTCTAGGATAGAAAGATTTGGGTTTGTGCTCCAAGAGACAATTTTTCTGCTCACAATTCTAATGAAAGTGCGTTCAGAGAGAAAGGAACCAGAAGACCAAGGTCTTCAGTTGAAAAAGAGGAAGGCTCTCAATAGGACCAAGGAGTGGAGGAGCAGAAGGACCTTAGGCTGCGCTTGTGTTAGTGCCAAGAGAGATGCCATCCATCCAGCCTTGGAGGTGTTTGTAATCCCCTGAGCACAGGGTCTGAGAATTGAACACCATGTGTGGGGATGATCAGAAAAGAAGCACCCGAGTCAGCTCAGTTCAGTTTAGTCGCTCAGTCATGTCTGACTCTTTGCGACCCAATGGCCACACCAGGCCTCCCTGTCCATTAACAACTCCCAGAGTTTACTCAAACTCATGTCCATTGAGTTGGTGATGCTATCCAACCATCTCATCCTCTGTTGTCCCCTTATTCTCCCACCTTTAATCTTTCCCAGCATTAGAGTCTTTCCAAATGAGAAAGCTCTTTGCATCAGGTGGCCAAGTACTGGAGTTTCAGCTTTAACATCAGTCCTTCCAAAGAATATTCAGGACTGATCTTGTTTAGGATGGACTGCATGGATCTCATTGGTGTCCAAGGGACCCTCAAGGGTCTTCTCCAACAGCACAGTTCAAAAGCATCAGTTCTTCCATGCTCAGCGTTCTTTATAGTCCCAACTCTCACATCCATAAATTACCACTGGAAAAACCATAGCCTTGACTAGATGGACCTTTCTTGGCAAAGTAATGTCTCTGCATTTTAATATGCTGTCTAGGTTGGTCATAACTTTCCTTCCAAGGAGTACGCGTTTTAATTTCATGGCTGCAGTCACCATCTGAAGTGATTTTGGAGCCCAGAAAAATAGTCTGCCACTGTTTCCCCATCAATTTCCCATGAAGTGATAGGACCAGATGCCATGATCTTAGTTTTCTGAATGTTGAGCTTTAAGCCAACTTTTTCACTCTCCTTTTTCACTTTCATCAAGAGGCTCTTTAGTTCTTCTTCACTTTCTGCCGTAAGGGTGGTATCATCTACATATCTGAGGTTATTGAGATTTCTCCCAGCAATCTTGATTCCAGCTTGTGCTTCTTTCAGCCCAGCATTTCTCATGATGTACTCTGCATATAAGTTAAATAAGCAGGATGACTATATACAACCTTGATGTACTTCTTTTCCTATTTGGAACCAGTCTGTTGTTCCATGTCCAGTTCTAACTGTTGCTTCCTGACTCGCATACAGATTTCTCAAGAGGCAGGTCAGGTGGTCTGGTATTCCCTTCTCTTGAAGAATTTTCCACAGTTTATTGTGATCCACACAGTCAAAGGCTTTGGCATAGTCAATAAAGCAGAAATAGATGTTTTTCTGGAACTCTCTTGCTCTTTTGATGATCCAGCAGACGTTGACATTTTGATCTCTGGGTCCTCTGCCTTTTCTAAAACCAGCTTGAACATCTGGAAATTCATGGTTCATGTGTTGTTGAAGCCTGGCTTGGAGAATTTTGAGCATTATTTTACTAGCATGTGAGATGAGTGCAATTGTGCAGTAGTTTGAGCATTCTTTGGCATTGCCTTTCTTAGGGATTGGAATGAAAACTGACCTTTTTTGAGTCAGTTAAGGATTTCTAAAGGCTGTCAGCAATGGCAAAATGCAGGGGAAAATCCTAAAATGAAACACATCAAAGAGAATAATCTTTACATCAAGGGTGGCTTGTAGAACTGGGGGATGAAGGACTCAGGGAGAATTTTTCCATTATTTCTGATTTAAAGATTCATGAAAAGAAAATATCCTTTTAGTGTTTTGTGTAATTAAAATAATTTTAAATCTTTGAGAAGTTGGAATCAAATATTTAAGAAAACATTTTCTTGACAGCTGATTGTTTTTAAAAGAGAAAGTTTGGAAAGTTATGGGCTAAACGTTTGTCTCCCTACACTCCCCCCTCCCCTACAGCCTCAATTCACATGTTGCAATTCTGACCTCCAAAGTGAGGTATTAAGTAGTAAGAGGTGGCCTTTGGAAGGTGATTAGGTTATGGGGTGGAGCCCTCAGGATTTGGATTTGTGCCTTTATGGAAGAGACCTCATAGATCTCTCTCCTTCCTGCCACAACTGAGGACATTGTAAGAGGACAGTGAACTATGAACTAGGAAACTAGCTCTCACTAGACACTGAATCAGCTGGTACCTTGATCTTAGACTGTGGGAAACAAATTCTGTTGTTCATAAGCCATTAGTCTGTGGTAGTTTATTATTACAGCCTGCATGGACTGAAAAAGGAAGCAAGTAAGATATTTACTGAAATTCTAAATGGTTCTTTTGAGTATTGCTAAGAGAATTATAATTTGTGCTAGTCAGTCACCTGTAATTTCACAGTCAAACATTAATCTCCTTTCCTTTGATACAGTCACATCTCTAATTATTTGTAAAAATAATGTATTTATCAGACATAATTTAGGTTTATTTGAGGGAGATGGAAAAACAGTCAAAATTGGAAGAGAAAAGGGAAGAAAGCAGCTGACTAAAAAGGATTATGTGCACATAACACGTGCAGCTTATAGTTCTGCAGTACAATTTCTGTATGCTAGCTGGGGATGCTATCCTTTATATAAATTATATAACTAACTCTTCAAAATAACTTTACTAGATAGGTGTTGTTATCACTGCATTTTTACAAGGACTCAACTGAGGGACAAAAATTTAAGTAACTTGTTCAAGGTCATAGAACTGTAAGTGGTAAAGAAAAGTAAACCTAGAAAGTCTAGCTCTAGAACAGTACTGAGAGCATAATATCACATTTACTTCAGTTTATATAATAATAATTTGCATAAATGAAATAAACTGAAGCTAGATATGGAAAGACAGAGAACGTGGAATATATCAATATAAAAGAAATGATGCAGGAAATCTATTTTGGATCAAACGCTTCCTCAAATTGACACTAGGTGGCAGTCGCGGCTCAGGACAACTTACTGTCAGGAGCAAGAGGGTTAAATACTAGGGCTTGGGGTGGTTATGAACAGGAAACTGGGGGGACCAGAAACTGTACAACCTCGTTCCAACGTATGAGATGTTTATAAGTCATCTACAACTCTTAAAAGGACATTTCTTACTTTGGGTTAAGATAAGTGTGGACTATCTTTTAACATTTTAATTACTTCCTTCTGTGAACCTCAAAAGCTATGTCTTCAATGACTAATATCATTATCTTGATAAGGAAATAATCCCATTCCCATTATCATTTGTATATATAAGTTGATAAAAAGACTCCATCCTTTTGCTCCAGGGTCATTATCAAAAAGATGACAATGCAACCAAGATGAAAATAGAAATAACTGTGCCATTGCGAAGAGCTGACTCATTTGAAAAGACCCTGAAGCTGGGAAAGACTGAGGGCAGGAGGAGAAGGGAATGACGGAGGATGAGATGGTTGGATGGCATCACCGACCCGATGGACATGGGTTTGGGTGGACTCCGGGAGTTGGTGATGGACAGGGAGGCCTGACGCACTGTGGTTCATGGGGTTGCAAAGAGTCGGACACGACTGAGCGACTGAATTGAACTGAACTGGGCTATAATCAAGTGATATTGAACTAAGGCATCTAGAATTACTGAGCCCCATCTTTGCCTAACTGCTTTGCCACCATGAAGTTCCTGAGAAAGATATACTCACAGTGTGAAAGTTGCTCAGTCATGTCCAACTCTTTGTGACCCCATGGACTATACAGTCCATGGAGTTCTCCAAGCCAGAATACTGGAGTGGGTATCCCTTCTCCAGCAGATCTTCCTAACCCAGTAATTGAATCAGGGTCTCCTGATTGCAGGCTGATTCTTTACCAATTATGCTATCGGGGAAGCCAGATATACTCACAAGAGGCAAATAAAAATGATAAACAAGTCCCACCTCTTCTTTATAAATTAAGTAACAGCTACTTGGGCTTCCCAGTGGCACTAGTGGTAAAGAATTCTGCAGTGCAGGAGACATGAGAGACACAGGTCCCTACCTGGGTCAGGAAGATCCCTAGAGGAGGGCATGGCAACCCACTCCAGCATTCTCACCTGGAGAATCCCATGGACAGAGGAGCCTGGTGGGCTACAGCCCACGGGGTCACACAGAATCGAATGTGACTGGACCAACTTGGCAGCTGTAGCAGCTAATTACCTCCAATTTGGAACTTGCTGGAAGACTGGATTAACAAATGATTTGGGCTCAAGAACTAAGTGGAATGTGGGCCATTTTTAGATCTCTATTCTTACTACCAATTGGTTTCCAAAATGAAATAAATGAGTTTATCTAAAAGTCTAAATTCTTCCTGGCCTGTAGGAAAGGATGAGAGATCAGGACAGCTAGCCTGAATGAAGAGGCCAGGTCTGGGCTCCTGTTACCCTATGGAGGCAGGGCAAGAACAGAAAATATAGGAGCAAAGTCCGAGAGAGAGAGAGAGCCACACTCAAGTGTTGGAACTTTTTGCACAAAATGACCATGCAACTAGTAAATGTGATCTAATCACTATTCTGGAAACTGTTGCGATAAAAATAACAACTCCACATTTTGTCAAGTAGTCCGAATCATGTGAGGAGGGGAGTGAGAACTACGTCCCTCTATTACTACACATACAAATAAAGATAACAATATGAATTTTATTGCTTTTAGACCTTTACTACTCTATACAAGAGCCATAGTCATCAGCAGCTATGAAGCGCTTGAAAATGTTAATGAGGAACAGGTGAGACTGAGGAATTGAATCCTTTATTGGATTTTATTTTAATTAATTTCCATTTAAAACCTGAAGCAGTGTAGATTACTTTTCTGTAGGAAACTATTGCTTTACTATAACAGTAATATTTCATAAAATTTAGTAAGTATGTTGATAGCACATCCTTTCTAGTACTATGGATGCGTACATCATATCAATCAAACCAATGTCAATGGATTGATTCAATTCAGATGATTTTTGTAATGTGTTTACATGAATTTTTTATTCAGGCAACACAAGTGCTACCTATGTAAGTTGTAATCAGTATTTAAATTTAATATGATTTTAATAATAATATACTTAAATTATTTTTTGCATTAAAATAAGTATGGCTAATTTTCAAATTTAAAATAAATGTATACATCTGATACAAGGCTGTTTGAAAAAGAAGCTGGTATTTTGATAGGAAGAGTAAAGAAAGAAACTAGAGGAATATAAGTCAAAATTTAATAATGACAGGCAATTAAATTTTCGGGAGCAGATCAAAACAAAACAGCTGCTTGATTGCTGTATAAAATTTTTTAAAGATAATAAAGTGGAGAAAAATTGAGATATTTTTAGAAAACACATAGTAAATTTGATAATTAAATGTTAAATAAATTTTAAATGATTTTTAAAATAGGAACTGAGTTTTTAACCTTAGCAAGCTATAAAATAGCTTGCATTTTTGTGCACACACACACAAAGCATTTTTAGGTTGATGTTAAAAATAATTATTAAGTTAGTGATAGTAATTTTGCTAGATAATTATGAGGAAAAAAGACTGAAAACCACAAAAAGTTAAAAATTTCAGTTAAACTATCAAACAACTACAGTAGAACAAACTCTTTCTAAAAAATGTTAAAGATCAATTGATAAATAAGTTTAAAAAATCAAGATCTTTTCTTTACATTTAGAGGAGTCATGCTATAGGAGATACCTCAATTAATGCTATAGTTACAATTTGTCTGAAAGGGTTTTTAAATTTACAAGGAAATAAAATATAAAAATTTAAATTACCTGCATGGCTCTCAGAATACTTCCACTGAGCTGTGTTCATCTAAGCTATATTCAGAAGAACCTGGGGAATTGAACTGAGCTCTTGAGAATTTTGGAGTCTTATTTTGATCTTAACATTCGTACAATTCTTGATTCTAGGGTACAATTTCAGAATGAAAGACAATGTAATATATATTCCCCTCTTAACAGAATATGTATTGGTTTCTCACACCCGTTAAGTATAATTTCCTTGGTGTACTGTATCCACATTAATTCCCTTCAAATCTGTGACTGCCCCTTCCTGTCCTTGTCCTCTACAACCCCTATACTGTTTCCCTAAACCTTCTACATAAAACTCTAATCCCCACATCCCCCTTGTCTAGAAGTCTTATCTTTTTTTCTATCCACGTCCCTAAAAAGCCACTACTGCCCTCTTTTTCTTCCCTTTCTCCATTGTACACACATCTGCTGATGCTAATTGGCTTCCTTTAAGGTCTCTTAGAAAGAATCAGACATTCTAATCACCAGAGAGGTTATCATTTAGTCCATCTGGTTCTGAAAACTTTAAGAAGTTACTATCTGCTTAATGAAAGACATGTCTCCTCACCTTTGTATAAACTTACAAAAAGGAAAGAAAACTGTGCATTCATGCTTCCCTTGGCTTCAATTTGTGGCTCAGAAAAAAAAATCAGAATTATTATGGAACATGAGTCAAAGAGCTAAACCAAATGGACATATTTATCAGGCAAGGATTGATTTAAAAAGTGTTTTTGAAGATTAGCATGCAGGGAAGGACAAAGTTTAATGTTAAAAACATGATCTGCAAAACTGAAATGTTGTGTTTTAACAAATTAAGTTTGAAATTGTTTTAATTGGTGTGTACATGTGGAAACAATAGAAAACCATGAACTAGAAAATACATCTATTCAATTTTGAATGCACCCAGGCATTTTATGAATTATTTTATATTAGAATTCAAGGCAAGAGAATATATAGCTCTTTAGTAACAGCAACTTTATCCTAAAATTAGTTTCTCTTTCTTTTCCATAGGCCTAGCAGAAACAAGAAATAATTTTGCAATGGTTTTCATGTAAATATTTGTGTTTATATTATGCTATTTAGGGTAATCACTCCGTTTTCTGATTCTTTTTAATGAGAAAATGCAGAATTCTAAGATTCCCAGTCTTTAAAAAAATATTTTTTTCTTATTCTTTAGACTGACTACTTAATGCTGTTAAGATACCTATCTCTGAATAGTGTCTCAGTTTTCTTCAAACACGGATAATAATAATATCTACATCATGGTGCTGTTTGGAGGATGAAATGAAATAATGTTCTGACACAGAGCTATGCCAATACTGTTGTTATTATCATTGTCCTTATCTGATCACTTTCAGCATACTTGTTTTGCATTTCATTATCAAATATTTCTTAGAACATTTTTCTGCATAATGTTGCATTACATCATAAATACATCTAACGTTTGCAACTTGAACTCTATATCCCCTTGGAAAAAAGGAGTAACAACTTTATTGATCCATGAGTCCCATGTTTATAATGGCAGCATTTCTGAGTCTGACAGCAGAGTTTGAGGTGTATCTTTTTCATGCAACATACCCCTATTAGAGGAATAAAAATTGATTACTGGGCTAACTGAAGGATCATTTTTGTTTCTTTGTTTTTACTTTTTATTTGAGTGAACTATACTTTACAGGCAACAAAGTGAAGTCGCTCAGTCATATCCAACTCTTTGCGACCCCATGGACTGTGACCTACCAGGCTCAAAGAAATTGCCTAAGATCATTTTTATAAATGCGGTATTTGTCTTAACTGCTAATTTCAGTACTTAATTCTGACATTATAAGGAATTTGGTCAGGTTGGTCAAAATCTGCCTTTTGGCAATTTCTCTTTATTAGCTATGAGTTTCTTAGCTCAAAATCAAGTCTATTCCTCTCTTACAAAGAAGTGAGAGAGATGCCTGGGACTTTGTGGATGTCTTTAGTGCCATGTAGCTTTGCACAGACTCCAAAAACATTGGCAGAAATAAAACTGAAATGATATTTTTTAAGATGCTAAGCTAATCTTTAAAAGCTATTGTGAGTAAGAAGTATAACTGAAATGATATTTTTAAGACACCAAGCTAATCATTAAAATCGGTCCCCCAAATTTTGTTGCCTCATAACTCTTAATCCAGGGAATAAATTGCTTATATTGCTTCAGTGTGTACAGCTGGGAATAAAGTCAATGTTCAATGTGAAATTTCAAGGTCAACTGGATTCCTTTGGTTAGATTTTGGGGATTTGTTTTGTTATTTTTTTGCTTAGAGCAAGACAAAATCTGTACTTCCCCAGTGGCTCAGCTGTAAAGAAGACGCAGGAGACACAGAGATGGGGATTTGGCCCCTGGGTGGGGAAGATCCCCTAGAGGAGGAAATGGCAACCCATTCCAGTATTCTTGCCTAGAAAATTTCATGGACAGAGAAGCCGAGTGGTCTATAGTCCGTAGGGTAGGCTTGCAGAGTTGGACATAACTGAGCAACTGAACACAGAAGATGAGTCAGATCTTTGTGAAAGAAAAAAAAAAAAAAGATTTCTAAATCTTCCTTTTCATATCAAGGACGAAACTAGGAATTCAAAATATGCTGTCTGATTCTATGATAAAATATATAACAGAGGGTGCTTACTTTAAGATGGGCTTTCCTGGTAGCTCAGCTGGTAAAGAACCCGCCTGTAGTGAAGGAGACCCCGGTTAGATTCCTTGGTCAGGAAGATCCCCTGGAGAAGGGATAGGCTACCCACTTCAGTATTCTTGGGCTTCCCTGGTGGCTCAGATGGCAAAGAATCCACCTGCAACACCAAAGACCTGGGTTTGATCCCTGGGTTAGGAATATCTCCTGGAGAAGGGCATGGCAACCCACTCCAGTATTCTTGCCTGGAGAATCCCCATAGATAGGGGAGCCTGGGGGGCTACAGTCCATGGGGTCGCAAAGAGTCAGACATGACTGAGTGACTAAGCACAGCACAGCACTTTAAGATAGAAAATGGAAATAGAAAGCTATTCCACCTCCAAGATTAGTAAATGAGGTGTGGTGAAAACCAGGTAATTCAGGTGAGATGAGCGTACTGACCCAGGACCCTTGGGTGGGGATTGGGGAGAAAAAAAAAAAGCAATATGTTAGAAACCCTGATCTGGATTCCAGATTGAGTGAGGGGAAATCAAAGAACATCCAAACTTCTTCTCTGCATCCCTCTGCTTCAGGCAACATGGTATTAGAAAGCTGGGTCTGTACCAGGTAGGAGGAGGGTCTAGATGTGCAGACTTGGGGCAGCAAGCTCCTCTACATCTTATACCTGATATGGAAAATGTCCAAAATTTCAGCATTTCTGTGAGAAGAACGAAGCAGGTGGCTGAGATTTAACATTAAGCATGAAAGTGAAAGTGTTAGTCATTCAATCATGTTCAAGTGTTTGCAACCTCATGGACTGTAGCCTGCCAGGATCCTCTGTCCAGGAATTCTTCAGGCAAGAATATTGGAGTGGGTAATTATTCTGTTCCCCAAGGGATTTTCCTGACCTGGGGATCAAACCCAAATCTCCTGCATTAGCAGGCATATTCTTTACCATCTGAGCCACCAGGGAAGCCCCAAATTAAGCATAAGTAAATAAAATTAGGTGTAATTGCCAAAGGGTCACCAATGGCTCAGGCACCACTGCAAAGTCAAGGGTCCCGAAATGTTACCAACCCCTGGAGTCAGGACCCAGCAGGAGTCCTCCTGCCCAGTGTCCTTTGTGCCAAAAGAATAAGACCGAGTTCGGCTCAGAAGCAAAGGAAAATTTAATTCTTTGTTCAAAGACTGGAGAGGCAGGAGCTTGCATTCTAGAGTGTGCACTCTCCTTGATGGGCCATCGTCTGGGCTGATTCACAGGGTTCTTGTCCACCGGGAGGGGGCGGAGTCCTGGCAGGTGAGGCCCAGGTGTGCTGCTTCTGGACTCTGGGACTGCAGTGTGAGGTTCACGTGGTGTCTCTGCCCATGACCTGCCGCCGCCATCTCCTTATACCCCAGTAAGGTGCCACGGTGCTGTGACGGACACTCGAATCCAATGTATTAGGTGGAAGGCCTCTGCACACAGCCCCCAACAGCAAGTGAAACTAGACAAAGATAAGTTAGACCTTATCTTATCACTTAGAATCCATCTTATCTTCCCTGGGACTCCAGTGGGCTTTGCAGGCGACAGACATACCACTAAGTCTCAGAGTATCAACAGTGCTGGAAAAAAGTCAAAGTTCAGTGCCCAACTAGCACAAGAAGCTTGCTGAGCTTCATGGGACCAGTCACTCTGTCTGTCCTGAGACCACAGACCTCCAAGGACCATGTCCACAGACATTTTGACAACAAATGAAGCCAAAGACAGAGACGAGTGCCGAGACGGCCTGTTATTTCAGCAGGGCTCACAGTGGATGGCGTGTGGATCAAAGTTTCCTCTCCTTCCTCATCAGGAGATTATTCACTCCCAGATGGCCTCCTAAGAGCACTAAAGAGGTAAAAAATCCAAAATGATTGATTGTTTACCTGTAAGAGATGAAGTGACCCTGAGAGCCTTTGAAACCACAAGAAAAAAAGTTACCATTGGTCAAGTTTAAGGATTTCTTTGCTTGTGATATATATATATATATATATATATTTTTTTTTTTTTTTTTTTTAGTAATTTATTTGGCTGTACTGGGTCTTAGTTGTGGCATGTGAATGCTTAGTTGTAGCATATGGGATCTAGTTTTCCCACCAGGGATGGAACACTCCCCCTACTCCTTGCCCCCACCCACCCCCCGGTCCCCACAGCCCCAGCATTGGGAGCATGGAATCTTAACTACTGGACTTCCAGGTAAGTCCCTGGGGTATTTTTTTTTTTAATCAGAGAAATTGAGGATCAAGGGTAAGATGACATCAGTGATAGAACATAACAAATTATAACTTTTTGCCTATCCAAATTGTAGTATGTCAATTTTAACCTGTGTGCTATAGGAGTATCCAAATGCTGTTCAGCCCTCCTCTTTCCTACCTTATGCAAACCATACACTTTCTACAGGGTAGACTGTAGTCTTTTTGTTCTCTTTGCTGTTAGTAAAGATTAGTCATTGTTTTGTCGCTAAGCCACGTCCAGCTCTTTGCGATCCAATGAACTGATGTGTGCTCCAGGGTCCTCTGTCCATGGAATTCTCCAGACAAGGAGACTGGAGTGGGTTGCCATTTCCTACTCCAGGGGATCTTCCCAACCCAGGAGTTGAAACTGTGTCTCCTGCATTGGCAGGCGGATCCTTTACCACTTAGCCACCAGGGAAGCCCAGTACATTAGAATATGTTAGAAATGCAGCACATGAGTCAAATGCAATCAAAATGTCACTTTGAATGTAGAGAAGCAAAATTTTATATATGAATCAGATAAGAGTGAAAAAGAAAAGCTATTCTCAGAGGAGAACTGCCACTTTTGGCATGGTGGTTAATAGGCATGGTGATTTTGACTACCATCCCACCGGTGTCTAATCAATGAGGCAAAGCCCTTGACTTGTTACAATAACATCTTGGCAGTTAGACATCCCCTGCCCCCCAAACAGTGTTCCTGCTGGAGAAGATAATTGACAATACCACACACTGAGATCATTTATAACCCTAGGGTGTTCTCTTTTATTTTTAGTTATTTGATGGCACATTTCTCCTGACCCACAATATTTCGTTTTTCTCCCCTTTATTCACATCTAACCAAACCACAAAATGAAGTTTAGGTAAATCATTTCATATTCTTGCCTCTTGAAATCTTTTCTACTTAAAAACATAAGCAAACAACAACAACAAAAACTCCACTCGTTTGCTGTTCAGATGTGCCTTTTATTTTAAGAAGCTAAAGAGGCAAATCGTTTTTAATTGCCCTACAAATATTTACATCCTATACATCCTGTGATTACAGCAATTACACTTATCAGTTTTCCACCCCCTGCTAAAGTGACCGCAACATTGTCATGAGGAAATCATGTAGAAGAAGGAAAGAAAAAATTGCTGTCGTGCACTTTGAATATAGTAGAAGAAGAAATGCCATCCCTCACCAGCTTAAGCTGCAAAATTATTTCCCACCCTCAGGAGCAGTTGGTCTTTTCCCACCACTCATGGGCCACCACAGTTGCGGGATTTAACTGTTACCTCGGAAATTCCAAAAAGATTGTTCTATTACAATGCTGTGTCCTGTAAATACTTGAGTTATGCCTGTAATTGCCTTAAAATGCATTGCCTGCTGTGCTTGCTTTTGTCCAAGAGCAGTTTAGAAGGTTAGACTGAAAGCTTTAATAGCCTTGATTACGGGCTGTTACTTGGTTATGAAGTGACTGGAATAAGAAGCAAGAGTTAATATTTGTGTCTCATTTACCAAAGAAATGCTCCTGGAACTCTTTCATGGGATGATGATGTCATTCATTTTGATTCAGATATTAATACATATTTAAGGCATTAAGTTGTTGTTATTGTGTTTATGAAACTTGTAGCAAGTGCAGAACTTCTTGCTTATAAATATACCTTTCTAGTAATTCTAGTAATTTGATGAAATCTGTATACATTTTGTTCCTCAGAGGCCTCTTGGCTTTCCTCCTGGCCTCTTGCTCTTGGAATAGGTTAGATTTAGAATCTGAAAATAGCAACGCTAGGGCCAGGCTGGTTGAGAAATATTGTGTGGTTCTGCCAAAGTTTGTGATGAGCTTTTCCAGAAGCCTCTAGGCCGTTTCTGAAATTCGCTGAGGAAGAAGCACACTTGTGTTCTGTCTTCATGGAACAACAGTGACATCCAGTGCTAATACAGTTGATCTGACGGGCCTGAAATAGTAATATCACATCATTTCTTAGTAAATGAATCAATATGATGACAAGGGAAATGTGGTCAAGATGAGTGTCCTCACTAAGAGCTGCCAACAGCAGGGGTAAATGGTGTTCAAGGTCAGAGAAAATATTTCTGTGGCACATC
Source organism: Bubalus bubalis (assembly GCF_019923935.1). Lineage (NCBI taxonomy): Eukaryota > Metazoa > Chordata > Mammalia > Artiodactyla > Bovidae > Bubalus > Bubalus bubalis. Next base: position 6,815,087 of record NC_059179.1, on the reverse strand, counting down.
CTAGCAGAAAGCGGTGTGCAGGCTTGTGTTTCATTTCCAGTCTCACTCTGGAGAAATACTGACAGGACATGGGGCCCTCAGCACCCTCTCAGTTTATCTCGTGGGACACTGTCTTCAGTTTTGCCTCTGTGAGATAGTGGCAGGGCACACGAACCCTTAGCGCTCTTTTAGTGTATCTCTCAGGACTCATGTAACAGGGAGACAGTGATGCCATTCCACCACTTGATCATCAATGATTGGGACCAGCATTCATTGGTCTGGAAGTTATTCCTTAGATGTAAGATAGTTAGAGACACCATCAAAGATATAGAAAAGCCCAAAGAGCTTGTAAGTTTATTGGGATTATTTAAGATTTTATTGCAGGCTGTCTTCTCTCTAGAAACTACTTGGTGCTCTTTTTGTCAAAACCAGTAAGCACTGAGAAAGCCATTTGCCAGTCTTTCTAGTGCTTTACACCGTATACTGAACTGCCCTCTATTGGAGAAGAACTGCTTTCTGATGCTACAATACAAAACTTTGTCTATTTGACTTTAGTAACATGCATGTGTGCTAAGTCATGTTGGTTGTGTCTGACTGTTCTCTGTCCATAGGGATTCTTCAGGCAAGAGTGCTGGAGTGGGTTGCCATGCCCTCCTCCAGGGGATCTTCCTGAACCAGGGACTGAACCCACATCTCTTATGTCTCCTGCATAGGCAGACAGATTTTAGTAACATATACATCCTCAAGAACTATACACTAATCAATCTAGAACGTTCAGTTCAGATCAGTCATTCAGTCGTGTCCTGAAGCTTGTGCTTCATCCAGTCCAGCATTTCTCATGATGTACTCTGCATATAAGTTAAATAAGCAGGGTGACAATATACAGCTTTGACATACTGCTTTCCCAATTTGGAACCAGTCTGTTGTTCCATGTCCAGTTCTAACTGTTGCTTCTTGACCTGCATATAGATTTCTTAAGAGGCAGGTCAGGTGGTCTGAAGAATTTTCCACAGTTTGCTGTGATACACACAGTCAAAGGCCTTGGCATAGTCAATAAAGCAGAAGTAGATGTTTTTCTGACACTCTTGCTTTATCAATGATTCAATGGATGTTGGCAATTTGATCTCTGGTTCCTCTGCCTTTTCTAAATCCAGCTTGAACATCTGGAAGTTCGGGGTTCATGTACCGTTCAAGTCTGGCTTGGAGAATTTTGAGCATTACTTTGCTAGCATGTGAGATGAGTGCAATTGCACGGTAGTTTATGTATCGAGTACCTATTACAAGCAGGCACAGTGCTAGGCTCTGCTAATACAGTACCTTTAATGTTCACATTATCTACATAGAGCACTTTTATCTTCACTTTACAGATGAGGAAAATAGAGCTTAGAGGGGCTCACTAGTATGCCTTAGTTCCTAAAACTTGCAAGTGGGATTGCAGGATTTGAATCTAGACTTTCTGACACCACTGTGCCCTTTGTGCACATAAAGCGGAGAGTCCTGGACCTCACGGGTATCATGTCAAGGACCCTTAAAGGCCATACATCTTTACCTTCCTATTGGTGGCATCATCCACTCAGTTGAGTGTCTGCTGCTGCTGCTGCTGCTAAGTTGCCTCAGTTGTGTCCGACTCTGTGTGACCCCATAGACGGCAGCCCACCAGGCTCCCCCATCCCTGGGATTCTCCAGGCAAGAAGAGTGGAGTGGGTTGCCATTTCCTTCTCCAACGCACGAAAGTGAAAAGTGAAACTGAAGTCCCTCAGTTGTGTCTGACTCCTAGTAACCCCACGGGCTGCAGCCAACCAGGCTCCTCCCTCCATGGGAATTTCCAGGCAAGAGAACTGGAGTGGGGTGCCATCGCCTTCTCAAAGTTGAGTGTCTAGATAGAACAAAATAACAGAGTAAGGTTGGATTCATTCACTGCCTGATTAACCCCTCAGTATCTATGTTTACACTTGAGGCTGCCCATTTAATTTTTATTTAGAACAGTGCTTTTCTCATAAAACTGTATATACAGGAACTGTAACTGACAGTTGCCCTTGGAGTTCAACTTGTGGAAGATGAGTTCATTTCAATGGTTCAGAACTTAAAATCTTAGATAGTTAATAAGTCACTATGCCCCCAATGCTCAAACTACCTCACAGTTACACTCATTATTTTGCCATTGCCGAAAGTCTTTAGAAATCCCTAACTGACTCAGAAAAGGTCAGTTTTCATTCTAATCCCTAAGAAAAGCAATGTCAAAGAATGCTCAAACTACTGCACAATTGCATTCACCTCACACGCTAGCAAAGTAATGCTCAATTTTCTCCAAGCCAGGCTTCAACAATACATGAATGAACTTCCAGATGTTCAAGCTGGTTTTAGAAAAGGCAGAGGAACCAGAGATCAAATTGTCAACATCTGCTGGTTCATCAAAAAAGCAAGAGAGCTCCGGAAAAACATCTATTTCTGCTTTATTGACTATGCCAAAGTGTTTGACTGTGTGGATCACAATAAACTGTGGAAAATTCTGAAAGAGATGGGAATACCAGACCACCTGACCTGCCTCCTGAGAAATCTGTATGCAGGTCAGGAAGCAACAGTTAGAACTGGACGTGGAACAATAAACTGGTTCCAAATAGGAAAAGGAGTACGTCAAGGCTGTATATTGTCACTGTGCTTATTTAACTTATATGCAGAGTACATCATGAGAAACACTGGGCTGAAGTGCAAGCTGGAATCAAGATTGCTGGGAGAAATCTCAATAACCTCAGATATGCAGATGACACCACCCTTATGGCAGAAAGTGAAGAAGAACTAAAGAGCCTCTTGATGAAAGTGAGAGAAGAGAGTGAAAAAGTTGGCTTAAACCTCAACGTTCAGAAAACAAAGATCATGGCATCTGGTCCCATCACTTCATGGCAAATAGATGGGGAAACAGTGTCAGACTTTATTTTTCTGGGCTCCAAAATCACTTCAGATGATGACTGCAGCCATTAAATTAAAAGATGCTTACTCCTTGGAAAGAAAGTTATGACCAACCTAGGCAGCATATTAAAAAGCAGAGACATTACTTTGTCTACAAAGGTCTATCTAGTCAAGGCTATGGTTTTTCCAGTGGTCATGTATGGATGTGAGAGTTGGACTGTGAAGAAAGCTGAGCGCCGAAGAATTGATGATTTTGAACTGTGGTGTTGGAGAAGACTCGTGAGAGTCCCTAGGACTGAAAGGAGATCCAACCAGTCCGTTCTAAAGGGCATCAGTCCTGGGTGTTCCGATCTTCACTCTGTTACTGGCTAGTTGTGTGAATTTAGGGTATATAAGTTATTTGGCCTCTCCCTTTTTATCTATAAAACTGATAAAAATGGTATCTTCCCCGCGGGATTATTAAAGTTATATAAGTTGCTGATTATGAAGTGCTTACAGAAATCCCTGGTCCTTAGTGAATATTATAAAGTGTTCATTAAATAAATAAATAAGAAAATCTTAAGCCTTTCTTTTCACCTCTCAGTGTTTTCAATGTGTGTGTCTTTTTCTGCCCACCTATTTGGATTTTATTGCTTTAGTTTCTTTGTAATAGATTTCAAATGACCTTTTCAAATCTGTAATTTCTCCCTCTTTTCTTGAATAAGAGATGTAAGATACTCTTACCAGGACTGTTCTTCATTGAGACTAAATAAAATAAGCCATAATGTTAATAATTGCCAACATTTTTCTAGTATTCAGTTATAAAACAGAAACAATATTAAGAACTTTACCTAATATCTCCTTTAATCCTCACAAAACTCCTATAAAGTAAGTATGGTTATCACCCTCATATTAAAAAAGAGATGTGAGAGATTAAGCCGCTTTCCCAGGGTCATACAAGTAGTGGTAAAGCCAAGCTAGGAACTGGATTTATCTAATGCATTTTATCACCACCCTTTTCACTCTGTTTAATGCACAGGTGATCAAAAATAGTTGGTTTACCTTTTGATTAGTCATTCTATAGCAAAATGCTACTTCTATTGATGATTGTAGCTCTTTATTGAGACCCTGAAAGTGTCAGGCACTTGTTCTCATTTAGGCCTTTAGGCTAATTAAACAAGGAGACCATTAGACTGAGGAGGCTCTAATACCATCGCTGCCTACATAACCAAACCAAAATCTAAGCCTGTAAGTACCTCAAGGTTACCAAAGTAAAATGCTAAGGATAACCAGTCACAAAAAGGCAACTAGGCTTTAAGCTCTGGAGAATCAAATAGCTTCCTTTCTTTGCTTCTGCACTTTCTCTATATAGATGTTTCCCCAGGCTTCTGTACTCAGAGCATCCTAACCATTTTCAGTTTGGTGCTGCCTTATTCTAGTCAGTCAGTGCTCAAGTGAATCCTTGGAAATTTTTTATATGCCTTGGTTTATCTTTTAACAAGTGTGGAAATAACTTTCTAGGCCCAAGATGGAGCCGCTTTTGCATGGGGTGCCACATCAGCAAACCAAAAATTAGGTAATTTTCATGTCCCTGTAAATGTTCCACTTGACTTGAAACACAGTATATCATTGTTTCATTTTTAATATTTATTTACTCGGCTGCACCAGGTCTTAGTTGCAGCATGAGGCGTCTTTGGTTGCTTCCTATGAACTTTTTAGTTGTGGGATATGGGAACTTGTTCCCTGACCAGGAAGAGAACCTGGGCCCCCTGCATTGGGAACACAGAGTCTCCATCACTGGACCTCCAGGGAAGTCCTGAAACACAGTATATCATTGTTCCTGAACTCGGTTCTTTTAGCCTGAAGGGCAGCAAGCCACATTTGCAATAGAGAGAGGGTTTGTGCAATATTGGAGGTTTTATTTACAAGGCAGCCAAGCAAACAGAGGGGAAAACAAGCCTCGAAGACCCACCTCCCAGGGAAACAAAGGGCTCAGGGTGTTATGGGATAAATTATAAAGAAATAGGTCAGCCTGTGGTGTGGGAGTGCGGGGAAAGGTGATTGAAAAAACTGTGCAGTAATCCTCATTCTGCACAAATGTAACTAAGATACAGGCTTCCATACTTGCAAAAGTGGAGGCCTTTAGCAGGATCTGAGGGTGCAGTTTTTAAACTTCTGATATCAGTATGTCACCAGTTGAACACTACTGCATGCCCAGTTGAGAGGGTTGGGTTGGTAGTCTTATCTACTCTTAATCAGCTCAATTCAAACTAGGCACAGCTGACTCCAAGTTCCTGGAAAACAGCTCCAGCAAGCATCTTACTATTTAGGCACCATGTCACTAAAACAACCCTGATAAGTGAAAGCAGGTGAGATGGATCTGACTAATGATTCAGTTCGGTTCAGTTGCTCAGTCGTGTCTGACTCTTTGCAACCCCATCGACTGCAGCACACCAGGCTTCACAGTCCATCAACAACTCCTGGGGTTTATTTAAACTCATGTCCATTGAGTCTGTGATGCCATCCAACCATCTCATCCAGTCATTGCCTTCTTTTCCCACCCTCAATCTTTCCCAGCAACAGGGTCTTTTCCAGTGAGTCAGTTCTTTGTGTCAGGTGGCCAAAGTACTGGAGTTTCAGCTTCAGCATCAGTCCTTCCAGTGAATATTCAGTACTGATTTCCTTTGGTATGAACTGGTTGGCTCCCCTTCCAGTCCAAGGGATTCTCAAGAGTCTTCTCCAACACCACAGTCCAAAAGCATCAGTTCTTCAGTGCTCAGCTTTCTTTATAGTCCAACTCTTACATCCATACATGACTACTGGAAAAAACATAGTTTTGACTAGATGGACCTTTGTTGGCAAGTAGTATCTCTGCTTTTTAATATGCTGTCTAGGTTGGTCATAACTTTCCTTCCAAGGAGCAAGCGTCTTTTAATTTCATGGCTGCAGTCACCATCTGCAGTGATTTTGGAGCCCCCCAAAATAAAGTCTCTCACTGTTTCCTTTGTTTCCCCATCTATTTGCAATGAAGGAATGGGACCAGATATCATGATTTTAGTTTTCTGAATGTTGAGTTTTAAGCCAATTTATTCACTCTCCCCTTTCAATTTCATCAAGAGGCTCTTTAGTCCTTTTTCGCGTTCTGCCATAAGGGTGGTGTCATCTGGATATCTGAGGTTATTGATATTTCTCCTGGCAATCTTGATTCCAGATTGTGCTTCATCCAGCCCGGCATTTCACATGTTGTAGTCTGCATATGAGTTAAATTAGCAGGGTGACAATATACAGTCTTGACGTACTCTTTCCCCAATTTGGAACCAGTCTCTTGGTCAGTGTTCAGTTCTAACTGTTGCTTCTTAACCTGCATGTAGATTTCTCAGGAGGCAGGTCAGGTGGTCTGGTATTCTCATCTCCTTCAGAATTTTCCAGAGTTTGTGGTGATCCACACAGTCAAAGGCTTTGGCATAGTCAAAAAAGCCGAAGTAGATGTTTTTTCTGGAACTCTCTTGCTTTTTCCATGATCAGCGGATGTTGGCAATTTGATCTCTGCTTCCTCTGCCTTTTCTAAAACCAGCTTGAATATCTGAAAGTTCAGAGTTCATGTAGTGTTGAAGCCTGGCTTGGAGAATTTTGAGCATCACTTTGTAGTGTGTGAGATGAGTGAAATTGTGCAGTAGTTTGAGCATTCTTTGGCATTGCCTTCTTGAGGATTGAAATGAAAACTGACCTTTCCAGTCCTGTGGCCACTGCTGTGCTTTCAAATTTGCTGGCATATTGAGTGCAGCACTTTCACAGCATCAACTTTTAGGATTTGAAATAGTTCAACTGGAATTCCATCACCTCCACTAGCTTTGTTCACAGCAATACTTCCTAAGACCCACTGGACTTTGCATTCCAGGATGTATGGCTCAAGGTGAGTGATCATACTGTCATGATTATCTGGGTCATGAAGATTCTCTTTTGTATAGTTTTCTGTGTATTCTTGCCACCTGTTCTTAATATCTTCTGCTTCTGTTAGGTCCATATCATTTCTGTCCTTTATTGAGCCCACCTTTGCATGAAATGTTCCCTTGGTATCTCTAATTTTCTTGAAGAGATTTCTAGTCTTTCCCATTCTATTGTTTTCCTCTATTTCTTTGCATTGATAACTGGAGGCCTTTTTTATCTCTCCTTGCTATTCTTTGGAAATCTGCATCAAATGGGTATATCTTTCCTTTTCTCCTTTGCCTTTCACTTCTCTTCTTTTCACAGCTATTTTTAAGGACTCCTCAGACAACCATTTTGCGTTTTTCTGGGGGATGGTCTTGATCCCTGCCTCCTGTACAACGTCACAAACCTCCATCCATAGTTCTTCAGGCACTCTCTCTATCAGATCTAATCCCTTGAATCTATTTGTCACTTCCACTGTATAATTGTAAGAGATTTTATTTAGATCATACCTGAATGACCTAATTTTCCCTACTTTCTTCATTTTAAGTCTGAATTTGGCAATAAGGAGTTCATGATATGAGCCACAGTCAACTCCCAGTCTTACTTTTGTGACTGTATAGAGCTTCTCCATCTTTGGCTGCAAAGAATATAATCAATCTGATTTCGGTATTGACCATCTGGTGGTGGCCATGTGTAGAATCTTCTCTTGTGTTGTTGGAAGAGGGTGTTTGCTATGTCCAGTGTATTTTCTTGGCAAAGTGCTATTAGCCTTTGCCCTGCTTCATTCTGTACTCCAAGGACAAATTTGTATGTTACTCCAGGTAACTCTTGACTTCCTACTTTTGCATTCCAGTCCCCTATAATGAAAAGGATGTCTTTTTTGACTGTTCTAGAAGGTCTTGTAGGTCTTCACAGAACCGTTCAACTTTAGCTTCTTTAGGATTTCTGGTAGGGGCATAGAGTTGGATTATGTGATATTGAATGGTTTGCCTTGGAAATGAGCAGAGATCATTCTGTCTTCTTTCAGACTGCATCCAAGTACTGCATTTCAGACTCTTTTGTTGACTATGATGGCTATCCAATTTCTCCTAAGGGATTCTTGCCCACAGTAGTAAATATAATGGTCATCTGAGTTAAATTCACCCATTCCAGTCCATTTTAGTTCACTTATTCCTAAAATGTTGATGTTCACTCTTGCCATCTCCTGTTTGACCACTTCCAATTTACCGTGATTCATGGACCTAACATTCCTGGTACTTATGCAATATTAATCTTTACAGTATCGGACTTACTCCTATCACCAGTCACATCCACAACTGGGTGTTGTTTTTGCTTTGGCTCCATCTCTTCATTCATTCTGGAGTTATTTCTCCACTGATCTCTGGTGGCATATTGGGCACCTACCAACCTGGGGAGTTCATCTTTCAGTGTCTTATCTTTGCCTTTTCATCCTGTTCATGGGGTTCTCAAGGCGAGAATCCTGATGTGGTTTGCCATTCCCTTCTCCAGTGGACCACGTTTTGTCAGAACTGTCCACCCTGACCCGTACATCTTGGGTGGCCCTGCACTGCATGTCTCATAGTTTCATTGAGTTAGACAAGGCTGTGGTCCATGTGGACTAATGACTACCCAGGGTTTTATTCAGTCTGCCCTTCTCTAAAGTGAAGCCACTCCTGGGTCTTCTCAATCAAAACAAGGTTGACTATGTGGTGCCATCAAATCTGATACTTTCTATTGTCTCTTCATATTGGATGCAATCTCAAAAATGACAGAATGATCTCTGTTCGTTTCCAAGGCAAACCATTCAATATCACAGTAATCCAAGTCTATGCCCCAACCAGTAACACTGAAGAAGCTGAAGTTGAACGGTTCTATGAAGACCTACAAGACCTTTTACACTAACACCCAAAAAACATGTCCTTTTCGTTATAGGGGACTGCAATGCAAAAGTAGGAAGTCAAGAAACACCTGCAGTAACAGGCAAATTTGGCCTTGGAATACGGAATGAAGCAGGGCAAAGACTAATAGAGCTTTGCCAAGAAAATGCACTGGCCATAACAACACCCTCTTCCAACAACACAAGAGAAGACTCTATACATGGACATCACCAGATGGTCCACACCGAAATCAGATTGATTATATTCTTTGCAGCCAAAGATGGAGAAGCTCTATACAGTCAGCAAAAACAAGACCAGGAGCTGACTGTGGCTCAGACCATGAACTCCTTATTGCCAAATTGAGACTTAAATTGAAGAAAGTAGGGAAAACCACTAGGCCATTCAGGTATGACCTAAATCAAATTCCTTATGATTATACAGTGGAAGTGAGAAATAGATTTATGGGCCTAGATCTGATAGATTGCATGATGAACTATGGAATGAGGTTCGTGACATTGTACAGGAGACAGGGATCAAGACCATTCCCATGGAAAAGAAGTGCAAAAAAGCAAAATGGCTGTTGGGGAGGCCTTACAAATAGCTGTGAAAAGAAGAGAAGAGAAAAGCAAAGGAGAAAAGGAAGATATAAACATCTGAATGCAGAGTTCCAAAGAATAGCAAGAAGAGATAAGAAAGCCTTCTTCAGTGATCAATACAAGGAAATAGAGGAAAACAACAGAATGGGTAAGACTAGGATCTCTGCAAGAAAATCAGAGATACCAAAGGAACATTTCATGCAAAGATGGGCTCAATAAAGGACAGAAGTGGTATGGACCTACAGAAGCAGAAGATCTTAAGAAGAGATGGCAAGAATACACAGAAGAACTGTACAAAAAAGATCTTCATGACCCAGATAATCACAATGGTGTGATCACTGACCTAGAGCCAGACATCCTGGAATGTGAAGTCAAGTGGGCCTTAGAAAGCATCAGTACGAACAAAGCTAGTGGAGGTGATGGAATTCCAGTTGAGCTATTCCAAATCCTGAAAGATAATGCTGTGAAAGGGTTGCACTCAATATGCCAGCAAATTTGGAAAACTCAGCAGTGGCCACAGGACTGGAAAAGGTCAGTTTTCATTCCAATCCCAAAGAAAGGCAATGCCAAAGAATGCTCAAACTACTGCACAATTGCATTCATCTCACATGCTAGTAAAGTAATGCTCAAAATTCTCCAAGCCAGGCTTCAGCAATATGTGAACCATGAACTTCCTGATGTTCAAGCTAGTTTTAGAAAAGGCAGAGGAACCAGAGATCAAATTGCCAACATCCACTGGATTATGGAAAAAGCAAGACAGTTCCAGAAAAGCATCTATTTCTGCTTTATGGACTATGCCAAAGCCTTTGACTGTGTGGATCACAATAAACTGTGGAAAATTCTGAAAGAGATGGGAATACCAGACCACCTGACCTGCCTCTTGAGAAATTTGTATGCAGGTCAGGAAGCAACAGTTAGAACTGGACATGGAACAACAGACTGGTTCCAAATAGGAAAAGGAGTATGTCAAGGCTGCATATTGTCACCCTGCTTATTTAACTTATATGCAGAGTACATCATGAGAAATGCTGGACTGCAAGAAACAAGCTGGAATCAAGATTGCCGGGAGAAATATCAATAACCTCAGATATGCAGATGACACCACCCTTATGGCAGAAAGTGAAGAGGAACTAAAAAGCCTCTTAATGAAGGTGAAAGTGGAGAGTGAAAAAGTTGGCTTAAAGCTCAACATTCAGAAAACGAAGATCATGGCATTCAGTCCCACCACTTCATGGGAAATAGATGGGGAAACAGTGGAAACAGTGTCAGACTTTATTTTTCTGGGCTCCAAAATCACTGGAGATGGTGACTGCAGCCATGAAATTAAAAGACGCTTACTCCTTGGAAGTAAAGTTATGACCAAGCTAGACAGCATATTGAAAATCAGAGACATTACTTTGCCAACAAAGGTTCATCTAGTCAAGACTATGGTTTTTCCTGTGGTCATGTATGAATGTCAGAGTTGGACTGTGAAGAAGGCTGAGCACCGGAGAATTGATGCTTTTGAATTGTGGTGTTGGAGAAGACTCTTGAGAGTCCCTTGGACTGCAGGGAGATCCAACCAGTCCATTCTGAAGGAGATCAGCCCTGGGATTTCTTTGGAAGGAATGATGCTAAAGCTGAAACTCCAGTACTTTGGCCACCTCATGCCAAGAGTTGACTCATTGCAAAAGACTCTGATGCTGGGAGGAATTGGGGGCAGGAGGAGAAGGGGACGACAGAGGAAGAGATGGCTGGATGGCATCACTGACTCGATGGATGTGAGTCTGAGTGAACTCCGGGAGTTGGTGATGGACAGGGAGGCCTGGCGTGCTGCAATTCATGGGGTCGCAAAGAGTCGGACACGACTGAGTGACTGATCTGATCTGATCTGATTCTTTATCTTATGAAAATGTCTTGCCCCCACCCACTCACCATTTTGCAGGACTTTGTAATCTTAAGAATGGAGACTGCCCATTTTGTTAACTATTGAAGTTTCCATTTATCACCTAAATTGTCTTGTTTAATCATTTCTTAAGCAGTTTTATGGCAATGAAGTATGAGATCCAGAGCTGACTGCTTAGTAGCCCATGGAACGTGACACATGTGTGAACCCTCTGAGTTCACTGCTCTTCTCCTCAGTATCAAAGGCTATGGGTAAATGACTTTTAGATTTGAGCTTCACTCCTTTACATGTAGCTCTCATTCACATAAACTTTATTTTAAAACAAACTTTTAAATAAATATATATTATTCATATATATTATTCTCAAAAAGATTCTGGAGTTTATTAAAAATTACTAGAAAGATTCTGACATCCCAAAAATATTCTGGGATAGTTATATTATGGGTCTGCAGCAGGTGGCAGCCATTTGGGGGCTCACAAAGCCTCAGGGCAAGTCTAAAGCATAAACCTCTGGGGTACTTGGAGAAATAAATTAAGACAAGAAATTTGGACTGTCTAAATAATAAAATTCCAACTCTAAATTGAAGTAGGCACCAGTAAAAAACCATCAGAGCCCCCACTACTATTTAATATAAAGAAATCTTCTCATGAAAAGTGTAATAAATCTATTTCTAATGGAAAGATTTAAAGCCCAAACTGCAAAATTGGAGGGCACAGATATTAAAAAGCTGTTAAGAGTGGTCACCACCTAACTCTAAGACTCCTATGCTAGGATAATGTGGTCAATGAACAGGTTAGATTGATAGTAGGTCACCAGCAACCTCAAAAAAATGTCCATGTAACAAGGTACACTGAAAAACACCATAAAATCCCCAGCCCAGTAACACAGTCCTCTTATGAGTTAACTTGGCTTTGAAATACCCAAGAGTTAGCTAAAGAAATGGAACCTTTAAGTTTCAGGAAATTAAGTGCAGTGTCCTCTGGCACATCTGCCTATTTTGTATCTAAGAACTGTGGTTCTGGAGTCTGTGGATATCTACAAAAATGACAACATCTTATTAAGACAACCTAAAATTACAATTGCCATCATAGGTAATGTTCCAGTTAGACAAGCTTATTCATTTAAAAAGTGCACTTGGAAGCAAGGGTTCCCAAATCAACAGAACGGGATACCTCTTCTGACTGTCATGCAGAATCCCCAGTGTACCAGATGGAAAGAAAAACACTCTAAAAACAAACAGCTCTAAATTTAGAACATGGGAATCTTTTGGTTTCTATCTTAGTCAAAGATCTTCTCTCTGATATAGAAAGCAAAGTAAAGGTAATGTAGTTGAATGGGTGGGTCAGCCCTTTTCTGTCATTCAGGATGCAACTCAGTTCTTTTAGGAATTAAAAACAACTGTTCTATAAATTGAGGCAGAATTTATTATGTAGATCCATCTTCATGCTATGGCATGTTACCTCATATGGGATTCCTTGGTCCCATAACATTTTGAGAAAAATTTCAAACCAAACATTTGTAAATGTATTTATGTTTACGTGCCTGGATTTGGAAGAGTTGAGAGGATAATCTGTCTCCTAAGTGAAGTGGTATATCAAAAGATTGTTGTCTCACTCATGAGACTTGTGACACTATTGTGCGTTTCCCCCTTATAAGTGTAAAAATAAAGAAGACAATAAGTTCTAAATGCAAGATGTGAAACCATAAAACTCCCAGAAGGAAACACAGAGAATGCACTTTTTGGCAAAGGTGTTAGCTATATTTTGGGGCTACGTCTCCTTAGACAAAGGGAATAAAAGCAAAAAGAAACAAATGGAGCTACATCAAACTAAAAAACTTTTTGCACAGCATAGGATACTATCAAAAATCAAAAAGGTATCCGGCTGAATGGAAGAAGATATTTGCAAATGAAATATTCTATAAGGCATTAATATCTAAAATATACAAAGAATTCACACAACACATCAAAAAAACAAGCAACCCAGCTTAAAAAAATAGGCAGAGGACCTGAATAAACATTTTTCCAAAGGTATATAGATAGCCACTGGGCACATGAAAATATGCCACCAATCATCAGGGAATATAAATCAAAATCACAATGAAACAACTACTTAACACATGTCAGAATAAGTGAAGTGAAATTGCTCAGTCATGTCTGACTCTTTGTGATCCTGTGGACTGTAGCCTACCAGGCTCCTCCGTCCATGGGATTTTCCAGGCAAGAGTACTGGAGTGGGTACTTCTCATCAAATACTTCTTCAAATACTTCTCATTTTCTTGTCATTAAAAAGACAAGAAATGACAAGCGTTCTTGAGGATGTGGGGGAAAGGGAACTCTTGTGCATTGTTGGTGGGATTGCATATTGTAAGTATTATGGAAAACTGTACAGAGCTTTCTCAAAAAGTTAGAACTAGAACTACCATATGATCTAACAATTTTACTCCCAGATACCTACCCAAAGAAAACAAAAGTGATAATTTGGAAAGATACCTTCACCCCTGTGTTTATTGCAGCATCATTTAAAATAGCCAAGATAGGGAAACAACCTAAATATTTATCAGTGGTACTCACCCCGCCCCCCCCCAAAAAAAATCAATATCTTGCCATTTGGACAACATGTGTGGATCGAGAGGGTATTTTGCTAATGAGAGAAATCAGACAGAGAAATACAGATTGAATGATCCAATTTATATGAGGAATTTAAAAAAACAAAACAAAATTTGTTAAAATTTATTAAAATAGATGCATAGATACATAGAACAAATAAGAGGCTGTCAGAGGGGAGGGGGTTGGGAGGGTGAAATAGATGAAGGTGTGGTACAAATCTCCAGTTTTGCAATAAATAAATCATCAGAATGAAATATACAGCCAAAGGTGTATGGTCAATAATACTGTAAATACTTTGTATGGGACAGATACTTACTAGGCTTACTATGGTGATCATTTTATAATGTAAAGTGAAAGTGAAACTCGCTCACTCGTGTCCTGATTTTTGCAATCCCATGGACTATAGAGTCTATGGAATTCTCCAGACCAGAATACTGGAGTGGTAGCCTTTCCTTTCTCCAGGGAATCTTCCCAACCCAGGGATCTAACACAGGTCTCTCATACTGCAGGTGGATTCTTTACCAGCGGAGCCACAAGGGAAACCCTTTATAATGTGTGCAAATATCAAATAATTATGTAGTATACCTGAAACTAACATATTACTTTCTGATTTAACAAAATTAAGAGTTTTTCTTTTCTTTTTAAATTATTTTTAATTGAAATATAGTTGATGTACAATATTATGTTAGTTTCAGGCATACTTTATAATGTATACAAATATCAAATAATTATGTAGTATACCTGAAACTAACATAATATTGTACATCAACTGTGTTTCAATTAAAAATACTAAAAAAAGAAAAAAAAGAAAAATTCTTGATTTTGTTGAGTCAAAAGTAATAAATAAAACCCATTGAATCATTAAAAAGAAAGACCAAAAGTCAAACTGCAGGAGGCCTATCTTTGCTGTTATAGTAAGTGGTTTAGTGGGGGAGGTAAAGGACTATAGATCTAGTTTATTGTTTTCTTGAGGCATTAATATTCATCCTTTACTGCCAGGAATGCTTGTGAAGCTCTGTCACTCTAATTTAAAAATGCTTTTGAGAAGGGCTCCACACTGTCTACTCTGAAACAGGACCTTGCTTTCTTATTTGTCAACTGTCAGCATGAGGCAGGAACTAACCGTCAGAAAGATTTGCTTTTACAAAAATATAAAGTGATTGAAAAAACCCAAACATCTATACGTCCAGCATTTTTTATTCCTTATAGTTTTCTTTTACTTGTGTTTTATGAAAAGAGCATAGCATCCACTGGGGTTTTTCATTCATTGTTTTTTTGACTTTTAATTCTCAGAGGATTTATTTAATTGCTGCATTTGCAGAATCATTTAATGAATATATAGGCTATGAGAATCAAAAGCATTACAAAAAATTTTTCTCCACCCACTTTGAAAAGTTTCCATGACATTCAAAATGAGTGTTTTCTGGATCCATCCTCCCCATTTCAATACACTAGAGAGCCAGAAGATGGATTCAATGTTATATTAAACAAGGGTTGAATTAAAAGATATATTTACCAGTTATTTGGTAAATATATCTCCATATTATGTGTGGTCTGCTCAGTATTTGCAAATGCACGTTAACCTTTCCAATCACTTATACTGCAATCTCCTAAAAGCGTTCATTTGGAGACTTTGTGCAGAGTCGAGGGAAACACTGAGCGAGTTTTAGAAATGAAAAATACTGAATGGCTCAATCTTGGTGATCATAGGGCACCACTGAAAACTGGATATACCAAGGATTATCTTGACTCTTTTCAGTTGCCTATTAGGCCAGATGTGTGTTGTTTGTGGGAACCATGCATTTCAGGAAGTACAGCCTTTGAATTGGCTCTGTACAGTCTGCTCACACCCTTTCTCTATTAGACAGTTTTCTGCAAAGTTTATTTGGTCGAAACATAGTATGGACAAACTGGGGATCACAGAAAGAAGGGCATTTGCCATTCTTTCCAAATTGAAGTTACATACCAACAGCCCTATGGCAAATGACCAACATTCAGTGGAATTTTAGTTTGCCATGGAAATCACTATTTTCCAGAATAAAGGATGCACAATAGCCTGCTGTCTATGAGCTTGTTTGCAAAACAGAAACAGACTCAGACCTAGAACACAAACTTATGGTTGGTTACCAAGAGAAAGTGGGAAGAAATAAATTATGAGTTTGGGCTTAACAGATAAACACCATTTGACATTGAATATTAACAAACAACAAAGTTCTACCCAATAGCATAGGTACCTATGTTCAACATTCTTCAATAAACCATAATGGAAAAATATAAAAAAATTATATATATACAGGCTTCCTAGGTGATGCTAGCAGTAAAGAACCTTAAAATGCAGGAGATGTAAGAGACACAGGTTTGATCCCTGGGTTGGGAAAATCCCCTGGAGGAGGGCATGGCAACCCACTCCAGCATTCTTGCCTGGAAGGCTATGGTCCATAGGGTCGAAAAGAGTCAGACATGACTGAAGCAACTGAGTTTGCACACATGCATATCTGAATCATTTTGCTGTACATCAGAAACTAATACAACATTGTAAATCAACTATTTTAATTTTTTTTTTAATGTTTGATGAATTCTGAGGCAATCATGAAGTCTTCACAAAGGGAGAGAACAGCATACTGCCCAAGAGCTTGGACTCTGTAGAAATTTCTGGCTAACTCAGACCTTACAGCTTAGTGTCATTGGGAAAGTTAAAATCTGTTTCTAAATTTTATCCATGTATGAAATGGTTGGTAATAATGGTGCCTACCTCAAAGGATTTTAGTGAGAGGTATACTGATGTACATAGAGTGCCTAAAACAGTATCTGGTGTGTAGTAAGATTAGTGACTCTTCTGAACATAGTGGATTTCCCTGGTGGCTCAGATGGTGAAGAACTCTCTTGTGATGCAGGTTACCTGGGTTCGATCCCTGGGTTTGGAAGGTCCCTGGAGAAGGGCATGGCAACCCACTCCAGTAACTCATGCCTGGAGAATCCCCATGGACAGAGGAACCTGGTGGCAGGCTACAGTCTATGGGGTCGCAGAGAGTCAGACATGACTGAGCAACTAAGGACACTGAACAGAGTAAATAATGTTAGCCCTGAGAAAAAGAAGTGCAAAGGCAACCAAGACGCACAGCATTTGCAAGGTTCAGAAATTTAAAGCATGGGATGTTTGAAAAGTTGTAGAATTTAAGGTAATTGGAGTGTACGGTTCACATCCTGCCTGAGGCTATGGCTGTAATAGAAAGGCAGATAGCTCTTGGATCAAGTCATAGCCTATGAGCCCAGCACTGTGGAGTTTTTCCCATGAAGTAACCACACCCAGAATACTAGCAAGCCTTTGTTATAATAAATGCTCCTACTTGACTTTAGAAACTATGTAATCTACTCTGGCTCTTAGTGAACTTGTTCTGTTCTATTTCCTTTCATTAGTTGTTTTAAAACTGTATTTATAATGTTTTAAGTAAAATATAGGAAAGATTAAAAAAGAGGAGTGGGGGTAGTACATCCCAGGAAGGTGATGTATATTCTTCCAGTTAGTTCAGAAGGACACCTTTAACCCTTCAGACTCTTCTGATTCATTTGACCAAGAACTATGTCTCTGAAAAAGAAAAATAGTCCCTGTGTAGAAAAAGGTGTTATTTCTCCTAAGAAGAACAACTAACCCATTTCTTAATGGAACCTCTTTGGAATAATTGTGATTTAAATTATTTCTGTGTTTCTCAGTCCTTCCTATGATGAAGCCTGTTAAATAAAACCCACCATCTCCAGTACCATCAGCCTCCCATTTAGTTAATGGCAGGAACTATGACCATGGTGAATGGAAGCCCATTCATATGTTTAATTTTAAAGCAATGTTTCCCCACCCCCCCAAACAGCAGTTTGTTTTCTCTGGTTGGGGGAAATGAGGAAATGACAATATGAGAAATTTTTCACAATGCTATTTTTATTTCGATTTAAAGGATACTAATTTACTCTGAAATTATAATGTTTCCTTTTCTGTAGTTGAAATTTCATTTCTTTAATGAATTCATTGTGATAGAAGATGACAGTAATTAGAAATATTCTTATGTCCCAAAATAAGATGCTGATGTCCTTATTATGTCTCCTGTCATTTAACATTTTTTACTCTTTGGTAAACAACAAAAGTCTAGAAACTTCTCGAGAATAACTAAACAGTACTAAACCCATTATGAGATTTCTTAGAGGAGGACTTAGAAAAGGATATTAAAGCAACTACTGGAATTCTTTCTTCTATGTACTTCCTTTTAAAAGAAGTCTAGTTAAACTGAGCCATTGATAATAATGTTCTTAGAATTCACTATATGCATCCAATATATAAAGCAATGACACAAGTTCATTTTCTTTTAAAAATAAAGTACATATCCCTACTTTTACACTCTTGCTTCAAGTGTCCACTATTAGAAATGACATTCTTCCATCTTTGCTTCCTGCATCTCACATTGTGTAATGCCTAGCTCAGATGTCTTTCTTTTTTTTCCTCAGGAAAAACTCCCAGATTATTTCCACTTGCTTCTTAAAAAATCTTGGAATGTCTATCATAAACTTTCTTAATATTCTATTTTATTAACTTCCTTAAGGACAAACGTAACACTCTTGGTAATGTATATGTAGTTGCATTGTTTTCCTAGTACTGTCAAAACAAAGTACAAAAAACTGGCTACATTAAGAAAAAAGAAAATTATTGTTTTGTCGGTCTCGAGGCTAGAAGTCTGAAATTAAGGTGCTGACAGGGCCACACCTTCTCTCAAGGTTCAAGAGAAGGGACTGTTGAAGGCATTTTCCCTAGCTTCTGCTAGTCTCGGGCATCGCTTGACTTGTAGAATCATCACTCCAATTCTCTATTTTCACATGGAATTCTACTGTGTATCTTCACATAATCTTCCCTCTATATGTCTCCCTATGTCCAGATAATCCCATTCTATAAAGACACCAGCCATATTGGATTAGACCGCATCCTAATGACCTCATTTCAACTTGGTTACCCCTGTAAAGATCTGATTTTCTAAGGTCACATTCTGATGCACTAGCAGTTGGGACCTTAATACATCTATAGGGGAGAATGCAATTCCATCCACAATGTTGTCCAGAATAATTTAATCTTGAGGATCCTGGGAGACACTGAGAGATTATGTTTAATAGATAAGCTGTGAACACAACATAAAGCCACTTTCTACCAAGCCAGGAGCTTAGATTTGATCTAATTTGAAAAGACTGGAAGATATATAGGAGAGGAATGGATGATCATATTTAGGTTTTTAGGAAATGTATCTATTGTCTTCATGTCTTTGTATTACTCACTCAAGATTTAAGAGTCCTGAAAGATTGGAAGGTTTAATTATTATCCCTTTGCTACTTAAGGCAGGTAGAAGAAGGACCTAGCCCTTGGCAGCTGAAGACATATTTTTTGCCAAGACTTCTCTTAATGGTGGATTTTCCCAAAAGGAAAAAAAAAAAAAGGACTGTATTTAGAAAGAGAAGTTGGAGGCAAAGTTGGGGGGGTGGGGAGGGAGAGAACATTCCTTAACTCAAAATGATTAAAACAGAGTTTACTACTAATTCTCATAAAATTCAATCAACTTTGCAAGAATATAGATAACACAACAAGATTTGTGTGTTCCAGTTGCTGTGTGTTATGGTTGCTAACAAAATACTTGAAAACCTTAGTGGCTGTGACATAATAAGAGGTCCTGAGACAAAACTCTTAAAACTTTTGTAATTTCCTGAGTAATGTGAGAAATATAAGTGTCTTACACAGAACTTGATCATCTTTTGTTCTAATAAGGCAACACTTCAGGGCTTCTGGATAGGGGCTGGTCACCAGAAAGACCATGCTATGATTAGAAGCTTGTCACCTTCCAGCCCCACTCCCCATCTTCCAAGGAGAGGTGAGGAGCTAGAGATTTACTCAGTAATTAAGTGTGTCTTCATAAAGAATCCCTAAGCTATGATGTTTGGAGACATTCTGGGCTGGTGAACACATCTACCTGCCTGAAGAGTGGTATACCTCACTTCCAAGGGACAGAAGCTCCTACACTCAGTACCTTTTCAGACCTCACCCTATTTACTTCTTCATGTGGCTATTCATGTGTATCCTTTAATAACATCCTTTATAATAAATTGATAAACATAAATGTTTCTCTGAGTCCTGTGAGCCTATATAGCAAATTATTTTTACCAAACCAAGTTCATTTTGCCCAATGAACAGCAAGCCAAATGCTGAGATACTGAGCTTTGCAGCAAAGAGAAGGCTTATTTATGAGGCTGCTGTTGCTAAGTCGCTTTAATCGTGTCCGACTCTGTGTGACCCTATAGATGGAAGCCCACCAGGCTCCCCTGTCCCTGGGATTCTCCAGGCAAGAACACTGGAGTGGGTTGCCAATTCCTTCTCCAATGCATGAAAGTGAAAAGTGAAAGGGAAATCGCTCAGTCGTGTTCGACTCTTAGCGACCCCATGGACTGCAGCCTACCAGGCTCCTCTGACCATGGGATTTTCCAGGCAAGAGTACTGGAGTGGGGTGCCATTGCCATGAAGCAGCTAAGCAAAAAAGAAAAACAAACCTCAGACCCACCTTCCTAGAGGGAAAGGGCTTGTGGTATTTATGGGGTAAAGCTGAGGCATGGGGAAAGGTGATTAGAAAAAAGTGCAGTAATCATCATTCTGTGCAGTCATAACTAAGCTACAGACCTCTGTGCATGCAAAAGTGAAGGCACTTAGCATAATCTGAGGATGAAATTTTCTGCTTTCTGATGTCAAAAAGTCATCAAGCAGACACTGGCCCATTGCTAGTTGGAGGATTGCTGGTCCTATCCAGTCTTAACCAGCTCAGCTCAAATTAGACACACTCAAGCCCAAGGTTCTGGACAACTCAAGCAAATATCTTATGTTTTAGGCTACAGGCAACTTGGAGGAAATGAAGGTCTTTTGTAGCTACAATGAAAAAGACCTTGATTAGTGAAGACAGGTGAAATGGCCTTGACTAATGATTACCCACTGTTTTTTTATTGGATGTGTGTGGGGGGGTTGTGGAAACCCCTGATTTAAAGCCACTGAGAAGGCTCAGGACTTGTGATTGACATTTAAAGTGGGCTTAGTCTTGTGCTCTTAACCTACAGACCCATGTTAACTCCAGATAGCTAGTGTCAGAATTGAATTGAATTGAATTATTGACTTCCTTGGTGTCTCAGTGATAAAGAATCTGTGTGCCAATGCAGGAGATGTGGGTTCGATCCTTGGGTTTGGAAGAGTCCCTGGAGAAGGAAATGGCAACCTACTTCAGTATTCTTGCCTGGGAAATCCTATGGACAGAGGAGCCCAGCAGACTACAGTCCATGGAATGAATCACAAAAGAGTTGAACAGGATTTACAACTAAACAACAACAACATCCTGTGGGTGGAAGACTATTTCTCTACCCACAACATTTCTGACACCAAATATGTTTTCCTTTAGCAGCTTAAGACAACTGCAATTGTTGTTTACTATATCTCACAATTTGGGGTCAGAAATCTGGGCAGGGCTCAGTTGGGTGATTCTTCTGCTTCATATGCTATCAATTAAGATGACTTGGTGGTATTTATCTGATAGTCAGACTGGCCATATTTCAGTGATTTGATGAGAATGAATAAAAGGCTAGAATCAGCTGGGACTCTCAACTGGCATGTGTGGCAGTGCTCTCCCCAACACAGTAGTTTCAAAGTCGTCAGATTTCTTATATAGGCTCCCAGAGGAAGAATTTCAAGAAGCTTGAGGAAGCTGCAAAATTTCTTGATATCTGGCCTCAGATGCTCAGGATGTAAGATTCTATTGATGTCAAGCAAGTTACCAAGTGCATCCTGGATTTAAGAGGAAGAGGATTAGACTCCATGTCTCAGTGAAAGGAACAGTAAAGAATGTACATCCATCTTCAATCTACCATAGTGAAAGTTAATATTCAGATAGCTGTTACTCAATGTCCTGCAATATTTTTGCAGATGTTAATAAAGCTTGCAATTTTATTTACCTTATGTCCAAGTGAGTAAACATTAAAAGGCTAATCAAGTGCTTAGCTGTATAATGATAGTATTATGAACTAATGATAGGTATAAATAAAGCTATACCTATGTACTGGAAAACATTAATCACAGCTCAAGATTTTAGCAATTTTGAGTTGATAGCACTTAGTTAAGCTATTTTTTTGATGTTTAAAAATATCTTATGTTACCATATTTCTTCATATAATATAAACAACATGCATGCTCACTCGCTTCAGTCATGTCTGCTTCTTTGCAACCCTATGGACTATAGCCCTCCAGGCTCCTTGTCTATGGGAATTCTCCAGGCAAGAATACTGGAGTGGGTTGCCATGCCCACTTCCAGGGACTGAACCCCAGGTCTCCTGCATCTTCTGTATCGCAGGCAGATTCTTTACTATTGAACCACTGGGGAAGCCCAATATAAGCTACTCTAATAGTATAAGATGAGAATGCTCAAAATATGAGGAGCATAAAAAGAATGCTATCCATTTAGACAAATAATTAAAATATTAAATGTGCATAGACATATTTCAATTAGTATTTCAATATGTTTATCTTTGGAAATAAAGCACAGTTTAAAACAAAACAAAACAAAAAAAAACTTTGGAGGTTGTCATAATTAGGAACAAAAATTGTGACTGTTAGGAATATTTAAAAACTGAACCTTTGGATACTCTGCTATTTTCTTAGTTTAACACAGTTCCATAAAACACAAATAGCAGTTTTATTGTTGCTCTTCTGTTGTTTTACAAGCTGAATGCTGGCAGCCAGGGTTATGATGCAGTCAGCATTTTCAGACTGGCATGCATAAAACCATTAGATCCAAGAAGAGACTCAGCTTCACTGATATCCTGTAGTGTTTTGTTTCGGGAAATGCCATGCTAGTGATTATAAAGGATGATGTCATATATTTCTCCCAACCACATCCTACCATTATGGTAATTCTAATTGTAGTAAACTGTGAAATCAATAGAAACGAAAAAGAAAAAAAAAAACTTCCTTCCAATAAAATAAGAAACAAAACAAAACTTTAAATGTTTGTCAGTCTTCTGTTTAATAACATAACACAAAAAAGTACATAATGGTTCACCAAGAACAAAGGAATGGTAGAAATGTAGTAATTTTTAATTGAGGACCTCTGAATGTATACAAAGCTATCAGTAGAAGTATTATTAACAGCATCACTTTGTATGAAGTTATTGTCTCAATGACTCACTGGTTAAGGCTAAGCAAGCTCAACAATTAAGCAACAATTCTTCATGCTGCTTTTCACTAACTACAGTACCATTAACTATTTCTCTGCTAAAGTATATGCTTATGCTATGCTCAGCCTTTATTTTCTGCTTTTTTCTTATCACTGAATCCACAAAACTTGAATTGAAAGGTGAAATTAGGACCTCTCTGAGATTTATCCCCACTTGTGGAACTGAGATTTTCCCTATTCTAGGTTCAATAAGAAAGTAAATGCTTGCCTTATTTGGTATGATTTTGTATATTGGTTCATTTCCCAATATCAAGTCCATAAACAAAGAGAAGGGATCTTTTATTTTCTCCTCAGGTCCATGATTTAAAAACTGTCAAATTCACTCTTTCAACACTTCATTTCCAGTTACTCAATATATGCAAGACCTTATGCTGTTATGGGGTTTCAAAAGATGAGTGAAAAATGTCTGTGACACATGGGTTTACAGTAAAGTCAAAAAGGAAAATACATATAAATATTGTAATTGGTAGGGGCTTCTCAGGTGGCTCAGTGGTAAAGAATCCACCTGCAATGCAGGAGACAGGAGACCCAGTTTCCATCCCTGGGTTGGGAAGATCCCCTGGAGGAGGAAATGGCAACCCACTCCAGTATTCTTGCCTAGAGAATCCCATGGACAGAGAGGCCTGGTGAGCTACACAGTCCATAGGGTCGCAAAGAGTGAGACATGACAGTGACTAAGCATGCACACACGCATTGTAAGTAGTGATTTTATTCTTTGAATTTGCTCAAGGGAGACCTTAATACATTTTTCTTAATAAAATTTTCTCCAGGTTTAATAATAATCATTTGAACTATTCTTTCAAAGATTTATTATCTTATAGAATGAATGTAAATTTTGGCTCATCGTGTTGAGATTACCATGCATTCTCAAATTTAGGTCACTAGATTTAGTCATAGTTTCCAATAGAGTAATTTTTTTTTACTTTAAAGTTATTTATCTCCATCAAGGTTAAAAGTAGTTGCAGTAAAAATTAGTTACAATACCTATAATAAAAAGGTATATCTTATCCATATTAAATTTTGAACTTTGTGAACTTTTTAACTTTGTGCTGGAATTAAAAACATAAACTATTATAAATTAAGAGAACCTACATGATTTAGGGCTTGAAGTGGTTAGATAGTCATATATCTGAAAAACTACTGTCCAGAGATGTTTAGCTTTGTTATGAGAAAGTTGCTTGTACCACAATGGGATGAATCTGTTTTTTGGCTCTGACTCCTATCCACAAAATAGAGCAAATGCAACCCTCCCATTTGCTATAGCACAGGAGGGACTCCAGATCATGGCAAAGATTACAGTCACATAGAAGAGCAGGCTTGTAAAGAGAGTCCTAGGGCACAGCAAGCATACAAAAACCTTTCCCTTAGTACTAAATAAAACAAATGCCAGTGTTTTGATCAAGATATTGGAGAAAAGCAAAATCTTACAGAACCATTTGCTAAAATGGAACATAAAATGAATTTTGAGAACTTTTATTTATTGTGACAGAATAATCTTCACATAGTCATAGAGAGCCTGATACAAGGATGCTATAAGTTAAACACATATTCCCCTGGACTATAACTACAATTAGAAACTGTTTTGTTAGTCATACTTTTCATGATGTCTTTGTTCAATTGCTAAGTTGTTCCCAACTCTTTGTGACCCCATGAACTGCAGCCTGCGAGGCATTTCTGTCCTTCTCTATCTCCCTGAGTTGGCTCAAACTCATGTTCTTTGAGTCTGTGATGCCATCCAACCATCTCATCATCTGTCATTCCCTTCTCCTCCTGCCCTCAATCTGTCCCATCATCAAGGTCTTTTCCAAAGAGTTCGCTCTTTGCATCAGGTGGCAAAATATTGCAGCTTCAGCTTCAGCATCATGATATCTTTACTGTGGATAAAAAATAAAAGTTATCTTCAGGCCGTAGGGTAAATACACACTCATTTTCTCTATATATATCTGCATTTTATGTAATAGAGTTCAAGGGTTAAATGGACTGCATATCTCAAGATATGTTCCTTTGGCTCTGGGGTCACACACTGGGGGGTTTGGTGAGGTAGTGGGGCTGGACAATCATGTCCGTGGTGGAGATTCTTTGATTTCTGTGATGACTCCTTTCAAGACAACTCAATGAATCTTTAATAGAGTGAATTCTCAATATCCTTCTCTTCAGTAGATGCATTTTAAGGTAATAAGAACAGTGAAAATAAGGCAGCAGATAAATAAGAGGCAGATAAATAAATTAAGGCAGCAGATAATGGAGAAAAATATCAGAATTTGGAGAAAATATGGGGAAAGCTTTGAATTTAAGGATAAGAGACCCAGATAAATATGCATGAATGTCTCATTTCAGTTCTATCTCTATCATGCTCAACAAACTCCCAAGTATCAACACAGTATCTGGATTAAAGAATCTCTACCAGACTAGTTGAGTTCAACCAATGAGAATAGCTAGTCTAGTACCCTGAGTAGGTTAAACCAGCTAAGTAATAACCTTTCCAGTTTTATCTTTTAAAAATGCCTGATCCTGACACATTTTACATATTATTCTAAACTGCAAGACACCTACATGCATGTGTAAATTGGCAAAAAACTTATGTAGAGACTTAGTATTTATTTCAAACCTAGGGGTAATTTTGTTTTGAAATATTTTGGTTGCACTTTCTTACAGAGCTGAACTGAGTTTTTTAGTCTTTTCTCATTTCACCTTCTTAACTTTTCTTTCAAAACATGTTTACCCAACCTTCTTTTATTTACCAGTGCAGGGGAACACAGCAAAAATAGCAAGACAGTATGTGGGCAAATTAAATAATTATTTCAATAAGCATGTGTTCATAGTCTACTAATGGCAGACACTAAATGAGCTCCACCAAAAAAAAAAAAAAAAAAAAAAATCAGGGATATTCTTTAGAGTAACAGTGAAATTGAACAATGCCTGTCTTCAATTGGTTTGAATCTTCAAGACCTACTGCTGCCTATTGTGTAAAGTACTCAATATATACTCAGGCACTGAATTGTGTTGGATTATATGGGAAGCCTTTTCATACTTTTCATGGGATTCTCAAGGCAAGAATACTGAAATGGCTTGCCATTCCCTTCTCCAGAGGACCACGTTTTGTCAGAACACTCCACCATGACCTGTTTGTCTTGGGTGTCCCTATACAGTATAGTTCACTCATAGTTTCACAGAGTTAGACAAGGCTATGATCTTCAAGAGATGGGAACACCAGACCACCTGATCTGCCTCTTGAGAAATTTGTATATGGGTCAGGAAGCAACAGTTAGAACTGGAAATGGAACAACAGACTGGGTCCAAATAGGAAAAGGAATATGTCAAGGCTGTATATTGTCACCCTGTTTATTTAACTTATATGCAGAGTACATCATGAGAAATGCTGGGCTGGAAGAAACACAAGCTGGAATCAAGATTGCCGAGAGAAATATCAATAATCTCAGATATGCAGATGACACCACCCTTATGGCAGAAAGTGAAGAGGAACTCAAAAGCCTCTTGATGAAAGTGAAAGAGGAGAGTGAAAAAGTTGGCTTAAAGCTCAACATTCAGAAAACAAAGATCATGGCATCCGGTCCCACCACTTCATGGGAAAGAGATGGGAAAACAGAGGAAACAGTGTCAGACTTTATTTTTCTGGTCTCCAAAATCACTACAGATGGTGACTGCAGCCATGAAATTAAAAGACGCTTACTCCTTGGAAGGAAAGTTACGACCAACCTAGATAGCATATTCAAAAGCAGAGACATCACTTTGCCAACAAAGGTCCGTCTAGTCAAGGCTATGGTTTTTCCTGTGGTCATGTATGGATGTGAGAGTTGAACTGTGAAGAAGGCTGAGCACCGAAGAATTGATGCTTTTGAACTGTGGTGTTGGAGAAGACTCTTGAGAGTCCCTTGGACTGCAAGGAGATTCAAGCAGTCCATTCTGAAGGAGATCAGCCCTGGGATTTCTTTGGAAGGAATGATGCTAAAGCTGAAACTCCCCTACTTTGGCCACCTCATGCGAAGAGTTAACTCATTGGAAAAGACTCTGATGCTGGGAGGGACTGGGGGCAGGAGGAGAAGGGGACGACAGAGGATGAGATGGCTGGATGGCATCGCTGACTTGATGGACGTGAGTCTGAGTGAACTCCGGGAGTTGGTGATGGACAGGGAGGCCTGGCGTGCTGCGATCCATGGGGTCGCAAAGAGTCAGACATGACTGAGTGACTGATCTGATCTGATCTGATGATGCATGTGATCAGATTGTTTAGTTTTCTGTGACTGTGGTTTTCAGTCTGTCTGCCCTCTGATGGAGAAGGATAAGAGGATTACGGGAGAGAATGACTGAGGGGGAAACAGTCTTGTTCTGATGGGCAGGGCCATGCTCAGTAAATATTTAATCCAATTTTCTGTTGATGGGCTGGGCTGTGTTCCCTCCCTGTTATTTGACCTGAGCCTAAACTATGGTGGAGGTAATGAAAATAACTGCGACCTCCTTCAAAAGGTCCCATGCACACATTGATACACTCAGTGCCCCAACCCTTCAGCAGGCCACTGCTGACCCATGCCTCCACCGGAGACTCCTAGAAACTCACGGGCCAGTCTGGGTCAGTCTCTGGTGGAGTCACTATTCCTTTCTTCTGGGTCCTGGGTCACAAACACAGGGTTTTGTTTGTGCCCTCCAAGAGTCCATTTCCCCAGTCCTGTGTAAATTCAGATGAACAGTATGAAAGTCAAAAAGATAGGACACTGAAGGATGAACTCCCCAGGTCGGTAGGTGCCCAATATGCTACTGGAGATCAGTGGAGAAATAACTCCAGAAAGAATGAAGAGACAGGGCCAAAGCAAAAACAACACCTAGTTGTGGTTGTCACTGGTGATGGAAGTAAAGTCCAATGCTGTAAAGAGCAATATTGCATAGGAAACTGGAATGTCAGGTCCATGAATCCAGGCAAATTGCACATGGTCAAACAGGAGATGGCAAGAGTGAACATCAACGTTTTAGGAATCAGCAAACTAAAATGGACTGGAATGGGTGAATTTAACTTAGATGACCGTTATATCTACTACTTGTGGGCAAGAATCCCTTAGAAGAAATGGGGTAGCATCATAGTCCACAGAAGAGTGCAAAATGTAGTACTTGGATGCAATCTTGGAGAAGGCAATGGCACCCCACTCCAGTACTCTTGCCTGGAAAATCCCATGGACAGAGGAGCCTGGTGGGCTGGGGTTGCTAAGAGTCGGGTACGACTGAGAGACTTCACTTTCACTTTCACTTTCTGGATGCAATCTAAAAAGCGACAGAATGATCTCTGTTCGTTTCCAAGGCAAATCATTCAATATCACAGTAATCCAAGTCTATACCCCAACCAGTAATGCTAAAGAAGCTGAAGTTGAATGGTTCTATGAAGACTTACAAGACCTTCTGGAACTAATTCCCAAAAAAGATGTCCTTTTCATTATAGGGGACTGGAATGCAAAAGTAGGAAGTCAAGAAACACCTGGAGTAACAGACAAATTTGGCCTTGGAATACGGAATGAAGCAGGGCAAAGGCTAATAGAGCTTTGCCAACAAAACACACTGGGTCATAGCAAACACCTTCTTCCAACAACACAAGAGAAGACTCTACACATGGACATCACCAGACGGTCAACACTGAAATCTGATTCTATTGTTTGCAGCCAAAGATGGAGAAGCTCTGTATGGTCAGCAAAAACTAGACTGGGAGCTGTCTGTGGCTCAGATCATGAACTCCTTATTGCCAAATTCAGACTTAAAATGAAGAAAGTAGGGAAAACCATTAGGTCATTCAGGTATGACTTAAATCAAATCCCTTATAATTATACAGTGGAAATGAAAAACACAAGGGATTAGATCTGATAAAGAGAGTGCCTGAGGAACTATGGGTGGAGGTTTGTGACATTGTACAGGAGGCAGAGATCAAGAACATCCCCAAGAAAAAGAAATGCAAAGAGGCAAAATACTTGTCTAAGGAGCCCTTACAAATAGCTGAGAAAAGAAGAGACGCTAAAGGCAAAGGAGAAAATGAAAGGTATACACATTTCAATGCAGAATTCCAAAGAATACTGAAAGAAAAGAAAGCCTTCCTCAGCAATCAATGCAAAGAAATAGAGGGAAACAATACAATGGGAAAAACTAGAGATCTCTTCAAGAAAATTAGAGATACCATGGGAACATTTCAGGCAAAGATGGGCACAATAAAGGACAGAAATGATATGGACCTAACAGAAGCAGAAGATATTAAGAAGAGGTGGCAGGAATACACAGAAGAACTATACAAAAAGAATCTTCATGATTCAGATAATCATAATGGTGTGATCACCCACCTAGAGCCAGACATCCTGGAATGGGAACTCAAGTGGGCCTAAGGAAGTATCTCTGCAAACAAGCTAGTGGAGGTGATGGAATTCCAGTTGAGCTATTTCAAATCCCAAAAGACGATGCTGTGAAAGTACTGCACTCAGTATGCCAGCAAATTGTGAAAACTCAGCAGT
The DNA here is from genome assembly GCF_019923935.1 of Bubalus bubalis. Classification (NCBI taxonomy): domain Eukaryota; kingdom Metazoa; phylum Chordata; class Mammalia; order Artiodactyla; family Bovidae; genus Bubalus; species Bubalus bubalis. The sequence continues at coordinate 6,785,544 of NC_059179.1, read as the reverse complement.
GGCCACAGTACTGGAAAAGGTCAGTTTTCATTTCAAGCCCTAAGAAAAAAAATGCCAAAGAATGCTCAAACTACCACATAATTGCACTTATCTTACATGCTAGTAAAATAATGCTCAAAATTCTCCAAGCAAGGCTTCAGCAGTATGTGAACTATGAACTTCCAGATGTTCAAGCTGGATTTTGAAAAGGGAGAGGAATGAGAGATCTAATCACTAGCATCCACTGGATCATCAAAAAAGCAAGAGAGTTCCTGAAAAGCATCTACTTCTGTTTTATTGATTATGCCAAAGCCTTTGACTGTGTGGATCACACAAACTCTGGAAAATTCTGAAAGAGATGGGAATACCAGACCACCTGACCTGCCTCTTGAGAAATCTGTATGCAGGTCAGGAAGCAACAGTTAGAATTGGACATGGAATAACAAACTGTTTCCAAATCGGGAAAGGAGTACATCAAGGCTGTATATTGGCACCCTGCTTATTTAACTCATATGCAGAGTACATCGTGAGACATGCTACACTGGATGAAGCACAAGCCACAATCAAGATTACCAGGAGAAATATTAATAATCTCAGATATGCATATGGCACTACCCTTGTGGCAGAACGTGAAGAACTAAAGAGCCTCTTGATGAAAGTGCAAGAGGAGAATGAAAAAATTGGCTTAAAACTCAGCATTCAGAAAACTAAGATCATGGCACCTGGTCCCATCACTTCATGGTAAACAGATGAGGAAACAATGGAAACAGTGACAGACTTCATTTTTTTTCGGCTCCAAAATTACTGCAGATGGTGACGGCAGCCATGAAATTAAAAGAGACTGCTCATTGAAAGAAAAACTATTACCAATCTAGATAGCATATTAAAAAGCAGAGACATTTCTTTGCCAACAGAGGTCCATGTAGTCAAAGCTATGGTTTTTCCAGTAGTCATGTATGGATGTCAGAGTTGGACTATAAAGAAAGCTGAGTGCCAAAGAATTGATGCTTTTGAACTGTGGTGTTGAAGAGACTCCTGAGAGTCCCTTGGACTTCAAGGAGATCCAACCAGTCCATCCTAAAGGAAATCAGTCCTGAATATTCATTGGAAGGACTGATGCTGAAGCTGAAACTCCAATACTTTGGCCACCTGATGTGAAGAACAGACTCGTTTGAAAAGACCCTGATGTTGAGAAAGATTGAAGGTGGGAGGAGAAGGGGAGCACAGAGGGTGAGATGGTTGGATGGCATCACTGACTCAATGGACATGATTTTGAGTAAACTCAGGGAGTTGGAAACGGACATGGAGACCTGGTGTGCTGCAGTCCATGGGGTCGCAAGCAGTCGGACATGACTGAGTGGCTGAACTGAACTGAAAATTGACAGTTAAGGAAAATATGAAGCAGATTTTGGGAAAGACAAAAGAGAAATTTTAGAAGAATGTACTGAATAGTGAATGTACTCAGGCTAAGGACCTTGTTTTCCTGTGTGTTAGTGCTCGTCATGGACAACTGTTTGAGACCTCATGGATTATAGCCCACCAAGCTCCATGTAATTGCTTTATAATTTTTACCTAATTCCAGCTACACTTATGTATGTATTGACTTTCGACTCAGAAAAAATTGATAAGAAATCTAACCTATGCAGAGTTACATCTGGAACTGTACTGCAGAGAGTGTGACCCACACAAAGTACAATCTGTTTCCGTATTTGCAGAATACTACTTGATACTTCATGGTTGGGCAAGAGAGTGACCCTGTCTGGATGGCTCTTTCTGGAGGCCTTGCCACTTAATAATAGAGAGATTTAGGTGCCATAATACCATTGTATTTTGTGCTTGCTTTCTGTGAGAAGTGAAAGCGTGAGACAGACCTGTACTGTCCAGTACAGCACCCAGTAGCTACATGTGGCTGTTGACCACCTGAAATTTGCCTAATCCAAATTGAGATATGCTGTTAAGTGCAAAATACATACCAGATTTTGAAGATTTAGTATAAAACAAATAATGTGAAATATCTCTTTTTATTACACGTTAAAAAGGTATGATTTTTACTAAATTATGTTAAGTAAAATCTACTATTAGTATTAGTTAGATGACAGAGGATGAAGTGGTTGGATGGCATCTCCAACTCAATGGACATGACTTTCAGTAAGCTCTGGGAGTTGGTGATGGACAGTCCAGGAAGCCTGGCGTGCTGTGATCCATGCGGTTGCAAAGAGTTGGCACAACTGACTGACTGAACTGAACTGAAGATTAGTTCTATCTTTTTCTTTTTACTTTAGAAAATCTAAGCTTGTGTATGCTGCTCACATTTGTGACACATATATTTCAATCAGACAAAGCTGCTATAGACAGATGGTTGTGGTAGAATATTGAGAAAACGTGAGAATACCATCAACAATTTTGGGTGTCACATTTTATATTTTAAGGTTTAAGGATTTTGAAGACATTAGTAAATATAATTAATGAGAAAAGTGTACTATAATTTAAAAATTCCAGAAGTCTAAAATCTATGGTATTGATTTATTACTATGGCTAACAAAGCATTGAACTATTGTGAAGGCTTTTTGTTAGATCCGGGGGAAATGAAAATTTTTAGGAAAAATTTTAAAAATACACAGTCATGATGTAAATGGTAAAATATCAACTGTTAATTTATATAAAGTTCTGATATATGTCAAGTAAGGCATCTTCTTTTTGAAATTACTCCTATAATTTAAAGTTATATAGTTCATGTTGTAGGAAAAATAATATACAATACTCATCCCCACAAAGATGTGATTCACAATCAATATTATAAAAATTTAGGTAACTAATGAAAAAAATATAGTTTACACATTTGCTTCTAAGTTTCTCCACACAGTCTCTTGTGTTGAATAAGGATACATAGCAAATTATAAGTTTATTTTGGGGAGTTTTTTAAAGAAGGTAGACATACATCCAGACTGTAAATTATTCAGCACTTCATGTTGTTTCCTCATAATTGCTTTTCAATATAGTAACGTGGCATGGCATGGTGGTTAAGAACCCAGGAGTTCATTCCAAACTGCCTGAATTTAAATTCAGTTTCTGCCACTTACTAGTTCTATGGCCTTAAGTGCATTACATATCCTCTCCATGCTTCAGTTTCACCATCTGTAAGATGAATTAAAATAGTATTTTCCTCATAGGTTGACATGAAGATTAAAGGAGGTAATGCAGGTATTATGGACAAAATGTTTGTGTGCTCCCCAAATTTGTATGCTAAAGCCCTAACCCTCAACCTGATGGTGTTTGAAGATGGGGATTCAGGAGGTAATCAGAGTTAGATTAGGTCATGAGGATAGATGTTCACCTAAGAAAGGCAATGTGAAGACAGGCCATGAATTTGGCCATCTCCAAGCTGGAACGAGAGCTCTCATCAGGAACAGATGAGTCCCACCTTGAGAACAGTCCCACCTTGTTCTGTGACTTGCCAGCTTTCAGAACTATGAGAAATATATTTCTGTTGTTTAAACCACCCCGTCTATAGTATTTTCTAGTGGCAGCCCAAGCTAACTAAGACAGCAGGTAAAGCTTTAGGACAGTGTCCAGTAGACAGTAAGCATTCAATAAATATTTCTAATTATATTCATAAGTAACCATATCTATGAATGAAACATACTAAGATGAAACATGGTAAAGAAAGAACTGTCTCAGGTTAAACTGGGGAGAAAGGCATTAAAGCAGCTCACCTGTGACCTGTTCCTCTGTTGTTTACCATGGTAATATTTCTGAAGTCAGAAATAAGGCTGGTGATCAGTCTTATCTTCTTGGAAACATGCTAATTGGATCTCTGGACAAAATACTGATGATACACGCTGGGAGAAATATCCTTATATTTGGAATTCTGTTATCAGTATGTTCCTAGTTTGGGATTTCTCATGCTATAAATCATGGCTCTTGAGAAAAAATCTTGTAATCTTTATGCTCTCAACAAATGAGCAGTCCATGTACCACTTAGAAACCTTATATATTATTCTGAGCCAAAGAGCATGTGTCTGATACAAAATAAAAGACATATGTAGCCACACAGGTGTCACAGACAATTTCCCACTTTTCCTGTGCCTCACAGTTACATGTTTTATAAGGCAGAGATACAATCAGATGTACATTTTAAAGATTATTCAGGCTGCTATGTGGAGAATGGATCATTGAGAGTGTCAGTTGAAGTTGAGTTTGGCTGCATGTAATAGCTTATTTAACTTATATGCAGAGTACATCATGAGAAACGCTGGGCTGGATGAAGCGCAAGCTGGAATCAAGATTGCCGGGAGAAATATCAATAACCTCAGATATGCAGATGACACCACCCTAATGGCAGAAGGTGAAGAAGAACTAAAGAGCCTCTTGATGAAAGTGCAAGAGGAGAGTGAAAAAGTTGGCTTAAAGCTCAACATTCAGAAAACTAAGATCATGGCATCCGGTCCCATCACTTCATGGCAAATAGATGGGGAAACAGTGGAAACAGTGGCTGACTTCGTTTTTCTGGGCTCCAAAATCACTGCAGATGGTGATTGCAGCCATGAAATTAAAAGATGCTTACTCCTTGGAAGGAAAGTTGTAACCAACCTAGACAGCATACTAAAAAGCAGAGACATTACTTTGCCAACAAAGGTCCATCTAGTCAAGGCTATGGTTTTTCCAGTAGTCATGAATGGATGTGAGAGTTGGACTATAAAGAACGCTGAGCACTCAAGAATTGATGCTTTTGAACTGTGGTGTTGGAGAAGATGCTTAAGAGTCCTTAGGACTGCAAGGAGATCCAACCAGTCCATCCTAAAGGAAATCAGTCCTGGGTGTTCATTGGAAGGACTGATATTGAAGCTGAAACTCCAATACTTTGGCCACCTGATGGGAAAAGCTGACTCATTTGAAAAGACCCTGATGTTGGGAAAGATGGGAGGCGGGAGGATAAGGGGATGACAGAGGATGAGATGGTTATATGGGATCACCGACTCAATGGACATGAGTTTGGTAAACTCTGGGAGTTGGTGATGGACAGAGAGGCCTGGCGTGCTGCAGTTCATGGGGTCACAAAGAGTCGGACACGACTGAGCGACCGAACTGAACTGAACTGAATAGGAAACCCAACAACAGAAGTTTAAATAAGATAGTTTTTTTTCCCCTTTTTCTCACATAATACAATGTCCAGAGGCAGGTAGTCTGAATGGTTGTATCTATCTTTACAATTCCATTCTTTGCCCTTTTTTTTCTTGGTAAATATTAACCTCAGATATCAGGTCTTTGTTCAATCTAAGCAGAAAGAACAAAGAGTTCTGTCTCAGTAAGAACTTTTTCAGAAATCTCACCTAAAAACTTCTACTTACAGCTCACAGGTCATTACTCTGTAGGTGGCTAACACTACTTGCAAGGAGGACTATTTTTGACTTTTGAGCTGGACACATTGCTGCTTCCATTGAAATTGTGGTTAGCTACTCATTTCCCTAAATGTTTACTTTTCTTGCCTGTAAATTAATAATAATAATAATAATAATAATAATTCAGTTCAGTAATAATTATATATAATTCATTTTGGTGAGCTTAAAGGTTTAAATAAGATGATTTGGATACAATGTGTAGCACAATGCAAGGAATGTAGCTAAGTTCAATAAATGCTATTTATTGGTTCCAAACAGGAAAAGGAGTACATCAAGGCTGTATATTGTCACCCTGCTTATTTAACTTATATGCAGAGTTGCAGAGTACATCATGAGAAACGCTGGACTGGAAGAAACACAAGCTGGAATCAAGATTGCCGGGAGAAATATCAATAACCTCAGATATGCAGATGACACCACCCTTATGGCAGAAAGTGAAGAGGCACTCAAAAGCCTCTTGATGAAAGTGAAAGTGGAGAGTGAAAAAGTTGGCTTAAAGCTCAACATTCAGAAAACGAAGATCATGGCATCCGGTCCCATCACTTCATGGGAAATAGATGGGGAAACAGTGGAAACAGTGTCAGACTTTATATTTTTGGGCTCCAAAATCACTGCAGATGGTGACTGCAGCCATGAAATTAAAAGACGCTTACTCCTTGGAAGGAAAGTTATGATCAACCTAGATAGCATATTTAAAAGCAGAGACATTACTTTGCCAACAAAGATTCATCTAGTCAAGACTATGGTTTTTCCTGTGGTCATGTATGGATGTGAGAGTTTGATTGTGAAGAAAGCTGAGTGCCAAAGAGTTGACGCTTTTGAAGTGTGGTGTTAGAGAAGACTCTTGAGAGTCCCTTGGACTGCAAGGAGATCCAACCAGTCCATTCTGAAGGAGATCAGCCCTGGGATTTCTTTGGAAGGAATGATGCTAAAGCTGAAACTCCAGTACTTTGGCCACCTCATGCGAAGAGTTGACTCATTGGAAAAGAGTCTGATGCTGGGAGGGATTGGGGGCAGGAGGAGAAGGGGACGACAGAGGATGAGATGGCTGGATGGCATCGCTGACTCAATGGACGTGAGTCTGGGTGAACTCCAGGAGTTGGTGATGGACATGGAGGCCTGGTGTGCTGCGATTCATGGGGCCGCAAAGAGTCAGACACGACTGAGCAACTGAACTGAACTGAAGTGAAGCTCCATGAAGGTAGGACTCAAGTCTGCTTCCTGCAAGTGTATATGAAATATTTGCTGTCTGTTGAATGAGTAAATGCGAGAGGTAACTCGCATGCAGTGTAGAGGCTATGACTGTGCTTGTACCGCAGTTGGTAGAGTGTATATGTTTGTGTAAAAATAAATACAGGAGGGGGAAAAACACCAACAGAGTGCTTTATAAACATATAATTAACTGAGCCCAGATTAGGCTCTCATTGCATTCTCTGGATTTTTGGAAGAAAATTCATTGCTGGTAATGTTGTCCTTGGGGTATTGCCAAGATGCAAAAAATAAATTTTCTTCAAGTCATGTTCTATAACGCAAAAGGAGAAAGAATTTAACTGTTAAAATTCAAGGATTCTGAATTAGTTTTACAAAGAGCCAAACACCTCTGTACAATTTTAGATTTTTTTTTTTTTACTTTAGAGGAATAATTTACAATCAATTCAGAGAAAAAAAAAAAAAAAAGGAAAAACTGACCATCATCTGTCTTATTAACCTGAATTACATTTCAGGAGTTTGATTGTTTTTCATATGAAATAAAACAATAGGTCCTTAATTATTAAAGAACTTTTATGATGTCTTAGCTATTTTTTTTTTCTGCCTTGAATAGGTATATAGAGGGGGGCTGCTGACCATTTACTAGCTTATTTTCATATAAGTCTAAATTTCAAGTTTTATTTGTTTCCAGTCTCTCTTTTTCTGTTTCATGCCATTCCATATTCATCTTACAGAAACAAAAATGATAGTAAGTGACAAATTTTGAAATAATTGACTTTCTAAAACCCAATTAATAATAAAATTTTTTGAAGTAGAGAAACAGAGGTATATGTTTTCCTATCTTTATGGTAAAGTCGTAAAGGAAGTTAAGGAAATTATGAGCAAGTTCTTAAAGGTCATGTAAACGAATTTAGATTCTATTTTTGGACCCTGGAGTGTTGTTGAAGGATTTTGAGTAGAGATAAAATGCATTCCAATTCTTGGGGTAGAAATACAACCTGTATGATAAAGGATGATGGATTGAGATAATTGTGTGATAACAGAGTTAGCTGAGTAGGGTATTGACATGGTCGAGAATGGTGCAGTTATAACTTAGGTACCACTACTGTGATTGCTTCTGAGTGAATCTATTTAAATTATATTTTAATAGCAGAATCAACCATACTGAACAGAAATTAGATATGCAGACGTAAGGAAGAGGAGGAAACTAGAGAGCTCCAATTTTCTGCAGGGAAAAATGAGATGTAATATTAACATGGATAACGAAGGTAAGTGTAAGTTTGAGAAGAAAGATGTATAAGTTTTGGACGTATGAAATATCCACCAGTGTCCAATAAGAAGTTGAATATAGTGTTTGAAAAACTGTTATGAGGTGGATGAAACTGGAGCCTATTATACAGAATGAAGTAAGCCAGAAAGGAAAACACCAATACAGTATACTAACGCATATATATGGAATTTAGAAAGATGGTAACGATAACCCTGTAAGCGAGACAGCAAAAGAGACACAGATGTATAGAACAGTCTTTTGGACTCTGTGGGAGAGGGAGAGGGTGGGATGATTTGGGAGAATGGCATTGAAACATGTATAATATCATATATGAAACGAATCGCCAGTCCAGGTTCGATGCATGTTACTGGATGCTTGGGGCTGGTGCACTGGGACGACCCAGAGGGATGGTATGGGGAGGGAGGAGGGAGGGGGGTTCAGGATGGGGAACACGTGTATACCTGTGGCAGATTCATGTTGATGTATGGCAAAACCAATACAATATTGTAAAGTAATTAATCTCCAATTAAAATAAATGAATTTCTATTAAAAATAATTTAAAAATAAAAACTGTTGAGAAGTTTGAGCTGTAGATGTAAAAACCATGGGTGCAGAATATTATATAGAGTAAGTTGAAAAGAGTACAGAAGAATCAACTTTGTGGAACAGTGAACATGAATAATAGTTAGCAGTTGACAGAAGAACAGGATTCCCTGGCGGAATAAATGGCCTGTGCAAATATGTAGGTGCACAGAACAGTAAGATAAATGTAGGAAGCAGAAGAGTTCATACCAAGATGTTGTGTGTGAGACTAAAGAAGGCAAGCTATGTCCAGATTTTAAAAAGGGAAATCTGGTATGTCAGATATCCCAAAGAGCTTGGATTTTATCTTGCAATTAATGGGAAGCCACTGAAAGGTTTTTAATGGGGGAGTGATCTGATACCATCAGGCAATTATGATGGATGGAATGTGGGGAGTCTGGCTGGAAAGAGGGAGACTAATTAGGACCCTCTTGTAATCACTTGGTGAGGGATAATGAGAGTGTTTACTGAGATAGCAGCAGTGGAAAAGGATGTGAGGACATGAGTAGAGATATATTTAGAATTAGTTGGGTATAAGGTCAGAAGGAAAGCCAGTGGTCAAGAATGATGCCTAGTGTTTTTATTTGAGGGGTTGGATGAATAAATAGTAACATTATCAACTCTGAAATAAAATGGAGGAAGAAAGAGGAAAAGAGACTGAGGAAAGATGGCCAAATCATTAGGAAGAAATTTGAAAAGAAAGCAGTATGAGGAATATTAAGATTGTAGAGAGTTTCAAGAGGTGATCAGTAGTGCTAAATGCTTTCAGTGGCCAAGTAATTTAAGAACTAAAAAATTTCCCTCTGAGTTAATGACCAGGAGAACAGTTTCTGGGTGAGAGCAGCTTCAGTGTGGTGGTACAGACAGAAACCAGATCACTGTGGGAGGAAGACAAAGGGAGGAAGTGGTAATAGTCTAGACACCCTCTTCATGAAGCTTAGAAAGTAATAAAAGAGAGAGACAGAGAAGAAAATGAGACTATAAAGCAAATTCAGTTTAAAAAATATTCTTGACTGGGCGATAGGTTCTATACATATGCCACACACACACACACACAGCACATATATATATATATACATATACACATATAGGTTCTCTCGCTCTCTATATATGTTATATATGTGCTAGTACTTTTCTGTAGACTAAATCACTTTATATATAATGGGAGCAATTTAAGTAATAAAAAGTCAGACATAAGGTGTAGTAAATACCATGATTTATTACACAATGAATAACTTAAAATGATGAAAAGTGGATCATAAAAATAATAATATTAAATATACCTATCAATATCAAACATTAAATATATTATTGTTTCACTTTTTTAGAATATTTCAAAAGGTAATATATTTCAAAAAATGTTTCAAGGATAAAATCCTGCTTAAGAAGAGGAAATCCTCCCCCACTGCTTATATATTCCATATGCTATTTATTTTTCAGCAATAGGATAATTATTTCCAGATTCCTATTTAACCTCTGAAGGCCTCTGGAATGTTTACTTTCCTTGGGCTTTTGTCTTATTGTTGTGGTGCTAAGTATTTCTTTAGAGTGGGAATTTGAATACACAGGATTAACATTCAGAAAACAGCAGAGTCCTCTCATCAAGAAAACCAAATCCCCAACAACTTCATGGCTTAATGAAACAAAAATGTTTCCCTCTTGTTTGAAAACAGAGACTATCATCTATATTGGAATGATGTTCTTCAAATTTATATTCTAAGCCATCTCCCAGAAGCTTTCCTTATTCACAGTTTAACTATTACACAATTCTTATTTTACATCAATGTGTACTGTGTGTTCAGATGCTAAGGGATATACCAAACAACATACATAAAAATCCCTTATCATTGTAGCTTCCAGTATTTCTTAATTGCAAATAGATCCCTAACTGTAGGTTCTGCATAGATGCTCTCTATACGCATGTACAGATGCCCCACACATCCTGCCTCTTCTTGTGAACACCCTCTTCCTTCCTCTCAGACTTTGAGAGCTCACACTCAGCATGACTCCTTTCTCACGTGAATACTGTCAAGGAAAAAATCATTTATATGACTCAAATAGAGGTTAAAGGATTTATTCAGCTGGTGCACATCCAGAAGTACCTGAGGAGCATCAAAGTAACTCCCCTAACTGCAGCAGGACTGGAATTTTATCAGGGGAGGAGAGGTGTGTGTGTACTTGTGATCTAGCTGAAGTTGAAGTTTTCTTCATCTTTAACTGCTGCAAAACCATCAGAGGAAAAGATTGAAGATTATTCTGGTTTCCATGCTTCCTGCTAGAGATCGTTAGTTCAGTTCCCTCCTGGCAACTCCCAGAACAGTTCTTTCAAAAGATGGTTTTGCAATTTCTACAGTTTTTTTTTTCTAAGGTTTAGAAGTAGGGGCGGGTGGGTAGCAAGAATAATGCTAGTGAGGCTTAAACAAGAGAACCTGGGCTCGGTTTTGAATCTTTTACTCTACTATAGTGTCACCTTGATCAGCTCTGACTCCTCATGCAGGGCAGCTTCTGTATGGATGTTCCCTACCTCTGGTTGAATTCCAGTTACCCTGTTTTGAGCCAGCTTCTTCCATTCTCACAGTCAGATGCCTAACTTGATCTGCCCAAGTTCAGTATAGGCTGTAGGATAAAATTGTTCTGAAAGGGAAGGGAAGGGTAGAAAAAGAGAGGGAAGGGAAGGGAAAGGAAGGGGAGAAGATTGGAGGGGAAGGGAGAAGAGGGAGGGGAGGAGGAGGAGAAAAGAAAGGAAGAAAAAAGAGGAAAAGGGAGGGGAAAAGAAGCTTAATTACACTGAATTACATTGAAGTTTCATATCACTGAAATGTCATTCCCCTTTATAAAACTTCAATAATGCCCTTCAACTTTCACAGTATAATTTAAGACCAATGAAAAGTCCAGGGTTCTAGTTCAGTCTTTGCCACTTAATATATTTATGCCCTTGAAGAAAATACTTTATATACTTTATCTTCCCAACTTCATCATCAATTACATATGTATTACTATAATAATTAAAATTGATATAAATATAAATATAATTGGCTTACTCCGAAAAAAGCAGCCAGTGTGTTAAAAGAATGGGACTCAATAGACAGCAAGTGTTGTTGTTCAGTTGCTAATTTATGTCCAGTTCTTTGTGACCCCATGCACACCAGGCTTCCCCGTCCATCACCAACTCCTGGAGCTTGCTCAAATTCATGTCCATCAAGTCGGTGATGCCATCCAATCATTTTATCCTCTGCTGCCCACTTCTCCTTTTCTTTCAAAATTTCCCAGCATCAGGGTCTTTTACAATGAGTTGGCTCTTTGCATCAGGTGGCCAGAGTATTGGAACTTCAACATCAGACCTTCCAATGTATATTCAGGGTTGATTTCCTTTAGGACTGACTGGTTTGAGCAATCATAAAGCAATTCTACTCCTTTCCTATTGCCCCTAAAATTCCTCTTGGTCTAGCTTTTCTGTTTTCTCAGTACTCAGATTAAATTTAGGTAGGCTGTATAATTTTTCTCACTCATTTTCATCATAAGAGAAATCTCACTTAAAATACACATTCTAGTATAATGTAGTATGTAACTTCAAACTTAATCAAACCTAAAATTCCGTTAACCATAGATAGATGGATGCTTTGTTTTGTTTCTCAGATTTATCCTTCTCACCCACCAGCTGTCTGTATTAGACAATTAAGGCTATTATAGCAAAAATACCATAGACTGGGTGGCTTAAAGCACAAATATTTATTTCTCACAGTTCCAAAGGTTGAGAAGTCCAGGATCAAGGCACTGGCATATTCAGTGTTTGGTGAGGTCTGGTTAATAGATGTCTTCTTGCTGTATCTTCATGTAGCAGTTGGAATGAGAGAACACTTTGGGGTCTTTTCTATAAGAACAGTAGCCCCATTAATGGGGACTTGAACTTCATGATCTAAAGACGCTATCTCCTAATACCATCACACTGAGGGTTGTGATTTCAACAGATACATTTTGAGTGGGCATAAACATTCTAGTGTCTATGATTCTACTCTGTGAATTTTACACAAAGGAAAAGGGGACCAAGGTAAATCAGGGCAGAGTGGCTGGCGCTTATGGTTGGTCCCATCACTGAGCATAGTGCAACAGAATCTTAAAGGCTTGCAAGATTTCAAAACTTCTCATAAGTGATTTTGCACATTCTTCAGACATTTCTCTGCAAGAAACTTCCAACTACAATTCCACTGATTCTAGGAATGCCTTTTGGGGTAGTCATTTTTTTTAGTTCCCTCTCATTCCTCAGGCTTTCCTAGCTAAACTTCTAGTAAATCACTTGACCCCTTCCAAAGACCCTCTGGACTTCTTGAATGAGTTTTCTTTTAAGATAATCTAGGTTGCTTCCCCGGAGAAGGCAATGACACCCCACTCCAGTACTCTTGCCTGGAAAATCCCATGGACAGAGGAGCCTGGTGGGCTGCAGTCCATGCGGTCGCTACAAGTCGGACACGACTGAGCGACTTCACTTTCACTTTTCACTTTTATGCATTGGAGGAGGAAATGGCAACCCACTCCAGAATTCTTGCCTGGAGAATCCCAGGGATGGGGGAGCCTGGTGGGCTGCCGTCTGTGGGGTCGCACAGGGTCGGAAACGACTGAAGCGACTTAGCAGCAGCAGCAGCAGGTTGCTTCCCAGGTGGCACTAGCAGTAAAGAACCCACCTGCCAGCGCGGAAGACGTAGAGAGGTGGATTCCAACCTTGGGTCAGGAAGATCCCTTGGCGTGGTCCTGGCAGCTCATTCCAGTATTCCTGCCTGGAGAATCCCATGGACAAAGGAGCTTGGTGAGATACAGTCCATAGGGTCACAAAAAGTTGGACACGACTCAAGTGACTTAGCAGCACCAGCCTGTGTCTCATTTGGCCTCAATTTATTCCACGGTAAGATCAAACTATACAATTAAATTTAAGAACATTGTATATATAACTTGCAAGTATAAACTGAACATAGGTGAGAAAATATTTAATAAATTATTAGGGAAGCAGTAGAATGATAAAGCTGGTTCAGATTATTTGAGAAACTGAATATTTATGGATATTGAAGAAAAAATATAGATAAAATTTGGTAGGTTAGATACAAAACTGATAAGTTAATGTCTTTAAGATCAATGAAACTACCATCTCTAAGGTTGTTTCTTCTAGTAGATAGGAATGAACAAAAATCTACTGAACAAAAACCTATAGGTAAATACATAATTTCTCAGATTCTGGACCATAAAGACAAATGAACACTCTCAAAATAAATCATCCTGAGATGAGCCCTTTGTACAAAGTTTCCGTACAGCATGGAAAGGACTTTCCAAATTCTGTAGTGTTTTTCTGAAATGTGGGTTTATCTTGCTATCATTAACAGAAATGCAGATTCCCCCACTGCAGCCCCTACATTTGTCTTTGTTCTTTTTTTCTCCAGAAGTCTATTCAATCTTTATGCCCTAACCTCAACTGGGCGCATATTCTAAATGCTATATTAGGTACTTCTCAAGTGGCACCTCAGTGCTAAAGAATCTGCCTGCAATGCAGGTTTGATCCCTGTGTCAGGAAGATCCCCTGGAGGAGGGCATGGCAACCCGCTCCAGTATTCTTGTCTGGGAAATCCCATGGACAGAGCAGCCTGGCAGACTACAGTTCATGGGGTTGCAAAGAATCGGACACTACCAAAGTGACTTAGCATGCACAAGTGGCCTAAGGTGGAAAAAGTACCCCTGTATCTCCCAAGGGAGAATGAAATGCCTAAGGAGAGTGCTATAGCATAGACTACAAAAGAATGCTCCAATAACACCATCTGTGGAATAGACTGGGGGTGGGTATAATGACTGAGAGCAGAACAGCTTTCGCCCTCGCTCACTTACTATCTATTGGATTGGTCTTATCCTTTAGTATTCTGGCTAAGCTTCTGGCATTTAACATCCTTTTATATGTGAAGTGCTCAGTAACAAGACCCAGTGACCCTGAGTGTGAGTACCTTCTTAAATTCTGTACCCCAACATCTTCTTTGATCTCACCCTAGTCCCAGCCTTTCTCAGTAAGGTACCTTGCATTTAATAAATTTTACCTGATGGCTCAGACGGTAAAGAATCTGCCTGCAGGAGACCTGGGTTTGATCCCTGGGTCAGGAAGATCCCCTGGAGAAAGAAATGGCTACCCATTCCAGTATCCTTTCCTGGAGAAGTCCATGGACAGAGAAGCCTGGTGGGCTACAGACCATGGGGTTACAACGAGTCAGACATGACCGAGCAATTAACATTACTTTCACATAAATGATCATAGTCTGAATTTTATTACTTTTACTGTTGTTGTTACTGCCCAGAGAATAAAAAGTTTACATTTTTTTTAAACTTGCACACATGACCATTTACAGTCTTTTCTGAGATTTCCTTTCCAGACTCACCTTCAGTGATTTTTTTTTTTTTTTCCTACCCAGTCCTGTCTCCTGTGAGCCAGCTGCAGCAGAGTAGCTATTTAACATAGACATGATGGTTAAGAGCATGCAGTTTGTGGTCAGACAGAGATGAATCTGAATCCAACTACACAAATTGTCACTCAGAACCATGGACAGTTTAACCATGGTTAAATTACTTAACCTCTAGAAGTTTTCAATTTCCTTATATCTAAAATGAGGATGGCCTCAAAGGCTATTATAATATAAACAGAAGGAATGTATGTGAAATGCTTTGTAGATTGTACATGCTCCATAAATGCTAACTGTGCTTTTTATGACTAAATTCTTGGAGGTTTTTTTTGGTATTTTCTTGACCTTGTATATGTTGCTACTTCTTATTCAAATGATTTACTCACCTTCTTCATTTTTTTACTTGTCTTATAAGTTTTTTACTTGTTTATAAGACAAATCTTTTACTTGTCTTATAAGACAAGTATATAAGACAAGAGTTGTTTATAAGTCTTTTACTTGTCTTATAAACACACTTCAGATATGGCCTCCTATTACTTTCCTATATTCCAATAGAACTTTTTACATACTTCTATTGTGGAAATTCTTTCATATGTCATAAGTTATTCTTTAAGTGGAAGCCTTCTTAAGAGAAGAATTGATTTCTTTATTTTTTTGTACTGTCAGAAGGCAACACAAAGACATTTGATAAAGTTTATGAAGAAAAGGGCAGTCTATGTATAAAATATAAATTATATAAAAGCTACTTATTTCTAAGTCTTAAACTATTCATATCTATCTATCTATCATCTATCTATCTAAATATGGTGCCCGCTTCCCACCCCTACTCATATTTACCTCTTTCACCGCTTTGTTTTTATGTGTCTTCTGGAACTACATGGTCTGTCTTTTGTTAATATACTTTATGTACTTATCTGCCTTTCTGTTGTTATAAAGCAATTGGCATACTAAGGAGCCCAGCTGACTAATTTGTTTTCCTTCTCAATTGATAAATGAAACTAGTATAAAGTACAGGGATGAGATTAAGGCCCCTATTAACAAGCCACATGTTCTTTGTTATGCTTTTTGCAACTTACATATTTCATCATCTTAATTTCTTTCATTTTCATTGATCATTTGTAGCTTATGACACAGTTTTTTAGGAATCAAGTTTCAATGTCTAGTTGCTGTTCCAAACTTATTTGACTATGCTACTGATTATCTTCAAAACATTTATTAACACTCCATTGAACGTGATTCTAGAGAATATACTTTGCCAAGGAGTATGTTCTAAAACATCAAACTAATGAATCAAGACAAATGAAGCAAAAATAAAAAATTAAAACTATGGGAATGACACACCAAGTAGCCATTGTTTCCAGACAATATGTTTGTACTCTTAAGTTATCCAAAGAGAACTCATTAAAAATCTTATAAGAATTAAATGAAGTTGTTACCAAATATATAAAACCCAATAATTTAACCTTTGCTTTTAACTGTTTAGACACTATGATCACAATATGCTATTTTTAATAGTTGTTGTTGTTCAGTTGCTCAGCTGTGTCTGACTCTTTTGCACCCCACAGACTACAGCATGCCAGGCTTCCCTGTCCTAATAGTACCTCAGATATAAATATTTGGAAATACTGAATGGAAATATTAAGAAAAAAATGAATGAGGATGTCAATGAGTGGTAATTGTCCTGAGAAGCACTGTAGAATATATGATTAAATAGGAAATATGATCCTGATAGATTGATATTATAAATATCAAGTCATTTCAAATTTTTATATTTATGTCATTTCCATTAAACTTAAAATAGTTTCCTTTGGAGGAATATTGATGAAAAATAGTCATTATCATCATTACTAAATTCTTTCTATGCTATGGGCACCTCAAATTTAAACATTTTACATATACTAATGCTAGTAAAGTAATGCTTAAAATTCTCCAAGCCGGACTTCAGCAATACATGAACTGTGAACTTCCAGATGTTCAAACTGGTTTTAGAAAAGGCAGAGGAACCAGAGATCAAATTGCCAACATCCAATGGATGTTGAGAGAGTTCCAGAAAAACATCTATTTCTGCTTTATTGACTATGCAAAAACCTTTGTCTGTGTGGATCACGATAAACTGTGGAAAATTCTGAAAGAGATAGGAATACCAGACGACCTGGTCTGCCTCTTGAGAACCTGTATGCAAGTCAGGAAGTAACTGTTAGAACTGGACATGGAACAACAGACTTGTTCTAAGGAAAAGGAGTATGTCAAAGCTGTATATTGTCACCCTGCTTATTTAACTTATATGCAGAGTACATCATGAGAAACGCTGGGCTGGAGGAAGCACAAGCTGGAATCAAGATTGCTGGGAGAAATATCAATAATCTCAGATATGCAGATGACACCACCCTTATGGCAGAAAGCAAAGAAGAACTAAAGAGCCTCTTGATGAAAGTGCACAGGAGAGTGACAAAGTTGGCTTAAAGCTCAACATTCAGAAAATGAAGATCATGGCATCCAGTCCCATCACTTCGTGGTAAGTAGATGGGGAAACAGTGGAAACAGTGTCAGATTTATTTTTCTGGGCTACAAAATCACTGCAGATGGTGATTGCAGCCATGAAATTAAAAGATGCTTATGCCTTGGAAGGCAAGTTATAACCAACCTAGACAGCATATTAAAAAGCAGAGACATTACTTTGCCAACAAAGGTCCATCTAGTCAAGGCAATGGTTTTTCCAGTGGACATGTATGGATATGAGAGTTGGAGTATAAAGAAAGCTGAATGCCGAAGAATTGATGCTTTTTAACTGTGGCATTGGAGAAGACTTTTGATAGCCCCTTGGACTGCAAAGAAATCCAACCAGTCCATCCAAAAGGAGATCAGTCCTGGGTGTTCATTGGAAGGATTGATGTTGAAGCTGAAACTCCAATACTTTGGCCACCTGATGTGAAGAGCTGACTCAATGGAAAAGACCCTGATGCTGGGAAATATTGAGGGCAGGAGGAGAAGGGGACAACAGAAGATGAGATGGTTGGATGGCATCATTGACTTGATAGACATGGGTTTGGGTGGACCCCAGGAGTTGGTCACGGACAGGGAGGACTGGCATGCTGTGGTTCATGGGGTCGCAGAGTCGGACATGACTGAGTGACTGAAGTGAACTGAACTGAACACATTTAACCCTAATAATAACCCCTTGAGGTAGTACTATTATGTCTTCCTTAAAGATAAGAAAGCAAAGGCATAGAAATTACACAATTTGTTCCAGATTACATACCTAATAAATAGGGCTGCCCTTGTGGCTCAGTGGGTAAAGAATCTGCCTGCAAGGTGGGAAACCTGGGTTCGATCCCTGGGTTGGAAAGATCCCCTGGAGAAGGGGATGACTGCCCATTCCAGTATTCTGGTCTGGAGAATTCCATGAACTGTACAGTCCTTGGAGTCCCAAAGAGTTAGACATGACTGAGCAACTTTTGCTTCAATTCACAAGATTCAAAGCCAAGAAGACTAATGTAATTTACTTCTCACAAGTTGACATTCAAATGTTCTCATCCAATTTACATCAAGCTACTGTAAATAAAGTAGAGCTAACAAATACATACAAACACACACTCAAGGGGGAATTGGGAAATTTTTCTCATTACTTTATCATTCAGCTGAGTTTTAGGCAATATCTACTGGTTAAAAAAAATAGTAGAAATGCAAATCAATGTTCAATCTTATCTTATCAAGGGCTCTTTTGAGAACAGAATTAAATGTTTTGCTTTTTATTTTTTTTGAAAAATACTTTGTATGTGAAGATGGAGTTTAAGCTCATTACTGACAAAAGAAGTCTCCCATTGTCTGGAATCAGTTACAGACATTCATGGTAGACAATTTGTTTCACATTCATTCTCTGAAGAGAATAGTAAGTTTTAGTCATCTGGATTTACAGGGTAAAAAAGAGAAAGGATCAATCTCTTTCTAAAATACTTCAATGTAGAACTGTACAAATTTAAAAAGGGAATATATGTTCTGTTTTGAGATCTCTGAGGGACTATTTGATTTCTTATAATTTATTTAAATCATCAGCACTTTACTTGACAATTTGGAATTAGGATAAGTCTATGAAATGATTTTAATATGAGAAAAAAATCATGGTTGCGTATTAAAATGTTTCTCATGCCTGAGCTTCCATTTCAACTGAAGCTGCCATCATTGTCCAGATGCCTATCATTCATACTTAAGATTACTGTAAAAACTTCACTGCTCTCTTTCTCCATTTGATCTTTCTCACATACTGCCATCAGACTAATTTTGCTGAAACATATATCTTTTATTGTGTTGCTTTCCTGCTCCAATGTTCTCTATCATTTGTAGGATAAAACACAAATTATTTTGAAAGACATTCATAATTTCCTCCCACCTAGTCTCAACCTACCCTTTGTAATTTGTCTCCCACTATTTATTAGCATAAATCTCTGATCTTTACGGTATTTCATGTTCCACATGAATTCTGATTTTGTGCCTTTATTGTAGCCCCATTTTTTTTATGCTGTATTATTTCGCATTGCTGTTGTAAAAAGTTACCGCAAAATTAATGGTTGAGTACAATGCAAAGTCATTACTTTGCAGTTTTGGAAATTAGAAGTTGACATGGGTCTCACTGAGCTAAAATGAAAGTGTTGAGAAGGATTGCCTTCTAGTCTAGATACTCTAAAGGAAAGTCTGTTTTCAGTGTCTAAACACTCGTCCCATTTTTTGCTTATACTCTTCCATCTGCAAAACCAATGGTGGCTGGTTGAATCTTTCTCCTGTCACATCACTCTGATGCTTCTGCCTCCTTCTTCCTCATTTTGGGACCCTTGTGGTTACAATGGGCCTACCCAGATAATCCAAGATAACCTCCCTATTTTAAGGTCAGCGTACTCCTTGGAAGGAAAGTTATGATCAACCTAGATAGCATATTCAAAAGCAGAGACATTACTTTGCCAACAAATGTCCATCTAGTCAGATCAGATCAGATCAGATCAGTCGCTCAGTCATGTCCGACTCTTTGCAACCCCATGAACCGCAGCATGCCAGGCCTCCCTGTCCATCACCAACTCCCTGAGTTCACCCAGACCCACGTCCATCGAGTCAGTGATGCCATCCAGCCATCTCATCCTCTGTCGTCCCCTTCTCCTCCTGCCCCCAATCCCTCCCAGCATCAGAGTCTTTTCCAATGAGTTAACTCTTTGCATGAGGTGGCCAAAGTACTGGAGTTTCAGCTTTAGCATCATTCCTTCCAAAGAAATCCCAGGGCTGATCTCCTTCAGAATGGACTGGTTGGATCTCCTTGCAGTCCAAGGGACTCTCAAGAGTCTTCTCCAACACCACAGTTCAAAAGCATCAACTCTTAGGCACTCAGCCTTCTTCACAGTCCAACTCTCACATCCATACATGACCACAGGAAAAACCATAGCCTTGACTAGATGGACGTTTGTTGGCAAAGTAATGTCTCTGCTTTTGAATATGTCATCTAGGCTGGTCATAACTTTCCTTCCAAGGAGTAAGCGTCTTTTAATTTCATGGCTGAAGTCACCATCTGTAGTGACTTTGGAGCTCCAAAAAATAAAGTCTGACATGGTTTCCACTGTTTCCCCATCTATTTCCCATGAAGTGGTGGGACTGAATGCCATGATCTTCGTTTTCTGAATGTTGAGCTTTAAGCCAACTTTTTCACTCTCCACTTTCACTTTCATCAAGAGGCTTTTGAGTTCCTCTTCACTTTCTGCCATAAGGGTGGTGTCATCTGCATATCTGAGGTTATTGATATTTCTCCCGGCAATCTTGATTCCAGTTTGTGTTCCTTCCAGTCCAGTGTTTCTCATGATGTACTCTGCATATAAGTTAAATAAGCAGGATGACTATATACAGCCTTGACGAACTCCTTTTTCTATTTGGAACCAGTCTGTTGTTCCATGCCCAGTTCTAACTGTTGCTTACTGACCTGCATACAAATTTCTCAAGAGTCAGATCAGGCGGTCTGGTATTCCCATCTCTTGAAGAATTTTCCACAGTTTATTGTGATCCACACAGTCAGAGGCTTTGTCATAGTCAATAAAGCAGAAATAGATGTTTTTCAGGAAATCTCTTGCTTTTTCCATGATCCAGTGGATGTTGGCAATTTGATCTCTGGTTCCTCTGCCTTTTCTAAAACCAGCTTGAATATCAGGAAGTTCACAGTTCACATATTGCTGAAGCCTGGCTTGGAGAATTTTGAGCATTACTTTACTAGCATATGAGATGAGTGCAATTGTGCGGTAGTTTGAGCATTCTTTGACATTGCCTTTCTTTGGGATTGGAATGAAAACTGACCTTTTCCAGTCCTGTGGCCACTGCTGAGTTTTCCAAATTTGCTGGTATATTGAGTGCAGCACTTTCACAGCATCATCTTTCCGGATTTGAAATAGCTCAACTGGAATTCCATCACCTCCACTAGCTTTGTTCATAGTGATGCTTTCTAAGGCCCACTTGACTTCACATTCCAGGATGTCTGGCTCTAGGTCAGTGATCACACCATCGTGATTATCTGGGTTGTGAAGATCTTTTTTGTACAGTTCTTCTGTGTATTCTTGCCATCTCTTCTTAATATCTTCTGCTTCTGTTAGGTCCATACCATTTCTGTCCTTTATCGAGCTCATCTTTGCATGAAATGTTCCTTTGGTATCTCTGATTTTCTTGAAGAGATCCCTAGTCTTTCCCATTCTGTTGTTTTCCTCTATTTCTTTGCATTTATCGCTGAAGAAGACTTTCTTATCTCTTCTTGCTATTCTTTGGAACTCTGCATTCAGATGCTTATATCTTTCCTTTTCTCCTTTGCTTTTCACTTCTCTTCTTTTGACAGCTATTTGTAAGACCGCCCCAGACAGACATTTTGCTTTTTTGCATTTCTTTTCCATGGGGATGGTCTTGATCCCTGTCTCCTGTACAATGTCATGAACCTCATTCCATAGTTCATCAGGCACTCTATCTCTCAGATCTAGGCCCTTAAATCTATTTCTCACTTCCAGTGTATAATCATAAGGGATTTGATTTAGGTCATACCCGAATGGTCTAGTGGTTTTCCCTACTTTCTTCAATTTAAGTCTGAATTTGGCAATAAGGAGTTCATGATCTGAGCCACAGTCAGCTCCTGGTCTTGTTTTTGCTGACTGTATAGAGCTTCTCCATCTTTGGTTGCAAAGAATATAATCAATCTGATTTTGGTGTTGACCATCTGGTGATGTCCATGTATAGAGTCTTCTCTTGTGTTGTTGGAAGAGGGTGTTTGTTATGACCAGTGCATTTTCTTGGCAAAACTCTATTAGTCTTTGTCCTGCTTCATTCCATACTCCAAGGCCAAATTTGCCTGTTACTCCAGGAGTTTCTTGACTTCCTACTTTTGCATTCCAGTCCCCTATAATGAAAAGGACATCTTTTTTGGGTGTTAGTTCTAAAAGGTCTTGTAGGTCTTCATAGAACCATTCAACTTCAGCTTCTTCAGCGTTACTGGTTGGGGCATAGGCTTGGATTATTGTGATATTGAATGGTTTGCCTTGGAAACGAACAGAGATCATTCTGTCGTTTTTGAGATTGCATTGAAGTACTGCATTTCGGACTCTTTTGTTGACCATGATGGCCACTCCATTTCTTCTGAGGGATTCCTGCCCCCAGCAGTAGATATAATGTTCATCTGAGTTAAATTCACCCTTTCCAGTCCATTTCATGGTTTTTCCAGTGGTCATGTATGGATGTGAGAGTTGGACTGTGAAGAAAGCTGAGCACTGAAGAATTGATGCTTTTGAACTGTGGTGTTGGAGAAGACTCTTGAGAGTCCCATGGACTGCAAGGAGATCCAACCAGTCCATTCTAAAGGAGATCAGTCCTGGGTGTTCTCTGGAAGGGATGATGCTAAAGCTGAAACTCCAGTACTTTGGCCACCTCATGCGAAGAGTTGACTCATTGGAAAAGACTCTGATGCTGGGAAGGATTGGGGCCAGCAGGAGAAGGGGACGACAGAGGATGAGATGGCTGGATGGCATCACTGACTTGATGGACATGTGTTTGGGTGAACTCCAGGAGATGGTGATGGACAGGGAGGCCTGGCATGCTGCAATTCATGGGGTTGCAAAGTGTCAGACACGACTGAGCGACTAAACTGAACTGAACTGATTAAAAAACTTAATTTTATCTGTTACATTAATTCCCCTTTGCCATGTAAGGTAACATATCCACAGATTCTAGGGGTTAGGAATTGAACATCTGTTTGGAGTAATTTCTGTCCATCATAGATGGTCTGGCCATTTTTCACTTCCTCTGTAAATTGTAGTTATTCAGATGCTTTTCAATGCCCAGTTCGTCTGTAAATTCTGGTGTATACACTGTGTGAATTTTTTTTTATTTTTTGGCCTCACAGCTTGTAAGATTTTGGTTTCCTGACCAAGGATTGAACCTGTGTCTGCGGCAGTGAGAGTGTTGAGTCCTCACCACCGATATGCCAGGGGAATCCCCTATGCTGTGTCAAGTTAATGACTATATTTTTTTGATTGGCTTTTGTTTTATAACATCTTGAAATTTGTTTTCCCATCTCTATAGAAAAATAGTTATCCTGAGTTTGATATATGGGAATTCTGTATGTTCTGCGAATAAAATTTTTTCATAGACATCTTGGATTACACACTGTGAGTCTGGCATTCCTAGAAGGAGCCTTGTGTATTGTTAAAGTTGCTGGATGTGCATATGTCCAATCCTAAATGTGTTTATCATAAAGAGATAGTAGAGATGTGAGTAAATATTTTTATACAAAGAGGCTTGTTGTAGCATCATCTCCAAATCAGAAACAATCTAAATAGGAGATAAATTTTAGTAGATCGATATGATAAAATAGTATGTAAGCATTAAATGGCAAATTGTTAAAGATTATCTAATAATATAGGAAATGTTTACATATTACTCAACAAAAAATAATGATACAAAAGAATGATGTTAAAAAAAGAATTACATATATATGTATAAATTTCAAATGAAAAAAAGTTTATATCAATATGCTAAAATCCTAAAAGGGTTATGCCCTAGTGTGGGATCATAAGTGGCTGTTAATTTCTTCTTTATATCTTTTTTTGCTTCCTAAATTCCTTCCAATTTAAAAATATTTTTTAACATCTGATAAATTATTTTAATTTATAATTTATATATAATTAAACTACACATTATGTACTTTTTTGTTTATGACCCAAATTGTTATCTCTAGAATTAGTTTAATTAACATTTCCTGGACATTTACTAGGCCCCAGACACTATTCTGGGGGCCAAGGTAAGACATAGTGCATACCTTTAAAAACTCATCCTCCATAAGATAAATAGACAAATGTATTAAAATATTAATTTGCTAGGGCTGCAAAAACAAAATACTACAGAATGGATAGTTTAATTAAGAAAATTTTTTCACACATAGAGGCTCGAATCCAAGATCAAGGTGTTTGGTAGTGATGGTTTCTGAGGTCTGGCTTCTTGGCTTACTCGTGGTTGCCTTTCTGCTGTGTCCTCACATTGTCTTTGGTCTTTCCTCCATGTGTGCACATGTCTATCTGTGTGTCTCTTGTATGTCCAGATCTCAACTTCTTATAAGGACACAGTTAGATCAGATTAGGGCCCACACTAACAGCCTCATTTTAACTTAGATACTTCTTCAAAGGCCTATCTTCAAGTGCAATCACATTTTGAGGTACTGTGGCTTAGAGCCACAATGTATAAATTTGGAGGAAGGATGAAATTCAGCTCATAACAACAGGTTAACAGTTAACCTCAATATTTACTTATGATGGCAATGTTGATGCTATGTACAGGTACACTGCTCTTTCAGAGGAGGGAGAAATAATTCTTGATGGTCAGTTGAAGTTTCATAGAGAAGGTGGTATTTCAGAAGAATTTTGAAAGATGAATGAGATTTTGCCAATTTCTTTTTGCTAGAAATAGGTTCTGTAACTGTAATTGATTTATATAGCATAATGAACATAAAAATATAATTCTTACAAAAGATTAGAAATCATAATTCTACTTTATGTAATGTGGATTTCATTTGTTTCGGTCAGGAATGCACTGTCCTTGGGTAAAAATGAGTGAAAAAATCCATCTAGGTTGACAATATTGATAATGTCTTTCACTTTTTTCTGGATGAAGACTAATATATGAGTAATTAAGCTAAAACAAGAAAATAAAAATTTCTTGAGAGAACCAGTTCCAACCAGCTTATGACTACATGAACTTAAGAACTTATGTAGCCAAGTGTTAAGATAGATGTTGATGTTCACAGAACTCATAAAGGAGGGATGTGGTGGAGTTAAAGAACTTGTATTTCTGAAAATCTTCAGAAATTCTGATGGTATCCAGGTTTAGGACAAGAGTCTAAGTATTGCTAGACCTCACATTAGGCAGTAGCACAAATTGAGGACCAAACCTGCCCATGATGATTACCCTAGCACTAGAAAATATTTATTACCTGCATGTCTCTTGAACTATAAATGCAGTTTAGTATTTTGATTTGTTTGAATATTGTTTATTCATGTATAAATGATTTATTGACTGTGCAAGCCTCCCAAAGGTGAACTGAGTCAGCTCTTCGCATCAGGTGGCCAAAGTATTGGAGTTTCAGCTTCAACATCAGTCCTTCCAACAACACCCAGGACTGATCTCCTTTAGGATGGACTGGTTGGATCTCCTTGCAGTCCAAGGGACTCTCAAGAGTCTTCTCCAACACCACAGTTCAAAAGCATCAATTCTTCAGTGCTCAGCTTTCTTTATAGTCCAACTCTTACATCCATACATGACCACTGGAAAAACCATAGCCTTGACTAGATGGACCTTTGTTGCCCAAGTAATGTCTCTGCTTTTTAATATGCTATCTAGGTTGGTTACAACTTTCCTCCCAAGGAGTAAGTGTCTTTTAATTTCATGGCTGCAATCACCATCTGCAGTGATTTTGGAGCCCCCCCAAAATAAAGTCACCCATTGTCTCCACTGTTTCCCCATCTATCTGCCATGAAGTGATGGGACCAGATGCCACGATCTTAAGTTTTCTGAATGTTGAGCTTTAAGCCAACCTTTTCACTCTCTGCTTTCGCTTTCATCAAGAGGCTCTTTAGTTCTTCTTCACTTTCTGCCATAAGGGTGGTGTCATCTGCATATCTGAGGTTATTGATATTTCTCCTGGCAACCTTGATTCCAGCTTGTGCTTCTTCCAGCCCAGCATTTCTCATGATGTACCTCTGCATATAAGTTAAATAAGCAGGGTGACAATATACAGCCTTGACGTACTCCTTTTCCTATTTGGAACCAGTCTGTTGTTCCATGTCCACTTCTAACTGTTGCTTCCTGACCTGTATACAGGTTTTTCAAGAGGCAGGTCAGGTGGTCTGGTATTCCCATCTCTTGAAGAATTTTCCACAGTTTATTGTGATCCACACAGTCAAAGGCTTTGGCATAGTCAATAAAGTAGAAATAGATGTTTCTCTGAAACTCTCTTGCTTTTTCCATGATCCAGCCGATGTAGGCAATTTGATCTCTGGTTCCTCTGCCTTTTCTAAAACCAGCTTGAACATCTGGGAGTTTCATGGCTCATGTATTGTTGAAGCCTGGCTTGGAGAATTTTGAGCATTACTTTACTAGCCTGTGAGGTGAGTCCAATTATGTGGTAGTTTGAGTATTCTTTGGCATTTCCTTTCTTTGGGACTGGAATGAAAACTGACCTTTTCCAGTCCTGTGGCCACTGCTGAGTTTTCCAAATTGCTGACATATTGAGTGCAGCACTTTCACAGCATCACCTTCCTCAAATGAATTGCTTGTGCTCACTATCTCTCTATAGCTCTCCTGCCATTCTCAAAAAAAAAAAAAGTATTCTAGGTAAGCTTTTAATTTTCATCATCTCACTGGAACAACTCTTGTCAGTATCACTATTGACCTCCATGTTGCTTATGTGAAGAGTAAATTTTATTACTCATATGACTTGATCTATTAGTAGCTAATGGGCTCCTTCCTGGTGGCTGAATTTTTTCACTTGGCTTCTAGAATGCCAGTCTTTGCTGGTTTCTCTCTTATTTCATGAATGTTCCTTTTCTGTCCCTTTTCTAGGCTGTTAATTTTAGCTTTCTAACATCTTAAGTTGAATTTTACTTCTATTTTCTTCATATAGTCCTTTCTTTAGTAAACTCAAGAGTTTCATACTATCAACAGACTGGAAACTCTCAAATTTAAACACTAAACTGACACCTATTTCTTGAGCTCCAGATTGTTATTTTCAATCTAGCAAACCCAGCGATTCCTTCAAAATACAAATTAGTTAATGCCATTTCTCTGTTCAGATTTTATTCATAGCTTCTCCAGTCATTCCAAATAAAAGCCAAAGACCTCTCAATGGCTTTTAAGGCCTAACCTGAGTTGATCTTCCCATTGCCTCTCCTCCTTGTTTCCATCTGCTCTGCCTTAGTAGCTCACTCAACTCCAGCCGTGCTTGTTCTTCCTCACAAACTCGGCCAAAGCTGCATGGAGTCGGACACAACTGAAGCGACTTAGCAGCAGCAGCAAAGCATTTTAGGGCATTTGAACTTAGGGCTCCTCCAGATATCTCTGATTCACTCTCCAGCTCTTTAAGGTCTTTAGTCAAACGTTGCCTTCTGAGTAAGTCCTCCTTGGTGAACCTCTTCATCATATGCTCCTCACTACTTCATCACATGCCCCATTTCCTGTTTAATTTTTCTTTACATAACTTATCACTATCTAACATATATATTTAATCATACATTTATTGTCTATCTCCCTTCACTAGAAAATAAGGTCTATGAAAGGGTCTATAAGATTGAGATTGATATATACACAATGCTGCTGCTGCTGCTAAGTTGCTTCAGTCATGTCCAACTCTGTGTGACCCCATAGATGGCAGCCCACCAGGCTCCCCCGTCCCTGGGATTCTCCAGGCAAGAACACTGGAGTGGGTTTCCATTTCCTTCTCCAATGCATGAAAGTGAAAAGTGAAAGGGAAGTCGCTCAAGTCGTGTCCGACTTCCAGTGACCCCATGGACTGCAGCCTACCAGGCTCCTCCATCCGTGGGATTTTCCAGGCAAGAGTACTGGAGTAGGGTGCCATTGCCTTCTCCTATATACACACTACTCTATATAAAATAGATAATAAGGACCTATTGTATAGCACAAGAAACTCTACTCAGGATTCTGTAATGACCTATATGAGAAAAAAAATCTAAAAAAAAAGGTGGAGATAGATACATATATTTATATATATCCATATCTATCTATCTATGTATATGTCTGCTTATATTCACTTTGCTTTACACCTGAAAATAACACATTGTAAGTCAACTATACTCCAATAAAAATTAAAAAAAAAGAAAAAATAAAAAAAGATGAAGTTCCCAAGGGCAGGAAGTTTTGTCTATTTTGTTTGCTGCTGTATCCCCCACACAGAGCACTTGGCAAATACTACATGTTCAATATATTGATGTTCCTCAAAGGGTGGTGCCCAGAGGACTAGCCTCAGATTAACCTGGAAACTTTTAAAAAACATTTTAGAAATGCCATTTCTTCAGTCCTACTATATTCCAAACGAATCTGAAAGTCTGGGAATAGGGTCCAACTATTTGTGTTTTTATAAGTCCTCTAGGTCATTCTTGTTTCTGCTAATGTTTGAGAATCACTATGATGAATATTTATTGAATGAGAAAAGAAATGAGGAAAACTTCTATTCCTATTACCCTTTTAACAAATGCAGTACTTAAAACTTTGGGGTTAAAATGCCATATAAATAAATGAGTAAAATCACTTTGTAGAATTTGTTTTTCTAATGTGAGTCATAATAGAAAAAGCTCTAGTTTATCATTTAGAAAATGAAAAATGCATACATTATCCTAAGCCAAATCTATTGAAATCCAAATCTATTGAAAAGTAGTAGACTTAGATAGTCATAACTAATTATGACTGTAATTTATAGATTTAACTAAATCTATAAAATTTAGTTATGACTATAATTTATGGTTTTAATTCAGATTTAGTTGAAACTTCTGTTAAAAACTAGTTCTGAGAACTTTATCTAATGATTTAACAAAGTTGTTATCAATAAACTTACTTCCCTTGGTCTTTCCTTATTCTTAGACTTTCAACTTTAATTTTCTTAGGTTAAACAGTTCTCTATCTCTCTGTCTGCTACATCCGATTGCATCACATGTAAGCATCTATTCCGCATTAGAAGCATGGAATACACTCTCTGCCTTTAATGAGATGAAGCAGAGAACATATTTCAGCTTGTGAAATCTCACATACTCTGATCATGAAGCAAGCTGATAACTTTCTCCCTTTCTGTCTGTACATGAAGTTACTATGATCTTTCTTAGAGAACGAATGTCTCTGTCAGCCCAGGACAATCCCAGTTTATACTTGATATCCTGATTTAATTATTAAAAGCATCCTTTATTGCCAAAAGTGCCCTTGTTTGATGATAAATTCTATGTTCACCCTACTCATGTTATATATAATTTATATTATGTGTATATATTGCTTTTAGTACCTGATTTTACATAATGTATAAACAATATTGGAAACCAGAGTTCCAATTATCTCATATTCACTAGAAACATTGGTTTTGGAAAGGCATTCAAAAAGTTTGGATATTAGTCTTTTGGGGGCTTTTGTGGGGGTATTAGACCTTTTAATGCTACAGTGACAAAAGGAAAATTTTAATGTAACATTTGTATAAGTATTATATAGCTTTATATGTTTTACTAAGAATTTCCACTTATTAATATGATACTTTACTCGCATTTAATTTCATTAAAACAACTTTAAATTCTAATACTAAATGCCAGTTTCAATTTCCATAGATGCCATATTTTTAAGTACATTTTATCAGGAAAATATTATGATATTATTACAATAGACAGAAAGTGAAAAATGCAATTATAGACTTTTTTGCCTAATTTTTTTCTTTACTAAGTCAGCAAATCCTTCCATTTATTTGACATTGTGAAGATATAACTTGCCATCTCATGCGTTTAAAGAGAACCAAGAGATGTATGCAGATTTATGGTTGGGCAAGATCAGAATTTCTGGGTCAGGTTGTATATAGACCAATTCTTCAAAGGAGTTTTTGGCTTGCATCATGTTTTTAGCAAAACTAAAGTGTATTGAGGTATAGGTTGAAAACTGATAAGATAGATGCATTTATCACACTAAGTAAATATACCAATAGGCTTAAGTGCTTTGTTTTTTCCTTTAAGAATTCAGATTTTACATTAAAATTATGTTACATAACTATGAGCTATATTTGCCAATGTTTGACTACTCCTGTGCAATAATTTTTAAGGTTGTCTGGCTTTTAAAAATTTAAATTGCTCTTGTATACTAATTTACTGAGAGCTTAAAATTTATTGGTGAATTGTGGTATTTGCTAGCCTTCACTAGCATATATTATTTTAATGGAAAAATACATATTATTTGAGAGGAAAGTTCTATTTGTAAAACAATATATATTTGATATTTCAATAATGATTTCAATTTTGTGACCAGTTGTGTAGTTCATCCAGAATCACGCTCTGTAACATAGATGTTTATTTTCTTGACTCCTTCTCATAACTTCTTCAGCTCTAAATTGCCTGTATAATCAGCCTGTTTCTGGCAGTCTGTTCATTATAGTTGTGCTAACATCCACTCCAACTCCCATATCCAGAACTGCATGGAGTTCTCCATGTATAACAAAAATGGCTGGCAGAAACACGTTGACCTTGGCATGACACTCCATGTAGGCGGTTTGTATACATAATCATGGCCACAGACTGCTTGGCTTGTTCAAGGTCAGTTAATGAGTGTGGGTTTAGTTACCACTTAGAGTCTTTCAGTTTCTAGTCTGGGGTTGACCTTAAAATAGGCATCCTGAACACTTTTTTTTTTCTTTCAATAAATGCTGTAAAAGTAGTCTCTGTTTTATAGAGCACATTATTTGGAGAGGTGGGGGGGTGTATAGTTGTATTAGTCTTTCTCTTTAATATGTTGCTTTACAACATGGGATGCACAAATTTTCAAGAGCTGTTTTATTCTGGGCTGGAAGGTATGTCCTGTTCAACATCACGGCATCTTCATTAATGGCCAATTTTATACTATCACTTGGTGGAGGACATAGTAAGACAAAATAAATATGTTATAGAATGATATACAAAATCCATATACAGTTTTCAAAATATGAACCTTCAAAAAATTAAGTCAGGAGTCTGGTTTCAGGCTAAACAGATAGTTTTGAAGCAGGAGTTTCTTCTATTCTGGGTTCTAATTATGGGTATTTTGGTGAAAAAAAAAATTGAGACTGGCAAATCTCAATGTCAGAGATTTTTCCATCTTTTTTAGCAAGCTAGATATTTTTGAATGCTACATTTGTTCTATCATGAAAAAAAAAAAGCAACCCTAACTAAAAATTGCTCCATGTCTGCATTGGAACCAGTCTCAAAAAAATAGGCATATTCAGTAATTTACAAAAATTGGAACTTTATTTCCAGCTGTACTGTTTGGCTGTTCGGTTCAGTATGTAAAAAGCAAAAAACAAGCAAACAAAAATCTCTTGGCACATATTCCATTTTTGAAGTTCCATCAAACTTTGAAATATCTTTGTGGCACTTCTTACCTATGGTAAGTGCTTTTCTTATGGAGGGACTGTGTCATGTATACGTGCAAAAGAAGGTTGAACAGTTAATGCTCAGTAAGTTTTTGAGAATGGCTATATTGTGAAATAGAATCTTGAGTCTTGATTATTGTGTTACATATTTAAATATTTAAATGCCCCTGATTGAATTACTGTGGAATAGATTCAGTGTTCAGAGAGTAAAAATATATTTCCCTGTCACTTTTCAATGTGCAGAGGGGATTTTTTCCCCTGAGTCTATGAACCCACTAGATACAGATTTTTGAAGCATTAAATACACCATTTCTCTAGTGTATATTTAATAAGATGAATTTAAGACATACTCATTTCTGTTTGTGGCATGTAACAACTGGAATATAATATTCCCTAGTCTACTCCCCTTCCCCAAATTCACTAAAGCATTAGGTAAAATTAGTAGCACCGAAATTGAGGATATCTAAAAACAGCAACCTGTAACCTTGGGAATTTTGAGTGATATAAATACTATGGCTGAAAACATTTTTAACCACAGAATTTTTGCCTTTTATACTTAGATGCTTGCAAGGTTGTTGAGTTGTTCTCCTTGTGGCACGTATTAAAATGCTTGTGTTTGAGAACTACACAATTCACATCCCATGACTTTTCCCTCACCAAAGGAATCCATATTTGTAACCAGCTTGTAGTGTCTGGTTCAATTCTCAGCCAAACAAGCAAACACACTTTCTAAGGAGTGATAGCAATTCTATACGTGTTTGTTTACAAATTGTCTGACAATGAGTCAGAAGCCTGCAATCTTTTTTTAAACTTTATCAGATCGATGTAGCAATCTGGAATAATTTCCTGTCTCTTTATCTTTATAATCTGAGAAAAGTACCTCTAATGCTTCCAGTCTTTGTGTGATGGCCTGTATTTCACAGAGAAAATAATGCCTTCTCTATTTCATTAAATTGTACTGACTTATCACAAAAACCTGGTTTTTAGTTACATCATCACTCAAAATGTTGTGTGTGCCTGGGGAAACGTGG
This sequence comes from Bubalus bubalis, assembly GCF_019923935.1. NCBI lineage: Eukaryota > Metazoa > Chordata > Mammalia > Artiodactyla > Bovidae > Bubalus > Bubalus bubalis. The sequence continues at coordinate 6,753,001 of NC_059179.1, read as the reverse complement.
CTACTCTAATTAGCAGTAAATCAAAGTTCTTTCTGAAGAAACAGGACTGTGAAATAAACTGTGATGGGTGAGCTGTATCAGCATCATCAGTAATTGGGAGGATTGGCTGACAAGTCTATTATGACTGCCCCAAAGGAAACCACACCCACTTAAGGAGAGGTTGGGGACTGACATTTTCTGTGGTTTTACTGTTGATCTCTGTTTCCTCATAGAAAGTTCACCATAATTGACAATCAGACTCATACTACACAGGATGCTTTAATCTAAATATTTCAAGGTACTTTCTTTTTTGTAATCTAATGAAGTAGGATTTTTAAAATCGAATCAACAGAAACATAATATTATGGTTTCAAGCAACAACCAAAAACATTAAAATAAATGGGAAAAGGCTATGCTCCAGTGAAGAAAATGAGAAGCTGATACACATTATTTTATTAAACACACACATACATTCAGCAAAAAATGTACAGTAATTAATATGAGTTACTAGTCTTGTCTAGCTATAGTGGCCAAATTCATGAGTGTAGACAGTTTTCCACTGAATTTTCTCATGGAGATAGCCCCCAAATTATAACACATCTTTAAAAATGCTATTTTGCACAGCTCATTTAGATAAACTTTAGTTAATTATAAATATAAAGGCTTAAATTATAAATAAAAGTAATAATGCTCCAAAACAGTATCAATACAGAAATTAACAATCTGGAATAAATAAGAAGTGAGTTTCAAGAAATTAGAGAGCATAGTTTTTTGTCTCATTGAGCTAAGTGACCACACTGAGAATGAATTTGTAGATATTCTGGGAATAAATTTGTTCTACTGCTTTCCTTTGACCTCTTTATCAAACTCTAAGCACTTCCTACTATGACCTACAACCACTCTCATCAGTGGCTTTCACCCCTAGGTACATGTAACTGGAAGTATTAAAAATAATTTTGGTTGAGGGCCCTAAAGCAACTGACTCACTATTGCAAGAGTGGGGAGGATCAGTATTTTTCTTTCCAGTTTTCAGTTCAGTTCAGTCTCCCAGTCGTGTCCAACTCTTTGCGACCCCATGAGCTGCAGCATGCCAGGCCTCCCTGTCCATCACCAACTCCCGGAGCCTATCCAAACTCATGTCCATTGAGTCGGTGATGCCATTCAACCATCTCAACCTCTGTTGTCCCCTTCTCCTCCTGCCCTCAATCTTTCCCAGCATCGAGGCTTTTCAAATGAGTCAGCTCTTCGCATCAGGTGGCCAAAGTACTGAAGTTTCAGCTTCAGCATCAGTTCTTCCAATGAACACCCAGGACTGATCTCCTTTAGGATGAACTGGTTGGATCTCCTTGCAGTCCAAGGGACTCTCAAGAGTCTTCTCCAACACCACAGTTCAAAAGCATCAATTCTTCAGTGCTCAGCTTTCTTACTAGTCCAACTCTCACATCCATACATGACCACTGGAAAAACCATAGCCTTGACTAGACAGACCTTTGTTGGCAAAGTAATGTCTCTGCTTTTTAATATGATGTCTAGGTTGGTCATAACTTTCCTTCCAAGGAGTAAGTGTCTTTTAATTTCATAGCTGCAATCACCATCTGCAGTGATTTTGGAGCCCCCCGAAATATAGTCTCTCACTGTGCTTTATATTTGACATGAAGTGACAGGACCGGATGCCATGATCTTAGTTTCCTGAATTTTGAGCTTTAAGCCAACGTTTTCACTCTCCTCTTGCTCTTTACTTCTTCTTCACTCTCTGGCATAAGGGTGATGTCGTCTGCATATCAGATGTTATTGATATTTCTCCTGGCAATCTTGATTCCAACTTGTGCTTCTTTCAGCCCAGCGTTTCTCATGATGTACTCTGCTGCTGCTGCTAAGTCGCTTCAGTCGTGTCTGACTCTATGCAACCCTATAGACGGCAGCCCACCAGGCTCCCCCGTCCCTGGAAACCTCCAGGCAAGAACACTGGAGTGGGTTGCCATTTCCTTCTCCAATGCATGAAAGGGAAAAATGAAGGTGAAGTTGCTCAGTTGTGTCCGACTCTTCGCGACCCCATGGACTGCAGCCTACCAAGCTTCTCCGTCTGTGGAACTTTCCAGGCAAGACTACTGGAGTGGGGTGCCATTGGCTTCTCCAGATGTACTCTGCATATCAGTTAAATAAGCAGGGTGGCAATATACAGCCTTGACGTACTGCTTTCCCAATTTGGAACCAGTCTGTTGTTCTATGTCCAGTTCTAACTGTTGCTTCCTGACCTGCATACAGATTTCTCAAGAGGCAGGTCAGGTGCTCTGGTATTCCCATCTCTTTCAGAATTTTCCACAGTTTATTGTGATCTACACAGTCAAAGGCTTTGGCATAGTCAATAAGCAGAAATAGATATTTTTCTTGAACTCTCTTGCTTTTTCCATGATCCAGCAGATGTTGGCAATTTGATCTCTGGTTTCTCTGCCTTTTCTTAAACCAGCTTGAACATCTGGAAGTTCAAAGTTCACATATTGCTGAAGCCTAGCTTGGAGAATTTTGAGCATTACTTTACTAGCGCGTGAGATGAGTGCAATTGTGTGGTAGTTTGAGCATTCTTTGGCCTTGCCTTTCTTTGGGACTGGAATGAAAACTGACCTTTTCCAGTCTTGTGGCCACTGCTGAGTTTTCCAAATTGCTGACATATTGAGTGCAGCACTTTCACAGCATCATCTTTTATGATTTGAAATAGCTCAACTGGAATTCCATCACCTCCACTAGCTTTGTTCATAGTGATGCTTCCTAAGGCCCACTTGACTTCACATTCCAGGATGTCTGGCTCTAGGTGAGTGATCACACCATCATGATTATCTGGGTCATGAAGATCTTTTTAGTACAGTTCTTCTGTGTATTCTTGCCACCTCTTCTTAATATCTTCTGACTCGGTCAAGTCCGTACCATTTTGTCCTTTATTGAGCCCATCTTTGCATGAAATGTTCCCTTGGTATCTCTAATTTTCTTGAAGAGATCTCTAGTCTTTCCCCTTCTGTTGTTTTCCTCTATTTCTTTGCATTGATTGCTGAGAAAAGCTTTCTTATCTCTTCTTGCTATTCTTTGGAACTCTGCATTCAGATGGGTAAATCTTTCCTTTTCTCCTTTGCTTTTCACTTACATTCTTTTCACAGGTATTTGTAAGGCCTCTTCAAACAGCCATTTGCTTTTTTACATTTCTTTTTCCTGGGGATGGTCTTGATCCCTGTCTCCTGTACAATGTCATGAACGTCGGTCCATAGTTCATCAGGCACTCTATCTATCAGATCTAGTCCCTTACATCTATTTCTCATTTCCACTGTATAATCATAAGGGATTTGATTTAGGTCATACCTGAATGGTCTAGTGGTTTTCCCTACTTTCTTCAATTTAAATCTGAATTTGGCAATAAGGAGTTCATGATTTGAGCCACAGTCAGCTCTCGGTCTTGTTTTTGCTGACTGTATAGAGCTTCTCCATCTTTGGCTGCAAAGAATATAATCAGTCTGACTTTGGTGTTGGCCATCTAGTGATGTCCATGTGTAGAGTCTTCTCTTGTATTGTTGGAAGAGGGTGTTTGCTCTGACCAGTGCATTCTCTTGGCAAAACTCTATTAGCCTTTGCTCTGCTTCACTTTGTACTCCAAGGCCAAATTTGCCTGTTACTCCAGGTCTTTCCTGATTTCCATTTTTATTGAGATATAATTAACACCAATATACTGTCACTACACAATAATGCAATATGTGTGTGTGTGCTCAGTAGCCCAGCTGTGTCCAACTCTTTGTGACCCCATGGACTGTAGCCTGCCAGGCTTCTCCATCCATGGAATTTTCCAGGCAAGAACACAGGAGTGGGTTGCCATTTCCTACTCTAGGGGATCTTCCCAATCCAGGGGTCAAACTTGTATCTCCTGTGCCTCCTGTATTGGCAGGCAGATTCTTTACCATTGTGCCACCTGGGATGCCATAATATATCGTTACACAATGATATAACATTGTGTAAATTTAAGGTACACCACATGATGTCTTGATATATGTATCTATATCTATATATATAGATATAGATAGATAGAAATACAGATGTGTGTGTGTATATATATACTTATATATATATATTATATTTTATATATATATAAAATATACATTATATATATATATATTATATATAAATGCTTACCAGAACAAAGTTACTTAGATAGAAATACAGATGTGTGTGTGTGTGTATATATATATATAAATATAAATATATATATATATATAAATGCTTACCAGAATAAAGTTACTTAAAATATCTCTTTGCTGCTCAGTCACTCAGTCGTGTCTGACTCTTTGTTACCCCATGGACAGGCAGCATGCCAGGCTTCCCTGTCCTTCACCATCTCCCAGAGCTTGGTCAAACTCATGCCCATTGGGTCACTGATACCATCCAACCATCTTGTCCACTGTTGTCCTGTTCTCCTCCTGCCTTCATTCTTTCCCAGCATCAGAGTCTTTTCTAATGAGTTGGCTCTTCCCATCGGGTGGCCAAGTATTGGCACTTCAGCTTCAGTATCAGTCCTTCTGATGAATATTCAGGATTGATTTCCTTTACAACTGACTGATTTGATCTTCTTGCAGTTCAAGGGACTCTCAAGAGTCTTCTCCAACACCACAGCTCAAAAGCATTAATTCTTCAGTGTTTAGCCTTCTTTATGGTCCAACTCTCACAACCTCATGTAAATACAATTTTTTGTATGGGTGGTAAGAGCATTTAAGATCTACTCTCTTAGCAAGTTTTAAGTATATTGCACAGTACTGTTAACTATAGCAACAGTGCTGTACATTTCATCACCAGAATTTGTTCATCTAACAATTGATGAGTATGAAAAGACAAAAGATATGATACCAGAAGATGAGCCCCCAGGTCAGAAGGTGTCCAATATGTCAAAGCCTTTGATTGTGTGGAAAATACTTAAAGAGATGGAAGTACCAGACCACCTTACCTGTCTCTTGAGAAACCTGTATGTGGTCAAGAAGCAGCAGTTAGAACTGGACATGGAAAACTGGTTCCAAATTGGGAAAGGCATATGACAAGGCTGTATATTGTTACCCTGCTTACTTAACTTCTATGCAGAGTATACCATAGGAAATGCCAGCCTAGATGAATCGCAGGGTGGAATCAAGTTTGCTAAGAGAACTATCAACAACCTCAGATATGCAGATGATACTCTAGTGACAGAAAGTGAAGAGGAACTAAAGAGCTTCTTATGAGAGTGAAAAATTTGGCTTGAAACTTAACATTAAAGAAACTAAGATAATGACATCTAGCCCCAACACTTCATGGCAAATAGAAAGGGAAAAAGTGGAGGCAGTGACAGATTTTGTTTTCTTGGGCTCCAAAATCACTGCAGATGGTGACTGTTGGCAGGAAATTTAAAAGACGCTTGTTCCTTGGAAAGAAAGCTCTTACAAACCTAGACAGTGTATTAGAAAGCAGAGATGTAACTTTGCTGACAAAGATCACTATAGTCAAAACTATGATTTTTCCAGTAGTCATGTACGGATGTAAGATTTGGACCCTAAAGAGGGCTGAGTGCTGAAGAATTGATGCTTTTGAATTGTGGTACTGGAGTAGACTCTTGAGAATTCTCTGGACTGCAAGATCAAGCCAGTCAATTCTATAGGAAATTAACCCTGAATATTCATTGGAAAGACTGATGTTGAAGCTGAAGCTCCAATACTTTGGCCATCTGATTTGAAGATCTGACTCATTGAAAAAGACTCTGATGCTAGGAAAAATTGAAGGCAAAAGAAGAAAGGGCTGTTAGATGAGGAGCTGGAGAGATAGCATCACTTACTCAATGGATATAAATTTGAGCAAACTCTGGGAGATAGTGGAAGACAGAAAGCCTGGTGTGCTACTATCCATGGGATTGCAAAGAGTCTGACACAACTTAGAGACTAAAGAACAGCAACAGCAACAACCCTTTGACCAACATCTCCCCGTTTCCCCTACTGTCTCCTCCAGATCTGACACAAAGCAAACAAAATCAGTCTTGAACAGATATCTGCACCCTTACATTCATTGCCCTGGTTTCTCATCTGGTAAAGGACTTGCCTGTCAAAGTAGGAGATACAGGAGACACGGGTTCACTCCCTGGGTTGGGAAGATACTGGGGAGAAGGAAATGAGAAAGAAATGGCACCTGCTTCAATATTCTTGCCTGGAAAATTCCATGGACAGAGGAGTCTGGCAAGCTATAGTCTATGAAGTAGCAAAGAGTTGGACACAACTGAGTATACATGTATGCATGGGCATGCACACACAGTCACAGAATTGTTTACAGTAGCCAAGATAGGGAAACAACAAAAGTGTCTGGATGAATGAATTAAGGGAATGAGTTAGATATATAAATAAATAGCATCTATATGTAATGGAATGTTATTCAGATATAAAAAATAAGAAAATCTTGTTATTTGCAACACCATAATTGCATCTTGAGGGCACTATGCTGTGTGAAATAAGTTAGACAGAGAAAGACAAATGCTGCATGATATCTCTTACATGTAGCCTCTGAAAAAGACATCAGTATTTTTAAAGAGCCCCAGGGGCCACTGGCCTCCATGCTCTGCTTACACCTTTTCTCTCCCTGTCTGCTACTCTCCCTTGAATTCTGTAAGCTCAAACCACACCTCTCTCTTCTGCAAAATTACAGTTATTCCTGCCTTAGAGCATTTACACATGCCTTCCACCATACCTGTAATTCTTTCTCCCCTGATGTTTATATGACTGGTTCTTCTTGATATTCAGGGTTCAGCACAAATGTTACCACTTCAAAAACAACTCTCCCAAAATGCTCCCCTATCACATTATCCTGTTTTACTTTCTTTGTAACCTAGTTTTTAAAATTATTTAGGTATTTGTATGCTTGTTTGATATTCCTCTCAACTACTTGGGAAAAGTGCCATAGTGCAATAACCTGTATTTCTTCATTATTATCCTAGTCCCTCAAGTGATGCAGATTGTAAGCATATAATAAAGTGACTCATGTTAACAACTATTCATTAAGCATATACTATGTTCTGGGCACTGTTCTAGACAGATTAAATAAACCAATTAAAAATCACATAAAATGTCAATATGTTAACAAAAATAATTACATTACTATAGCACCCCGTGGACAGATGATGAGATCAGTTGTTACAAGGATTTCCCTATTTATTATCATTGAATTTTAACAACTACAAGCAAACAATCAGCAGAGGTCTATTTAGAATGTATAGGGTTGCAGCCTAGCTTACTGGATGAAATGCAAGGCCTGATACCAGAGAACCAAAGTCTTAATCCTGGCTCTATGAACACCAGTAGCTATGAGTTTTTAGACAAGGTATGTATTGTGTGAGCACTTAGACATCCCTCTTCTCTTTTACTTACTTTTCTCATGTATAAGATGTGAGTAATGGTAAATCACTGCTTCATTAAATTGGACTGAGGGTAAAATAAGGCAAAGAATGGAAATGAAATAAAGCTAAAAATGAATGGTGCATGCGTGTGTGCTCAGTCATATCTGACTCTTTGTGACCCTATGGACTATAGGCCGCCAGGCACCTCTGTCCATGGGATTTCCAAGCAAGAATACTGAAATGGGTTGCCATTTCCTTCTCCAGATCTTCCCGACCCAGGGATTGAACACAATGCATCTTGTGCATTGCAAGCAGAGTCTTTATCCCTGAGCCATTTGGGAATGTATTTTAATTAATAATAGCTGTAGTTACCTTAATTCTCCTTTGGTTCCTCCTCAGCTTTGAATTTTCTCATCTGTAAAGCAATGAAGGTAAACTAGCATTTCTGCCACCTTTTATCTGCCTCTTGTTATCTGCCTCCATGTTCAAATAGTGACTGTCACATGGCCACATTTCTGGGAGGAAGGGGCCCTTGGGTTATTGTAAAACCCAATAAGCTCATAGCTTCAAAATATTCTAGGTTTGTCAGCCTTGCTGATTACACAAAGATCCCTAACTTTTTATATTTTTTAACAAATATAAATTCCATAAAACATAATGACTTGTCAGTTTTCTTAGCTCTTTTATTTTCAGATCCCAGAAATGATGAAGATGAATAATGGTGTGATCATACCCTATGATACTACCCACAGTTTTGAGGTTTGTTTTTTCCCTGTTTTACCTTACCAATTTGCTTCCTTCCTAGACACCGTGGATTTTTGTTTTGTTTTTCTATTTTGTAGTTTTTCTCTAAGCATGTGCAACTTTCAAATAAGGTTTTTCAAAAACCTTATTTATTTATTTTTGACTGGATAATTTCAACTCAGTGGAATTTGTTAGCCCACCCCTCATTATATTGCTTCTGACTTTGAATAATGGAGGAAATAGCTCTGGGTAAGTAGCCAGCCAGTCTGACTAGTCCATTGGGCACAGGCTCCGTGATCACGGGGATCACTAACGCTTAATGCCTGTCTAATTATAGACATGTCTCATTCCTGGCTACTTAACAGCCTCACCACAGGGAGTGACTCCACTTCCTGACTGGAAGCCTACCTTCATTAGCGTAAACTGTACATCATAACCTTCTAGTTTTACAATAACCCAAGGGCCCCTTCCTCCCAGAAATGTGGCCGTGTGACAGTCACTATTTGAACATGGAGGCAGATAATAAGAGTTTATAACTTCTAACTTTGAAATTAAAAAGGTAAAACTCAATATGATATGGTTTTAAAAAAGAAGCTGTCTGTGCCAATAATGGGAATATGCAGGAGCTTTGCTCTACTCATTTCGTTCTTTAGTGTCCCTTGCTTTCTAAGTGAAGTAAAGGCTGATAGTAATACTCGTAGTGATTAAGTTTGAATAAAGATGGAGACTTTGAGAAACAAACAAGCTAGTAAAGCAATTTAATACTGAGTCAAGATTAAATACATCTAGAAGTAAAAGTATTATCACTTAACTTGGGTTAGAATTTAGAGTCCTTATTTATGCCTTACTTACTTTCATCATCATCATTATCACATTTGCTACCTTTTATAAAAAACTCTTTCATATGCAAGGTCTTATACTAAGCACTTTAGATATTATTTTGCCATCTATTCCGCTAAACACTACAGGGTACGTTGTCTCCATTTATACAGGAAAAAACCTAAGGCTTTGAAAAGTTTAGTAAGTTGCAAAGGTCACACATACTATGGCCAGGGTAAGATTTGAATATGTTGCTTTACTTGATTTTAAACTCTTTCAGTACACTCTGCCTTCTTCAGTCTTTGTTGTGTGGTGATGATGTAATGTCTCAACATTCACGAAGGCAATGATTCTGCCTCTGTACTTTCATAGACAGTCTTAAACTTCTATTGCAATAATAATATAACTTCACTGACAATAATAACAATAATCAATTTTATTGAAAACTTATTATAGGCTATGCACATAGTACTTTCATTCAATCTTAAAAGAGCCCTTATATATATTTGTATTTCTAGATGAAGATATTGATGCTTAGAGAATTTAGATATAAATTCTGTCACATATAAGTGGCAGAGCCCACTTTCATTATACTACCCCTCATAGTAGCATTTAATCACATTCATTATATTTAGATGGTACATTACATTGTCTTTCTGATCATACAATGCGATTCTTAAGAGAAGGGATCACAGCTCAGCATAGTTTCCCTACTGATTAGGACTGCGCCTAGTACATAATAAGGATTCAGTAGATGTTTATTTGTTGAGTGATGAACAGTTTTAGTTACATTTAGCTTTAGCTTGTGCAGTTAAACAGAGCTCACATAATGGAGAAAACCATGAGACTGTCTGGAGGATAATATGACAAACTAGTGCTTTATATAGTTTTCTAGTTACACTAAGACATTATTTAGCATGAAATCTTTCAGTTCTGGTCCATGTGGACCATAACATTTTGTGAAACATTTTGTAATGCTGAAAATAGAGATAGCAAACCAAAAATAAATCATAATTTTACAACAGAGCAACAAAAAAAGATGAAAGGCCATTATCTATTCAAAACAGGGCAACCCTAATGTCTAAAACTATGAAAAGAAGGCCAATATTTTCTGCATATTTCCACACTTCACTTCCAAGTGGCTCGTAGTTTCCTATCTACTATACTATAAATGAGCACTAAAAGAATGAAAAATTACAGAGTTGCCTGACAGCATCTATTCTGACTAAAGTTAATTTTGGCTCACTCAGAATAATAACCTATTTTGTAAATTTCAAAGCTGAACGGGAATTTAGAAACCCCTTAGGAAAAATTCTCTTAACTGATTATGCAAATACAGTGTAGGGGCATTACATTTGCACAGATAATTAGACCTAGAATTAGAAATCAGTTTTGGTGGTCTACTCTTCTGCATCTTGCCCACAGCAAAGCAAAATTATCAATTTTTTTTCATAGAATTCATAATTTCATTATATTTTTTTAATGTATTTTTTTTAGGATATTTTCAAAAATCCACAAAATGAACATCATGCTGCTCCAGGCCACCATCATCCCTGGGCTGGATTACTGCAGGAGCTCCTGACATGTTCACTTGCTTCTAATCTTATCAGAGTGTCTTTTCAAATATAATTTAGCTTATGTTATTCCTCTGCCTCAGAACTTTGTAAGAGCTTCTCTTTGACCTCAGGGTAAAAGCAGAGTAGAAGTCTTTCAAAGGCTGTATTTACAAACCCACAGACTATAGCCCACCAGACTCCTCTGTCCATGGGGTTTTCCAGGTAAGAATATTAAAGTGGGTTGCCAGTTCCTACTCCAAGGGATCATTCTTAACCCAGGGATCAAACCTGTGTCTCTTGAGTCCTCTGAATTGACAGGCAGACTCTTTATCACTGTGCCACCTGGGAAGCCGGGTTTTCAAAGGCTAGAGAGGCCTAAAATATCTTACCACCTATGCCTTCCTGATGGAGAAGGAAATGGCAACCCACTCCAGTATTCTTGCCTGGAGAATCCCAGGGACAGAGAAGCCTGGTTGGCTGCCATCTTTGAGGTCGCACAGAGTTGGACACAACTGAAGTTACTTAGCAGCAGCAGCATGCCTTCCTGACCTCATCTTCTCCTCTTGCTCTGACCTGTTTCAGTCCATCTCTTCTGCCCCCTGTTCTATCTACTTGTCTGGATGCTTTCATTGGGTATAAATACTTGGCTCTTGCTCAGCCCCCTGATTGGAATACTCATTCCCCATAAGCTGCTTGCTAATTGTATATACTTCTTTCAAGTTTTTGCTGACTTTACCACCTCAAGGAAATCTACCATGACTGCTTTTATTTTAATACTGTAATCTGTTCTCTTATTTCTATCCCCTGATCTCAATCTTAATTCTTTTTCTCTGTTTTTAAATTTTCCACATCACTATCAGCATTTATCTTACTATTTCATTAGTTAATTCATCAGTTAATTAATGAATTTTATATAATAACTGGAATAAAAGCCCCTCAATAGCAGAGATTTCCCATTTTTTTCTTCCCCATTGCTGCATTCTGCACATCTTGGGTACTACTTAACACATAGTAGTGAAATAAAAATTACTAGGCAGTCAGTGTAGATTACTGAGACCTCAGTCTTGCTTGCACTAAACATCCTGCTCCATTAGCCTAAAGCTATACTCTTTGTCCTAAATGCCCGGAAGGGGTCCATGAAAATAAAAGTCACAGCTATGTCCAACTCTTTGTGATCCCATGGACTATACAGTCAATGAAATTATCCAGCCCAGAATAGTGGAGTGGGTAGCCTTTCCCTTCTCCAGGGGATCTTCCCAACCCAGGGATCAAACCCAGGTTTCTTACATTGCAGGCAGATTCTTTACCAGCTGAGCCACAAGGGAAACCCAAGGAAAGCAGATTCTTTACCAACTGAACTATGAGGGAAACACCAAATGGGTCTTTGGTCTGATAAATTATCAGCACTCAGATACAAGGAACGGCAGTAATTAATTTCCATATGTCTGAGAAAAGAAAAGGTGGCAAGAATGCACAGAAGAACTGTACTAAAAAGATCTTCACCACCCACATAATCACGATGATATGATCACTCACCTAGAGCCAGACATTCTGGAATGCAGTCAAGTGGGCCTTAGGAAGCATCACTATGAAAAAAAGCTAGTGGAGGTGATAGAAGTCCAGTCGAGCTATTGCAGACCCTCAAAGTTGATGCTGTCACAGTGCTGCACTCAATATGTCAGCAAATTTGAAAACCTCAGCCGTGGCCACAGGACTGGAAAAGAGCAGTTTTCATTTCAATCCCTAAGGAAGGCAATGCCAAAGAATGCTCAAACTACCACACAATTGCACTCATCTCAAACACTAGCAAAGTAATGCTCAAAATTCTCCAAGCCAGGCTTCAACAGTATGTGACCCATGAACTCCCAGATGTTCAAGCTGATTTTAGAAAAGGCAGAGGAGCCAGAGATCAAACTGCCAACATCCGTTGGATCATTGAAAAAGCAGGAGAGTTCCAGAAAAATATCTACTTCTGTTTTATTGATTATGCCAAAGCCTTTGATTGTGTGGGCCACAATGAACTCTGGAAAATTCTGAAGGAGATGGGAATACCAGACCACCTGACCTGCCTCTTGAGAAATCTGTATGCAGGTCAGGAAACAGGTAGACTGGACATGGAACAGACTGGTTCCAAATCAGGAAAGGAGTACGTCAAGGCTCTATATTGTCACCCTGCTTATTTAACTTATATGCAGAGTACATCATGAGAAAGGCTGGGCTGATGAAGCCCAAGCTGGAATTAAAATTGCTGGGAGAAATATCAATAACCTCAGATATGCAGATGACACCAGTCTTATGGCAGAAAGTGAAGAAGAACTAAAGAGCCTCTTGATGAAAGTGAAAGAGGAGAGTGAAAAAGTTGGCTTAAAGCTCAACATTCAGTAAATTAAGATTACGAAGTGGTCCCATCACTTCATGGCCAATAGATGGGGAAACAGTGGAAACAGTGACAGACTTTATTTTCTTGGGCTCCAAAATCACTGCAGATGGTGAGTGCAGCCATGAAATGAAAAGACACTTGCTCCTTGGAGGAAAAATTTTGACCAACCTATACAGAAACAGTGTCAGACTTTATTTTTGGGGGCTTCAAAATACTGCAGATGGTAAGTGCAGCCATGAAATGAAAAGACACTTGCTCCTCGGAGGAAAAGTTTTGACCAACCTAGATAGCATATTCAAACGCAGAGACATTACTTTGCCAGCAAAGGTCTGTATAGTCAAGGATATGGTTTTTTGAGTGGTAATGTATGGATGTGAGAATTGAACTGTGAAGAAAGCTGAGTGCCGAAGAATTGATGCTTTTGAACTGTGGTGTTGGAGAAGACCCTAGAGAGTCCCTTGGACTGCAAGGAGATCCAACCAGTCCATTCTAAAGGACATCAGTCCTGGGTGTTCATTGGAAGGACTGATGCTAAAGCTGAAACTCCAGTACTTTGGTCACCTCATGCGAAGAGTTGACTCATTGGAAAAGACTCTGATGCTGGGAGGGATTGGAGGCAGGAAGAGAAGGGGATGACAGAGGATGAGATGGCTGGATGGCATCACTGACTCGATGGACGTGAGTTTGAGGGAACTCCGGGAGTTGGTGATGGACAGGGAGGCCTGGCGTGCTGCGATTCGTGGGGTCACAAAAGGTCGGACAGGATTGAGCGACTGAACCACTGATTGACTGACTGCCTGAGGAAAAAACAGGTGGTAATCACATCCAAGCAGTGGTGGCTGCGCGGGCACAGGAGGGCTGAGAGGAGCTGCTCCACGTTCAAGGTCAGGAGGGGCGGCTGTGAAGAGATACCCCTCGTCCAAGGTAAGGAGCAGTGGCTGCGCTTTGCTGGACAGCCATAAAGAGATATACCATGTCCAAGGTAAGAGAAACCAAAGTTAGACGGTAGGTGTTGTGAGAGGCATCAGAGGGCAGACACACAAACCATAATCACAGAAAACTAGTCAATCTAATCACACGGACCACAGCCTTGTCGAATTCAGTGAAACTAAGCCATGCTGTATGTGGCCACCCAAGATGGGCGGGTCATGGTGGAGAGGTCTGACAGAATGTGGTCCACTGGAGAAGGGAATGGCAAACCACTTCAGTATTCTTGCCTTGAGAACCCCATGAACAGTATGAAAAGGCAAAATGATAAGAAAGAGGAAAGATATTGAAAGAGGAACTCCCCAGGTCGGTAGGTGCCCAAATTGTTACTGGAGATCAGTGGAGAATTAACTCCAGAAAGAATGAAGGGATGGAGCCAAAGCTAAAACAATACCCAGTTGTGGATGTGACTAGTGATAGAAACAAGGTCTGATGCTGTAAAGAGCAATATTGCATAGGAAGCTGGAATGTTATGTCCATGAATCAAGGCAAATTGGAAGTGGTCAAACAGGAGATGCCAAGAGTGAACATGGACATTCTAGGAATCAGCAAACTAAAATGGACTGCAATGGGTGAATTTAACTCAGATGACTATTATATCTACCACTGTGGGCAGGAAGCCCATAGAAGAAATGGAGTAGCCATCATGGTCAACAAAAGAGTCCTAAATGCAGTCCTTGGATGCAATCTCAAAAAGGACAGAATGATCTCTGTTCGTTTCCAAGGCAAACATTCAATATCACAGTAATCCAAGCCTCTGCCCCAACCGGTAACGCTGAAGAAGCTGAAGTTGAACGGTTCTGTGAAGACCTACAAAACCTTTTAAAACTAACACTCAACAAAGATGTCCTTATCAATATAGGCGACTGGAATGCAAAAGTAGGAAGTCAAGAAACACCTGGGGTAACAGGCAAATTTGGCCTTGGAATACGGAATGAAGCAGGGCAAAGACTAATAGAGTTTTGCCAAGAGAACTCACTGGTCATAGCAAACATGCTCTTCCAAAAACACAAGAGAAGACTCTACACATGGACATCACCAGATGGTCAATATCGGAATCAGATTGATTATATTCTTTGCAGCCAAAGATGGAGAAGCTCTATACAGTCAGCAAACACAAGACCAGGAGCTGACTGTTGCTCAGATCATGAACTCCTTATTGCCAAATTCAAACTTAAATTGAAGAGAGTAGGGAAAACCACTAGACCATTCAGATATGACCTAAATCAAATCCCTTATGATTATACAGTGGAAGTGAGAAATAGATTTAAGGGCCTAGATCTGATAGATAGAGTGCCTGAATGAACTATGGACCGAGGTTCGTGACATTGTACAGGAGACAGGGATCAAGACCATCCCCATGGAAAACAAATGCAAAAAAGCAAAATGACTGTCTGTGGAGGCCTTACAAATAGCTGTGAAAAGAAGAAAAGCGAAAACCAAAGGAAAAAAGGAAAGATATACCCATGTGAATGCCGAGTTCCTAAGAATAGCAAGGAGAGATAAGAAAGCCTTACTGAGCGATCAATACAAAGAAATAGAGGAAAACAGCAGAATGGGAAAGACTAGAGATCTCTTCAAGAAAATTAGAGATACCAAGGGAACATTTCATGCAAAGATGGGCTCGATAAAGGAGAGAAAGGGTATGGACCTAACAGAATCAGAAGATATTAAGAAGAGGTGGCAAGAATACACAGAAGAACTGGACAAAAAAGATCTTCACGACCCAGATAATCACGATGGTGTGATCAGTCACCTAGAGCCAGACATCCTGGAATGTGAAGTCAAGTGGGCCTTAGAAAGCATCACTACAAACAAAGCTAGTGGAGGTGATGGAATTCCAGTTGAGCTATTCCAAATCCTGAAAGATGATGCTGTGAAAGTGCTGCACTCAATATGTCAGCAAATTTGGAAAACTCAGCAGTGTCCACAGGACTGGAAAAGGTGAGTTTTCATTCCAGTCCTAAAGATAGGCAATGCCAAAGAATGCTCAGACTACCGCACAATTGCACTCATCTCACACGCTAGTAAAGTAATGCTCAAAATTCTCCAACTGCAGTCATGAAATTCAAAGAGTCAGTGATGCCATCCACCCATCTCATCCTCTGTCATCCCCTTCTCCTCCTGCCGCTATCCCTCCCAGCATCAGGGTCTTTTCCAATGAGTCAACTCTTTGCATGAGGTGGCCAAAGTCCTGGAGTTTCAGCTTCAGCATCAGTCCTTATAATGAACACCCAGAACTGATCTCCTTTAGGATAGACGGTTGGATCTCCTTGCAGTCCAAGGGACTCTCAAGAGTCTTCTCTAACACCACAGTTCAAAAGCATCAATTCTTCAGTGCTTAGCTTTCTTCACAGTCCAATTCTCACATCCATACATGACCACTGGAAAAACCATAGCCTTGACTAGACGGACCTTTGTTGGCAAAGTAATGTCTCTGCTTTTTAATATGCGGTCTAGGTTAGTCATAACTTTTCTTCCAAGGATTAAGTGTCTTTTAATTTCATGGCTGCAGTCACCATCTGCAGTGATTTTGGAGCCCAAAAAGATAAAGTCTGACACTGTTTCCACTGTTTTCCCATCTATCTGCCATTAAGTGATTGGACCAGATGCCATGATCTTAGTCTTCTGAATGTTGAGATTTAAGCCAACTTTTCTACTCTCCTCTTTCACTTTCATCGAGAGGCTCTTTATTTCCTCTTCACTTTCTGCCATAAGGGTGGTGTCATCTTCATATCTGAGGTTATTGATATTTCTTCTGGCAATCTTGATTCCAGCTTGTGCTTCCTCCAGCCCAGCATTTCTCATAATTTACTCTGCATATCATTTAAATAATCAGGGTGACAATATACAGCCTTGACGAACTCCTTTTCCTGTTTGTAACCAGTCTGTTGTTCCATGTCCAGTTCTAACTGTTGCTTCCTGAGCTACATACAGGTTTCTCAAGAGGCAGGTCAGGTGGTCTGGTATTCCCATCTCTTTCAGAATTTTCCACTGTTTGTGATCCACACAGTCAGAGGCTTTGGCATTGTCAATTGAGCAGAAGTCGATGTTTTTCTGGAACTCTCTTGCTTTTTCCATGATCCAGACGATGTAGGCAATTTGGTCTCTGGTTCCTCTTCCTTTTCTTAAATCAGCTTGAACATCTGGAAGTTCACAGTTCACGTATTGCTGAAGCCTGGCTTGGAGAATTTTGAGCATTACTTTACTAGCATGTGAGATGAGTGCAATTGTGTGGTAGTTTGAGCATTCTTTGGCATTGCCTTTCTTTGCAATTGGAATGAAAACTGACCTTTTCCAGTCCTGTGGCCACTGCTGAGTTTTCCAAATTTGCTGACATATTGAGTGTAGCACTTTCACAGCATCATCTTCTAGGATTTGAAATAGCTCACCTGGAATTCCATCACCTCCACTAGATTTGTTTGTAGTGATGCTTTCTAAGGCCCACTTGACTTCACATTCCAGGATGTCTGGCTCTAGGTCAGTGATCACACCATCATGATTATCTGGGTCATGAAGATCTTTTTTGCCCAGTTCTTCTGTGTATTCTTGCCACCTCTTCTTAATATCTTCTGCTTCTGTTAGGTCCATACCCTTTCTCTCCTTTATCAAGCCCATCTTTGCATGAAATATTCCCTTGGTATCTCTAATTTTCTTGAAGAGATCTCTAGTCTTTCCCATTCTGTTTTCCTCTATTTCTTTGCATTGATCACTGAGAAAGGCTTTCTTATCTCTCCTTGCTATTCCTTGGAACTCTGCATTCAGATGCTTATATCTTTCCTTTCTTCCTTTGCTTTTCACTTTTCTTCTCTTCACGGCTATTTGTAAGGCCTCCTCAGACAGCCATTTTGCTTTTTTGCATTTGTTTTCCATGGGGATGGTCTTGATCCTTGTCTCCTGTGCAATGTCACGAACATCCATCCTTAGTTCATCAGGCTCTCCATCAGATCTAGTCCCTTAAATCTATTTCTCACTTCCACTGTATAATCATAAAGGGTTTGATTTAGGTCATACCTGAATGGTCTAGTGGTTTTCCTGACTTTCTTCAACTTAAGTCTGGCCAAAGAAACATAGTAACAAATTTACTAATTAATATAATGATATGGACACATCCTTTCACCATATAGGAATAAATGTACAAATTTTAAAATTAAATGATATTTTTGGGACTTCCTAAAAAACAAAATATAGTAACAGACATAAACATAATCACTAAGCTTTTAAAATTTTTTTTTCACAAGCACTGAGAGATTTTTCCATCATTCTTTAGTTACTGATTTCTAGTTGTACATTGTGGTTGAATAACACTGTGTATGACTTCAATTTTTTTAAGAGTTAAGGTATATTTTATGACCCAGTTTGCAGCCTCTCTTTGTATATTTTTCATAGATGCTTGCAAAGTATAGTCATCCTTCATTATCTGCAGGTTCCATATCTATATATTCAACCAACTTCAGGTAGAAAATATTTTTTAAAATTTCCAGAAATTTCCAAAAAGCAAACCTTGAATTTGCTTCTTGTCATCAACTATTTACATAGCATTTATTTTGTATTTACAGCTATCTACATAGCATTTACATTTTATTTATAACTATTTACATAGTTTTTGTAATTTATTATGTATTATAAGTAATCTAGAGATGATTTAAAGTGTATGGGGGGATATGCAGGTAAGATTCAAATACTGTACCCATTTATATAAGGTACTTGAGCATTCTTGGAGTTTGGTATCTATGGGTGGTCCTGAAAACCACATCCCTCAGATATTGAGGGACTGCCTGTGCATTTTGCTATTCTAGAGTGGAGTGTTCTGTAAGTATTGATAAGCTCCTGTTAGTTGGTGGTGTTGGTGAGGTCTTTGTTATCCTTGCTGATTTCTGTCTAGTCGTTCTACCAATTGTTTGAAGAAAAATGTTGATTTGTGAATTTGTCTATTGCTCCTTTCTGTTCTGCTTTCCCTTCATGTATAGTACAGTGCTGATGTTTGATATAAATGGACTTAGGATTGCTATGTATTATTGATGAATAGACCCTTTATCATTTTGTAATTTCCCTCTCTATTTCTGTATTTTTTTAGTCTGATGCCTACTTTACTTGATATTAATCTATTCACTCTTGCTTTTTTAAAATTATTATTTGAATATGTCTTTCTATTATCTTTCATCTTATCTATATCATTACATTTGGTGTGAATTTTTTATAGACAATATATAGTTAGGTCATAATTTTCAATATACTCTACAACCTATGTATTTCACTATACTTACACCATTTACATTTATTTTAAGTATTGATTTGTTAGGTTCTAAAACTGCCATTATTATTTTTCTTTGTTTTTTGTTCTATTTTTTATTTCTTTGTTTTGTTTTCATGCCTTCTTGTGGGTGAATTAAAATGAACTTTTTAAGAATTCCATTTTTATTTATCTTTTAAGTATTTTAAATATTACATTGTATATTTATATCTTAGTACGGTCTGTTGGTATCAATATTTTATCAATTTAAGTAAAATTGATATAAAACTTACCTTTCTTTACCCTCCCATATTTATAATTGTTTTAGTATTTCCTTTATATACATTGAGAACCATATCAAAAGCACTATAATTTTTGCTTCAATCATCAAACATCATTTAAAAGAGGAGAAGAAAATGCTTTTACTTTTTCTCTTTTTCTTTCTACCTGATGGCCTAAGATTTTTTAAAAAGTTTATTTGTTCTAGAGAATATCTGTTAGTTATTCTTTTAGGGTAGTCCTACTACTGACAAATTTTCTTATCTTTGTTGTTAGTGTTCAGTTGCTAAGTCATGTTTGATTCTTCAACCCCATGGTTCTGCAGCATGCCAGGCTCCTCAGTCCTTCACTGTCTCCTAGAGTTTGCTCAAACTCATGTCCACTAAGTTGGTAATGCCATATATCCATCTCATCCTCTGCCACTCCTTTCTTTTTTTGCCTTCAGTCTTTTCCAGCATCAAGGTCTTTTCCAATGAGTGATCTCTTCACATCAGATGCACAAATTATTTGAAGCTTCAACATCAGTCCTTCCAATGAATATTCAGGATTGATTTCCTTTAGTATTGACTGATTTGATCTCCTTGCAGTCCAGGGGACTCTCAAGAGTCTTCTTTAGCACCACAATTCAAAAGAATCAATTCTTTGACACTCAGTCTTCTTTATGGAGAAACTTGCACATCCACGCATGACAATTGGAAAAGCTATAACTTTGACTATAGGGACCTTTGTCAGCAAAGTGATATCTCTGCTTTTGAATACCCTATCTAGGTTTGTCATGGCTTTGCTTACAAGGAACAAAAGTATTTCATGACTTAAGTTACCATCCCCTGTGATTTTGGAGCTCAAGAAAATAAAATCTATCACTAGTTTCGCTTTTTTCCCCACCTATTTTTCATGAAGTGATGGGACCAGATGCCATGATCTTAGTTTTTTTAATAATGAGTTTCAAGCCAGCTTTTTCACTCTCCTCTTTCACCCTCATCAAGAGGCTCTTAAGTTCCTCTTCACTTTCTGCCATTAGAGTACTATCATCTCCGTATCTGAGATCACTGATGTTTCTCCCTGCAATCTATCTCCATTCCAGTTTGTTATTCATCCAGCCCAGCATTTCTCATGATGTAATCTGAATATAAGTTAAATAAGCAGGGTGACAATATGCAACCTTGTCATACCTCTTTCCCAGTTTGAAACCAGTCAGTTGTTTTATATCTGGTTCTAATTGTTGCTTCTTGATCTGCATACAGGTTTCTCAGGAGACGAGTAAGGTGGTCTGGTATTCCCATCTCTTTAAGAATTTTCCATAGTTTTTTGTGATACACACTGTTTTATCTTTGCTTCATGTGAAAAAGTCTTGATTTCTCCTTTATCCTTAAGGGATATTTTCACTGGCTATAGATTTCACTGTTAAAAGTTGGATTTTTTAGCACTTAAAAAATGTTGTGCCACTTCCTTCTGGTCTCCTTGGTTTCTGATGAGAAGTCTATTTTTCTTTATAGTTTATGTATCATTTCTCTTTCCCTGCTTTCAGGATTTTTATATCACTTTTTGTGTGGAGAAGTTTGACTGTAGTAACCTTAGTGTACATTTCTTTGATTTAGTATTTAAGATTCTTTCAGATTTTTGAATTTGTTGTTTACCTCTTTTGTGAAATTTAAGAACTTGTCAACCATTATTTCTCCAAGTATCTTTTCTACTTTTATCATTTATTTTTCTCATTCCTTGATTTCATTAACATAAATGTTAGATCTTTTGTTGTAGTCCCACAGTTCTCTAAGGCTCTTCTCTTTCTTGTTGGTCTATTTTGTCTTTATAATAAAGATTGGGTGATTTCTGTTGTTTTATCTTTAAGTTCCCTGATTCATCTGAACTCTGCACTCTGCTTTTGAGGTCATTCCTTGAGAGCTTAAAAAAAAAAAATCTTAGTTATTGTATTTTTCCATTTTTGAAATTTTCATTTGACTTTTTTGTATCTTCTGTTTTTTCTAAGACTTTATTTCTTGGTAAAATTTATTTCAATCATGTTTATATTGCTCATTAAAACATTTTTATTATGGCTGCTTTAAATCCTTCATAGATAATTTTTAACACCAGTACTAAATAATAGATACAATATTGTATCTATTTTTGTACAATTGTACAATAGATACAATATTGTATCTATTGATTGTCTTTTCTCATTCATGTTAGAATTTTTTGGTGTGAAGTGTGATTTTTCTACTGAAACCTGGGCATATGAAATGTTATATTTGAGACTCGTGGTCTTATTTTAATGTTCTGTTTTAGCAGGCATCTTCTGACATCATTGTGGTAAGGAAGAAAGAAGAAGAAGAAAAGAAAGAAGTCGCTCAGTTGTGTTCGACTCTTTGAGACCCCATAGACTGTAGCCCACCAGGCTCCTCCATCCATTGAATTTTCTAGGCAGGGGTACTGAAGTGGGTGGCCATTTCCTTCTCCAGGGGATCTTCCCAGCCCAGGGATTGAACCCAGGTCTCCTCCCGCATTGCGGGCAAACGCTTTACTGTCTAAGCCACCAGGAGTAGACATCATCTCTTATTGCCTAGTGCCTACTTGGGTGGAGGTCACAGTTCTCAAAAGCTTCTATTTATACCTTCCAGGGCATTTCCGTGTTACTACTGGATGGCAGAGGAACTTGTGGCTTCTCAGTAAGCCTCTACTGGTATCTCTGAGGAGAGTCAAGGCTGCCTCATTATCGCCTCCCATGGGTCATCCACTGACATCATGGGATAAAGATGCTCTTGCTACTGTTAGAAATAAGGAAAATTCTGACTCTCCATTAGACCTCCTCTGATATCACCCTGGCTGGAGAAGGCAATGGCAACTCATTCTAGTACTCTTGCCTGGAAAATCCCATGGACAGAGGAGCCTGGTAGGCTTCAGTCCATGGGGTCGCTACGACTGAGCAACTTCACTTTCACTTTTCACTTTCATGCATTGGAGAAGGAAACGGCAACCCACTCCAGTGTTCTTGCCTGGAGAATCCCAGGGACAGGGGAGCCTGGTGGGTTGCAGTCCATGGGGTCGCACAGAGTCGGACACGACTGAAGTGACTTAGCAGCAGCAGATATCACCCTGGCAGGAGAGAGAGGAGACACTTTGTTACTACAAAAGAAGAGTAGAAGTCCAGGCTTCCCAAGTGCCCTCCATGACACCGTGGATGTGTGAGCTTGTTCTGCCGCAGAGGGATGAAAATACTGGCTGTTGATTGGATTTTCTCCGACATGATTCCAGCCAGGACATTGGAGCATTTCACTGCAGTCTAGAAAGATTATCTCTAAACTCCTACTTGGTCTGGGATTTTGGATATAGTCCTTGTTTTTTCTTCGATGTTTAGCTAAAATAGAACAGTCATTTGTGTAAAAATTTTCTGCCTTGTTAGGCTGCCTCTATCCTGGGCCTCTGACTTGTGAGGGAGCTCTTTTGCTATACTCATTTGTATTTCCAGGGTGTCCTGTTCTTCAGCACTCTGTCTAGAATGTATGAAACAAACAAACAAAAAACCTAGGACATTTACTGCTATGTTTTTCTGTAGGTTGCTGAGTTTCCTAACTGGTTGACCTTTTTCTCTCCACCTTTCAAAGAGTCTTTTTATGTTTGTTTTATATATAATGTTCAGGATTTTTGGCTGTGCCTATCAGAGGAAATAGAGAAAAATAATTCTATGCCATTTTTCTTGACGTAGAAGTTCTCTAAAATTCACTGTTTAGTGGTTCATCCTTAATTTTTAGAAAACAATACTATAACATTCATAGATTATAATAAGGGGTTATTATAAGCTCTATATTTATAGAACTGAATTTTGAGAATTTCTGTTTAAGTTGCTCACATATGACAGCAGTATATTTTAAAAGAGATACAAAATAACTAGAGAGGAAATTACTACTAACAGTTTTTTTCAGATGTTACAAATACTTTTCTGGGATATATCTGTATATCAGGGAATAAGAACATTAAATATAATTCATTCTCAGGGAATCAAGAATATCCCAGAATAAATGACAATATTTAAATAATGAATAAAGGTCAGTTTGTACATTTAATGAATATTACTGATGCAAGTAGATAATGATGATGGTATATACTAATCAAAAATTTGCCTTTAGATTAATTACTTTTAGAGCATACTGAATGAAAAGTAAATGATAAGACAAGCTTTGGCTTTTTGACTAATTTTAAAACACTTTAAAAGTTTCTATTTTATGGTACTATAATAATGGAGGTTTATATTTTTAGAGTGATATAAATTTTATTATAACAGTGGATAAAGATACTAAAAAAAAATACTGTGGAACATCACTAGTAGATCAGATTTTTGTTGACCATGTCATTTGTTCTATAAGGGTCCTCATAGGAGCCTTTCAACTTCTTTCAACTTCATGTTGGTAATTCAAGATTACTTTTTCTAGCATATAAAAGTAAGTAACATTTGGTGTACAGTACTGATAATGATTGATTTTTATTTTTCATTTCAAATGTTGGCTTATAAATGTAATTTATTTTAAATATTTCAAACTGAAAAATATCTAAGACTTGAAAAACTGTCAACTAATTCACCAATTTATATTTATTTTAACACAGCAGCAATAAGAACAGATTCTAAATTAGGGATTTCAATTTTGAGCGTGGGTGGCGCAGATGGTAAAGAATCCACTTGCAATGTGGAAGACCTGGGTTTGATGATCCCTGGGTTGGGAAGATCCCCTGGAGAAGGGCACGGCAACCCAGCCCAGTATTCTGGCCTGGAGAATTCCGTGGACTGAATATTTTTGGGTTTCCCTGGTAGCTCAGCTTGTAAAGAATCTGCCTGCAATGCAGGAGACCCCAGTTTGATTCTTGGGTTGGGAAGATCCCCTGGAGAAGGAATAGGCTACCCACTCCAGTATTCTTGGACTTCCCTGGTGGCTCAGACAGTAAAGAATCTGCCTGCAATGCGAGAAACCTGGGTTCAATCCCTGGGTTGGGAAGATCCCCTGGAGAAGGGCATGCAACCCATTCTAGTATCTTGCCTGGAGAATTCCATGGACAGAGGAGCCTGGGGAGCTACAGTCCATGGGGTCACAAAGAGTCAGACAAGACTGAGCAAATAAGCACCAGAAATTAACGTGCCTAGCACATTGGACAATGATTAAGGAGCCTGGAACCAAGTGTTTAGAGAAATTCTGAGTTCATGCTCTGGAGTCAGACTGGACTGTCTTCAAATTCAACTCTGTTGCTTACTAATTGGTGAACTTGGGAAGTCACTAAGACCCCCTAACCTTACTTTCTATTAGCAAATAAAGATAATTATATGAAATTGGTAAAACTGGAATTTCTATCTCCAGATATCTCCTGAAGAAAAACTGGAGCGTGAGTGCTAGAACATTTGAGTGTCTAGCTCCAGGCGATCTTGGAAATCGTAGCCCACTGACGAAAGTAAGTCCTAAGAATCATTTCTTTTATAGCTCTAGGGGCATGAAGCATTTTTGCTTTTGCAAAGTTTGTCCTCTCTTCATGACGTGATCTGAATACCAAGTGGCTCCAGATCATCATCTGGATGATGCTGATCTGCCTAAAGCCTAAAATCACCAGCTATACCATTCCTTTGAATTTATATCTTGAGGAACTCTTAACAAAGAACTTTATTTTTTTAATTGGCGTGAAGTACTTTTATTGCCATGATAAGACCTGAAAATTGCATATAGTGAAGAATGATAGAAATGAAGACAATTTCTGAAAAAATTACTGCATAGGAGAACAAAAAGGAAATGAAGAAAAAAAAACATACACACACAGGAAAGTTTCCTGGGTTAGGGATCTGAAAATAAAACAGAGGGTGACAAATATATAATTATCAGAATCAATTTTGAGAATACTAAGGCTAATGTGTGGCCTATAATTGTTTAGGAAATTTTACCTAAATGTTTTGTTTCATATATATACCTATCCTATATCTATCCTATATCTATATAGGATATATATATATATATATATATATATATATATATATATATATACACACACACACACACACATATAAAGAGAGAGAGAGATTTAGGTTTCCAGTGTAGCCAGTAGTTCTGAGAGAACACTGAATATTAAAGTATTTCAGGGTCATTACTACAAAGTTTAACTCCAGATTGTAAACTCCATCATTTGGAACTTTTAAAATTCAGCATTTTCTTATTTTAAGATATATAGTACTATGTCTGGAACCAGGTGGAAGAGAAATAATGATTAGAGGAAAAGGAGAGTGGCATTGTGATTTTAGTTACTGACTATCCTCAACTATAGCCAATTTTATTTCTATGTGTCTTTTATTTATTTTCATAGACCCTGAAGATTAAAAGGTGCATTAAGACCATCTATTAATTTTCTAAGGCCAAGATGATCAATGTGCCAACTTGTTTACTGTAAGCTTTGTCGTTGTTCAGTCATTAAGTCATGTTCAACTTTTAGTGACCCCGTGGACTGTAGCATGCCAGGCTTCCCTGTCCTTCACTATTTCCTGGAGTTTGCTCAGACTCATCTCCATTGAGTCCGTGATGCCATCTACCCATCTTATCTGTCACCTCCTTCTGCTCCTGCCCTTGATCTTTCCCAGTATCGGGGTCTATTTCAATGAGTTGGCTCTTCAAACCAGGTGGCCAGCATATTGGAGCTTCAGCTTCTACATCATTCCTTCCAATGAATATTCAGGGTTGATTTCCTTTAGGACTGATGGGTTTGATCTCCTTGTTGTCTAAGGGACTCTTGAGTTTTCTCCAATAACACAGTTTGAAAGTATCAATTCTTCAGCGCTCAACCTTCTTTATGACTCAACTCTAATATCTATCTGACTACTGCAAGAAACATATCTTAGACTTACAGATTTTTCTTAGCAATGCTGTCTAGGTTTGTCACAGCTTTCCTTCCAAGGAGCAAGTGTCTTTTAATTTCATGGCTGCAGTCACCATCTGCAGTGACTTTGGAGGCCAATAAAATAAAATCTGTCACTATTTCCAGTTTTTTCCCCATGTATTTGTCATTAAGTGTTGGGACTGGATGCCATTATCTTAGTTTTCTGAATGTTGAGTTTTAAGCCAGCTTTTTCACTCTCCTCTTTCACCTTCATCAAGAGGCTCTTTAGTTCCTCTTCGCATTCTGCAGTAAGGGTGGTGTCATCTGCATATCTGAGGTTACTGACATTTCTTCTAGGAATCTTGATTCCAGCTTGTGCTTCATCCAATCTGGCACTTTGTATTATGTACTCTGCATATAAGTTAAATAAACAAGGTGACAATATACAGCCTATGTACTCCTTTTCCACTTTGGAACCAGTCTATTATTCCATGTCCAGTTCTAACTGTTGCTTCTTGACCTGCATACAGGTAACTCAGGAGGCAGGCAAGGTGGTCTGGTATTCTCATAAGTGAAGTCGCTCAGTCGTGTCCGACTCTTTGCGATCCCATGGACTGTAGCCCACCAGGCTCCTCAGTCCATGGAATTTTCCAGGCAAGAGTACTGGAGTGGGTTGCCATTATCTTCCAGAGTTTGTGGTGATCCACACAAAGGCTTTAGCGTAGTCAATGAAGCAGAAGTAGATGTTTTTCTGGAATTCTCTTGCTTTTCTATGATCCAGTGTTTGTTGGCAATTTTATCTCTGGTTCCTCTGCCTTTTCTAAATCCAACTTTGAATATCTGGAAGTTCTGGTTCATGTACTGTTGAAGACTAACTTGGAGAATGTTGAATAGTACTTTGCTGGCATATGAAATGAGTGCAATTGTGTGGTAGTTTGAACATTCTTTGGCATTACCCTACTTTGGAATTGGAATGAAAACTGATCTTTTCCAGTCCTGGGGCCACTGCTGAGTTTTCAAAATTTACTGGCATATTGAGTGCAGCAGTTTCACAGCATCATCTTTTAGGATTTGAAATAGCTCAGCTGGAATTCCATCACCTCCACTAGTTTTGCTCATAGTGATACTTCTAAGGCTCACCTGACTTTGCAGTCCAAGATGTCTGGCTCTAGGTGAGTGATCACACCATCATGAAACCATGATGATCTTTTTTGTATAGTTCTTCTGTGTATTCCTGGCATCACTTCTTAATATCTTCTGCTTCTGGTAGGTCCATACCATTTCTGTCCTTTATTGTGCCCATCTTTGCATGAAATGTTGAAGGATTATGAGCATTACCTTAGTTGTATGCGAAATGGGTGCAATTATACAGTAGCTTGAACATTCTTTGGCATTGCCTTTCTTTGGAATTGAAATGAAAACTGACCTTTTCCAGTCCTGTGGCCACTGCTGAGTTTTCTAAATTTGCTGGTATATTGAGTGTAGCACATTCACAGAATCATCTTTTAGGATTTGAAATAGCTCAACTGGAATTCCATCACCTCCACTAGCTTTGTTTGTAGTAATGCTTCCTAAGGCCCACTTGACTTCACTTTCCAGAATATCTGGCTCTAGGTGAGTGACCATGTATGGATGGTACTCACAAATTATAAAAAGAGAAAAAGTCATAACTTAAATACCCATATATGGGGGAATGGTTATATGTGATAAATGCACAGAGATGGGATCATATTTAGCCAATAGAAATAATTTTTCAAAATAACATCTAATGACATGAAAAATATGCATGGTATACTGGTAAAAGCAAAACAGAAGTTGATACCTAAAGTTATCTCTCAGACAGAGATGGGATAATTTTACATGGAGCTTAATCAGACGCTGATTTTTTTTTTTTCCAAAATATAAGCAATGTATATTGATTTACCTTGATTCTAAGCATTTGAAACTAGAATACCAGCACTCAAGGCCTGTGTCTACTTCTGGCTCATGTAAATGGGAAGGGCTGAGAGAAACAGCATGAGTTTAAAAATTATGTGAAAGTTATGTGGTCAGTCCTCTCCACTCAATACTCTACATGCTATTCTTTAGTTAAAATCAGACCCAGCTTAAGGAAATGAGTATGCAATTTGACTATATTTTTCTTTCATTTAGTTTTAATTTTATGGTATGTTCTTGGTTTTTATTAAATGAAATAATAAGAAATAATCACATATTTTCAAATTTTATACAAAAAGGCTTTTGATAGTAAGCCTTTGCCAAATATCCTGTATATACGTTTGCCCCCATGTGTTCCTCAAGGTGTTTTCTTACCTCAAGACTTAAATACCTTCTCTATTTATTTCTGCTGAGAAATAGTCCTTATTCCCCCCAGTAAATATTAGCCTTGTCTTCTTTTATGCATTTTGACTTCTTTTTCTTATAGAAATTATGTTATTTTGCTTGTCTACTGTTGTGCCAATTTCATCCTAAGAATTGGTGCTTAAAGCCACACTTTATTGGTATTTTTTTGTGTTTCTGGTGGTTGATTGGGATCAGTTGGAAAATTCTTGCTTGGAGTCTCTCATGTGGTTGGAGTCAGATGACAGTTGAGATTGGAGTCATCTGAAGATTTGACTAAACCTGAAAGATAATTAGGCTTTTTAACTCACATGTCTGATGCTTAAGCTGAGATGAAAGGAACAGATGAAGGCTGGCTGGCCATTTCTTTTTCTCCATGTATTTGCTCCATGAAGCTTGCTTGGGCTTCCTCACAGCAGGGTGGTCACTGCGTTTCTCAGAGATTGGCTTCTTCCTTACTAGTGTTTCAAGAGACACAGGCTGTAGCTGTGAGGTTTCTTATGACTCATCCTGGGAATTACTAGACCCTGACTTCTTCCTTATTCTATAGGCCAAAGAAGTCACTAAGGTCAGCCCAGATTCAAAGAGTAGGGAATTAGATTCATTTCAATGTGAGAAGCAGTATATTCCTACAGGGAGGGAAGGCCGTGATGGTGGCTGTCTTTGGAAATTGCCTACCACACTTAAAATAGAGAAGAATTTCACTGCTGAAAAGGATTTAAAAGATCATCTGATTCAAATCTCTCATTTTATTGAAGAGAAAAAGAATAAGTAGAAAGATGAAATAATCATATATGATATATTTATAATGTATAACACACAAAATCTAGAGTTGCCTCTCTTCCCTTCATGAACTAAGTCCCCAGTAATGTGGTAGAATTGTTCACAGTATGTGCCATGATTTCTTTATAGCTTAGCAAAAGACTATAAGTTACATACACAAGTACTTTCAAAAATAATGAGGGTATGTTGTCGAAAATAAGTTTAATTGTCCTGCATCTCATTTTCGGGCATGAAAAAAGCCCAGGTTTCCTATTTTGGCTGCATTTTGCCCTGGAACATGTACACTTTTGACCTAACTTGGCTGTTGTTCTGTTGTGAAATCAACCTGAGAATAATTTTTAAAGAATAATTCTTCACAGTTACACTTTTCAGAATCTATCTTGTTTCTCTATTTGACTTTGGAATAGAAGGCAATAGCACCCCACTCCAGTTCTCTTGCCTGGCAAATCCCATGGACGGAGGAGCCTGGTGGGCTGCAGTCCATGGGGTCGCAACGGAGCGACTTCACTTTCACTTTTCACTTTCATGCATTGGAGAAGGAAATGGCAACCCACTCCGGTGTTCTTGCCTGGAGAATCCCAGGGACGGGGGAGCCTGGTGGGCTGCTGTCTCAGGGGTTGCACAGAGTCGGACACGACTGAAGCGACTTAGCAGCAGCAGCAGCAGTGAAAATTATCTACAGATATAAGACAGAATTAAAGTATTCCTAAAAATGAAGAACAAAATGAAATAAATAAACCTGTGTTCAGTTGGTGGCTTAACTGAAAAAATGGGAATTATTCAAATTAAAGTACAATAATTTGTCCATTTTTAGTGGGATATGTTCTAAGAACAAAATAACTTTAAAACAAATCAGAAAAACTTAAAGTTGTTTTTGATCATTATATCACTAGTCATAATTTTGTATTGTTATTCTAATACTATTTCAGAAGCATAGTAAAACTATGAATAATTGTGTTAATATAATCTTAATTCACTAATAATTAAGATTTTTCACAATTAAAAAAGGTATAAAGAAGTATATCTTTTCAATAACAGAAAGTATAACTATAGAAGTTAACAAAAATTCTGTATAATAAATTTAACTTTGAAATTATTCCTGTAAACACAGATGTTCTTATAAATGTGCATTTCTTTGTCCTGTCCAGTAAAACATCCTAGAAATAATAACCAATGTTTATATTCAGTAGCCATGGGCACCATTAGTGCATAGATTCTGATCCTCAAATACCATTTTCTACTGAATCAAACTGAGAGTCCTTGGAAAAATGGTTGATTTCATGACTAGAACAGGGAATGTACAAAATGAGCATGGAATATTTTGTGATAGGAAGCAAGGAAAGCTATCAAAAAATATTGAGATCATGGTCATGTGAAAAGGGATCAGGAGACAGCATGAAGTGTATCTAAATAGCAAAAATTGGGACAAAATGAGAATCAATAATAATAACAACTGAATAATTAACAAAATAACTGAGTAATCAATAATAGTAACATTTGATGAATTACATAATCAAATATATTTTTAAAAATTCTACGAGTTAATATTTATACTTCAAAACCACATCTATTTTGGACATCTTTGGAACATGCTTGAGCACTAATGTGATATTCTTAAAACTGATTAAAAAAAAAAAAGGTGGGGAAAGGAAGAGTGCTACTTAACTTACATTTCCTGTACAAATTTTAGATCAATAAAATAGTAGATGCAGAAAATTTTTCTCTTTAGAAAATTATCTCAGTTGATAAAAGTAAGGATGATAAAATTAGCACACTATTTTGTAAACCTTTAAATAAATAGGCAAAAAGAGTGATCAGTGGCAAGCTAACACAAAAAGTGACAAAATTGAACATTATGATCCTCTCAGCAAAATACACAAAACACTTAGGAAGGAGTCTTGTCAAGAAATTAAAATTCAGTAGGATAGATCTTCCAGATTTAATTGCAGTTAACAAAAAATGCAGGTGTAGAGGAGCATTCTAAATAGCATCACAGAATTGTACAACACTGTAATCTATACTGTAAGAAACTCTGCAGAAGTACTTCATAACATGTATGTTTGTTAAAGAACATACATGTACTTTAACATGTATATGTGTGTGCTTAGTGGCTCAGTTGTGTCTGACTCTTTCTAGGCAAGAATACTAGGGTGGGTTGCCATGCTCTTCTCCAGGGGATCTTCCCAATCCAGGGATCAAACCCAGGTATCCCGCATTGCAGGGGGATTCTTTACCATCTGAGCCACCAGGGAAGCCCTTGACATGTGTATAAATTGTCCAAGATCTTGTTAAAATATAAATTCTGATATAGTAGTTTGGGATAGTCTTCTTATTTATAATAAGCTCTGGGGAGTTGTCAATACTGCTGATCCATGGACCACACTTTGAGTAACAAGATCAACAAGGTAAATTTAATTTCTTTAAAAAAAAATCACAATATTGTAAATAATTATCCTCCAAAGGGAAGTGAGCTATAAATTAAAAGTGACTCAGAGACATAATAATCAAATGCAGTATATACAATCTTAGAATAGATTCATTGAACCAGTCAGTGTGAAAATTTGTGAAAAATGATGTTTGACAATATTAAGGAATTATTGTTCATATTTTAAGACATGATAATGGCACTTTTTTTTTTTAGTGGTTTTTAAGTTCTTATCATTTATGATGATTTAGTCACTAAATCATATCAGACTCTTGCGACCCCATGGACTGTAGCCTGCTTGGCTCCTCTGTCCATGGGATTCTCCAGGCAAGAATACCGGAGTGGGTTGCCATTTCCTTCTCCAGGGGATCTTTCCCACCCAGGAATCAAACCTGAGTTTCCTGCACTGCAGGCAGATTCTTTACCCACTGAACTATGAGAGAAGCCCTATCATTTATATAGCCTTATCATTTGTAGATACTTACAAAATTTGTGGCAGGATTGAGACGATGACTAGAACTGGATTCAAGATCATTCACTGTGTGTTGTGGAGAGGTGGTTGGTGTGGAGAAGAATTTAGGGTTGTATGTTTATCATTTTTTCTACTTTTTTATGGTTGAAATTTTCCATAAGAAAATGTTTTGTTAAAACTGGCTCTGCAAAATTATTGGGCATAGTTTGAAAAAAGTCCAACATTTTTGGTATCTCCTTAAATTCTTCATCATTTTTTTTTTTTTAATGTGAGTAGATAACTTTTCTTAGCAGATCTGTAGCTTATATTACATTTTAAAGGATGATTGGATGGGTAGGAATACTAATGATACTTACATTCAGGAAATGATCTCCTTTGAAACCAGCAAACTGAAGAAAATCATAAAGACAATAATTTTATTGAAATATATTTCTTGCTATTCCATAAACATCTTGAAACAGTTTTCCTGGTGGATAATACAGTATCTTAAATAGAGGAGCGCCCTCTGCTGTCTTCAGAAAAAATGTCACCATGAATGAGTGACATGAATGGTTAAGGCAACTGGAATGATGTCTTCCTCGTCATCAGAGTGATAATAATGGTGATGATAATAATTATGATAATGAAATGAAATCAAGTATGACAATAGAGTCAGGTTTTCTTTTGTAAAACACTATTATGAAGATTTGGAGAAAATAGAAATGTTCTTTATAATATTATCATATTTCTATAGCTCATGTGATTTTTAAAATTCTAATAAAAAACACTCTCCAAAACTCACAAAGCGAATTACTTTTTTAACTTGAGAAAAATTTTCTCTTCTGGCAAGTATATTTATAAATATCCAAGAACTATGCAAAAGAATTTCTAAATTTTAATTCTAGCTCTTTTTGTTAATTCACATATCATCTTAGACAACTTAAATCGATAAATATTTACTAATATTAGTCTCTCTGGACTTTAAAAAACACTTAGAACTGATGAGACTTTGAAATATCCAACAATGTTTTAGTGGTGGAAACCATTCTTCAGTCTTTCTTGGGAATCTAATATTGTTGATTAGAGTTG